>NC_134359.1:159531263-160151195 GCF_048569485.1 Anomaloglossus baeobatrachus
GCTGCGCTTGGTAACTAAGGTAAATATCGGGTAACCAACCCGATATTTACCTTGGTTACCAGCTCACGCAGCTACACGTGCAGAGAGCAGGGAGCAGCGCACACTGAGCGCTGGCTCCCTGCTTTCCTAGTACAGCACACATCGGGTTAATTACCCGATGTGTGCTGCAGCTAAATGTGCACAGAGCAGGGAGCAGCGCACAATGCTTAGCGCTGGCTCCCTGCTCTCCTAGTTACAGCACACATCGGGTTAATTACCCGATGTGTGCTGCAGCTAAATGTGCACAGAGCAGGGAGCAGCGCACAATGCTTAGTGCTGGCTCCTTGCTCTCCTAGTTACAGCACACATCGGGTTAATTACCCGATGTGTGCTGCAGCTAAATGTGCACAGAGCAGGGAGCAGCGCACAATGCTTAGCGCTGGCTCCCTGCTCTCCTAGTTACAGCACACATCGGGTTAATTACCCGATGTGTGCTGCAGCTAAATGTGCACAGAGCAGGGAGCAGCGCACAATGCTTAGCGCTGGCTCCCTGCTCTCCTAGCTACAGCACACATCGGGTTAATTAACCTGATGTGTCCTGCAGCTACATGTGCACAGAGCAGGAGCCGGCACTGACAGTGAGAGCGGCGGAGGCTGTCAACAAAGGTAAATATCGGGTGACCAAGGACAGGGCTTCTTGGTTACCCGATGTTTACATTGGTTACCAGCCTCCGCAGAAGACGGCTCCTGCTGCCTGCACATTTAGTTGTTGCTGTCTCGCTGTCACACACAGCGATCTGTGCTTCACAGCGGGACAGCAACAACTAAAAAATGGCCCAGGACATTCAGCAACAACCAACGACCTCACAGCAGGGGCCAGGTTGTTGCTGGATGTCACACACAGCAACATCGCTAGCAACGTCACAAAAGTTGTTCGTTAGCAGCGATGTTGCTAGCGATGTTGCTTAGTGTGACGGGGCCTTTAGACCATGTGATGTGATATCTGCAGGACAATATGGGGAAGTACGTGCAGCTGTGCCTAAAACCATTAGCCCATTCTCTGAGTTTTAAGTATTGTAGGAAATAGTGATGGCCAAATTTTTTTTAGTGATCTGCGCAAACTGAATCGCAAAGTGTTCGAATTTGCGGTGACTAGTGAATTTGGGGAAATTTGTCTTAAAGTTGATTCTCTACAGATCGACCATCAACCAGCTCATCTCTAACCACAACTCATCCCACACAAAAAAAAGCCCTCACACAGCTACATTGATTAAAAAATGTAAAATAAATGATGGTACCTAGAATCAACAATGCAAATAACAAACTAGGTGTTTGGTCAGTAAGGCCAAAGCAGGTTTGGTGATTAATATGTTGCTACACAGATCAAGTCATGCATTGACATGTTAAGGATTGGTTCACACTAACATATAACAGTTTATCATTAATTAAACAATAATGTGCATAATAAATTCAACCTCTTTCATAACAAATGTATGTTGCACTCGTCTACAATGAACAAGTCATACCAAGTGGGAAGCAGCTGGAGTGGTCGGACTTGGTTCATTTAGCGTGTTTTGCTGCATTTTTAGATTCTTAATAGCTATTGGGATCACATTGACTCATTTTTTTCCCAACTATTGTCTTATTCCCCAGCAATATGTTGCTCCTCTGACATTTTTGTTCCCTCTCTGTCACAGATTTCTGTTTGCAGATCAGCTCATTCATTTCACTGGCAGTTACTATGGCAATTTGTTAGATTTAGGATTCAGGAATTTTAAAACAGTGCTTGTATTAAAAGGATATTTCTATTCCTTTATTGAATCATTTTGAAAATGCAAACAAGACAGACATTAGCAGAATAGCCATGTTCACTAAATTATGTGCGTCTTGTAATTTCATGGGATATTGCGTGCTATTTTAAAAGACGGAATCAATGTTTAAATGTTTCCTTATATGTATTTGCTTACACAATGAATAGCATAAATATTTGTAAGGAAGATGCCTGTGGCTGTCACCTGTAGTATAAATACAAGTCAGGTTTCATCAATTATTAATTCCTTCACATATTTTTGTTTCTTCCTGTGCTTAGTTCTGAATTGTGTATGTCTTTATATACAATATCGCCAGCCACAGCGCAATATACACCATAACACCAGCCACAGCACTGCTGCGCTGGCTAAATCCAGGACCTTTATCCTCAAGGTATTCTCTACCAACGCTATTAATCCACTCAAATTTCCATATCCCAGGCACCCATCTTTAAGCGACTCTTGACTTAGGGGTACTTTGCACATTGCGACATCGCTAGCCGATGATAGCGATGCCGAGCGCGATAGTCCCCGCCCCCGTCGCACATGCGATAACTTGTGATAGCTGCCGTAGCGAACATTATTGCTACGGCAGCTTCACACGCACTTACCTGCCCTGCGACGTCGCACTGGTCGGTGACCCGCCTCCTTCCTAAGGGGGCGGGTCGTGCGGCATCACAGCGACGTCACACGACAGGCGGCCAATAGAAGCGGAGGGGCGGAGATGAGCGGGACGTAAACATCCCGCCAACCTCCTTCCTTCCGCATAGCTGCTGGATGCAGGTAGGAGATGTTCCTCGCTCCTGCGGCTTCATACACAGTGATGTGTGCTGCCGCAGGAACGAGGAACAACATCGTACCTGTCGCAGCAGCGAAATTATGGAAATAACTGACACTACACAAATCACCAATTTTCGACGCTTTTGCGATCATTTATCGGTGCATCTAGGCTTTACACGTTGTGACGTCGTTACTGGCGCCGGATGTGCGTCACTTTCGATTTGACCCCGACGATATCGCAGTACCGATGTCGCAACGTGCAAAGTACCCCTAAGACCCAGGCGGGGTCGAAACGTCAAATGAATTCACAGTCGCCTCAATAAATTTGAAATTTTTTTTGCATCACAATTTATGAGTAAAGTGAATTTATTTATTATCTTGGATTGGACCCATTTTTCACTTGCAGTACCACCCACTTGTCTGAGTGCAGACCAATTTTTTTGATCTTTATATACAATGACACAAAACATTGTCCCTACTCCCAAATCACTGCATATTTACCTTAGTCATAGACTCTGAAAACTAGAGACTAACCTGCATGAAACTGACATTTTTGGGGAAAAAGCAAGAGAAAAATGAATCTAAAAATACAGAATTTTAGGACAACTCGTAACATGAGTATGGTACATCTCCTATTACTTTTATTTTGTAAATACTTTATTAATTAAAAAAAGCTGTTCAAAATGAATTTGTAGAAGCTATATTAACTGTAGATATAGGATTATCTGTGCCAAAGCTTGTTAGCTGTACTAAAATAAAGAAGTAACTCCTGCTGCCTTTCATTCTGTGAGCAGGGTAATGAATACAAGCTGTAAATGGCAGCAGCCAGACATCAAACTACCAAAAACAGTGAAGCCAGAAATATGTCAAACTGCAGAAATATTTAACCTGAAGGGCACAACAATTAAAGCCTTTTTTTCCTCTGCTTTTCCTTTAAATCTTCATATCTTCTGTAACAAACACACAAGTATTATACATCAAGGATGGATTTTGCTCCCCTTGTCACCAAAATGAGTAATTACTCCTCTGTGAGTTATAGCAGTCATTCTCCATCTGATATCACTACACAAGATCCGCAGCAGTACATTTATTTTTCAAGACTTTACCAGTTAAGAAAAGAAAGTCTATAATTGACAGCATACAAACTTAAGTTGAGAGAAAAGCAACTTTTATATTAGGGGCATACAAAGAAATTATAGAACTGAACAGCAAAAGTC
This sequence comes from Anomaloglossus baeobatrachus, assembly GCF_048569485.1. Lineage (NCBI taxonomy): Eukaryota > Metazoa > Chordata > Amphibia > Anura > Aromobatidae > Anomaloglossus > Anomaloglossus baeobatrachus. The sequence continues at coordinate 159,535,048 of NC_134359.1, forward strand.
CTAATTGGGCCCCCCAAAAAAGCATCCAAAATGCAATATTATACCCTCAATGCAAATTCCCCAACAGCACCCTCCATATGCACAGTATAGTGATTCCACAGTGCCCCCAGCAAAGTATGATGCATCCACAGTGCCATCAAACTGTATAATATTCCTACAGTGCCCCCTATATGATGCCCCTACTATCCCCCCACACAGTATGATGCTCCCACAATGCCCCACATAAAGGGCACTTTACATGCTGCGATATCGCTATCGATATCGCTAGCGAGCGTACCCACCCCCGTCGGATGTGCGTCACGGGCAAATCGCTGCCTGTGGCGTACAACATCGCTTACACCCACCACACGGACTTACCTTCCCTGCGACATCTCTGTTGCCGGCTAACCACCCCCTTTCTAAGGGGGCGGTTCGTGCGGCGTCATACGGCAGCCATCCAATAGAAGCGGAGGGGCGGAGATGAGCGGGCGGAATATCCCGCCCACCTCCTTCCGTCCTCATTTCCAGTGGACGCAGGTAAGGAGATGTTCGTTGTTCCTGCGGTGTCACACATAGCGATGTGTGATGCCGCAGGAACGACGAACAACCAGCGGTATGCACCACCAACAATATAATGAAAAGGAGTGACATCTCAACATGTAACGGGGGCAGGGGGCGCCTCAGGGGGTGTAGTCGGGTCCCCTCACCTTGTGGGCCGCAGGCTGAACCCCGGCCCGGCCGTTACTTGCAATACAGGTGTGTTGTTGGGGCAGAGTGTGGATGCATGGGGCCCATTCATGACAGCGTTCTTTCTGTGCTCTCCAGCTCCTTCTTCACTTTCAGGAAAGAGACAATTGCAGGCAGCAGATAAATCAAACACCGATTTATTAAACAAAGCTTCCATCTTTTTGTTTGCAGCAGGTTTACTTTAGTACGTTACAAGTTACAGGTCCTTTTCTACAAAAACGGTTTCCTTTTCTCTATGGGCACTTTCCTTTGCCTGCAGGGGACATACGTTAACCCCCTAGTAGCTGCGCTCTAACCCGGATTTACTGTAGGGCAGATCCAGCACACACTACCGGCTCTGGATAAGTTCTCACCTCTCTACTTCTTTGTCAGGGCACTAACCTTCGCCTGCAGGGGCCACTTGTTATCCCCCTGATAGCTGCACTCCACTCTAGTACACACCACCGGCTCCGGACTAGTCCCAACTCCTCCACCGTTTCTCATGGGTTTCCTCTGCTTTCTAGCCAAGAGTACTCACTCAGGCTGACTGCCTCGTCTCACTCCCACACTCTGCCCCGTCACCTCAGACCGAGCTTGCTCGCCTCTCACATCTCACTGCCCACTGGACTCTGCATTCAGAACCCTTCCTTCTCCACCTAGGCTGCCCTGCCCCTTCCTTCCCTGCCACTGTTACCAGGGGAACCACTGCTCTACACTGGCACCTAGTGGGGAAACAGTTTATGACAGGTAACATTTTACCATCAACATTTACAATTTGCCACCATACTACTGTGGCGTCTTCAGGGGGGAAAAACCGCTCCTTCACTACCAGGGGTCCGACTACCCCTTACATTCCTCCCCTCTTTAACCTCAGCCTCCTGGCGAGGTTCGTACCTGCAAAACAACACATGTAGGAAAACACAATACTTAAAACACACAGACTGGCACACAAGTTTGGTGCCCGGAGTCCCTCCAGGGAAGCTCCTGGTCTTAGTCGACCTGCTGCCCGGAGGCTATTTCCAAGCGCTCCCGGTCTTTGGGTGGGCAGAAAACAACAGGACAACAAGATTCCTTCTTAACAGTCACGGAAGGAGTCCACGCACAGTTCTGCATTAAGCTCCTCCCGGGTTCAGTACTTTTAACGTTGCTTGAGCTGTAACATTCGCTGGCTCCTAACAGCACCGGCTCCCAACAACAAACAGACGTCTCTTCCGGATGACCACCTCTTCACGCTGGGTGGTATGCACGCAGCCATTCGGCCCGCTGGGCCCTCACATGGTCGGAGAGGGACTGTCCAGGTAAGCGGGGTAGCCTACGAAACGGCTCATAACCCGGTGGCTTCGGTACTTCCTTCTCCGGTTCAGGCCCTTCAGCCTCCTGCGGGGGTGAGGGGGTAGCTGGACGGGACCGCAGTGGGCTGCCGACAACAACTACCGGGTGCGACACCATACTCTGATGTATCACCAGTAATGCCGATGCTTCTCTTGGCTTGTCTCCAGCCGTAGGTTCGGCGGCCGCTTTTGGCGCGACCGTCGGGGTACTCTTCAGCCCACAGGCTTCAGCGAGCGCTTGCTTATGCTGAGCGCGCCACGCTCTGTTCTCCATTCTGCTTGGTCCAGGTATTGGAGTTTGCTTCTTCTTCCACTGCCAGGGTTGCAATCGCGCCGGGGAAGGTGGAGGCGGTTCTTCTTTTCCCGCTTCTGCCCATACTCCGCCCCCGGCCTCACCCACCAGGTCGGCACAGCGTTTGCGACGCCTCTTCTTTCTTGCGGCGCCGCCCACGTCTCTAGACCTCTGCAGTATCTCGGGGCAAGCACCTCCCCTCTTTGGGTGGTGCACTCCGGGCTTCTTCCTTACAGGCCAGCCCAGCGCTTTTCGTTTGGCACCCACTTTTTGCGCCTTCACTAAATCCATGAGGACGGCCGCCATCTTGCCGCCATCTTGTGGCCTGTTCAGTACATCAGGCACCACTTGGTCTCTGCTCGGGGTTTCTCTTCTGCGGGCTTGATCCTGCCGACTGCGCCAAAATGTAATGGGGGCAGGGGGCGCCTCAGGGGGTGTAGTCGGGTCCCCTCGCCTTGTGGGCCGCAGGCTGAACCCCGGCCCGGCCGTTACTTGCAATACAGGTGTGTTGTTGGGGCAGAGTGTGGATGTAACCTGGATTTACTGTAGGGCAGATCCAGCACACACTACCGGATCTGGATAAGTTCTCACCTCTCCACTTCTTTGTCAGGGCACTAACCTTCGCCTGCAGGGGCCACTTGTTATCCCCCTGATAGCTGCACTCCACTCTAGTACACACCACCGGCTCCAGACTAGTCCCAACTCTTCCACCGTTTTTTCATGGGTTTCCTCTGCTTTCTAGCCAAGAGTACTCACTCAGGCTGACTGCCTCGTCTCACTCCCACACTCTGCCCCGTCACCTCAGACCGAGCTTGCTCGCCTCTCACATCTCACTGCACACTGGACTCTGCATTCAGAACCCTTCCTTCCCCACCTCGGCTGCCCTGCCCCTTCCTTCCCTGCCACTGTTACCAGGGGAACCACTGCTCTACACTGGCACCTAGTGGGGAAACAGTTTATGACAGGTAACATTTTACCATCAACATTTACAATTTGCCACCATACTACTGTGGCGTCTTCAGGGGGGAAAAACCGCTCCTTCACTACCAGGGGTCCGACTACCCCTTACAAACGATCAATGATTTTTGATGTTTTTGCGATCGTTGATCGTCGCTCCTAGATGTCACACACTGCGATGTCGCTAACGACGCCGGATGTGCGTCACAAACACTGTGAACCCGATGATATATCGTTAGCGATGTCACAGCGTGTAAAGCACCCTTAACTCAATATGATGCCCGCACGGTCCCCATGAAGTATGATGCCCCCATAATAATCTCCTCAAAGTATGATGGCTACCACATTGTACAGTGCCCTCACAGCCCACCACCGAGTATGATGGCCCACTGAGCCCTCCCACAGTTTTATGGGCAAAAGCCCACAACCAAAACACATTATGATGGTCCTACTGCAAACCACATAGAATAAAGACCCTACACAGAATGATGCCTCATCCCACTGGCTGCACACAGTATCTTAGCAGAAACAGCCTTCTTTCCACACAGAATGATGTATCCTTTATCACTCCACAAAGTATTATGACCCTGATAACCCTCACAAAGTATGATGGCTCCACAAACTCACCACAACAGCTTAAGGACCTCACAATGTCCCATACAGATGGTTCCCACAGGCAACTCACAAACCGTATCATACCTCCCAACTTTTCAAGAAAGGAAAGAGGGATAAAGCATGCGGCGCGCGTGGCAAATTTTAGCCACGCCCTAGCCACACCCCTAGCCACACCCATTTGGCAGTAAGTGCTATTCAGCAGATGTCCCGGACTGTTCATTCATATTCATAGCAGTCAGAATTTTTTTATATTTCTATGTGTCACTATATGACATGTTGCTTATTTGTGCCTATAAGGCCGTGGACACACGTTGCATAAATTCTGTTTCTTTTTGTTTCTGTCTGCACCAAACTACACAATAACTATCTTCTCTGTTTTTTCCATTTTTGTTGCATTTTTTCTGCCTTTTCTCCATTATTTAATGTGTTTTTGGTTCATGTAAATCTGCGTTTTTAAGTGTTTTTATTGTACTGAGAAGCTTTTTCCTGCATTTTTTTAAGCTCCACATAGAAACCTCCAGAGAAAAAAACCCCCGAAAACCGCAGAATTCAGCAGCGTCTTTTCATGGAATCACATCCACTTTACTTGGACAATTAAACACAGCAGAATAAATGTGCAAAAAAACAGCAGAAAAAAATGCAGCGTTTACACTACATGGGAATATGGACTAATTGTCCAAGCAATGTGGATCAGACGTCATGAAATGTCCGCCCTTGGTGTCTAAAGTCTCTGCTGAACTGTGCGGATTTGGTGTATTTTCTTTATAAGGCTACTTTCACACATCCGGTTTGAGCAGTGCGGCTCAATCCGGCTGTAAGGCTATGTGCCCACGGGAGCTTGTTTGTGCGGATTTTTCCGCGGAAAACCTGCTCATTTTTTTGGATTTTCCAGATAAATCCACAGGTTTTAAAAGCATGTACAGTCACTCCCCATGTTATCCTATGGGACATGGGGAGTGCTGTGTCCACGCTGCGGAAAGTGCAGCTGCCGACCATGCTGCGGATGTAGGCATCCGCATGTATAATTGCATGTCAATTATTCATGCGGAATTACCTGCGGATGTCCCGGCCCTCCGCTATGGAGATAAGAGGCCGGGACGTCCGCAGGTAAGCCGCATGAATCTCCGCATGTTTCCCGCAGCTATTCCGCTGTAATCTAGCAGCTAAAAATAGCTGCGGACGCCGGCGGTCAGCTGCGGGAAACATGCGCTCGTACCTGCGGATACATCCGCAGGTACGAGCGCCCGTGGGCACATAGCCTGAAACCTATGCAACGGATGCGCAAACACCGCATCCTTTGCATAAGTTTTTACATGCGGCCCACCCGTTTTTTTCCGGTTGCGGCATGCTACTGAGCATACGCAGTGGAAGAAATTGCATGCGGCGGCCGGATGCGGTTTTTGCCGCATCGCGCCGCATCCGGCGTCCATAGGCATGCATTGAAAAATGTGCTGCAGCGGCCGGATGTGGCGTAATGCGGTGTTTTTGACGGAGCAAAAAACGTGCCAGGGAACCATCCATCCAGCCGCCGCAATGGCTAAATCTGCCGCATGCGGCAAAAAACGGACGGAACGCAAGCCCATGCGGCACAATGCGGTGCCAATGCAAGTCAATGCTGGTAAAAACGAAACCGGCGGCAAAAAAAAAAACGGTTTAGTTTTTTCAGCAGAGCGCCGGATTGTGTCGCACTGCTACAGCCAGATGTGTGAAAGTATTCACATCAGCAACAAACATGTATCAAATAAGGCGACAATGAATAAAAAATACCACAAACACACAATAATCAGAGAAGATTGTTATTGCGCTCGTGGTGCGGACAGCAGCAGAAAAAAACACAGCATTTACACTATGTGTGAACACGGCCTTAGTGATACATTTTTAGTACATTTGTTATGGGTATTAATAAAGAAAAATAATGAATTGCGCCATTTTTTTTCCCGCCATTTACCGATCCCCATAAATAACCTGATTGCTGTGTTGTTCAGGTCATTACGATTACAGGGACACCAAATATGTCCATATTATTTGCTGATTTGTGATGTTTATTATTTTATAAAAAAAAGTGTAATAAAATTACATTATTCTATTTTTTTTATTATTTTTAGTAATTTTATTAAAAGAAAAAAAAATCCTCTTTTCCTCTCTCTCTAGAATACAGGAGATAGAGACACTGCTGTGTACAATGGAGCTGTGTCCTGTGTAATCTGCTGTGTAAGAGGCTGCATTGTAGGTTCATTAATGTAAAATCCTCCTTCTGAAATCATCAATCCTAGTGGCTCAACAGCTAGAGCAGCTAGGAAAGTTAGGAGGCTGCTGGACACAAGTTTTGAATGTTGCTGGTTTGAATCCAAGGTGGTGAAGATAAAAAAAAAATTGTATTTGTATTTTTTTCCTCATTTCTTTATAGTAGTTTTATGGGAACAAATTTTGCGTGTGTGCTGGCAGAGCAATGTGTGTGCGTGCTTGTGTGTGTGTTGCAGAGCATTTTGCATGTGTGCTGGCAGAGCAATGTGTGTGAGTGCTTGTGTGAGTGTTGCAGAGCATTTTGCGTGTGTGCTGGCAGAGCAATGTGTGTGCGTGCTTGTGTGTGTTGCAGAGCATTTTGCGTGTGTGCTGGCAGAGCAATGTGTGTGCTTGTGTGTCTTGCAGAGCATTTTGCGTGTGCTGGCAGAGCAATGTGTGTGTGTGCTTGTGTGTGTGTTTCAGAGCATTTTGCGTGTGTGCTGGCAGAGCAATGTGTGTGCGTGCTTGTGTGTGTGTTGCAGAGCATTTTGCATGTGCTGGCAGAGCAATGTGTGTGCGTGCTTGTGTGTGTGTTGCAGAGCATTTTGCGTGTGTGCTGGCAGAGCAGTGTGTGTGTGTGTGCGTGTGTGTGCCACTGCATGTGAGTACCTGTGTGTGTACCGGTGATACTGTCTGCAGGGTTGTGTATCTAATCCTATCCTGTGTGATACTGTCTGCTGAGCCATGTATCTAATCCTATCCTGTGTGATACTGTCTGCTGAGCCGTGTATCTAATCCTATCCTATGTGATACAGTCTGCTGAGCTGTGTATCTAATCTTATCCTGTGTGATACTGTCTGCTGAGCTGTGTATCTAATCCTGTCCGGTGTGATACTGTCTGCTAAACCGTGTATGTAATCCTATCCTGTGATACTGTCTGCTGAGCCGTGTATCTATTCCTATCCTGTGTGATACTGTCTGCTGAGCCGAGTATCTAATCCTATCCTGTGTGATACTGTCTGCTGAGCCGTGTATCTAATCCTATCCTGTGTGATACTGTCTGCTGAGCTGTGTATCTAATCCTATCTTGTGTGATACTGTATGCTGAGCTGTGTATCTAATCATATCCGGTGTGATACTGTCTGCTGAGCCGTGTATGTAATCCTATCCTGTGTGATACTGTCTACTGAGTCGTGTATCTAATCCAATCCTGTGATACTGTCTGCTGAGCCGTGTATCTAATCCAATCCTGTGATACTGTCTGCTGAGCCGTGTTTCTAATCCTATCCTGTGTGATACTGTCTGCTGAGCTGTGTATCTAAAAATGTCCGGTGTGATACTGTCTGCTGAGCCGTGTATGTAATCCTATCCTGTGTGATACCGTCTGCTGAGTCGTGTATCTAATCCAATCCTGTGATACTGTCTGCTGAGCCATGTATCTAATCCAATCCTATGATACCGTCTGCTGCGCTGTGTATCTAATCATGTCCTGTGATACTGTCTGCTGAGCCGTGTATCTAATCCTATCCTGTGTGATACTGTCTGCTAAGCCGTGTATCTAATCCTATCCTGTGATACTGTCTGCTGAGCTGTGTATTTAATCCTATCCTGTGTGATACTGTCTGCTGAACTGTGTATCTAATCATGTCCGGAGTGATACTGTCTGCTGAGCCGTGTATGTAATCCTATCCTGTGATACTGTCTGCTGAGCCGTGTATCTAATCCTATCCTGTGTGATACTGTCTGCGAGCTGTGTATCTAATCCTATCCTATGTGATACTGTCTGCTGAGCTGTGTATCTAATCCTATCCTGTGTGATACTGTCTGCTGAGCTGTGTATCTAATCATGTCCAGTGTGATACTGTCTGCTGAGCCGTGTATGTAATCCTATCCTGTGATACTGTCTGCTGAGCCGTGTATGTAATCCTATCCTGTGATACTGTCTGCTGAGCTGTGTATCTAATCATGTGTGGTGTGATACTGTCTGCTGAGCCGTGTATCTAATCCTATCCTGTGTGATACTGTCTGCGAGCTGTGTATCTAATCCTATCCTATGTGATACTGTCTGCTGAGCTGTGTATCTAATCCTATCCTGTGTGATACTGTCTGCTGAGCCGTGTATCTAATCCTATCCTGTGTGATACTGTCTGCTGAGCCGTGTATCTAATCCTATCCTGTGTGATACTGTCTGCTGAGCCATGTATCTAATCCAATCCTGTGATACTGTCTGCTGAGCCGTGTATCTAATCCTATCCTGTGTGATACTGTCTGCTGAGCCATGTATCTAATCCAATCCTGTGATACTGTCTGCTGAGCCGTGTATCTAATCCTATCCTGTGTGATACTGTCTGCTGAGCTGTGTATCTAATCATGTCCGGTGTGATACTGTCTGCTGAGCCGTGTATGTAATTCTATCCTGTGTGATACCGTCTGCTGAGTCGTGTATCTAATCCAATCCTGTGATACTGTCTGCTGAGCCGTGTATCTAATCCTATCCTGTGATACTGTCTGCTGAGCTGTGTATCTAATCATGTCCTGTGATACTGTCTGCTGAGCCGTGTATCTAATCCTATCCTGTGTGATACTGTCTGCTGAGCCGTGTATCTAATCCTATCCTGTGTGATACTGTCTGCTGAGCCGTGTATCTAATCCAATCCTGTGATACTGTCTGCTGAGCCGTGTATCTAATCCTATCCTGTGTGATACTGTCTACTGAGCTGTGTATCTAATCATGTCCGGTGTAATACTGTCTGCTGAGCCGTGTATGTAATCCTATCCTGTGTGATACCGTCTGCTGAGTCGTGTATCTAATCCAATCCTGTGATACTGTCTGCTGAGCCGTGTATCTAATCCAATCCTGTGATACTGTCTGCTGAGCTGTGTATCTAATCATGTCCTGTGATACTGTCTGCTGAGCCGTGTATATAATCCTATCCTGTGATACTGTCTGCTGAGGCGTGTATCTAATCCTATCGTGTGTGATACTGTCTGCTGAGCTGTGTATCTAATCATGTCCGGTGTGATACTGTCTGCTGAGCCGAGTATCTAATCCTATCCTGTGTGATACTGTCTGCTGAGCCGTGTATCTAATCCTATCCTGTGTGATACTGTCTGCTGAGCTGTGTATCTAATCATGTCCGGTGTGGTACTGTCTGCTGAGCCGTGTATGTAATCCTATCCTGTGTGATACTGTCTGCTGAGTCGTGTATCTAATCCAATCCTGTGATACTGTCTGCTGAGCTGTGTATCTAATCCAATCCTGTGATACTGTCTGCTGAGCTGTGTATCTAATCATGTCCTGTGATACTGTCTGCTGAGCCGTGTATCTAATCCTATCCTGTGTGATACTGTCTGCTGACCCGTGTATCTAATCCAATCCTGTGATACTGTCTGCTGAGCCGAGTATGTAATCCTCTCCTGTGTGATACTGTCTGCTGAGCTGTGTATCTAATCCTATCCTGTGTGATACTGTCTGTTGAGCTGTGCATCTAATCCTATCCTGTGTGATACTGTCTGCTGAGCTATGTATCTAATCCAATCCTGTGATACTGTCTGCTGAGCCGTGTATGTAATCCTCTCCTGTGTGATACTGTCTGCTGAGCCGTGTATGTAATCCTCTCCTGTGTGATACTGTCTGCCGAGCCGTGTATCTAATCCAATCTTGTGATACTGTCTGCTGAGCTGTGTATCTAATCATGTCCGGTGTGATACTGTCTGCTGAGTCGTATATCTAATCCTATCCTGGGTGATACTGTCTGCTGAGCTGTGTATCTAATCCTATCCTGTGTGATAATGTCTGCTGAGCCATGTATCTAATCCTATCGTGTGTGATACTGTTTGCTGAGCCGTGTATCTAATCCTCACCTGTGTGATACTGTTTGCTGAGCTGTGTATCTAATCCTATCCTGTGTATGATAATGTCTGCTGAGCCGTGTATCTAATCCTGTCCTGTGTGATACTCCAGCTGTCCTTGGTGACACTTTAGACATTTCTGGTCACCAGTAAAATGGCTCTGCATTATGTCCCTACATGTCATTCTCTGTTATCTGTTGTAAACACTCAGATTAGGAGGGGGGAGGCGTGACATCACACACAGGAGAGCAGACTCCACCCACTTTTACTGCAGTTGTCATGTGAGTTTTTTCTACAGTGGAATTTCTGTAGGATTTCAGCAGCTGCTCCCCCTAGTGTTTAACAGTGGAAAATATCAAACTTTTTTAATTTTTTTTTATATTTTGCACAATTAAAAACAAATAATATTATTTAAACAAAACATTTAAACATTATTACTCTACATTTTTTCAGTTATTGAAATTTTTTTTTGACGATACCTTCCCTTTAATTTATTCACTGCACTGAGGGGAGGAGCCGGGCAGGGTCGGACTGGGGTGTCTGGGGCCTACCAGGGGAAATAACTCTAGGGGCCCACCCTACAGCTACATGCAAATATCTATTAGCTGCTATGCCCGTTATAGTTTAGCGCTGACTGTAAAGCACAGGCAGCTCCTGCACATCTCCTGTGCACACAATAACTCTGTACAATTACAGTAGTTTGCAGTAATGGGATCTATGGTGACAAGTTATCACCGATCCACAGGTTTGGTAGGTGATAACTTATTGACTGGTGGAACCAGACCAGTGGAAACCGCACCGATCGGAAGAATAAGGAACTTTTATCCCTGACAGGGCATTATACAATGCAGCAGGTGGGATGTGTGACCGCAGCTCCATTCATCCTCTGTGGGGTGGGATGTGTGACCGCAGCTCCATTCATCCTCTGTGGGGAGGGATGTGTGACCGCAGCTCCATTCATCCTCTGTGGGGTGGGATGTGTGACCGCAGCTCCATTCACCCTCTGTGGAGCAGTCAGATAAAAACAAGCGCAGCGCTCGCAGCCACTGAGGAATGAATGGATCAGGGGTCGGGTCAGACATGAGCTTGTGTATTGGGGATAAAAGTTGCACATTTTGCCGATCAGTTCGGGTCCCAGCAATCAGACCCCACTGATGAATAAGTTATCACATGCTTAGGCCACGTTCACACTTTCACTATTTGGTCAGTATCTTACATCAGTATTTGTAGCCAAAATCAAGAGTGGGTGAAAAATGCAGAAGTGGTGCCTGTCTTTCTATTATACTTTTCCTCTCATTTTACAATTCCTGGTTTTGGCTTCAAATATGGAGGTAAAAAACTCACAAATACTGTGTGCTTGTGGCCTTAGTAAAGGAGATTACTTGTTTTCACTGGAGAACCTCTGTAACTGCATATTTGCTGCAGTGCAATAGTCACAGGACAGCGAGGGGTTAAACATTCAAGTATTTAAACTATTGGAAATAAAGAATCGTCCCCATATTGATAGAGAGAAAAAGTGACCTCCAGACACAACACAATCCACTATACCAAGACCAATAATATCACATATAAGGTAGAAATACCGCCACACCGTGACCAGATAACATATTACCAATACATAGTGATTAAACACAACCATATACAAGAGAGTAATACCGCCACACCATAATTAGACCACATAGTAACCAAAAATTACCACATAAAAGGGAGAAATACTATGACACTATGACCAGACTACCAAATAATACTAAATACAAGAGAGAAATACAACCAAACCATGACAAGACCACATATTACTACTACATAATGATGAATACTACAATAAATGACCATGAATAAAAACCATAATACTAATATTACCATCAGTGCCATTACACACAGGAGCTCTGTATATAGAGTCAGTGTACAGGTAATACAGTGATCACAGAAGACTTTATAAACAAGAGATCTGTATATAGGTAACGGGGCCCCCCATCCATGTGCCGTGTACCAACGCTCCCCCCATCCTTGTGCAGTGTATGAATTGCCCCCCCCATTCTTTAGTAATGTCCCCATTCCAGTCCCCTTCCTGTCCCCTATTATGCCGTTGTTCGCACACACACACACACACACACACGTTAGCATAGGTTCACACACTGCGTTTTCTTTATGCTGCGTTTGTGCGTTTTTGCAGCAAAAAACGCAAAAAAGCGGCAAAAATATGCATGCGTTTTTACCGCGTTTTTGCTCATTGCGTTTTTATGCGTTTTCTTTTATCAGTGACCAATGCTATTAAAGATTGTTGACAGAAAAAGAAAAAAGGTCTGATGTCATTTCTTTCTCCAACATGTTCTTCATTCTCCACTAGTGTATGCAGGAGAGCAGACAGCTGCAGAACTACAAGGCTCAACATGCTCCATCCAGGACTGTATGCTGGAGGGAGAGACAGGGGAGGCAGAACTAAAGGCTCAGCATACTCCATCCACTAGTGTATGCAGGAGAGCAGACAGCAGCTGCAGAACTACAAGGCTCAGCATCCTCCATCCAGGACTGCATGCAGGACTTTTTTGCCCCCCAAAAAAATAACGTGGGCTTCGTCATATTTTTGTATGCTAGCCAGGTACAGCAGGCAGGTACGGGCTGCCCCCAACCCCCAGCTACCTATTTGTACCCGGCTGGGAACCAAAAATATAGGGAAGCCTTTTTTTTTTTTTTTTAATTATTTCATGAATTTCATGAAATAATTAAAAAAAAATGACGTGGGCTTCGCCCAATTTTTGTGTCCAGCCAGGTACAACTAGGCAGCTGGGGATTGGAATCCGCAGTGCAGGGTGCCCAAGCTTTCTGGGCACCCCGCTGCGAATTGCAGTCCGTAGCCACCCCAGAAAATGGCGCTTTCATAGAAGCGCCATCTTCTGGCGCTATATCCAACTCTTCCAGCTGCCCTGATGCCGGGTGGCTTGCTGGGTAATAATGGGGTTAGGGCTAGCTGTATATTATCAACTGGCCCTAAGCCAGAAATTCATGGTGGCATGCCAATATTAGACATGGCCACCATGAATTTCTAATGAAGATAAAAAAAAACAACACACAGAAAAATATTTTTATTAGAAATAAAACACAAACACAATTAGTGACTCCATCTTTATTGAAATAAAGAACCCCCCTCCGCAAACCCCGGGTTAAGGGTCCCGCGCCGTCCAATTCGTATCCAATATCATCTAATCGGTTTGCTGGAAGGCAAAGCAATCAGATGATGTGTCAGGTTCAAGGGCCTGAATCACATGACACATCAGCTGATTGTATAAAAGCTGTTTATACAATCAGCTTGTAATACTACTGTATGTTCTGAGGATTTCGATAGCGTAGGGCAATGACAACAGAGACGAGTTCTTGGTACAAGATGTTATATAATATGTACACACGGTAGATACACAACGGGAATAAACACAGTAAAACAAACACACAAAACACTTTTACGCAACGGAGCGAAGGGGATTCCCGGGGCCACGCACCGGACTCCCCCAGGGAGACCACCAGAGCGAACCCCTGGACAGGGACTGTCCGGCAATCAACCCCGGAAGGCCTAAATGCGCAGCAGCCGGTACACAAGGGGCAAGTGGTATAGTCCAGGAGTGTCCGTACGGGATGATTGTCCAGAGTGGTTACGAACCGGGCAGAGTGCTGATCAAGACGGCAGACGGAGTCCGGGCACAGCTTGACGAAAACCGGGTATGGTCCAGAGTCGGTCGGTAGATTTCCAGGAGAATCCAAGGCAATCAGGAAGTAGAAACAGCAAAGCAGGAGCACACAGCAAGCAGTATACTCAGGCACTGGACTGGGCTGAGAGGCGGCCTTTTAAGCAGCTGGACAGGAAGTAGGGCAACAGAACCTTAAACTCCATGTTAACTGAGGGCAAGCTCATTCAAAAGAGAACTGGAAAACCTGGAAACCTGACATGACTCCCCCCCCCAGAGACGGCCTCAGGACGGATCAGGGCCCGGCTTGTCCGGGAACCGTCGATGAAACTGAGCGATCTTCCGGGGTGCCCGAATGTTACCCACCGGTTCCCAGGAATCGTCCTCGGGGGCGTACCCCTGCCAACGTACCAGATATTGAAGCCGACGACGATGGAGCCGGGAGTCAATAATGTCCTCAACCACGAACTGCTCCTCGCCGTCGACCATCACAGGCGGAGGAGGCACAACACGACCACGAAACGTATTAGGGGAGACAGGTTTGAGGAGAGACACATGAAAGACCGAGTGTACCTTTAGATGGTGCGGCAACCGTAGCCGACAGGCCACAGGGCTCACGATCCCGGTGATCTTAAACGGACCGATGAATTTTTGTCCCAGCTTCTGCGAAGGAACACCCAATCTCAGGTTTTTGGTGGATAACCATACAGAGTCCCCTACCTTATACATGGGTGCCGGTTTCCGGTGAGTGTCTGCCGACCTCTTGTAACGCTCCTGGGCCGTAGCCACAGTGTCCTTTAGAACCTCCAGATTCTGTCGAAGCTCTGTCAATCTGTCCTCCACCGCCGGCACCGAAACCGCAACCGGTGACCTAGGCAAAACATTCGGATGATAACCCAAGTTAGCAAAAAAGGGCGTTACCTTAGTGGAGCTGCTCTGAGTGTTGTTATAGGAGAACTCCGCCAACGGAAGCATCTTCAACCAATCGTCCTGCAGATGGCTGACATAACATCGAAGATATTGTTCCAGGGTTTGATTAGTCCGTTCGGTTTGCCCATTCGTCTGAGGATGGTATGCAGAAGACAAACAGACATCAATCTGGAGTGCCGTACAAAACCCCTTCCAGAACCTAGACGTGAACTGCACGCCCCGGTCAGAGATGATCTCGTCTGGTACCCCATGCAATCGGAATACGTTCTGGATAACCAAATCCACTGTCTCTGCGGCTGAGGGAAGACCGGTACACGGAATGAAGTGAGCAGCTTTAGTCAATCGATCCACCACCACTAAGATGGTATTGTGCCCGCCTGAGACTGGCAACTCCACAATAAAATCCATGGAGATAGACCCCCAAGGGCGAGATGGCACGGGTAACGGTTGGAGGAGTCCCGTAGGAGCCACACGAGGGACCTTGCACCGGGCACAAACCACGCATGAGTGGACATAGTCCTTCACATCCTTTAGACAGGTAGGCCACCAGAAAAAACGGCTCAGAAATTCCTGCGTCTTCTGTACCCCCCTATGACCAGCCAACACGGAGTCATGGACCAACTTGAGAACCCGAAGTCTTACGGCCTCCGGGACATAAATGCGTCGCTCTCTCAACCACACACCATTCCGAAGAACAAGAGTTACATCATTCGGGGGGGCAGCAAGAAATACGTCACCATCATAGGCCAGCTTGATGTCCTTCCACAAGTCCTGGTCCTGGATTACTCCAACGAAATTGGCATCCGATAACACGGTCTGAGACGGGGTTCCAGGCACGGAGTCCACGGCGTGGATTCGGGACAAGGCATCGGCTTTCCCATTACGTGAACCTGGACGGTATGTAACGACAAAATTGAATTGGTTAAGAAATAGGCTCCAACGGGCTTGCCGTGGAGACAGGCACCTGGCAGACTTAAGGAATTCCAGATTACGATGATCTGTGAGTACTATCACTTGCTGCGCGGCTCCCTGTAAGTGGTGTCTCCATTCCTTGAAAGCGGAAATAATCGCCAATAATTCCTTGTCCGCAATGTCATAGTTCCTTTCTGCAGGGGACAACCGTCGGGAAAAGAAAGCACACGGATGTAAGAGACTCTTGTCCCCAGTCCTTTGAGAAAGGATGGCCCCTAATGCGTAGTCGGAAGCGTCGACTTCCACGATAAAGGGAAGTGCGGGATTCGGATGTACCAATATAGGCGCTGAGGTAAAACAAACCTTGAGACGATGGAAGGCTTCCTGGGCCTGGGCGGACCACACAAACTTCTGTCCTTTCTTGGTTAACAGAGTGATGGGACGAACGATCTCTGAAAAATTACGGATAAAACGTCGGTAAAAGTTGGCAAAACCGACAAAGCGTTGTACCTCTTTGACGTTACCCGGTTCCGGCCAGTCCAGAATTGCTTGTATCTTGCCAGACTCCATGTTCAGTCCCTGAGGAGAGATGACATACCCTAAGAATTGTATCTGTGAGCAATGGAATTCGCATTTCTCCAGTTTAATGTACAGGTGATTTTCCCTCAGCCGGGTAAGTACGGTCTTGACGTGCTCCTGGTGTTCCTGTAGGGAATCAGAAAAGATTAGGATATCGTCCAGATAAATCACCATGAATAGGTCCATGATATCCCTAAAAATATCGTTAACTAGATGTTGGAAAGCCGCGGGAGCGTTACAAAGTCCAAAAGGCATCACTAGGTACTCAAAATGTCCATACCGACATCGGAACGCGGTCTTCCACTCGTCTCCGGGACGTATGCGAAGTAGATTATATGCCCCACGGAGATCCAATTTGGTGAATATTTTTGCCTGTTGGACCCTCTCCAATAGCTCAGGAATCAACGGTAACGGATACCGGTTCCGGATGGTTATTTTATTCAGTTCCCGGTAGTCAATACAGGGTCTCAGAGTCCCCTCTTTCTTTTTCACGAAAAAGATGGGTGCCCCTGCTGGTGAGGTAGACGGGCGAATAAATCCCTTGGCTAGGCTCTCCTCAATGTATTCTTTTAGTGCTTCTAGCTCAGGTGCCGCCAACGGGTAGACATGGCCAAACGGAATCTCCGCCCCTGGGAGTAAGTCTATGGGGCAATCATACGGTCTATGCGGGGGAAGCCGATCGGCTTTTCTTTTGTCGCATATGTCAGCAAAGTCATCATAAACCGGGGGTAGAACAGGTACCTGTACAGTGCCCTCCGCATTCGGTGTTACTGGAACCGGAACAGTTGGACTAATGGTCGGACCACTCTGCGGTGGGAAGGATATTTCCTTAGTTTCCCAATCGATGACCGGATTCGTAGACCGTAGCCACGGAATACCTAAAATAATCGGAAAATGAGGAGAGGAAATTATCATGAAAACAAGGGTCTCCTGCTGACCTGGCTTCATCACGCATTCTAATGGTACTGTTTCCCGATCCACTGGTCCAGAGATTAACGGAGATCCGTCTACCGTCTCCATGGTAACCGGTGAGGATCTTTGCTGAGTCCGGATACCGTGTTTCCTGGCAAAAGAGGAGTCCATGAAATTTCCCCCTGCCCCAGAATCTATCATTGCAGAGGTAGGTATTAGATGCCCCTCCCACCGGATCTGAATGGGGAGCGAGCAATGGGTATATTTCCCTTCTGAGTCCTTCGGTGAGGTTGACATTACAGTCAAGGGAAATACCGCATCCAAGTGCCCACTTGCCTCAGAGATATCGGACTCTGCGTCCGTGTTGTCACACTCTGCCATGGCTGCCAATACCTTATTTGGGCGATTCGGACGTTTCGGGCAGTCGATCAAGAAATGATCCGATTGACCGCAATAGAAACACAAACGCTCACGGAGCCGGTGTTCGCGACGTTCGTTGGTCTCTCGCTTTTGCAGAGAGTCCACTTGCATAGGAACGTCCTCGGCCTCCCGTGGTGTCCTGAGAGCGGGTTCTCTAGAAGGAAACGCAAAGTTGTTTACACGGTTTACAGCTGCCCATTTTTCCTGTCTACGCTCCGTCAAGCGGGTATCAATACGCACACAGTGCTGGAGAAACAGTTCAAAATCCCCTGGAGATTCGGAACGAGCTAACTCGTCCTTGATGGTACCGGACAAACCTTTTCTGAAAACAGACAATAAAGTATTGTTTCCCCAATCGGTGTCTACCACTAACCTCTGGAACTCAGTGGCGTATTCAACGACAGAACGCTTTCCCTGACGTAAGGAAAGGAGAGCCGATTCAGCGGTAGCACGGCGATTCGGATCATCAAACATTTGCGCCATTGCGTTCAGAAAGTCATCCAGGTGATTTAAACGGATGTCCCGATTCTCTATCATAGGATTAGCCCAAGCCAGTGCTCGTGAGGTTAATAACATGATTATACATAACACTTTGGACCGGTCAGAACGGTAATAATCAGCATGTACATCAAAAAACAGTATACATTGGTTCACAAATCCACGAAACTGACTATGATCACCATTGAAACGGAATGGGGGTAACCTAGGCATACCGGCAGCTGATACGGACGTAGTGGGGACGGCTTCCTGAGCCTCCACTCTGACTTGCAAATCCTGAATAGCCGGACCCAGTACCTGGTGATCATGGCCCAGCTGTGCCTCCACATCTCTGAGTTTAGTTTGCACCGCCTCCATCTCCTGCTGCAAGGAGTTGATCATGGAAAAGAGCTGATCTACTCGTGTCTCAGTCATTGCCCCAGCGAAATCCTCCTATGGCCTGAGTATAATGTAATACTACTGTATGTTCTGAGGATTTCGATAGCGTAGGGCAATGACAACAGAGACGAGTTCTTGGTACAAGATGTTATATAATATGTACACACGGTAGATACACAACGGGAATAAACACAGTAAAACAAACACACAAAACACTTTTACGCAACGGAGCGAAGGGGATTCCCGGGGCCACGCACCGGACTCCCCAAGGGAGACCACCAGAGCGAACCCCTGGACAGGGACTGTCCGGCAATCAACCCCGGAAGGCCTAAATGCGCAGCAGCCGGTACACAAGGGGCAAGTGGTATAGTCCAGGAGTGTCCGTACGGGATGATTGTCCAGAGTGGTTACGAACCGGGCAGAGTGCTGATCAAGACGGCAGACGGAGTCCGGGCACAGCTTGACGAAAACCGGGTATGGTCCAGAGTCGGTCGGTAGATTTCCAGGAGAATCCAAGGCAATCAGGAAGTAGAAACAGCAAAGCAGGAGCACACAGCAAGCAGTATACTCAGGCACTGGACTGGGCTGAGAGGCGGCCTTTTAAGCAGCTGGACAGGAAGTAGGGCAACAGAACCTTAAACTCCATGTTAACTGAGGGCAAGCTCATTCAAAAGAGAACTGGAAAACCTGGAAACCTGACACAGCTGATGCATCAGAGAAAAATAAAACTACTCACTTCTGTCACGCAGCGTCGAACTGGCTACCAGAAGAAACTCCAGTAATGCCAGGCCTGGATTCAGGTACCTTGCATTACACTCCTAAGCTATCACCTGAGCTCCGGAGTGCAGCGGAGACTGTACAGCGAGAGCCGAGTGATTGATTCCCCGGTGCTTGCGGCTCAGTTCATGTCAGCTGCAGACAGGCCAGGGTGATCTCCGGTGCTCTCACCTGTCTGCAGCGATCGTGAACTGACTGCAAGCGCCGAGGAATCAGTCACTCGGCGCTTACGGTACAGTCTAGGCTGCACTCCGGAGCTCAGGTGACCGTAACAGCTGATCAGCAGCAGGTCCTGCATCCATCGGACGTGCGTGGGAGTCTGCACACAGCTAGAGCATTTTTTTTTCTACTGTTCACTTTTGATTTTCAGCCGCTTCTATCTCCCGCCCGGACATGGCGCCGCACGGGAGCGGACATGGCACCGGGCGGGAGGTGGAAGCAGTGGTGGCGGTACTGGGAGGATTCACGCTTCTGTGTTTACTGACAGAAGGAATCCTCTTCCTGTACACGTCACTTTACTACCCACTCCTTGCGTTTATAGCTGCGTTTTTAGTTATAGAAACGCACTAAAACGCAGCTATATTTGCAATTTACTGTTTTCATTGCGTTTTTGAATATCTCCTTGAACTCAATGGATGAAAAACGCAGTGAAAATTGCAGAAACAACTGACATGCTGCGTTTTTTTGGGCACCACAAAACGCAGCTAAAAGAAAACTGCTGTGTGCAGACAGCTAAAATGAAAACTCATAGACTTTGCTGGGGAAGCGAAGTCATGCAGTTTTCTGAGCAAAAATCGCACCCAAAAAACGCGCAAAACCGCAGCAAAAAACGCACTGTGTGAACTTACCCTTATTCTCACCTGTTCTCCGTTCCTGCGCTGTCCATACCTTACCAGTCCACTGGCTCACAGACCCCTCCATGATCTCGTCCGGTGCACGGAGCCGCCGCCGCAGGATGCCATCATGGCTTTACTGCAATTAAATGGCTTTGCGGCGCCATAAAGCATTTAACTACAGTAAAGCTATGAAGTCACCTGCAGCGGCGGCTCCGTGCAGAGGACGGGATCACTGAGGGGGTCTGTGTCCTGCGGTCTGGAAAAAGCAGATGGAGGGAACGAGGAGGAGAGGTGAGAATGTATGTTTGTTTTTTTTTCTTTGGCTCTGCTGAGCGCTTACCTGCAGCTCCTCCGCCTCAGTCCTGACACCGGCCGCACTGTTCACATGTACGCGCGTCTGAAAGATGCGCATACATTTGAATAGTGGCGCGGTCTGCAGCACAGGTCTGGGACTTCCGCAGTGCAGGACCTGTGGTGACATCACATCACATCACATGACTGTGATGTCACCATAGGTCCTTCTGCAGCCGAGCAAACTACAGCGATAGAACAGAACTTGCGCTATCGCTGCAGTTTGTGATTGAAAAGCTGGGGGGCCCTCAGAGCGTGGGAGGGGGGCCCATCACAGCATGGGGGGCCCTACCCAATCAGCCCCCACATACCGCCGGCCCCGAAAAACCGGCTGCCAGACGGCGCTATACACTGCCCGGCCCCCGCACTATATAAGGGACAGGGGCCCACTGAGGGCCCGGGGCCTACCGGGGGATTCCCCGGTATCCCGGCGGGCCAGACCGAGCCTGGAGCCGGGACATCAGCTGTGAGCCGCAGGGCTGCGGGACACACCTCTAAAATCGTGCGGGACGGTTGGGAGGTATGCAGTATGATGCACTCGCAGTAGACTCCATCACACAGTATCAGATCCACACAGTAGCCCCATCCTGTTATGTGCTGTTCTCGTCTGTACAGCGTGTGGACTGTGGCTCTGTGCAACAGGCGTGATCTAATATAACATCATTGTGCTTGCTGCACTGAGATACACAGGCTGACTGGTGGAACAGAAAACCATCAGTTTTTGCATACAGATAATACAGATATTGTTGAAATTGTGATGCTGTGCAGGTAAGATTAACCGTGTAGTAGCTGTGTTGTTTGCTGCAATTAGCGGTATGTTACTGTTACATACCGTATGATTTACATTTAAAGTAATGGAAAGATGATAATTCCGAACTCTACTTAATATTAAAGCACCACTTCAGTGTTTTTTTTACTGCACCGCTAGAGTAGTAAATGTAAGTCCTTTGCCCTCTCTTTGATACTTACCTGCCACTGTCTATCTTTTTCTAGTGGCGCTGTGGTCGGTCTCCTGTGATCTGTGACCTGCTGGCAACTCCAGTGTTTCATGGAGAGCACCAGAGGTCACAAATTAATGTACCTCAACAAGAGCCTCATTATGACTCTCATAGATTTATCATGGATAGCACACAGAGAACAAAATCACTGCACACGGAGGGCCATATGCACCTTCTACATGTCGGTGTGAAAGAGGCCTTACAATATAAGTCTATGAAGCCTTGTACTGATGCTCCATAGACTTTCATTGTAAAAGCCACTTCTGGGTCACGCAGAATAATAAAAAGACAGGGGGCACCTTTCCCCGCTTCGGATCTCCAACAGCAACAAGGAACAACAGACAAATGTAAAAGGAAAGAATTGCTGTATAATAGGGATCAACCAAGCAACTCCGTGTATATAGACAAAAAATATATATATTTTATTGGTTCAAAAATAAACATACATAAATAGATGTCCCAGAAGAGAAAAAAGTGCAATATTCAAAACATTTAAAAACCGTCACAGATTGACCGTTAACTAACACCCCAGATCTAGTAGTATAATAAAATACTAGTGTGCTGATAATAAATGACAAATTTGATACAAAAGGCATACATGCATGCACGTGCACAATTAAACCTTAATGAATATAATCCATGCCATGTTATTAGGCCACTTTATCTGACACCACCAACCCTGTCTCAGTGTAGGATAAGTAGTGAGCATGGGTGGAGTACACTTAGGGGTACTTTGCACGCTGCGACATCGCAGGCCGATGCTGCGATGCCGAGCGCGATAGTACCCGCCCCCGTCGCAGCAGCGATATCCTTGTGATAGCTGCCGTAGCGAACATTATCGCTACGGCAGCTTCACATGGATTCACCTGTCCTGCGACCGTCGCTCTGGCCGGAGACCCGCCTCCTTATTAAAGGGGCGGGTCGTGCGGCGTCACTGCGACGTCACACAGCAGGCGGCCAATAGGAGCGGAGGGGCGGAGATGAGCGGGATGTAAACATCCCGCCCACCTCCTTCCTTCCGCATATCCTACGGAAGCCGCAGTGACGCCGGTAGGAGATGTTCCTCGCTCCTGCGGCTTCACACACAGCGATGTGTGCTGCCGCAGGAGCGAGGAACAACATCGGACTGTCGCGTCAGCGTAATCATGGATTACGCCGACGCTGCACCGATGATGCGATTACGACGCTTTTGCGCTCGTTAATCGTATCATCGAGCCTTTACACACTACAATGTCGCATGCGATGCCGGAAGTGCGTCATTTTCAATTTGACCCCACCGACATCGCACCTGCGATGTCGTAGTGTGCAAAGTACCCCTTAGAGTAAAGAACTATGGTGAAAACACCATCGGTATAGATCAGGAAGTCAGACCAAATAATTTCACCATAGGTCCAGCCAAAAAAAAATAAAATATATATATATTTTGTCTATATACATGGAGTTGCTTGGTTGATTACTATTATACAGCAATTCTTTCTTTTTACATTTGTCTTCTGGGTTACGTAGAGTGCAGAGTGACCTGTGGCGTCTGTAGAGTGGTAACGTCACTGAGAAGAGGAGTGGAACGGCGCTGGATAGCAGAGAAGACTATAGTAGGTAAATATATTGACAAACACTACACTAAATACATACAGTATACTGTATACAAAGGCTTAGAAAAGTTAATGTAAGGGATTATTTAAGGATTTTCTTTTGGGCATACTGTGCTGATTAGCTACTGTGGAAAAATAAAAAATGCAGTAGGTTCTAATAAGTAATAGGTGTTACACATCATATTCTGTCATTTTAGATGTTACAGAATTATATGTATAGATTCCATTTACACTCATCATCAGGAACAACCAATAATGCTCAGTCCTGATTACCGGCCTGTAAACATGCTGCCAATCATTGGATAAATGAGCAAAATGCTTGTTCAACAGGTGAATGATTTTTTTAAGCTTTTTTAAAAATTGTTCTCTGCAGCACATATACTGTGTAATCAAAGTGTGCTACCGAGAGGAATGATATTCTATACAGAGAGCAATCACATTAACAGACTGATAAGGAAGCATTCCAGCCCATAATAATTAGTTTATTGTCATCAGTATAACAAATAATCTATTTCTCTCATCTGCACGGCTTTTCCTGAATGTAAAATACCAAGTGCACATTCTAGATAACAGTTAATTACACTAAAATAATAACCTAAAGCCTTTTTCACTCTGCAGATTTGGTCAGTATTTTCCATGCAAAACAACAAGATCATTCTATTATCCGCATTCTTTTTTTAGGATAGACTCCTAGTTCTAGCTTTTATATTCCTGGAAGGTATCTACTTTTGACGTCTGTCTATAAACCATTATGCCAAAAAGATTGGGAGTCATCGAGATGTTTTGTTTTTCAAGAGCAAGATGAAGTTTCGATGTTTTGATGGATGGTGGTAGCTTTTAAATTATGGTTCTTTCCTAAATTCTATCTATAACAGCCTCTATGTATTACAGAATATAAGTAAACTGTGAATTCCGTCAGCTGGATTATGCATTGCCTTTATCTTTTCTTCTGAACAATCTTTTAAGCTGATTTATGACCAAAACGAAGTTCAACTTGTATTTCTTGTAGAACAAATTAGTGAATTGGGATTATATTAGTAAGGGAATGTGTAACTGGATTAACAATAAGCTCAGCGATCGGAAACAGAGGGTGGTTTGTAAACGGAGTACAGTGTGGAAAACCCACAGTGCACTTTTATCCATGCAGTGGATTAGAAAACGCCACAAGAGCAGGAGGATGTTAGGTTGTTGTTAACATGGATGTGTGTTCCAGACTTTGTTGTAGGCTATTTAGGCTAGTTCTACGAATAAACCTGTGAATTACCTTTAGTAAAGTAAACCCCAGCACTCAAAATGAAGACAAAAGGGAAAATATGCATAAGTGGATTTATTGACTGATACACTGCAAAAGGAACCTAACCAGAGCAACAGCACCAACGTTTCGGCATAGAGCCTTTCTCAAGGTTGTTGCCTGAAAAGGTGTGAAAACAATAACAATAGTCAGTGCATTATGTACAGGTGATACACAGAATATTTACACAGATAATACAAATATACATGAAGGTATACTGCGGATGGAACGTACATCACTGGTCAGAGTAAGGAAACACGGGTCTCGTAGGACAACCGGAAGTTTGCAAATAAAGGTAAGGTTACACATGTTTTGCAGGCTATGCTCTTAATCACATGGAAAGAGAAACATTAGTACAGGTATAACAACATATTGCGTACCATAGGAGATAATACTGGTCAGGTGACACAGGTAAAAACAAAACCAAACAGCCGCAGCTGGTATCCAGACCAGACAGCCGGAGCTGGTATCCGTACCAAGGTGAGTGGAGAAGCGGTGAAGAACGGGGAGAGAGAGAGAGGAGAAAAGAGAGGAAGAGAAAGAGAGGAAGAGAAAGAGAGGAAGAGAAAGAGAGGAAGAGAAAGAGAGGAAGAGAAAGAGAGAAAGAGAAAGAGAGGAAGAGAAAGAGAGGAAGAGAAAGAGAGGAAGAGAAAGAGAGGGAGAGAAAGAGAGGGAGAGAAAGAGAGGGAGAGAAAGAGGGAGAGAAAGAGAGGGAGAGAAAAAGGGAGAGAAAGAGGGAGAGAAAGAGGGAGAGAAGGAGGGAGAGAAGGAGGGAGAAAAAGAGGGAGAGAAAGAGGTAGAGAAAGAGGGAGAGAGAGAGAAAGAGAGGGAGGGAGAGCGGGAGAGAGAGGGAGAGAGAGGGAGAGAAAGAAAGGGAAAGAGGGGGAGCAAGAGGGAGAGGGGGAGAGAGAAAGGGAGAGAAAGAGAGGGATTGAAAGAGAAGGAGAGAAAGGGAGGGAGAGAAAGGGAGGGAAAGAGAGAAATGGTGCAGAGAAAGACAAAGGGGGAACAGAAGAAAAAGGGTGAGAGGTGGAGGGAGAAGAGGAGCGCAGCTGCTAAGTATGGTTAGCAACACGAGGGAGGCAGGTGCTACATACCGTAGGTGAAGGGGTGACAGGATCACTATGTGAGGTGAGAGGACGCCTGGAAAACAAAGCAGCATGGTGAGATGAGGCAGTCTCAAGTATCGGTGGTGGCTGCAGTGTGCAGGACAGCAGCGCTACCTGCAGTGAAGATCCGGAGCTGGCACACGTGGCAAGGAGAGAGGCTGCAGCGGCGTGGTAATGACTGCCGTGCGGCGCCATTATAAGGAAGTCAGCGGTGTGATGGGAGGCGCGTCACATCCGGTCACGTGCGATGGAACGCATGTGTGGAACGCACGGGGTGCGCATGTCTGTGACGTGCAACGGCACGTGACAATGAGACGGCCAGTGGGTGGGGAAAGGGCGGTGCACTGGAAGAGCGTTGTATCAGGAATTACCTGCTGCAGAGCGTGAATAGGCATGTGCCACTAGGTAAATGTGAGGGATGGGAGAGGATCAGTTGTGCGATATCTGGAAAGAAAAAGACAGGGGGTTAATTCCAAAGGCTAACAGGAGACATATAAGGGATTAGAGGATAGGAATATATAAAGCAAGTGGGGGAAGTATGAATACATAGTTATACAGGTCCAGAGAAAAGGACTTGGGGATATACTGACAAATTAAAACCTTAGCAGTATAATGCTAGACATTGCAATCAAGAGGACATGAAAGTATAAAACCCATAAATGTTTTAACGGGGGGCCTCATATTCCCTATTGAGCCCTAGTGGCTCTAGAGTTTGAAGAGTATGAATCAAGAACGCCTCGCGTTCTCTGAGTGTTTTAATACGATTATCGCCACGGCGGGGTTGGTCAACATGCTCGAGTACTTGGAATCTGAGCTGTGGTATGGTGTGGCCTGCGGCACTAAAATGGGCTGGGATGGGTAAGGTGGTCTGTTTACAGCGGATGGTGGATTTGTGCTTATTAATGCGGTCCCGGATATGTTGGGTGGTCTCACCAACATATCCGAGACCGCAGGGGCACTTGATCAGATAGACGACAAAGTTCGACTCACAGGTGAAGTATCTACGGATCGGGAATTTCTTACCGGTGCGTGGGTGTGTGAAAAAATCACCTTTGATGATGTGCGAGCATTGGAGACAATGCAGGCATGGGAAAGTGCCCTTACGTTGGCACGAGAGGAAGGTCTGCCTGGCAGGTGGCTTGGAGGGGCCAATGTCGGCCCTGACAAGGTTGTCCCTCAAGTTGTGGGGCCGCTTGTGGCAAATGAGTGGCCGGGAGTCCAATTCAGGGATGGAAGGGTAGGCTTGATGGAGTAGAGGCCAATGTTTGAAGATGACATCATTAATGAGAGGGCTGAACGGGTGGTATGTACTCACGAAGGGGACCCTATTTTGACCCTGTGGGTTGGGAGCAGAAGGAGGGGGTGGGGGTCTCACATATGGCGGGTAGCCTCTGACTGAAAATTTCATATCCATGTCAGTATGGCGTGCATCCCTGGTAGGGGGATCTGAAACGATCCGGTTGACACGGCAGTGCTGAGAGTGGGGCAGAGACTTTTTGATGTGCCATGGGTAGCAGCTGGAATGTAGAAGGAGACTATTTCTGTCAGTCGGCTTTGTGTACAAATCTGTCGAGAGGGTATGGTCGGGGTTGATGATTACTGTGGTGTCGAGGAAGTTGATGGAGTGATCACTGTGATGCAGGGTGAATGAGATGTTGTCAGTGGCACTATTGATGTCGGTGAAAAAAGAGTTAAGCGATATAACGTCGCCAGCCCAGATCACAAAGATGTCATCGATATAACGTTTCCACAGTGTCACCTGACTGTCAAATAGTGGATGAGGATAGATATGGCAGTGCTCGAAGTGGTCCATAAAAATGTTAGCATAGGGGGGCGCAACATTGGATCCCATCGCGGTCCCCCTACACTGCAGAAAAAACTGGTCCTCGAAGAGGAAGAAGTTATGGTTAAGGACCACCTCAAGCATATCAAAACAGAACTCCTTTTTTGAAGAGGGATGGTCAGTGTGAGTATTGAGGAACCTGTCGACTGCATGGATGCCTTTGTGATGACCTATGCTCGTATACAAACTGGAGACATCTAGAGTGGCGAGTAGGCAGTTATTAGGGACACTGGGAATGGATCTTAGAATAGAGAGGAAATGGTTGGTATCCTTCAGATACGAGGGAATTTTGGGAATGTGTGGAGTTAGTATTTTTTCAAGGGTGATAGAGATGGGTTATAGTAGCGAGTCCGTGGATGCGACAATGGGGCGGCCGGGTGGAGAGGTCAAATTCTTATGGATCTTGGGCAGAGTATAGAACACCGGAATGATGGGGTGATTGTTAGTCAAAAGTTCACTCAGTTTGTCGTCGATAATTGCATTCTGTTTGTAGAGTTGCACCTTTTCCTGTATGAGAGTGGAAATACGGGACGTGGGATAATGGGGTAATGGACGGTAAGTATTGGTGTTGCTAAGTTGCTGGCAAATTTCGTTAATGTAGTAGGTTCTATCTAGTACCACAATAGCCCCGCCTTTGTCGGCTGGCTTGATGACAATGTTTTTATGATTTTTAAGAGAGGTCAGGGCCCTGTGCTGTTCAGGGGTCATGTTGTTCCTCAGGTGGTAGTACCCCCTACCAATGTCCGTAGTAATGGCATGAACATCCCTAGAGACTAGGCTGATGAAAGTCTCAACTGGGTGGTAACAGCGTGGGGGTTGGTAACTGCTGGGGATCCTGAGGTTGAGACCCGTGAGTGTGAACCCACTGGGGGGTGAAGATGTCATGGATGCAGAGGATGATGTACCGCACTCGGGAGTTCCATTAGCGAAATGTGCTTTCAGGCGGAGATTTCTAAAAAATCTGTTAAGGTCATGTTCTAAATTAAAGGTGCTGAAGGAGGGGGTGGGACAGAAGGAGAGTCCCTTCTGTAGGACCTGGGTCTCAAGGGGGGATAGGGTCTGGCTAGATATATTCCGCCCCCTCCTCGTCTGTTTTTTATGGGGTGTCTCGGACCTAAAAAAGACTGGGAATCTGTAGAAAAGTGGTCGCTGTCGGACCCAGAAGAGAAACCTCCGCCACGGCGAACGTTGCGAGATGGAGCAGACGATTGCCATTGGTGCACACGATTCTTGAGATAATCTTCTTGGGCCCATAAAAATATGTCACGTTTGCGGATCTGCAGCGTGTCTCTGTATTCAGAAAGCGTAGAATTGCATTTGGTCATGAGCTCTTCTAGGGCCGTAGGGTTCAGAGTCTGGGAGAGTTGTGTCTCTATATTCTTGATATTGGCGTCAATACTGATGAGTTCCTTTTGCAGGTAGTCAATTGTAAGAAGTATAATGTCAAAAGAACATTTGTTAAGAATGCTCTCAATTGACTTGCAATACTCAGCGTTATCTGAGAACAACGTGGGCCGTAGAGAGACCCTGAGCCCCCTCGGGATTCTCTGGGTTTTATAATATTCAGCCAAAGTGGCTGCGTGGAGTTCAAGGGCTGTGTTCCTCTTGATCTCCCTTAGGAAATCACGTGTGCGGATCTCGTCTGAGGGGATGGTGAGGAACTGAGTCCTTGTGGTCACCTTGGCAAGGATACTAGCGGCTTGCTCATCATTACAGGAGAGAATAGGAGCCAACATGAGACTGGGTGGTACAGTGGGAGCACTGGAAAAATAGTAGTACCAATTTATAGGAATTATAGGCTCTACCACATACACTAGAGGTGCTTTGGGGATAAAGAATCATATAGTAAAGTAAACCCCAGCACTCAAAATGAAGACAAAAGGGAAAATATGCATAAGTGGATTTATTGACTGATACACTGCAAAAGGAACCTAACCAGAGCAACAGCACCAACGTTTCGGCATAGAGCCTTTCTCAAGGTTGTTGCCTGAAAAGGTGTGAAAACAATAACAATAGTGAGTGCATTATGTACAGGTGATACACAGATACACATCGTGGCGATGCAACTCATATTCGTTTTTCTGTACTAGAGCTGGTTAAACCTAGCCCTAGGGGTGGAGATTTTGACAGACGTTTGTTGCAGAAAGAGTCAGCGTGGATATTTAAATTGGGCTCCCTTACACCGGGGGGGCTTAATGAGCAACTGTCCTTTAACTGCTTCCTCCCCACTTAGTTTTGACAGGGTTAATATTGTTTTGGAAAATCCATTATGCCTTATTCTGGAAGAATACCCCCCTATGGTTATAGGGGGTTATCCACATTGTTGGATATGATCACTACTATTATCTCGTATACTGTACTTGCCTATAATGGGATCTGTTGTGGGGAACATGGAGTAGATGCATTGTTTATCTATGTTGTATTTCTAAGTTACATGTATGTTCTAACAATATATGATATTTCTATTATTTATGCCACTTATTATGTATATTATCTTTTTATGTATACCTGGTGGTTCGGGGTAGTAGCTTCCGTGAATGTGGTGCCCAGTAAATGCAATCTTACACCGCTGTTCTTTTAGTGATCTCTATCAGTGGCCGTACCGGACTACTGTGAATTAAGAATCTATCTAAGTCCCATAATATGGCTCTGCGCATGCGTGCCCACGCTTACTTCACTGTGTCATGTGATCCACATCCTTATGATGTGGGCGCCGCATCTATGGAGACCGCGCGCATGCGCGGTAGCGACTGCCTCTGACCAATAGGTTTGACTCCTATGGGATCCCGTTCGGCGCGTGCGCATTATGCGCGCTATATCGGACATGCGCGATGGGAACCTTTATGGTGCTAGTTCTGCCGGCCCGTAGTTATTTGATCCCTATAGGCTCCCGTTCGGCGCGTGCGTGCTGCGCGCGCCACATCGGGTATGCGCATTGGGTACTCTGACGGCGTCCTCCTTGTTTGCCCTCAGGTGTCTTGAATGATGTGGTATATATATATAACACCATATGGTTGTGCAGGTCCATGGCGATCACTTGGACTGTGGTGGCTATCTGCACAGTATTATCTTTACCACCGTTGATCCTTTTACCTGACGCCATGGACCTGCATACCTGATTTCCATATCATTCTGGGCAAGTACTATACATTATCTCCTTTCTAATTTTTCATGCTATTGTGGTAATGTCTTCAAACTTTGCACTTTATATGTAACTCCATGTTGAAATAATGTATTTACCTCACAGCCTCCTGATGAACCGCGTCGAGGTGGAGTGTCTGAGGTGGAGTTGTTTTATTGGGATTATGAAGGTTTATGGTTCACTCCTATTTTAAGGACTCCTGAAGAGCAATTGCATATAACTGCTTGGACCTAATGGACTGTTATGCCCCACATCTTTGGTGCTGAAAAAACTAACTACAGCCTACAAGCTAAGTCCTATGCTCTAATATTATCACCTGTCTGTGAACCATTGCTACCTTCTTATATTTAACCTGTCATCTGACAATAATTGTATGTACATGACCTATATGACCATTTGTTTGTTTTACACTGTGGTGTGAATTCTTTATTATAATAACATTTGTTAAATATTGGGAATATCTGTTCACCTTTTTGATACACAGAATATTTACACAGATAATACAAATATACATGAAGGTATACTGCGGATGGAACGTACATCACTGGTCAGAGTAAGGAAACACGGGTCTCGTAGGACAACCGGAGGTTTGCAAATAGAGTTAAGGTTCCACACGTTTTGCAGGGTATGTTCTTAATCACATGGAAAGAGAATAATTAGTACAGGTATACCAACATATTGCGTACCATAGGAGATAATACTGGTCAGGTGACACAGGTAAAAACAAAACCAAACAGCCGCAGCTGGTATCCAGACCAGACAGCCGGAGCTGGTATCCGTACCAAGGTGAGTGGAGAAGCGGTGAAGAACCCTTTGTCTTTCTCTGCACCATTTCTCTCTTTCCCTCCCTTTCCCTCCCAACAGCAACAACCTTGAGAAAGGCTCTATGCCGAAACGTTGGTGCTGTTGCTCTGGTTAGGATCCTTTTGCAGTGTATCAGTCAATAAATCCACTTATGCATATTTTCCCTTTTGTCTTCATTTTGAGTGCTGGGGTTTACTTTACTATATGATTCTTTATGCCCAAAGCACCTCTAGTGTATGTGGTAGAGCCTGTAATTCCTATAAATTGGTACTACTATTTTTCCAGTGCTCCCACTGTACCACCCAGTCTCATGTTGGCTCCTATTCTCTCCTGTAATGATGAGCAAGCCGCTAGTATCCTTGCCAAGGTGACCACAAGGACTCAGTTCCTCACCATACCCTCAGACGAGATCCGCACACGTGATTTCCTAAGGGAGATCAAGAGGAACACAGCCCTTGAACTCCACGCAGCCACTTTGGCTGAATATTATAAAACCCAGAGAATCCCAAGGGGGCTCAGGGTCTCTCTACTGCCCACATTGTTCTCAGATAACTCTGAGTATTGCAAGTCATTTGAGAGCATTCTTAACAAATGTTCTTTTGACATTATACTTCTTACAATTGACTACCTACAAAAGGAACTCATCAGTATTGACGCCAATATCAAGAATATAGAGACACAACTCTCCCAGACTCTGAACGCTATGGCCATAGAAGAGCTCAAGACCAAATACAATTCTACGCTTTCTGAATACAGAGACACGCTGCAGATCCGCAAACGTGACAAATTTTTGAGGGACCAAGATTATCTCAAGAATCGTGAGTACCGATGGCAATAGTCTGCTCCATCTCGCAACTTTCGCCGTGGCGATGGTTTCTCTTCTGGGTCCGACAGCGACCACTTTTCTACAGATTCCCAGTCTTTTTTAGGTCCAAGACGCCCCGGAAAAAACAGACGAGGAGGGGGCGGAAACACCGGGGGACGCCCAGACAGAGTTACAACTCGCTCCAAGGTAGGGACAACATTGTCTACAATATATCCAGCCAGACCCTATCCCCCCTTGAGACCCAGGTCCTACAGAAGGGACTCTCCTTCTGTCCCACCCCCTCCTTCAGCACCTTTAATTTAGAACATGACCTTAACAGATTTTTTAGAAATCTCCGCCTGAAAGCACATTTTGCTAATGGAACTCCCGAGTTCGACCCATCATCCTCTGCATCCATGACATCTTCACCCCCCAGTGGGTTCACACTCACGGGTCTCAACTTCAGGATCCCCAGCAGTTACCAACCCCCACGCTGTTACCACCCAGTTGAGACTTTCATCAGCCTAGTCTCTAGGGATGTTCATGCCATTACTACGGACATTGGTAGGGGGTACTACCACCTAAGGAACAACATGACCCCTGATCAGCGCAGGGCCCTGACCTCTCTTAAAAATCATAAAAACATTGTCATCAAGCCAGCCGACAAAGGCGGGCCAATTGTGGTACTAGATAGAACCTACTACATTAACGAAATTCGCCAGCAACTTAGCAACACCAATACTTACCGTCCATTACCCCATGATCCCACGGCCCGTATTTCCACTCCCATACAGGAAAAGGTGCAACTCTACAAACAGAATGCAATTATCGACGACAAACTGAGTGAATTTTTGACTAACAATCACCCCATCACTCCGGTGTTCTATACTCTGCCCAAGATCCATAAGAATTTGACCTCTCCACCCGGCCGCCCCATTGTCGCATCCACGGACTCGCTACTATCACCCATCTCTATCACCCTTGAAAAAATACTAACTCCACACATTCCCAAAATTCCCTCGTATCTGAAGGATACCAACCATTTCCTCTCTATTCTAAGATCCATTCCCAGTGTCCCTGATAACTGCCTACTCGCGACTCTAGATGTCTCCAGTTTATACACGAGCATAGGTCATCACGAAGGCATCCATGCAGTCGACAGGTTCCTCAATACTCACACTGATCTTCCCTCTTCCAAAAAGGAGTTCTGTCTTGATATGCTCGAGGTGGTCCTTACTCAGAACTTCTTCCTCTTCGAGGACCAGTCTTTTCTGCAGTGTAGGGGGACCGCAATGGGATCCAATGTCGTGCCCCCCTATGCTAACATTTTAATGGACCACTTCGAGCACTGCCATATCTATCCTCATCCACTATTTGACAGTCAGGTGACACTGTGGAAACGTTATATCGATGACATCTTTCTGATCTGGGCTGGCGACGTTATATCGCTTAACTCTTTTTTCACCGACATCAATAGTGCCACTGACAACATCTCATTCACCCTCCATCACAGTGATCACTCCATCAACTTCCTTGACACCACAGTAATCATCAACCCCGACCATACCCTCTTGACAGATATGTACACAAAGCCGACTGACAGAAATAGTCTCCTCCTACATTCCAGCTGCCACCCACGGCACATCAAAAAGTCTCTGCCCCACTCTCAGCACTGCCGTGTCGACCGGATCATTTCAGATCCCCCTACCAGGGATGCACGCCATACTGACATGGATATGAAATTTTCAGCCAGAGGCTACCCGCCATATGTGAGACCCCCACCCCCTCCTTTTGCTCCCAACCCACAGGGTCAAAATAGGGTCCCCTTCGTGAGTACATACCACCCGTTCAGCCCTCTCATTAATGGTGTCATCTTCAAACATTGGCCTCTACTCCATCAAGCCTACCCTTCCATCCCTGAATTTGACTCCCGGCCACTCATTTGCCACAAGCGGCGCCGCAACTTGAGGGACAACCTTGTCAGGGCCGACATTGGCCCCTCCAAGCCACCTGCCAGGCAGACCTTCCTCTCGTGCCAACGTAAGGGCACTTTCCCATGCCTGCATTGTCTCCAATGCTCGCACATCATCAAAGGTGATTTTTTTTCACACACCCACGCACCGGTAAGAAATTCCCGATCCGTGGATACTTCACCTGTGAGTCGAACTTTGTCGTCTATCTGATCAAGTGCCCCTGCGGTCTCGGATATGTTGGTGAGACCACCCAACATATCCAGGACCGCATTAATAAGCACAAATCCACCATCCGCTGTAAACCGACCACCTTACCCATCCCAGCCCATTTTAGTGCCGCAGGCCACACCATACCACAGCTCAGATTTCAAGTACTCAAGCATGTTGACCAACCCCGCCGTGGCGATAATCGTATTAAAACACTCAGAGAACGCGAGGCGTTCTGTATTCATACTCTTCAAACTCTAGAGCCACTAGAGCTCAATAGGGAATATGAGGCCCCCCGTTAAAACATTTATGGGTTTTATACTTTCATGTCCTCTTGATTGCAATGTCTAGCATTATACTGCTAAGGTTTTAATTTGTCAGTATATCCCCAAGTCCTTTTCTCTGGACCTGTATAACTATGTATTCATACTTCCCCCACTTGCTTTATATATTCCTATCCTCTAATCCCTTATATGTCTCCTGTTAGCCTTTGGAATTAACCCCCTGTCTTTTTCTTTCCAGATATCGCACAACTGATCCTCTCCCATCCCTCACATTTACCTAGTGGCACATCCCTATTCACGCTCTGCAGCAGGTAATTCCTGATACAACGCTCTCCAGCGCACCGCCCTTTCCCCACCCACTGGCCATCTCATTGTCACGTGCCATTGCACGTCACAGACATGCGCACCCCGTGCGTTCCACACGTGCGTTCCATCGCACGTGACCGGATGTGACGCGCCTCCCACCCCTGATACTTTAGACTGCCTCATCTCACCATGCTGCTTTGTTTTCCAGGCGTCCTCTCACCTCACATAGTGATCCTGTCACCCCTTCACTTACGATATGTAGCACCTGCCTCCCTGTTGTTGCTAACCATACTTACCAGCTGCGCTCCTCTTCTCCCTCCACCTCTCACCCTTTTTCTTCTGTTCCCCCTTTGTCTTTCTCTGCACCATTTCTCTCTTTCCCTCCCTTTGTCTCCCTCCCTTTCTCTCCTTCTCTTTCTCTCCCTCTCTTTCTCTCCCTCTCTCTCTCCCCCTCTCTCTCTTGCTCCCACTCTTTCCCTTTCTTTCTCTCCCTCTCTCTCCTTCTCTTCCTCCCTCTCCCCCTCTATCTCTCCCTCCCTCTCTCCCTCTCTCTCTCCCTCTTTCTCTCCCTCTTTCTCTCCCTCCTTCTCTCTCTCTTTCTCTCTCTCTTTCTCTCCCTCTTTCTCTCCCTCTCTTTCTCTCCCTCTTTCTCTCCCTCTCTTTCTCTCCCTCTCTTTCTCTTCCTCTCTTTCTCTTCCTCTCTTTCTCTTCCTCTCTTTCTCTTTCTCTTCCTCTCTTTCTCTTTCTCTCTTTCTCTTCCTCTCTTTCTCTTCCTCTCTTTCTCTTCCTCTCTTTCTTCCTCTCTCTCTCTTTCTCTCCCCGTTCTTCGATGCTTCTCCACTCACCTTGGTACGGATACCAGCTCCGGCTGTCTGTTCTGGATACCAGCTGCGGCTGTTTGGTTTTGTTTTTACCTGTGTCACCTGACCAGTATTATCTCCTATGGTACGCAATATGTTGTTATACCTGTACTAATTATTCTCTTTCCATGTGATTAAGAGCATACCCTGCAAAACGTGTGGAACCTTACCTCTATTTGCAAACCTCCGGTTGTCCTACGAGACCCATGTTTCCTTACTCTGACCAGTGATGTAAGTTCCATCCGCAGTATACCTTCATGTATATTTGTATTATCTGTGTAAATATTCTGTGTATCACCTGTACATAATGCACTCACTATTGTTATTGTTTTCACACCTTTTCAGGCAACAACCTTGAGAAAGGCTCTATGCCGAAACGTTGGTGCTGTTGCTCTGGTTAGGTTCCTTTTGCAGTGTATCAGTCAATAAATCCACTTATGCATATTTTCCCTTTTGTCTTCATTTTGAGTCCTGGGGTTTACTTTACTATATGATTCTTTATCCCCAAAGCACCTCTATTGTATGTGGTAGAGCCTGTAATTCCTATAAATTGTGAATTACCTTTAGCTGACTGCTATATATGACAGTTCCAGGCAATTTCATGGCTAGTCTGTGAGGGTTTTCACTTAGGCTTTTACCAATGAATGATGGAAATGTTGAGGTCATAGGCAGCCAGTTTTGAAGCAATTAATCCTTAATATACTCACTCTTTTATTGCAGCAAATTAACAACTTGATTGGATAAACGGTCTGTAGGAAGATTGATCTTGAGAAAACATAGATGGGTTTACCAGGGTCTTCTCTGCTGTCATCTTGATAGTATCAAGCCATTGGGTTGCTGGTCTTCCTTTTCGTCTTGTTCCTTCTATTCTTCTCTCCATGATGTCCTTCTCCAGTGATTGCTCTCTTTCTATGATGGGTCCAAAGTTAGGATGTCATAGCTTGGTGATCCTTGATTCGAGTTAGGGTACCGTCACACTTTAGCGACACTCGAGCGATCCCACCAGCGTTCTGACCTGGGCAGGATCGCTGGTGCGTCGCTACATGGTGAGCTCTCAATCAGGCAGATCTCACCAGTGACCAGTGACCAGCCCCCAGCCAGCAGCGGCGCGTGGAAGCGATGCTGCGCTTAGTAACTAAGGTAAATATCGGGTAACCAAGCTTGGTTACCTGATATTTACTTTGAATACAAGCGCACACCTCTTAGCGCTGGCTCCCTGCACTCCTAGTGTTACGGGGGGCTGTCTGATAACCTAAAGGAGTATCAGACAGTCAGGGTCCACCGTGCAAAGACTCTGCTGCAGACTATGGCAGAGTGCAATACCTCTGTTAACTCACAGAAGGATATAATAAGTAAGTAAAGCAATTCCTCCCTTACTTGGAGGGTGTGTGGAATGATCTCTGTTAATAATCATAGAGACAAAGGCAATGTGTGCGAAATGGCACCAACCTAGGTCCGCTCTTCTAGTGGTGCAAAAGAGACGAACAGCAGCGTAAGCCGCACAAAGCTCCTACCTGCGTTCGCTCCACTAGTGTGCGAGGACACGAACCACTAGATATGGCACCTGCCTAGGTCCGCTCTTCTAGTGGTGCAAAAGAGACGAACAGCAGCGTAAGCCGCACAAAGCTCCTACCTCTGTTCGCTCCCCTAGTGTGCGAGGATACGAACAACTGCCAGACACAGTATAAGGAACGTTACCCTAGCGGCAACGTCCACCTACGAGTCGAACCACAAGGCCCAGCCAGACCATGTGCCTCAGGCACCTGCCTATGTCCGCTCCCCTAAGAGGTAAGGATACGGACAGCAGCCGAAGCTGTAAGGTATAAGAACGCTACCCTGCTGGTAGCGCTCACCTAGCATAGACAGAGGAATGCCTAGAGGAACGCGCACAGAGCGTCTACTCTTATGCATGAACCAAGAGGACTGAGCGCCATGCGGCGTGTGTCAGGGTCTTATATAGACTCTGTGCCTCATCCAAGATGGAGGACACCAGAGCCAATCCGCTGCCAGAACGACAGGAGTGACGTCATGCTGGCCTATCACCGAGCAAGGCATCACAAGCACATGACCAGCGACCAATCGGCATAGAAGGTGTCAGAGACATGTGACCTCGTGTCAGCGATGATGTCACCCGCACATGTGCAATGGCTCCAAGATAGGACTTAGTCTCCGGCGCTCGCACATGTGCAGTAGCAAGAAATCTGGACTTAGTCTCCAGCGCTCGCACATGTGCAGTAGCAAGAAATCTGGACTTAGTCTCCAGCGCTCGCACATGTGCAGTAGTAAGAAATCTGGACTTAGTCTCCAGCGCTCGCACATGTGCAGTAGTAAGAAATCTGGACTTAGTCTCCAGTGCTCGCAGCAACCGTAACAGTACCTCCCCCTCAAGGGCCCCCCTCCCGGCGACGCAGGTAATCGGCAACTAAGTCGGGAGCATGGACAGCCTCCTCAGGCTCCCAAGAGCGATGTTCCGGGCCGTAACCCTCCCAATCTATCAAGAAGAACCTGCGCCCTCTAACCATCTTAGAACCAACTATGGCTCGTACCTCATAGCTAGAGTGAGAGGAATCAGAGGCAGGAGAGTGCACTTCACGAGCGTGAGGTAAAATAGCCGGCTTTAGCAGTGAGACATGGAATTTGTCATGAATCTTAAGATGGACGGGTAACTTCAATTGGTAGACTACAGGATTTACCTGTCGAAGAACCTCATAAGGACCCAGGAAGCGAGGAGCAAATTTGACAGAGCTCACTCTAAGTCTAACGTGTTTTGCAGAGAGCCACACAAAGTCCCCTGGAGAAAAGACAGGAGCCGGGCGACGAAACCGATCGGACACCGTCTTCATACGGTCCTTAGCTGCTTGGATCGACTCTTGAGTCCTATCCCAAACCTCTCTGGCATTAGTTGCCCAGTCGGCCACAAGAGGAGGAGGTGCAGCAGCGGGAAACGGTACCGGTACCCTAGGGTGTTGCCCATTATTGAGTACGAACGGTGTCTGCCCAGTGGCCTCAGCCAGCGAATTGTTAAGGGCAAATTCTGCCCAGGGTAGGAGGGAGGACCAGTTATCGTGGTTCTCAGCAACAAAGTGTCGAAGGTATATAATCATAGATTGATTGGTACGCTCAACCAAACCATTGGTCTCCGGATGGTATGCTGAAGAGAGATTCAACTCAATTTGCCGAAGGCTACAAAGATTTCGCCAGAAACGGGAAGTAAATTGCGGGCCTCAATCACAAATGATACGATCTGGCATCCCGTGAAGCCTAAAGACATGCTTGAGGAATAGTTTGGCTAGTACCCTGGAAGATGGGATTCTCGATAACGGTACGAGATGAACCATCCGGGAGAAATGGTCCGTAATGACCCACACAAATCTATGTCCCTGTGAACATGGAAGATCACCCACAAAGTCCATGCCTACCACCTCCCATGGTCTATCTGGCACTGGTAAAGGATGCAAGAGTCCAGCCGGTCTCTGCCGTAATGGACGGTTGCGAGCACACGAGTAGCAAGAACCGACATATCTCTTGACGTGGCTGGCTAAGTGTGGCCACCAATACCACCTCTCCAGTAACTCTCGTGTCCGCCTAATACCAAAATGCCCACCCACCTTTGAGGTGTGGGCCCATGACAGTATATCATTCTGTCGATCAGGCGGAACAAAGGTCTTGCCCGGTGGGATTTGGTCTAACGTCACAGGGGAGAGCGTATGAAAAACCCTGGAGGGAAGGATAAGACGAGGTTCGTCAATCTCCTCCTGGGTAGAAAGCATAGAGCGAGACAGGGCGTCTGCCTTGTTATTCTTACTCCCAGACAGATAGTTGATGGAGAAGTGAAAGCGGGAGAAAAACAAGGACCAGCGGGCTTGGCGAGGATTCAGACGCTGAGCGGTTTGTAAGTACGTCAGATTCTTATGGTCTGTATAGACCTGGAAAGGATGTTTCGCTCCTTCCAGCAAGTGACGCCACTCCTCCAAGGCTAATCTCAAGGCGAGCAGTTCCCTATCCCCAATGGTATAGTTTCTCTCTGCTGGTGAAAAGGTTTTCGCAAAGAAGAAACACGGCCTTTTTCTACCTGCACCGTTCTTTTGATACAAGACCGCACCAGCACCCACTGAAGAGGCATCAACCTCTAAGAGGAAGGGCTTACTCTCATCGGGTCTTTGAAGAAAGGGAGCAGTTGAAAAGTGTCTTTTTACTGCCTCAAAAGCCTGAGATGTCTCAGTAGACCAGGCTTTGGGATTAGCACCTTTCTTAGTCAAGGCCACCAAAGGGGCCACCAAAGTAGAAAAATGGGGTATGAACTGCCTGTAATAATTTATGAATCCTAAGAAGCGTTGCACCGCCTTCAAGGAATGAGGTTCGGACCATTGCAGGACAGCAGAGAGCTTCGCAGGATCCATAGCCAGGCCCTCTTGTGAGATAATGTAACCCAAAAAAGGCAATGAGGACTGCTCGAATACACATTTCTCGAGTTTAGCAAACAATGAGTGCTCCCTTAAACGGGAAAGGACACGAACGACATCCTGACGATGAGTCTCCAGATCAGGAGAAAAAATCAGGATGTCGTCCAGATACACCACTACTGATGATAACAGTAAATCCCTGAACACATCGTTTACGAAGTCCTGAAATACTGCGGGTGCATTACATAACCCAAAAGGCATGACGAGGTATTCATAGTGACCGTCTCGGGTGTTAAAAGCGGTCTTCCATTCGTCACCCTTTCGAATTCGTACAAAGTTATACGCACCCCGCAGATCCAACTTTGTAAAAACTTGAGCTCCTCTCCATCTGTCAAAGAGCTCCGAAATTAAAGGTAATGGGTATTTGTTCTTTATTGTGATTGCGTTGAGACCCCTGTAATCTATGCAGGGACGCAAATCACCCTCTTTCTTCCGAACAAAGAAAAACCCAGCTCCCGCGGGAGAGACAGACTTACGAATGAACCCCTTCTCTAAACTCTCTCTTATATAGGTCGACATGGCCTCCGACTCAGGTATCGACAGGGGGTAAACCCTGCCTTTAGGTGGAACCGAACCTGGGATAAGGTCTATGGCACAGTCATATGGCCTATGGGGTGGAAGAACCTCAGCACCCTGTTTGGAGAACACGTCAGCGAAATCCAGATAGGGTGTAGGTATGGGAGAGAGATCAGTAGATGCAACCGCAATGACCTTAGGTGGTAAGGGAAGACATCGGGACTGACATTTCGAACCCCAACTAATAATGCTGTCAGACTCCCAGTCAATGTGAGGAGCATGAGTCCGAAGCCATGGGAGACCCAGAAGGATGTCGTCTATACCCTCAGGCAAAACAAGAAAAGAAATCTCCTCTATGTGACCCTGAGACAGGGAAAGGCGCAAGGGAACTGTCCTCAATGTAATGGAGTCAGACAACATAGTTCCATTAACAACACGGACAGGAATAGGCGCCTCTAACATGATAGAGGGAATATTGTGTCCCTTTACAAATCCTGAGGACACAAAAGTCCCGTCAGCTCCGGAATCCACAAAAGCCATAATAGGCCATGTATTCTCAGATAACGAGAGCTGACCTGGGATACAACACTTAGAGGGTGCAGAAGACGTCTCTAGTAACCCCCCTCTAATGGTTACTAGGCCAGGGAGTTTCCCTGACGACTAGGACACTTGTTGGCATAGTGCCCAGCCTGACGACATACGTAACATATAGGAGGACCAGACTTGCGTAGTCTGGAAGACGTATGACCTAACTCCATAGGAGTGGGAGATGTTTCAGATGCTGAGGAAGATGGTAGTGGACCCTCAACAACTGGAATTGCCCGATGCTTAGGGCGTGAGGAAGAGACCTCGAGTCTACGTTCCTTATGGCGTACATCGATCCTCGTTGCTACTGTGATCAAGTCCTCCAGAGAAGCAGGGACCTCACGAGTAGCAAGAGCATCCTTGACATAGCCTGCCAACCCTCTCCAGAAGATAGGAATCAACACCTTCTCTGGCCAATCTAGTTCTGCCACCAGAGTTCTAAAAGCAATGGCATAAGAACTAGTGGATAACGAACCCTGAGATAGATCTAAAAGTCTCAGGGCCGCATCATGGGTAACCTGCGGACCCATGAATACCGCCTTAAGAGCATCAAGAAAGTCTTGATGTCTCAGAGTAACCACATCAGAGCGCTCCCATAGGGGAGTCGCCCATTCTAAGGCTTTGTCCTGAAGTAAGGAGATGATAAAGCCTACTCTGGACCTCTCCGTAGAGAAGCGAGACGAGTTGACCTCTAGGTGTATCTGACACTGACTAATGAAACCACGACATGATCTGGCATCGCCAGAATATCTGTTTGGCAGAGCAAGTCGAGGATCATGTGCAGATGTCACCATGGTCTGAGGTTTATCCTCTATACTCTTGAGCCGTGACTCAAGTACTTGTATGTAACGGTGTAACTGCTGATATTCTGCCATAACTGCCAGACCCTTGGCTCAGTCCTAATGTTACGGGGGGGCTGTCTGATAACCTAAAGGAGTATCAGACAGTCAGGGTCCACCGTGCAAAGACTCTGCTGCAAACTATGGCAGAGTGCAATACCTCTGTTAACTCACAGAAGGATATAATAAGTAAGTAAAGCAATTCCTCCCTTACTTGGAGGGTGTGTGGAATGATCTCTGTTAATAATCATAGAGACAAAGGCAATGTGTGCGAAATGGCACCTACCTAGGTCCGCTCTTCTAGTGGTGCAAAAGAGACGAACAGCAGCGTAAGCCGCACAAAGCTCCTACCTGCGTTCGCTCCACTAGTGTGCGAGGACACGAACCACTAGATATGGCACCTGCCTAGGTCCGCTCTTCTAGTGGTGCAAAAGAGACGAACAGCAGCGTAAGCCGCACAAAGCTCCTACCTCTGTTCGCTCCCCTAGTGTGCGAGGATACGAACAACTGCCAGACGCAGTATAAGGAACGTTACCCTAGCGGCAACGTCCACCTACGAGTCGAACCACAAGGCCCAGCCAGACCATGTGCCTCAGGCACCTGCCTATGTCCGCTCCCCTAAGAGGTAAGGATACGGACAGCAGCCGAAGCTGTAAGGTATAAGAACGCTACCCTGCCGGTAGCGCTCACCTAGCATAGACAGAGGAATGCCTAGAGGAACGCGCACAGAGCGTCTACTCTTATGCATGAACCAAGAGGACTGAGCGCCATGCGGCGTGTGTCAGGGTCTTATATAGACTCTGTGCCTCATCCAAGATGGAGGACACCAGAGCCAATCCGCTGCCAGAATGACAGGAGTGACGTCATGCTGGCCTATCACCGAGCAAGGCATCACAAGCACATGACCAGCGACCAATCGGCATAGAAGGTGTCAGAGACATGTGACCTCGTGTCAGCGATGATGTCACCCGCACATGTGCAATGGCTCCAAGATAGGACTTAGTCTCCGGCGCTCGCACATGTGCAGTAGCAAGAAATCTGGACTTAGTCTCCAGCGCTCGCACATGTGCAGTAGCAAGAAATCTGGACTTAGTCTCCAGCGCTCGCACATGTGCAGTAGTAAGAAATCTGGAATTAGTCTCCAGCGCTCGCACATGTGCAGTAGTAAGAAATCTGGACTTAGTCTCCAGTGCTCGCAGCAACCGTAACACCTAGCCAGAGTACACATCTGGTTAATAAGCAAACCGCTTTGCTTATTTACCCGATGTGTAGTCTGGCTACGTGTGCAAGGAGCAGGGAGCCGGCACTGGCAGCATGAGAGCGGTGGACGCTGTAGCCAAGGTAAATATCGGGTAACCAAGGTAAGCGCTTCCCTTGGTTACCCGATATTTACCTTAGTTACAGCCTCCGCAGAAGCCAGCTCCCTGCTTCCTGCACATTCAGATCGTTGATCTCTCGCTGTCAAACAGAGCGATATGTGCTTCACAGCGGGAGAGCAACATCCAAAAAATGAACCAGAGC
This sequence comes from Anomaloglossus baeobatrachus, assembly GCF_048569485.1. Classification (NCBI taxonomy): domain Eukaryota; kingdom Metazoa; phylum Chordata; class Amphibia; order Anura; family Aromobatidae; genus Anomaloglossus; species Anomaloglossus baeobatrachus. The sequence goes on from NC_134359.1 coordinate 159,578,431, forward strand.
TGTGTGTAACAAGCAGCGATCTCACAGCATGTGCCAGATCACTGCTCAGTGTCACACACAGCGAGATCGCTAATGAGGTCACTGGTGCGTCTTAAAAACCGTGACTCAGCAGCGATCTCGCTAGCGATCTCAGTATGTGAGAAGTACCCCTTACATGTCTGTCTTGATTTGTTTGTTCTTCTTACCATGGTATTGATAACATTCTTCCCCAGCACCACATTTTGAAGGCATTGATTCTTCTTCTGTCTTATTTCTTTATCATCCATGTTTCGCATCCATATGTTACTACAGAAAAGACCAGACTGTGTACAAGCCATATCTTCATCACTAGCGAAATCTTCCTCGATTTGACAACTTTATCCAGTGACTTCATTGTTGATTTGCCCATAGCTATTCTCCTATTGACTTCGGGTGTTGTCGCTGCATCTTGAGTTATCATTGATCCGAGGAGGTTGAAGTGCTTTACAACTTCCATTTTGTCGCCATCCGTCTCAAATGTGTCCCGGTCATGCCTGGCAGTAGTCAATCTCTTTGTCTTCTTTACATTGACTAGGAGTCCTATGTTTGGGCATTCCATCTTGACACTCCATAATAAGTCCTTCATTTCATCTATGCTTATTGCTATCAATTTTATATCATTTGCATATTTAAGATTATTGATGACTGATGCAGCAATTTTTAATTACTGCTTTAAAAACACTAGAGATTTTAAATTTTCCCAAACCCTTTTTTAAAAAGACCAGAGGAAAGCAATTCTTAAAAAAACAGAGTCTATTTACCCTTTAAAGCACTCACTGCTCAAGTACCTGTGGTCTCTGCTGGGGCCAAACCTCATGATGTATCTTCCATTTCCTTAACTGACCCTTGAGGACACTAATTGGCCACAAATGATGGACTAGATGTAATCTATCACATATTTACAATGCCTGCTCCCGCACTGTTAGTCTCCACTGTAAGGCAGTATTGATCTGTCTTGATGAGTGATGCTGACAGCGGAAGAGAAGGCAATGATAAAATCAGTGCCACACTTGCCACCCAACTCATCTTTGGTGTCCTTCTGGTGGGGGAGCAGTCTCTCCTCTACCAGATGCAGTGCTCCTCTAGCAAGAAACCTTCTTCTGTTGGGTATTGAGATGACAGCTAGCCATATAGTAATTTATTTACTTATATTTATTGGGAGGAGAGCTTGATTTTATGGAAAATCTTTCCTAAAGCCCAACCTGTGTAATAATATATGGAAGGCAAATGAAAACTGAGATTGAAATAAAGGAAGGGAGAAGGAATAATAAAATACTGATAGAGGTTTGTTAGAATTTCCCAATTATAATGGAGGCAGAAGAAAATCTACTTATAATGCCAGTAGAGATAGCAGTCAAAGTAATTAATATGGCTGACCAATACCCCAGTATAAATTGGAGAAGAGAAACCTGCAAGTCCAGCAAAGGAAATAGTTAATTGATAATAATAAAAGACAATTATGTGTTATAACTAGTGCACGACCCAAAAAGAGTGGGGTTGGCACTTCTTTTCCCAATATTAACTAATAGTTCAAAAGAAAATCAAATGTATTGCTTGGACGTCACAAAGGTAATGGCAACAAAATATTAAGTTTTCAATTTACTTTAAATAAGATGTTAAGCAGAGAGGCTATAAAACCATAAATAAAAGCACGATGTTGCTCAATTAATTTGTATTGAGTGAGGCCAGACACATCCAGTTGGAATGTGGCTGGGAGTATATATCGCATACTTTTGGTCACATAACTGCTCAGTCTTGCAGCCAGCACCAGAGAATCCTCACAGTGCATGCTATAAAGATTCACAAATCACAACAATCTAAACAGAAAGAGATATTGACAAAGAAATTAAAAATAATCCAAAAATATTCTTTAACTATGTAAACAGAAAAATGATAGCATAATTTGGATTTAAAGGTGGAAGAGAATGAGGGATTAGGGAAAATGTCTTCAGTATTTACATAGGAAAATTCAATGACACATGTCATTATTGGGGACAGCATAAATCCTCCATTAATTGCCACCTGCTTAACCCAGTGAAAAGTGTTGTGCTAGTTCATTAAAATACTAAAATAGGATCTCAAGGACTTAAGTAGCATTGTTGACTGTCACTTCTAACATTTAATGATTCCATAACCACAGGACTGACTCATAACAAATCAGGGCCAATATTAAAAAAGGCATCAAAAACTGGGCCACGAAAAAGAGTGGGGGTATTTTTGGACCAACCTTTTCTCAAGAAAAATAAGTGGTAAGCCTTTTTCTCAGAAATGTTGTTTTGTAGTTTCTCAATAAAAATAACCTCATAAACCAGCATCAATATGTCGGTGTACAAGAGGTGGGTCCTGTCAAACTAATAAGAAACTATAAGGAAGAAAGATAAAAATTAGAACAGACTAAAGGCTGCTTTACACGCAGCGACATCGTTAGCGATGTCACTCATGAAAGCACCCGCCCCTGTCGTTTGTGCGCATGGGCAAATTGCTGCCTGTGGCGCACAATATCGGTAGGCCCCATCACACGGACTTACCTTCCTAGCAACGTTGCTGTGGCCGGCGAACAGCCTCTTTTCTAAAGGGGGCGGTTCGTGCGGCGTCACAGTGACGTCACACGGCAGGCGTCCAATCAAAGCGGAGGGGCGGAGAGCAGCCGCATGAAAGTCACTCCCATCTCGTTGCTGGAGGACGCAGGTACGGTGTTGTTCTCCGTTCCTGGGGTGTCACACATAGCGATGTGTGCTGCTTGAGGAACGACGAACAACTTGCATCCCAAACAAGCAACGATATTTTGAAAATGTGTCAAAGATCAACGATTAGGTGAGTAATTTTGATCGTTAGCGGTCGCTTGTATGTTTCACACGCAACAACGTCGCTAACAGCGCCGGATGTGCGTCTCAAATTCCGTGACCCCAACGACATCTTGTTAGCGATGTCGTTGTGTGTAAATGGACCTTTAGGCTAAGTTCATGTCCAGTAGTCATCCATTAGAACCAACCTTTTTGTGGCACCCTATCAAATGCTTTTGAAAAGTCCATATAGACAGAATCCACCACCTAATTCTGTGCTCACATGTCCAGTAGTCATCCGTAGAATGTATCCTGCAGAGATATGTTAGCAAAAAAGCTGGATAAACATAACTTTTTTGTACATCATTAAATAACTGATTTCTGCCAGGTTTTTTTTTAACATTTCAGTCTATATAGAGGATCTATTAATGGATTGCTATTTATCTTCCATTTAAAACTGATCTTGTAAGAAAAAAACAAGATCCATTACAAATGCAAGAAAAACTCTAAATAGCCATCCATTCAAGGATCCGTTCTCCATTGTCTCCAATGGTAAAAAAAAAATGGATCCAGCAGAAATCAGTTATTTAAAAACAAACTTTTTTGCCAACGTATCTCTGCAGGATACATTCTACGGATGACTACTGGACATGTAAACTCAGACTTAGGTAGTGGATTTTGTCTATATGGACTTTTCAAAAGCATATGATAGGGTGCCACAAAAAAGGATGGTTCACAAAAACAGAACAAAAAAACTAAAGGTACCGTCACACTAAGTGACGCTCCAGTGATTCCCCCCAGCAATCTGACCTGGCAGGGATCGCTGGAGCGTCGCTACATGGTCGCTGGTGAGCTGTCAAACAGGCAGATCTCCACAGCGATCAGAGATCAGCCACCAGCGACCCGTGTAACGACCCTGTGCTTGGTAACCATAGTACACATCAGGTTACTAAGCAAAGCGCTTTGCTTATAGTTACCCAATGTGTACCTTGACTACGTGTGCAGGGAGCAGGGAGCTGGCCTCTAGAAGCTGCGGACGCTGGTAACCAAGGTAAATATCGGGTAACCAAGCAAAGCCTTTGATTGATTACCCGATCTGTACCTTGGTTACCAGCGTCCGCAGAAGCCGGTTCCCTGCTCCCTGCACATTCAGATCGTTGCTCTCTCGCTGTCAAACACAGCGATGTGTGCTTCACAGCGGGAGAGCAATGACCAAAAAATGGTCCAGGACATTCAGCAATGACCGGCGACCTAACAGCAGGGGCCAGGTCGTTGCTGGATGTCACACACAGCGACATCGCTAGCAAGATCGCTGTTGCGTCACAAAAACCATGACTCAGCAGCGATGTCGCTAGTGATGTCGCTTAAAGAGATGTGGCCTTAAGGCAGAATGTGTGTAATTAACAACTGGTTCAGTGATGGGAAAGATACGGTGGTTAGTAACCCCTTCACCCCAAGTCTGTTTTAACCTTTCTGACCAGGCCAATTTTTACAATTTTAAACCTTGTCTCTTTATGTGGTAATAACTTTGGAATGTTTCGTTATATTCCAGCTATTCTGAAAAAATTGTTTTCATAACATGTTGTACTTCATGTTAATGGTAAAGTTTGGTTGATATGATTTGCATTCATATATGAAAATATCGAAAATTTGACAAGTTTTGAACATTTTGCAATTTTAAAATACTCTACACACTAAATATTTAATAAATAACATTTGCCACATTTCTAATTTTTCCTACAAAATTTACAAAACCGATTTTTTTAAGGAACACATCACCTTTGAAGTGACTTTGAGAAGCCTATATGACAGAAAATACAAAAAAGTGACACCATTTTAAAAATTGCACATGTCAAAGTGTTCAAAACCACATTCAAGAAGTTCATTACCCCTTTAGGAGCTTCACAGCAATTAAAGCAATGTGGAAGGAAAAAATGAACAAAAAATTTTTATTTTAGCCTCAAATTGTGCATTTTCACAAGGGTAACAGGAGAAAATAGATGATACAATTTGCTGTGCAATATCTCCTGAGTACACCAATACACCATATGGGATGGAAAACTACTGTTTGGGCATATGCAGGGATCGAAAGGGAAAAAGCACCACTCAACTCTTGGAGGGCAAAATTAGCTGAAATAGACCTCGGATGCTGTGTCAGGTTTGTAGAACCCCTAAAGTGCCAAAACAGTGGGATCCTCCCATTTTGGAAACTACACCCTTTAAAGAATTTATCTAGAGGTGTGGTGAGTACCTTGAACCTTGCAGGTGCTTCACAGAATTTTATAACATTGAGACATGCGACATGAAAATAAGAAATCACTTTTTCCTACAAAGATGTTAATTTAGCCCCACACTTTTCATTCTCAAGAGGGTGAAAGGAAACTATGGACTCTACAGTTTGTTGTGTAGTTTCTCCTGAGTACACTGAGACTACATATGTGGTGGAAAAATACTTTTGAGGCACAGAGAAAAACTAGGAAGTGAAGGAGTGTAGATTTAGCTAGAATGGTTTGGGGTGCCATATCACATTGGCAGAGCCCCTTACATGCCAGAAAAGCAGAACCCCCCATAATTGACCCCACTTTCAAAAATACACCCCACAACGAATACATCTAGCGTTGCAGTGAGCATATTGACACCAGAGGTATGTCACTCAATTTTATACCCTTGGATAGTGAAGAAAGAATAATAACATTTTTACCAGTAAAATGTTGTTTTGGCCACAGATTTTGAATTATTATAAGGACTAATAGGAAAAGGTTGCACAGTTTGTTGTGCAATTTCTCCTGATAGTGCTAATACCCTACATGTAATTAGGAACTACTTTTCAGGCATAGTGCAAGCACAGAAGGGAGGAGTACCGTATTGGAGTGCAGATTGTGCTGTTATGGTTTGTGGGTGTCATGTTACATTAGCAGAGTCCCTTAGGTGCCGAAAAGCAGAACCCTCCATATTTCACCCTATTTTACAAACTACACCTGTCTATGAATTCATCTGAGGGGCACTGATCATATTACAGCCACAAGTGTATCACTGTATCACAGAATGATATACCATTGGGCAGTGAAGATAAAATATTTATCTTTTTACCACAAAAATTTAGCTTAAGCCCAAGATTTAATATTTTACATAGGGAAATGGGTAAATTTACATCAAAATTTGTCATACAATTTCTGAATGTTTGCAATACTCAACATGTGGCTGTACAGTACTTCTTAGCCACACAGCGAGGCTTGCAAGAGAAGGAGAACGATTTAGCTTTTGGAGAACAAAATTTCCTTAAATAAATTGTAGACTCCATATACAGAGCCCTTAAGTACCAGAAGAGCAGAATCCCACAAGTGTCCCCATTTTGAAAATTATACCCCTTTGGAAATGTATCCACAGGTATAGTGATAATTTTGACTCCATGAGTGTATTTCAGAAAAAGCAGTAAAGGATATTGCTGAGAGAAAATTGCAAATATGCCATTGTAGTTCCCAGTACATTGCTGTACCCGTACATTGTAGTGCCCACACATTGCACCCAGGTTGTGCTTCTGGAGACATGCACTCTGTAAATTAAGCATGCTCTCAAAATTCCAAATATGAGAGCTAAATATGGTTTAGGTGTGAATGGGGATTTAAGAGTGGCAGAATTTGCTGGATTTTTCTTTTTTTTCCAGAGCCTTTCTATTACTAGTAATGTTAAAACACCCTATATTTCCGTTGACAGAATATGAACCTGAGTGGAGACTTTTTTTTGGGGTGGGGGGGGGGGGGGGGGCTTGCGTTGATGCTTTTATAGGGAACTGTTGTGAATATCATCAGAGATGGTGCTGCTCCCAAGATTGCTTCTGGGTTCCCTCTGGTGGCTAGTGCTGGTAGTGAGTCTGAATCTGCATCTGTCGCCAGACAGGTACAGGAGATGATTGTTGTTCCAGGAAGCCTATGGCGTCCAGCCTGGGGGAATAAAGGAAGGCAGTTTCTGTTTAGCCTTTTCCGGCGATAATTGTTTCTGCTCCATGAGAAAATGTCATGAATTTTGTCCTCCAGCTTTGAGGCTTTTGCCTTTCCCTGTAGGTTCTGTTTTTGCATTTTTTCTGCTCCTTTTTGGATTCTCCAGGAATGATTTCTGCAGCGCTTTTTTTCTTCCTTTGCATCGGTTTTGTTTCCATCTCATCCTGGTCTGCAGCTATGCCTGATAAGTATTTTTGTTTTTTTCCTTTTGAGAATTACCGTGTTTTACCAAAAATAAGCGCTCCCCCAAAAATAAGCCCTAGCAGGAATTTTCACCATTTTCGGAGCATGGCTTAAATATAAGCCTTCCCCCGAAAATAAGCCCTAGTCACGGATCAATAATAAAGTGTCTGTGCAGCTAAAAAAGCTACAGATACTGCAGGACACTTCATTATAGACAGCGGGCACCCGCAATCACACTCAAGTGACTCTGAGTAGCAGAACCTGCAGTGATCGTACACCCACACACATCAGATCTCACACACACATCCGATCTCACACACAAACATCCGATCTCACACACACACAATCAGATCGCACACACAAACATCCGATCTCACACACACACACAATCAGATTGCACACACAAACATCCGATCTCACACACACTCAATCAGATCGCACACACAAACATCGGCTCACACACACATCGCTTCATACACATACTCACCACATCCAGCAAAACCGATTTCTTCTAGCCGTCAGCATCCTGGGAGGCAGTGAAGTGGAGCGCAAGAATGCTTACTTACAGGACCTGCGGGCCGAACACGTGAATTCCTCCCATCATTCCCTGCAGCCACAAGTATTCTTTAACGCTGGATGAAGTGAGTGTGTGTGTGTGTCAGTGTGTGTGTCAGCGTCAGTCAGTGTGTGTCCGTGTGTGTGTCAGCAGTAGTCAGTGTGTGTGTGTGGCAGTCAGTGTGTGTCAGTTAGTGTGTGTGTCAGTGTCAGCATCAGTCAGTCAGCCAGCCAGAAGCAGGGGAGGACGGCGCGCAGCACCCACCGGTGATCAAAGGGAGGACCTGGGAGCCACGCAGACGTCCGGGTCTGGTAAGCATCAGTCTCCTGGGAAGTATGGGGTTCTGCTTTTTTGCGGGGGTAAACTTACACCCAACCATGTTTCTCCAAAAATAAGACCTCCTCCAAAAATAAGCCCTAGTGCTTTTTTGGGGGGACAAAAAAAGTGTAAGACAGTGTCATATTTTTGGAAAAACACGGTAGTTCTCATGCACATTCTTGTTTCTTGCATGTGAATAAGAGCGCTCACTGCACTTTGTTTGGAGGGCGATTTATTCCCAGCAAGAAAGGGAGTTTTGCTCCCTGTCTGATTTAGAGTTTGTATTTTTTGTATCTCATGAATTTGCACAAGAGTTCCTGATATAGTGGGAGGAAAGATTGTGTGATCTTTTAAAGGAATTTTTGATTATCAGATGTTGGTATTTTTTTTAGGGATTTTACTGGCTGCAACCAGCAAATCTATCCTATCCTTTTGTATCTAGCTAGCAGGGCCTCACTTTGCTTAACCTTATACTTTCCATCTGTGTGTTGTTTTTTCTTATGTTACCATCGTTATATGTTGGGGGCTTATCTCTTTCCTTTGGGTCAGCGGCAGTGACAAGGCGTCGAGGTTGGTTAGGAACGCCCCACTGCTACTTCTAGTTGTGTTAGTGCAGTTAGTGGATTGCAACCAGCTAAGTTCCCAACTACTCTTGTGCATTATTTTCCATAATTTTTTATGGATTTTTTGCAAGATCTTTTGCGGTCTCCTGACCATAACAGGGAACATTTTACATAAATGTTTGGACAACATTAATCTCGTGCTTTACGCTGAGTACTTACATTGGGGTTTCCATATAAATTGCTGAGTGACGTGATTCAGATGAGATCCCTGAGGGATCCTTTCACTATATTGAGGAAGTGGTTACTCTGGATTCCATTCAGCTTCTGTTCAGCAGTATCTGTCTTTTCAGAAGTGCAAAAAACTGTGGTAGATGGCACTTTCATGCATGCTGAAATAGATGAACACCACCAGGTTATAAGCCAGAATGAGTCTAAAATCACTCACTCTGCCTCATTATAGTGAACGTTCCATTATGGGCGATGTCTGAATCATGTATTTCAGAGATTTATAGATAAACCCCAATGTAAGCGCTAAGTGCAGAATGCAGGATAAATGTGAGCCAAGCCTAATGCGGGCGACACACAAGACGATCTATCATGCAATGTGTCGTCGAGGTCACAGTTTTCGGGACGCACATCCGGCATCGTTCACGACGTCGTCTGGTGTGACACCTACGTGCGACTCCAAATCAGTTATAAATCGTGGATCGTGTACTCATCGCTCATTTTTAAAAATTTGTTTAATCTGATTTGCACAGGTTGTTTATCGTTCCCGGGGCAGCACACGTTGCTCCGTGTGACACCCAGGGAACGATGAACACAGCTTACCTGCGTCCCGCGGCACCGCCGGCTATGCGGAAGGAAGGAGGTGGGCGGGATGTTTATGTCCCGCTCATCTCCGCCCCTCCGCTTCTATTGGCCGGTGGCTGTGTGACGTCGCTGTGACGCCGAACGTCCCTCCCCCTTCAGGAAGAGGATGTTTGCCGCCCACAGTGAGGTCGGTCAGCAGGTAAGTACGTGTGACGGCGGTTTAACTACTTTGTGCAACACGGGCAGCGATTTGTCCGTGACGCACAAACGATGGGGGCGGGTACGATCGCTCGTGCAATCGCACGATAGATCGTACCGTATGAAGCCCGCATTACTGTGAACTTTGGGCAGAAGAAAGAACAAATCAACAGCAAATTAAGAATTGCTTTTATTTATTTTTTTACGACAGTCTCAGTTCGATATAAGTGATTAGACAGCTTTATTTGTGGGGTCGGTGTGATGACAGCAATACCTGATTTATATTTTTTTTGTTTGGCTTCTATCACACACTAAAACAACACTTTTTTTTACAAAACAAAGTTTTTGCATCACCATATTTTGAGAGTTATAATTTTTCTATATATCTGCAAATAGTTATGTGAGGGCTTGTTTCTTGATGAGCTGACATCTTTATTGGTACCATTTTTGGGCACATAAAGTTTTTTTGATCACTTTGAATTCTGATTTTTAGGAGGCAGAATGACACATGAAACAGCAATTCAGTATTGTTATTGAGGGTTTATTTTACACTGTTCACCATGTGGTAAAAGTGCTAAGGCCTCTTTCACACGTACGTGCCTCCGGTACGTGTTTGGCAGATTTCTCACGTACCGGAGACACGTACACACGTTGTTACGGGGGGCTGTCTGATAATAACTGAAAGGAGTATCAGACAGTCAGGGTCCACCGTGCAAAGACTTTGCTGCAGACTATGGCAGAGTGCAATACCTCTGTTAACTCACAGAAGGATATAATAAATAAGTAAAGCAATTCCTCCCTTACTTGGAGGGTGTGTGGAATGATCTCTGTTAATAACCACAGAGACAAAGGCAATGTGTGCGAAATGGCACCTACCTAGGTCCGCTCTTCTAGTGGTGCAAAAGAGACGAACAGCAGCGTAAGCCGCACAAAGCTCCTACCTGCGTTCGCTCCACTAGTGTGCGAGGACACGAACCACTAGATATGGCACCTGCCTAGGTCCGCTCTTCTAGTGGTGCAAAAGAGACGAACAGCAGCGTAAGCCGCACAAAGCTCCTACCTCTGTTCGCTCCCCTAGTGTGCGAGGATACGAACAACTGCCAGACGCAGTATAAGGAACGTTACCCTAGCGGCAACGTCCACCTACGAGTAGAATCACAAGGCCCAGCCAGACCATGTGCCTCAGGCACCTGCCTATGTCCGCTCCCCTAAGAGGTAAGGATACGGACAGCAGCCGAAGCTGTAAGGTATAAGAACGCTACCCTGCCGGTAGCGCTCACCTAGCATAGACAGAGGAATGCCTAGAGGAACGCGCACAGAGCGTCTACTCATATGCATGAACCAAGAGGACTGAGCACCATGCGGCGTGTGTCAGGGTCTTATATAGACTCTGTGCCTCATCCAAGATGGAGGACACCAGAGCCAATCCGCTGCCAGAACGACAGGAGTGACGTCATGCTGGCCTATCACCGAGCAAGACGTCACAAGCACATGACCAGCGACCAATCGGCATAGAAGGTGTCAGAGACATGTGGCCTCGTGTCAGCGATGATGTCACCCGCACATGTGCAATGGCTCCAAGATTGGACTTAGTCTCCAGCGCTCGCACATGTGCAGTAGCAAGAAATCTGGACTTAGTCTCCAGCGCTCGCACATGTGCAGTAGCAAGAAATCTGGACTTAGTCTCCAGCGCTCGCACATGTGCAGTAGCAAGAAATCTGGACTTAGTCTCCAGTGCTCGCAGCAACCGTAACAGTACCTCCCCCTCAAGGGCCCCCCTCCCGGCGACGCAGGTAATCGGCAACTAAGTCGGGAGCATGGACAGCCTCCTCAGGCTCCCAAGAGCGATGTTCCGGACCATAGCCCTCCCAATCTATCAAGAAGAACCTGCGCCCTCTAACCATCTTAGAACCAACTATGGCTCGTACCTCATAGCTAGAGCGAGAGGAATCAGAGGCAGGAGAGTGCACTTCACGAGCGTGAGGTAAAATAGCCGGCTTTAGCAGTGAGACATGGAATTTGTCATGAATCCTAAGATGGACAGGTAACTTCAATTGATAGACTACAGGATTTACCTGTCGAAGAACCTCATAAGGACCCAGGAAGCGAGGAGCAAATTTGACAGAGCTCACTCTAAGTCTCACGTGTTTTGCAGAGAGCCACACAAAGTCCCCTGGAGAAAAGACAGGAGCCGGGCGACGAAACCGATCGGACACCGTCTTCATACGGTCCTTAGCTGCTTGGATCGACTCTTGAGTCCGATCCCAAACCTCTCTGGCATTAGTTGCCCAGTCGGCCACAAGAGGAGGAGGTGCAGCAGCGGGAAACGGTACTGGTACCCTAGGGTGTTGCCCATTATTGAGTACGAACGGTGTCTGCCCAGTGGCCTCAGCCAGCGAATTGTTAAGGGCAAATTCTGCCCAGGGTAGGAGGGAGGACCAGTTATCGTGGTTCTCAGCAACAAAGTGTCGAAGGTATATAATCATAGATTGATTGGTACGTTCAACCAAACCATTAGTCTCCGGATGGTATGCCGAAGAGAGATTCAACTCAATTTGCAGAAGGCTACAAAGATCTCGCCAGAAACGGGAAGTAAATTGCGGGCCTCTATCACAAATGATACGATCTGGCATCCCGTGAAGCCTAAAGACATGCTTGAGGAATAGTTTGGCTAGTACCCTGGAAGATGGGATTCTCGATAATGGTACGAGATGAACCATCCGGGAGAAATGGTCCGTAATGACCCACACAAATCTATGTCCCTGTGAACATGGAAGATCACCCACAAAGTCCATGCCTACCACCTCCCATGGTCTATCTGGCACTGGTAAAGGATGCAAGAGCCCAGCCGGTCTCTGCCGTAATGGACGGTTGCGAGCACACGAGTAGCAGGAACCGACATATCTCTTGACGTGGCTGGCTAAGTGTGGCCACCAATACCACCTCTCCAGTAACTCTCGTGTCCGCCTAATACCAAAATGCCCACCCACCTTTGAGGTGTGGGCCCATGACAGTATATCATTCTGTCGATCAGGCGGAACAAAGGTCTTGCCCGGTGGGATTTGGTCTAACGTCACAGGGGAGAGCGTATGAAAAACCCTGGAGGGAAGGATAAGACGAGGTTCGTCAATCTCTTCCTGGGTAGAAAGCATAGAGCGGGACAGGGCGTCTGCCTTGTTATTCTTACTCCCAGACAGATAGTTGATGGAGAAGTGAAAGCGGGAGAAAAACAAGGACCAGCGGGCTTGGCGAGGATTCAGACGCTGAGCGGTTTGTAAGTACGTCAGATTCTTATGGTCTGTATAGACCTGGAAAGGATGTTTCGCTCCTTCCAGCAAGTGACGCCACTCCTCCAAGGCTAATCTCAAGGCGAGCAGTTCCCTATCCCCAATGGTATAGTTTCTCTCTGCCGGTGAAAAGGTTTTAGCAAAGAAGAAACACGGCCTTTTTCTACCTGCACCGTTCTTTTGATACAAGACCGCACCAGCACCCACTGAAGAGGCATCAACCTCTAAGAGGAAGGGCTTATTCTCATCGGGTCTTTGAAGAACGGGAGCAGTTGAAAAGTGTCTTTTTACTGCCTCAAAAGCCTGAGATGTCTCAGTAGACCAGGCTTTGGGATTAGCACCTTTCTTAGTCAAGGCCACCAAAGGGGCCACCAAAGTAGAAAAATGGGGTATGAACTGCCTGTAATAATTTATGAATCCTAAGAAGCGTTGCACCGCCTTCAAGGAATGAGGTTCGGACCATTGCAGGACAGCAGAGAGCTTCGCAGGATCCATAGCCAGACCCTCTTGTGAGATAATGTAACCCAAAAAAGGCAATGAGGACTGCTCGAATACACATTTCTCGAGTTTAGCAAACAATGAGTTCTCCCTTAAACGGGAAAGGACACGAACGACATCCTGACGATGAGTCTCCAGATCAGGAGAAAAAATCAGGATGTCGTCCAGATACACCACTACTGAGGATAACAGTAAATCCCTGAACACATCGTTTACGAAGTCCTGAAATACTGCGGGTGCATTACATAACCCAAAAGGCATGACGAGGTATTCATAGTGACCGTCTCGGGTGTTAAAAGCGGTCTTCCATTCGTCACCCTTTCGAATTCGTACCAAGTTATACGCACCCCGCAGATCCAACTTCGTAAAAACTTGAGCTCCTCTCAGTCTGTCAAAGAGCTCCGAAATTAAAGGTAATGGGTATTTGTTCTTTATTGTGATTGCGTTGAGACCCCTGTAATCTATGCAGGGACGCAAATCACCCTCTTTCTTCCGAACAAAGAAAAACCCAGCTCCCGCGGGAGAGACAGACTTACGAATGAACCCCTTCTCTAAGCTCTCTCTTATATAGGTCGACATGGCCTCCGACTCAGGTATCGACAGGGGGTAAACCCTGCCTTTAGGTGGAACCGAACCTGGGATAAGGTCTATGGCACAGTCATACGGCCTATGGGGTGGAAGAACCTCAGCACCCTGTTTGGAGAACACGTCAGCGAAATCCAAATAGGGTGTAGGTATGGGAGAGAGATCAGTTGATGCAACCGCAACGACCTTAGGTGGTAAGGGAAGACATCGGGACTGACATTTCGAACCCCAACTAATAATGCTGTCAGACTCCCAGTCAATGTGAGGAGCATGAGTCCGAAGCCATGGAAGACCCAGAAGGACGTCGTCTATACCCTCAGGCAAAACAAGAAAAGAAATCTCCTCTATGTGACCCTGAGACAGGGAAAGGCGCAAGGGAACTGTCCTCAATGTAATGGAGTCAGACAACATAGTTCCATTAACAACACGGACAGGAATAGGCGCCTCTAACATGATAGAGGGAATATTGTGTCCCTTTACAAATCCTGAGGACACAAAAATCCCGTCAGCTCCGGAATCCACAAAAGCCATAATAGGCCATGTATTCTCAGATAACGAGAGCTGACCTGGGATACAACACTTAGAGGGTGCAGAAGACGTCTCTAGTAACCCCCCTCTAATGGTTACTAGGCCAGGGAGTTTCCCTGACGACTAGGACACTTGTTGGCATAGTGCCCAGCTTGACGACATACGTAACATATAGGAGGACCAGACTTGCGTAGTCTGGAGGACGTATGACCTAACTCCATAGGAGTGGGAGATGTTTCAGATGCTGAGGAAGATGGTAGTGGACCCTCAACAACTGGAATAGCCCGATGCTTAGGGCGTGAGGAAGAGACCTCGAGTCTACGTTCCTTATGGCGTACATCGATCCTCGTTGCTACTGTGATCAAGTCCTCCAGAGAAGCAGGGACCTCACGAGTAGCAAGGGCATCCTTGACATAGCCTGCCAACCCTCTCCAGAAGATAGGAATCAACACCTTCTCTGGCCAATCTAGTTCTGCCACCAGAGTTCTAAAAGCAATGGCATAAGAACTAGTGGATAACGAACCCTGAGATAGATCTAACAGTCTCAGGGCCGCATCATGGGTAACCTGCGGACCCATGAATACCGCCTTAAGAGCATCAAGAAAGTCTTGATGTCTCAGAGTAACCACATCAGAGCGCTCCCATAGGGGAGTCGCCCATTCTAAGGCTTTGTCCTGAAGTAAGGAGATGATAAAGCCTACTCTGGACCTCTCCGTAGAGAAGCGAGAAGAGTTGACCTCTAGGTGTATCTGACACTGACTAATGAAACCACGACATGATCTGGCATCGCCAGAATATCTGTTTGGCAGAGCAAGTCGAGGATCATGTGCAGATGTCACCATGGTCTGAGGTTTATCCTCTATACTCTTGAGCCGTGACTCAAGTACTTGTA
This sequence comes from Anomaloglossus baeobatrachus, assembly GCF_048569485.1. Lineage (NCBI taxonomy): Eukaryota > Metazoa > Chordata > Amphibia > Anura > Aromobatidae > Anomaloglossus > Anomaloglossus baeobatrachus. The sequence continues at coordinate 159,593,648 of NC_134359.1, forward strand.
TGTAACGGTGTAACTGCTGATATTCTGCCATAACTGCCAGACCCTTGGCTCAGTCCTAATGTTACGGGGGGCTGTCTGATAATAACTGAAAGGAGTATCAGACAGTCAGGGTCCACCGTGCAAAGACTTTGCTGCAGACTATGGCAGAGTGCAATACCTCTGTTAACTCACAGAAGGATATAATAAGTAAGTAAAGCAATTCCTCCCTTACTTGGAGGGTGTGTGGAATGATCTCTGTTAATAACCACAGAGACAAAGGCAATGTGTGCGAAATGGCACCTACCTAGGTCCGCTCTTCTAGTGGTGCAAAAGAGACGAACAGCAGCGTAAGCCGCACAAAGCTCCTACCTGCGTTCGCTCCACTAGTGTGCGAGGACACGAACCACTAGATATGGCACCTGCCTAGGTCCGCTCTTCTAGTGGTGCAAAAGAGACGAACAGCAGCGTAAGCCGCACAAAGCTCCTACCTCTGTTCGCTCCCCTAGTGTGCGAGGATACGAACAACTGCCAGACGCAGTATAAGGAACGTTACCCTAGCGGCAACGTCCACCTACGAGTAGAATCACAAGGCCCAGCCAGACCATGTGCCTCAGGCACCTGCCTATGTCCGCTCCCCTAAGAGGTAAGGATACGGACAGCAGCCGAAGCTGTAAGGTATAAGAACGCTACCCTGCCGGTAGCGCTCACCTAGCATAGACAGAGGAATGCCTAGAGGAACGCGCACAGAGCGTCTACTCATATGCATGAACCAAGAGGACTGAGCACCATGCGGCGTGTGTCAGGGTCTTATATAGACTCTGTGCCTCATCCAAGATGGAGGACACCAGAGCCAATCCGCTGCCAGAACGACAGGAGTGACGTCATGCTGGCCTATCACCGAGCAAGACGTCACAAGCACATGACCAGCGACCAATCGGCATAGAAGGTGTCAGAGACATGTGGCCTCGTGTCAGCGATGATGTCACCCGCACATGTGCAATGGCTCCAAGATTGGACTTAGTCTCCAGCGCTCGCACATGTGCAGTAGCAAGAAATCTGGACTTAGTCTCCAGCGCTCGCACATGTGCAGTAGCAAGAAATCTGGACTTAGTCTCCAGCGCTCGCACATGTGCAGTAGCAAGAAATCTGGACTTAGTCTCCAGTGCTCGCAGCAACCGTAACACACGTAGACCTATGTATTCCTATGGTTTTGGACACGCGTAAGTATTTGCGCACGGAACGTGTGTCCGTTCCATACTTACGTGTGTCCGTGTGTTTCTCACGCCGACATGTCCGTTTTCTCTCCGGCATCACGGGTGTCACACGGAATGCAAACGTGTCACACGTAATGCAAATAGACCACATGAATGTGTTCCACATGACACGCACCGGAGAGAAGACATGTGTCTGTGAGAAAAAAAACAAAACTTTACTAAACTTCTCCAGCTCTGCAGTCTCCGCCGCTGCTGTCACTTGCTGCCGACCACCGCTCATTATAATAATTGAATATTCACTTCACTGCAGCCGGAAGCAGCAGCAGCGGGGAGTCGGCAGGACCGGAGACCGAAGATCAGCACCACGGACAGCGACGCCAGGGACAGGTGAGTAGAAAGTTCCCGTTCTCCGTGTGTTATCACGGATAACACAAGGCGAACACACGTAGCCCATAAACGGCTCACGGAGGGCAAAACGCACCTCTGACACGTCCGTGAAAAACGTGCGTGGTTTTTCACGAGTGTGTGAAAGAGGCCTAAGATAGCTTTGAGATTTCTTTACTTGATGGGAGGACCTGCTTCTACCGCAGTTTTCTGCCAGGAGATGCAGGTCTGTGAACTCCGTGACCTCCCTTGTGAGGTCACAGAGTTCAATGAGGTTACCAGAGGTTAATTTACCTGCATTCAAAGCTGGGGAACCTTGGGAATCTCCAGCTGTGACCACAAATAAGCTGAGTGATGTCACCGCTCATCACAGGGGCTCAGTCAGTCTCTGTCTTAAGCCCACAGCATGTGATCATGTTCTGTACTCATCATGTTCTGAGCTATGTCTTCAGTAATGTATCAGAGCTAGAATTGTTGTGGGACCTTGTGTGGATTACATCAGAACTGGGTGTTTGGTGGTTAACAAAAGTAATAAAGAAGGGTTTTTTTGTATTTTTTTTAAAATAAACTATTTCTCTTTGTTTTATTTCTTTTCATTTACAGATTAGTAATTGGGGGAGTCTCATAGAAACCTCCCATTAGAAATCTAGGGTTTTGTGGCAGCTGTGAATTATCATTAACTCTTTATTACCCTAATTGCCACCACACCAGGGCAATCAGGATGAGCCTAATAAAGTTCCTGGATGGTTGCATCTAACAGATGTGACAAATCCTGGACGGCTGCAGACTGCTCTTTTTAGGCTGGGGAGGCAATAACCATAGCTCCTCCCCAGCCTGAGAAAACCAGCCCCCAGTTGGCTTTATCATGGTGGGTATCAAAATTGGGGGAGGGGAACCACATGACATTTTTTAAAATTATTTACCGTATTTTTCGGACTATAAGATGCACCGGACCATAAGACACACCCTGGTTTTAGAGGAGGAAAATAGAAAAATACAATGTTAAGTACACAGTGTGGTCATGACACACTGTTATGGGGCGAGGATCTGTTGATGTGTTGATGACACTGTTATCAGGGTAATGTCCCCAAATTTTCTACTAAGGTACCTCATCCTGGTAATGATCATCCTGTCTTGTATATGATCCCCATCCTTGTATATATGTCCCTCATCCTGGTATAACCCCCATCTTGATAAATAACCCCATCTTGCTAAATACCCCCATCCTGCTATATACCTCCATCCTACTATATACCCCCATCCTGATAAATACCCCCATCCTGTTATATACCCCCATCCTGCTACATACCCCATCCTGCTATATACCCCCATCCTGATAAATACCCCCATCCTGATACATACCCCCATCCTGATATATACCCCCATACTGCTACATACCCACATCCTGCTATATACCCCCATCATGATAAATACCCCCCACCTGCAATATACCACCATCCTGATAAATACCCCCATCCTGCTTTATACCCCATCCTGATAAATACCCTCATCCTGCTATATACCCCCATCCTGATTGTCAGCCTGCATCCTGTGGCACACATAAAAAATAAACATTTATACTCACCTTTCCTCACTTCAGCAGCATCACTCATCCTCCTGTCTGTGCCAGCAGCAGCACCGCTGACTTGTGTGGAGTCGGTCACTGTTCCCTGCAGCATCGTGATGTCCTCCTGTCTGCCGACCCACTGATGTGTGTGGAGAGCGGGGTGCACAGCGACGACGTCTTCACTGTTCTCACTCTCCACACAGATCAGCGGGCCGGCAGACAGGAGAACATCGCGATGCTGCAGGGAACGGTGAGTATACCGTACTTATTCACTGCCCCCCGTGCTGATGATGATGAGCAGGGGACAGTGAATATAGCCACACATGATCACTTCAGGCTGTAGTTGCCAGGAGTGATCACGTGAGCCGGCTGCTTATTATGCACGCATCCCCCGCCCATCATCCAGCTCACCTGTCAGCACCGCTTCAGCGCTCAGAGATGACGGGCGGGAGGATGCATGCATATGAAAAGAGCGGGACCACGTGGTCATGGCAGGCGCTGCTGCAGCCTGCGCATGCCGCCGATGACCCTCTCCACCGCAGCACCCTCATTCCCCGCAGCCATGCCCTACATTCAGACTATAAGACGCACCCCCCACTTTCCCCCAACATTTGGGGAAAAAAGTGCGTCTTATAGTCCGAAAAATACGGTATTTAAATAATTAAAAAAAAACACATGCGGTCCCTCTTATTTTGATATTTAGCCAATATAAGCACATGGCAGGGGACTGCAGCCTGTAGCCGTATGCTTTATTTGTGCTAGGTATCAAAATATGTGGGGACCCTACTCCAATTTTTTTATTTATTGTTACACTACAGAGACACACACAGCTGCTGTGATTGAAAGCAGTCAGACACACGGTCACTGAGGGTGGGGGCGTGTCTGACTGTAACCAATCACAGACGCCAGGACTGCCATTGGGAGGGGGAAACAGTGCATATGTGGTGGACACTGGTAAGTATAATGCGCCTGCCTTTCCCTTATTTTCTTTGATTTTCTGTTATTTTTTTTAGTTACTCAAGTTGCCGAATCTGGATCGTTACCCAGAGTTTATTGACAACTCCGGGCCCAGGGCCGGTGCTCAGGTATTTTGAACCTGCACAGATCCAGACTTTTACAGTCCGGGTCCAACCATCACTATTCAGTATGTTTACAGGAATACCACATTTAGATTATTTTTGTTTTGCAGCTTTTACACAATAAAAACAATTTTATAGAACAAAATTGTTTTTGCATTGCTATATTCTGAGAGCTATAGCTTTTTTATTTTTCCACTGATGGAGCTGAGTGGGGGCTTGTTTTCAACATTTTTTATTTGCATGCAATTTTTTTTAGCATATTTTATTTAACTTTTTTTTTCAGAGGATTGATGAAAAAGTATAGTTTTTGTCACTTTTTTAATTTTTTTTTACTGTGTTAACTGAAGTGGTTAAATAGTGTGACAGTTCTATAAATTGGGTCAATTTGGATGCAACACCAAATATGTGTATTTTTCCTTTATTTTTGTTTTCCATAAATATAAGTATTTATTGGTATAATTTTTTTTATTTTTTATGATTTTTTTAATTATTTAAAAAATAAATCACTTTTTTTTTTACTTAGCTTTTAGATGGGACTTTAAAAATGGCAGCCTATGAAGTTATTATTTGACCTTGTATTGCCATGACAACGATCAGCAGCCCATGATTACTCTTCTAGCTCCCTAAGTGCTGCGATCGCTATTGATGACGATATTTAAGGGATTAAACAGCCATGGGTGGCATGGGCACTGTCCCTGGCTGCGTTAGCTGGGTCACGTAACCTGAGCTCCAACCAGCAACAAGAGGGCACAACTTATGTACCCGCATGATCATTATTACATGCCTATACGACATTGGTCGGAAAGTCCTTCCTGACCATGATGTCATGAAATGTCGTGAAGGGGTTAATGGAACACACTCGGATTGGAACACAACAGCTAGGTCCAAAAAGGGTGAGCATTGTCCCTCTTATTTTAATATATGAATTATTAACATTTTAGAAGACATACAGAGTATAATTCAATATCTGCAGATGACACTAAAGGGTACTTTACATGCTGCGACATCGCTAGCGATCTCGTTAGCGAAGTGAAATTGAGATCGCACATGCGTAAAATGACCTATGTGCGATCTCAAAAGATTGCACTTGCGATCTAGAATTTCACATCGCTAAAGAGATCGCTAGCGATGTCGCAGCATGTAAAGTACCCTTAAGTCCTGCAAGGTAACAACACATAATTGATTAATTCATTACTACTGTACAGAGGGTAATACAGCAATACATTTTAGTTAAACTTGAGGCACATTCTGAAAATTGGCAATTGAAGTTTAACATGCATGAATGTAACATCATGTACTTGAGATTGGGAAATAAAATGCAGAATTATGCATTAAATAGTAAAAAAAAGTGGTTAAACCTGTAACTGAAAAAGATTTTTGGCGTACTAGTAGAAAGCGATTTCAACTTTAGTGACCAGTGGCAGGGAGCAGATGACAAGGTAAATACAATAAGGCAATGTAGTTTAAGATTTGCAGATATTCATGACACCAACCTTTAAGCAAGTCATTAGTCAGGCCATACTTAGAATGCTATTAAGAATTTTGCGTGAATTAGAGTGGATGCAGAAAAGAGAGAACAAGGTTATTAACCCCTTCCCATCACAGCTAGCGATGGCATTTCTGACCAAAATACGTTTTTCAAATCTGACATTGGTCCATTTACCATATGTGGTAATAAATGTGTTGATAAATTTGAATTGCTTCTTCCTATCCTAGAAATTCTGAGACTTTATTATGAGACTATTATACTTTGTTAATGGTAATTTTACATTGACATTATTTGGGTTTATTTTTTTAAAAGATCTCAAGTGCAATGAAAAATTCTCAATTTTCTAAATTTAAGTTTGTATGCCCCCCAAGTCAGCCATACCACACAAATTAGTTAAAAAAATTGTCTCATGTTATTGATTCGCATGACAATAAGCAAGTTTGCAATTGACTAGCTTTATCCATCTTCTGTGGATTTCCTGCTATTAGAGCTTTTATCTTACATAGTGTACAGTTTTCTTCTACAGAATGGAGCTTGGCCACAAGTGCTTGGCCAAGTGTATGCAGTGGTTGCATTCCAGTAGAGGAGTTAACGTGTGTTATCCTAATCAACTCTTTGCAGCCCATTGATTTAGATACAGCAGCATGCTATTACACATCTTGCAAAAGCATTGGTTCCCTACAGATCAGTTCTCCTAATCATGCCTCTCAGTCTCCTGAGCTGTGTACTTCTTCAAATGCCCTGTTATCTCTATAAGTAATTATAGTGATAGCAGTGAGTGTCCCCCTCTCCCCAAAAATTAGAAAATAAGAAGACTGCAGAACTATGAGCTGCTCAAGAGACTTGGGAGTATCCCTTTGACAATAGCATTTACCATATGTGTACTTTACGCCAACATCCTTTTTGCACAGACTTTTCATTTTGCTAGAAGACTTTAAAAATTTTCAGCAATTTTTCAAGCAAAATGTACAAAACCTATTGCTTAGGGACAACTTCACTTTTAAAGTGATTTTAAAGGGCCAAAACCCCCTAAACAAAACATTTTAAAAATTGCACCCCTTAAAGTATTATAAACTGCATTTGGGAAATGTGTTAACCCCCTCTCCCCAAAAATTAGAAAATAAGAAGACTGCAGAACTATGAGCTGCTCAAGAGACTTGGGAGTATCCCTTTGATAATAGCATTTACCATATGTGTACTTTACGCCAACATCCTTTTTGCACAGACTTTTCATTTTGCTAGAAGACTTTAAAAATTTTCAGCAATTTTTCAAGCAAAATGTACAAAACCTATTGCTTAGGGACAACTTCACTTTTAAAGTGATTTTAAAGGGCCAAAACCCCCTAAACAAAACATTTTAAAAATTGCACCCCTTAAAGTATTATAAACTGCATTTGGGAAATGTGTTAACCCCCTCTCCCCAAAAATTAGAAAATAAGAAGACTGCAGAACTATGAGCTGCTCAAGAGACTTGGGAGTATCCCTTTGATAATAGCATTTACCATATGTGTACTTTACGCCAACATCCTTTTTGCACAGACTTTTCATTTTGCTAGAAGACTTTAAAAATTTTCAGCAATTTTTCAAGCAAAATGTACAAAACCTATTGCTTAGGGACAACTTCACTTTTAAAGTGATTTTAAAGGGCCAAAACCCCCTAAACAAAACATTTTAAAAATTGCACCCCTTAAAGTATTATAAACTGCATTTGGGAAATGTGTTAACCCCTCAGGTACATTAGATAAATTAACACAAAGTGGAATGGAAAAAAGTAAAAAATTACAATGTGTAAATGGACAACAATTAGTTTCACAAATTCTCCTGAACTCAGCAACACCCTGATATGTGGTCAAAAAAACCTGCTTGGTGTCATAGTGACGCTTGGATGAGGACTGCTATTTCAATTTTGGAGTGCAAATTTGTCTAGAATAGACTTCTGATGCCATGTCGCACTTACAGAGATCCTGAGGTTGAAAAACAGAATCCCCCCAAATGATCCTATTATGGAAACTATGATTTTTAAGAGTTTAATCTAGGAGTGTGGTGAACTTTATAATATTGAGGCTTAGATATCAGAAAATATTTTTTTTAATTCATTCAGTAGGAGAAAATGGAACCCACAATTTATCTTATTTTGGGATTCATAACATTTTTTATTGCTTTCTATTCCAATTTTTGAGAGACAGGATGAACAAAAAATAGAGATTCATTAATTATTTATTTACTTATTTATTTTCTACACCATTCACCAAGCAGCACAATTGATAAGACAACTTTATATCAGAACACTTAGGGTAAGTTCACACAGTGCGTTTTTCGCGCAGTTTTCGGGTGCGTTTTTGCTCAGAAAACTGCAAGACTTGGCTTCCCCAGCAAAGTCTATGGGTTTTCATTTTTGCTGTCTGCACACAGCGTTTTTTTTTCAGCTGCGTTTTTGTGGTGCCACAAAAACGCAGCATGTCAATTATTCCCGCGTTTTTCACTGCGCTTTTCATCCATTGAGTGCAATGGGATGTTGAAAGACGCAATGAGAAACGCAAATAGGTGCGTTTTGGTGCGTTTTAGTGCGTTTCTAAGACCAAAAACGCAGCTATAAACGCAGGAGGTGGGTACTAAAGTGACATGTACAGGAAGAGGATTCCTTCTGTCAGTAAACACAGAAGCGTGAATCCTCCCGGTACCGTCACCGCTGCCTCCACCTCCCATCCTGTGCATGTATGCTGCCGTGCGGCGCCATGTCTGGGCGGGAGGTGGAAGCGGCTGCAAAATCAAAAGTGAACAGTAAAAAAAAAAAAAGTTATACTCACCTGTCTGCAGACTCCCGGTGCCATGCCCGCTCCCATCTCCTCCCTGTCCCGCCGCTCCGGGTGTGTGCAGTCTCCCCGGGTGCGTATGCCTGCAGGATGAAGGACCTGGCGATGGATCACCTGATGCAGTCACCTGACGCATCAGCTGATCGTAAGTCTCGGGCTGACGCTGGCGCCAGGCCGGCTTTACCTATCAGCGGATGCATCAGGAGACTTCATCCCTGATTACCGGCAGCTGCTGCAGCGATCGGACGGGATCAGAGTCCGCTGCAGGAGCTGCCGATAATCAGCACATAAGTGAGTATTTTTTTTTTTTATTATTTTTTTTTGCACTGATGCTTCAGCTGATTGTATAAACGGCTTTTATACAATCAGCTGATGTGTGATGTGATTCAGGCACTTGCTCCTGCCACATCATCTGATCGCTTTGCCTTCCAGCAAACCGATCAGATGATATTGGATCCGGATTGGACGGCGCGGGACCCTTGACCCAGGATTACTGCGGAGGGGGGGGTTCTTTATTTCAATAAAGATGGAGTCACTAATTGTGTTGTGTTTTATTTCTAATAAAAATATTTTTCTGTGTGTTGTGGTTTTTTTATCTTTACTAGAAATTCATGGTGGCCATGTCTAATATTGGCGTGACACCATGAATTTCGGGCTTAAGGCCAGCTGATAATATACAGCTAGCCCTAACCCCATTATTACCCAGTGAGCCACCAGGCATCAGGGCAGCTGGAAGAGTTGGATACAGCGCCAGAAGATGGCGCTTCTATGAAAGCGCCATTATCTGGGGTGGCTGCGGACTGCAATTCACAGCGGGGGTGCCCAGAAAGCATGGGCACCCTGCACTGTGGATTCCAATCCCCAGCTGCCTAGTTGTACCCGGCTGGACACAAAAATTAGGCGAAGCTCACGTCATTTTTTTTTTTAATTATTTCATGAAATTCATGAAATAATTAAAAAAAAAAGGGCTTCTCTATATTTTTGGTTCCCAGCCGGGTACAAATAGGCAGCTGGGGGTTGGGGGCAGCCCATACCTGCCTGCTGTACCCGGCTAGCATACATAAATATGGCGAAGCCCACGTCATTTTTTTTGTTTGGGGGGGCAAAGAAATCCTGCATACAGTTCTGGAAGGAGGATGCTGAGCCTTGTAGTTCGACAGCTGCTGTCTGCTCTCCTGCATACACTATTGGTTGGAGGATGCTGAGCCTTGTAGTTCTGCAGCTGCTGTCTGCTCTCCTGCATACACTATTGGATGGAGGATGCTGAGAATTGTAGTTCTGCAGCTGTCTGCTCTCCTGCATAAACTAGTGGAGAATGAAGAACATATTGAAGAAGGAAATTACATCAGACCTTTTTTTTTGTTCACTGATAAAAAACGCATAAAGACGCAGTGAGCAAAAACGCAGCAAAACGCAGCAAAAAACGCACCAAATCGCGGCAAAACGCGCACGTTTTTTGCCGCGTTTTTTTGACGCGGGTGCGTTTATGTGCGTTTTTTGCCGCAAAAAACGCACAAAAACGCAGCGTCAAAAAAACGCAGAGTGTGAACCTAGCCTTACAGCGATATCAGATTTGCATAGGTTTTTTTAGCTACTATTTTGCACACTAGAACAAAGAACATTTGATTTTGCATCACTATATTTTTAGAGCTATATCTTTATAATTATCCACTATATCATAGTGATTTTATATATATATATATATACATATATATGTATATATATATATATATATATATATATATATATATATATATATATATATTCATTCCAGGAGTGTACTCCTAAACCAAGTTACTCTTATATCAAAGCGTATTTTTTTCATAGGAAATAATTGAAACGCAGACAATTCGTTTCACAATCCAAAAATATTAACTGTGTTTATACAAACGTATTACAGTAATACAAAATAATGTATTCATATATAGAAAATTATGACGGTACAATACAAAATACTGTACAATACAGTAAAAGCCATATAAAAATAATGAAACTGCACGTTAGCTTACAATAGAATTGTTGGTGTGCTGGACGTACACTATAGAGAGAAAAAATGATGTATAAATATGACAATCTTTATTCTAGTACAATACACAAACAAACAACCTCCAAATCTATAAGGGCAGAACTAAGCCAAATGTGGGCTAGGAATACTGTCCAGGCAATTAGATTTGAGTACAAGCAATATGCTGTACTGGTTAGCAAAAAGAAAATACAATACTGTATCCACAAATGCAAATTGATAGACATGCTACAAAGTATATACTGTACTATACAATGGTATCCTGTGTACAGTATACAGTACATATGTACAGAAAGTTACCTCCAGAATGGGTCAGAGAATGGTGAAAGGACAGAACCGGATGTTTGCTGAGAGTACTTGCTCTTATTGCAAATCATTGCTCTTAAACCAAGTGACACATTTTCATAAAGCTTTACTTGCCTTGCAAAATGCTCAAATGTCCATATATATATATATATATATATATATATATATATATATATATATATATATATATATATATATAGCTGAGTGAGAGCTTGTTTATTGCGCGATGAGCTGACATTTAAAGTAATAATACTTTTCTTTACGTACAACTTTTTGATCACATTTTATTCCATGTGTGATGAGGCGAGATGCACATAATGCATTTGGGCCATGTTATTTTGGTATTATTGTACGGTATTCACTGTATAGGTTAACCCTTTCCTATCGTGATCTAATAGGAAATCACCAGTCCAGTCCTGATGTATGGAGCAGGCTCAGGAGCTTAGTCTGCATGGTACGAGGAGGAAGCCAGCTCTTTTACATAGCTGACATCTTATTTTAACAACAGTGGCCAGAGCTTGCATCAATGCCTTTTTTGAAAAATATAACATTACAGATTATGAGTATACCATTTTTGGCAATGAGAAGTTGATCCAGGGAATTACTGTATTCCAAAATCTGGAGTTGGGAAGTAATTTTTCCACTAATATGGGGCAATTATCATCAGTCTCATGGGATTTTTACCTTGCTCTGGATCAACATCTCAGACCATAGGCTGATCTTGATGAACTTGTGTTTTTTACAATCTTAGAACTATGGAACTATGAATTAGCTGTTACTGATGGACCCCTGTCATTGATTTCAGTAATCAGTGCCGTGCCTTATTTAAATCTCTTAGTTACACTCTGGCATTTCCAGTGTTGTAATGCTGCTCCTGGGGTTAATATTGCTGCTTGATATTCTGACACTTAATTCATTTCATTAACTTCTCATCTGCTCTTTAACACCTAGGATGTTCACATGGAATTGACCGTAGACTCCTTTCCTCTATATTGTGCGCTAATTGTTTTATTGTTTATGTCCAGTTGGTTTTTACTCCCAGCAATCTTCCTGATCTTGCCCTTGCCAGCTGATCCTGTTATTGATGCCATCTATCTGGTCTTGACCATACTTGTCTACAATTCAATGCCAACTTGTTCCAACATCCAGCATCTACTCTGTGGACACAACTCAGGGGCCTCAGTGGCAATGGTCAAATCCCTGTTTAGGGGTAAAATCCAGAATTTTGCAGTCATCAGTCATCTCACTGGTTCAGTAACTGAATAGAATACAATTACAGGCCCTTGCTCTACAGTGGCAAGGTTAGAAGAGGTAAGACAGACTTTTTCTTACAAGTTTATTGGTGCAAACTTCCTTAACTGGTGGATATCTAATGCCAGGACTTATAGCAGGGGTGGGGAACCTTTTTTCAGCCGGGGGCCATTTGGAAATTCCTACCAACCTTCGGGGGCCGCACAAAATTATCAATGTGAAAATGACCCTGCTATGTTTGGTCAAACAATTAATTAACTTACCCCTACTGTGGCAGCTGGAGCGGCTTCTCTTTGGTGCGGCTGTGATGTTTGATGATACTAATCATGTTTCTTCTCACAACTTCTTTTTCATTTTTGTCTGGGTCTGGAGCGCAGTCAACTCTTTGTGATAAGATTGGTAAATCATATACATCACATAACAAACGCTCTATATACATCACAGGAGACACTGGGGGCACATACATCACACAAGGGGCTGGGAACATGTATATGCCCCCAGCCCCTCCTGTAATGGACATGCCCCCCAGTCCCTCCTGTGATGTATATGCCCCCAGACTCTCCTGTGATGTATATTCCCCCAGTCCCTCCTGTGATGTATGTGCCCCCAGCCTTCCTGTGATGTATGTGCCCCCAGCCTTCCTATGATGTATGTGCCCACAGCCCCTCCTGTGATGTATATGCCCACAGCCCCTCCTGTGATGTACATGCCCCCAGCCTCTCCTGTGATGTATATGCCCCCAGCCCCTCCTGTGATGTATATGCCCCCAGTCCCTCCTGTGATGTATATGCCCCAGTCCCTCCTGTGATGTATATGCCCCCAGTCCCTCCTGTGATGTATATGCCCCCAGTCCCTCCTGTGATGTGTATGCCCCCAGCCTTCCTGTGATGTATGTGCCCCCAGCTCCTCTTGTGATGTATATGCCCCCTGCCCCTCTTGTGATGTATATGCCCCCAGCCCCTCTTGTGATGTATAAGTCACAGAAGACGCTGAGGACATGCACATCACAGGAGGGGCTGGGGACATGCACATCACAAGAGGGGCTGGGGACATGCACATCACAAGAGGGGCTGGAAACATGCACATCACAAGAGGGGCTGGGGATATGCACCACTAAAGTGGGGCTGGGGCGCAGGCACCACACAAGAGGGGCTGGGGTGCAGGCACCACACAAGAGGGGCTGGGGTGCAGGCACCACACAAGAGGGGCTGGGGCACAGGCACCACACAAGAGGGGCTGGGGCGCAGGCACCACACAAGAGGGGCTGGGGCGCAGGCACCGCTGGGGGGGGCACAGATATCACTTGCGGAGCCCTGACATCACTGGGGGGGAGGAGGGACACACAAACCTGGGGTAATAAACAGCATTAGGGGGGACACAGCACTGAGGGGAGGGAGGCCACAAGCACTGGACATTACAAATATACACAGCCTACACAGGCACACAAATATACACAGGCACACAGCAGCAGAGGGCTGGCGCTGAACACACAGCAGCGCCGGACTCACTGCACCAGAGAGCAGGTACCAGACACGCAGCTCCGAGGGCTAGGGGGTGGGCACGCAGCTCCGAGGGCTAATGGGCAGACACGTAGCTCCGGGGGGCTGGCACACAGCTCAGAGTGCCAGGGGCGTGCACGGAGCTCAGAGGGCCGGGGAGCATGCACGGAGCTCAGAGGGCCGGGGAGCGGGCACGGAGCTCAGAGGGCCGGGGGGCGAACACGCAGCTCAGAGGGCCGGGGGGCGGGCATGGAGCTCAGAGGGCCGGGGGGCGGGCACGGAGCTCAGAGGGCCGGGGGGCGGGCACGGAGTTCAGAGGGCCGGGGGGCGGGCACGCAGCTCAGCGGGCCGGGGGGTGGGCAATGCAGAGCACTAAACCCGCCCACAAAGTAAGTCCTCTCTCGCTGGCACTGGCCAGTGGGAGAACGCATTGGTAAGCACAGCAGCACATGTGTGGATTTAAAGGGCCGGCGGCCCACAAGATGACGGTAGCGGCTGGAGCACTGCCGCCCCCGGGAATCAGCCCGGGGGCCGCATAAAAGGGCATGGCTGGACGTATACGGCCCGCGGGCCGGAGGTTCCCCACCCCTGACTTATAGGCAGTGCAGTATGTAATAAGCTAACCCAGTATATTTTCTAGAAAACACACACTGGTTTAACCAAAATCCTAATATTACTGGTTTAACTATATTTTCCTGTACTTTGTACAGGCTGCAGTTCTCTTCTAACAAAATCAGAATACATTACATTTAACTCTATCCTTTAAAGAGCCCACAGTTTGGTTCCATTTACACTTGAAGATTATTGTGAAAGAGGATCCTGGGATAAATTGTTTCATGATAACCTCACAGTTTCAACAAGCGGCTGATTACACTTGTTAGATAGTTGATATTATGCTTTCATTGTTCTCAGCAGTGCATATTTGTGTGTAAAGTATGCGCACTACAAGATCTACTACAGAATGTTCAGTGCACATCTGGAGCAAAGTCGCTTAGTCTTCAAGGTCGGCCTGGAAACAGTGCATATAGGACCTGATGTGTAAGGATAAGCTAAAGGTGGCTTTACACACTGCAACATCTCAAACGACATCGCTGTAACGTCACCGGTTTTGTGACGTTACAGCGACCTCCCCAGCGACATTGCAGTGTGTGAAACCTATCAGCGACCTGGCCCCTGCTGTGAAGTTGTGATCGCTACATATCGTTCAGGACCATTCCTAGGTCCTTTGTTTCCCGCTGTGCAGCATGCATCGCTAGAAAGTTTCAGTGTGTAAAGGGGACTTTACAGCGACTTCCCTTTCAAATAGCAGCTTTGACACGTCCCCAACAACCAGCTAGGTCGCTCTGCAGGTCCGGATCGCTGTTGCGTCGTTGGCCAGGTTTGCCTGTTTGACAGCTCACCAGAGACTTTGTAGCGATCCCGGCTAGGTTGAGATCGCAGGTTGGATCGCTAGAAAGTCTCAGTGTGTAAACCCAGCTTAAGAAGCTATTCACTGCGACAAGTAAGTAATAAAATGTAAAATAACTGAGGTGACAAAATATCCTTACTGCATGGCATGATGCTTATGTGGCTGAAAGAATATTTTTTACACATTTTTATCTAAATTTGTTATATCGACAAAAGTGTATTTCTGGCTAAGGACAAACAATGCTAATTCTTATTAACAAATTATTGTATTTCAAATAGTTACAGCAATATTATTATTGCTTGGTGTTGATATTGGCTGTATAATGCACAGGTTTTACTTCTCAAATACATTTATTTCAACTGAAAGGCAACTGACCAGTATTGAATGACATTGGAAAAAAAAATTCCAAACAAAAAAACAACAGTCAGCCGCCTCCCAGGCTGGCTCAAGTCAAGCTCAAGCTGATCTAGATAGGAAATCAATACATTCCAGAAGCTATTTGGTACTTGATTATTAATGAGTTCAGTGCTGTCAGTATTTCATCGTCTGGATCTACAACATAAATACTAAAACAAATGGACATTCTCTAACCCAAACATACAGAGGCAAATGAGTAGGAGTATGGTGCTTCTTCTTTAAGGGAATAGATATCTAACAATAAAATATAAGAAATACTTGACAATATGGATTATGTCAAGGTCACACTGGGCCACTAGAGCTGGCAAGGGAATCTGTCACTGAGATAAAAATCTATCATGCAAACAGACTTCATGCCATTGAGTGGACTATAAACACCCTCCCCCATTCAGGGCAGCACAATGCAGTACGGGCTATGCCCAGCTCAGTAGAAGTGCTGATAAAGGCAGTAATTCTTATGTGATTCCTGTTCTCCTTTTCCATTTAGATTACCTTCTTTTTTATAAATGGGTTTTTTATACAATCAATTTTTTCATAAAAAAAAAATCTTAATGATTTGCTAACCTGTGTCAATATAACTAGTTTTTAGATGTTTAGTGTAATCTAATTAATTAGAACAAATTCATCCCGGACTTCTTTGCTACCATACTTTGAATGCAGTCATGTGGATTCAGTTTTAGACCTGGTTCCAGCTGCTGTTTTTCCAAACTTCTGTTTTATGAGAGAAAGATTCTAGTCTAGGGTTGTCATCAGGGCTGAGATGGAAGAGGGCTAGCTGACTAGCTCATTTCAATTACAAAGCAAGTCCCTTTCACAGTCTATACAAAAAGCTGGGTTTACACACTGCAACATCGCAAAGGACATCGCTGTAACGTCACCGGTTTTGTGACGTAACAGCGACCTCCCTAAGTCTCTGCTAAGTCGCTGGTGAGCTGTCAAACAGGCAAACCTGGCCAACAACTCAACAGCGATCCGGACCTGCAGAGCGACCTAGCTGGTTGTTGGGGACGTTGATAAGCAGCCTTTTGAAAGGGAAGTTGCTAACAAAGTCTCTGCAAAGTGTTTCACACACTGAAACTTTGTAGCGATGCATGCTGCACAGCGGGAAACAAAGGACCTAGGAATGGTCCTGAACGATTTGTAACGATTACAACTTCACAGCAGGGGCCGGGTCGCTGATAGGTTTCACACACTGCAACATCGCAAACAACATCGCTATTGCGTCACAAAACCGGTGACGTTACAGCGATGTCGTTTGAGATGTTGCAGTGTGTAAACCCAGCTTTAATCTTGCCAGAGAAGGGGCTGATCTACCTACTGAAATAAGCAGTCAGCCCATCCCATTCACATGTGATTTAAAAATTTGCTGACACAAGAAGATCTCTCTTGTTTTGAGCTGTGGTTATCAGGTGAACAATTAGAAATAAAATTCTATGAATTTTACATCCACTAGCTGTATTATCCGGCGTTGCCCGGGATAGTAACTAACTATTTTTAACTATCAAGATAATCCAGCTCACCGCCACCTGACCTCACCGTTCCTCAGTCTCGGACACTGGCCCTACCCTGGCCGCACAGTAATGAACAAAAAAATAGATCCAGAAACGCGTTAATGTCTTCTGTGCACTGTCTGGCTATGCACGAATAAATCACCGTTTGCACTCAGCTGGATCAATCTTTTTGTTCATTTTTATCTATAACAAAATAAAATGCATTAGGTCATTGAGCCGTAATATAGCTTTTCTCTTAGCATCTGATGACAATCGTCCAATTTCTTTTCGTACAGGGCATTATTACAAGTGACTTACATCACCCACTACAACAGCATTGGCTTAGCAACACCCTCATATTACCTCACACATAAGCTATCTTATACTTAAAATGTCTTTTGTTGCCTATAGCAACCAATCAGAGCTCCTTGACCTCTAACAAAATAGAAGCAAAGCTGTGATTGGTTGCTATAGGCCACCTGGGAAATATCCAGGGTAACTGTCAAAACAGCCACTATATAACCTCATAAAACCACACAAAATTAGTATACTGGTAAGGTCATGTGACTCGCATCATGCTCTATGGTATCATTCGCTAAGCGTTACCACCAAAATCATATCAACTCACACATAAACTGTCTAAAGGCCCCGTCACACTAAGCAACATCGCTAGCAACATCGCTGCTAACGAACAACTTTTGTGACGTAGCAGCGATGTTGCTAGTGATGTTGCTTAGTGTGACATCCAGCAACAACCTGGCCCCTGCTGTGAGGTCGTTGGTTGTTGCTGAATGTCCTGGGCCATTTTTTAGTTGTTGCTGTCCCGCTGTGAAGCACAGATCGCTGTGTGTGACAGCGAGACAGCAACAACTAAATGTGCAGGCAGCAGGAGCCGGCTTCTGCGGACACTGGTAACCACGGTAAACATCGGGTAACCAAGAAGCCCTGTCCTTGGTTACCCAATATTTACCTTCATTACCAGCTTCCTCCGCTCTCACTGTCAGTGCCGGCTCCTGCTTCTTGCACGTCTAGCAGAGTACACATCGGTAATTAACCCCATGTGTACTGTAGCTAAGAGAGCAGGGAGCCAGCGCTAAGCATTGTGCGCTGCTCCCTGCTCTGTGCACATGTAGCTGCAGCACACATTGGGTAATTAACCCGATGTGTGCGGTAACTAGGAGAGCAGGGAGCCAGCGCTAAGCATTGTGCGCTGCTCCCTGCTCTGTGCACATTTAGCTGCAGTACACATCGGGTAATTAACCCGATGTGTGCTGTAACAAGGAGAGCAGGGAGCCAGCGCTAAGCGGTGTGCACTGCTCCCTGCTCTCTGCACGTGTAGCTGCGTGCGCTGGTAACCAAGGTAAATATCGGGTTGGTTACCCGATATTTACCTTAGTTACCAAGCGCAGCATCTTCCACGCGGCGCTGCTGGCTGGGGGCTGGGACACTGGTTGCTGGTGAGCTCACCAGCAACTCGTGTAGCCACGCTCCAGCGATCCCTGCCAGGTCAGGTTGCTGGTGGGATCGCTGGAGCGTCGCAGTGTGACATCTCACCAGCAACCTCCTAGCAACTTACCAGCGATCCTATCAGGTTGGATCGTTGTTGGGATCACTGGTAAGTTGTTTAGTGTGACTGGGCCTTAAGGCTACTTTCACATCAGTTTTTTGCAATCAGGCACAATCCGGTTTGTGCCTGATACAACGGATCCATGTCAGAGTGTGTAAAAACTGATGCGACGGATCCGGTAAAAAACGGATCCGTGTATTTTTTTATTTTTTTTTAAAGCTGAGAGAGAGGGAGAGACCCCGTCATCACCGCACATGCAGGCACTCCCGCACGCATCATCACCGCACATACACCGGCAATCCCGCACGCACCATCTCTGCACATACACCGACACTCCCGCACGCATCATCACTGCACATACACCGGCACTCCCACACGCACCATCTCTGCACATACACCGGCACTCCCGCACGCATAATCACCGCACACCCCGACACTACCTCAGTGACGTCACCGCTGACTGACAGCACGACTCCCTCAGTTGCTGCGTGGAGCTGATAGAGAGCGGCGGTGTTCCTCGGCCGCTCCTGTCAGCTTCATGTAGCAGAGCTGAAAGCGTCGCGGGACATCTGTGGATTACGTCGGATCAGGAGGGGTATTTGGAAATTTTAATAAAATTATGAAAGAGGGTGTTTTTTTGTCCTTTATTCCAAATAAAGTATTTTTTTTGGGTGTATGTGTTTATTTACTTTCACTTACAGGTTAATCATTGGGGGTGTCTCACAGACGCCTGCCATGATTAACCCCTTATTACCCCGATTGCCACCGCACCAGGGCAATTCGGGATGAGCCGGGTAGAGTCCCAGGGCTGTCGCACCTAATGCATGCGGCAATTCCGGGCGGCTGCTGGCTGATATTATTAGGCTGGGGGGCATCCCATAACATGGATCTCCCCATCCTGAGAATACCAACCTTCAGCCGTGTGGCTTTACCCTGGATGGTATCAAAATTGGGGGGACCGCACAAAGTTTTTTTTAATTCTTTATGTATTTTACCGTAAGATATAGACCCGCCCACTGGCGGCTGTGATTGGTTGCAGTGAGACAGCTGTCACTCAGCGTGGGGGCGTGTCTGACTGCAACCAATCATAGGCGCCGGTTGGTGGGGAAAGCAGGGAATACGAGATTGAATAATGGGCGACCGGCATTTTTAAATCAGGAGAAGCCGCCAGCAGTGTGACAGCCATGCAGCAACGCGCCCGTGATCGGTGAGTGGGTGAGAGTGAGTGAATGAGTCAGTGAGTGTGAGAGAGAGAGGCTGGGGCCACACGGGGCACTACTGGGATGCTGGCATGACACTCGGCTCGGTTGAGTGTCATGCTAGTGTCCCTGCATCTGCGGTCCGACCGTGCGAGCGGACCACAGCTGCGGGGGGCGGCCCGGCTCTCAGGAGGGGCGGGCTGGCACGGAGGGGGGGAGGGAGGGATTTATCTCACTCTCTCCTCCGTAGCCGGCTATTGCGACTCTCGCTCTGCATGCATGGTACACCGGTGTACCGCGAGTGCAGTGCGATATTTCTCTCGCCCCATTCACTTGAATGGGTGTGAGAGAAAAGAGTCTCGCATTACACCTGCAGCATGCTGCGATTGTTTTCTCGGTCCGATTAGGACTGAGTAAATAATCGCTCATGTGTGAAGACACACAGGCTAGAATTGTTGTGAGTGGAATGCGATGTTTTATAGCACTCCACTCGCACCGATTTTCTTAGGCCGGAGAATCACTTCTGGGCATGCTCAGAAGTAAAAACCGTATCCGGTACATGCTTCCGGCGTGCATAGACTTTCATTCTGCACCATGCCGCACAGCGCCGCACCCGGTGCTGTGCGGGTTTTTTTATGAGACAAGAAACGTTGCATGAAACGTTTCATGTGGCCACCGCATTCATTAATTAAGCCGCATCCAGAAAAAGCCGGATGCAACGCAAGGTCATCAGGCACAATCCGGCGACAATACAAATCAATGGGGATAAAACAGATGCGGTACCGGATCCGTTTTAACAGTTTTTTTACAGATTGTGCCTGATGGGAAAAACCTGATGTGTGAAAGTAGCCTTATACTAACAATGTCCTTCATTGCCTACAGCAACCAATCAGAGCTCCTTGACTTGTAACAAAATAGAAGCAGAGCTGTGCTTGGTTGCTATATGCAACCTGATAAATATCCAGGGTAGCTGTCAAAACAGCCAATATATTACCTCAAACATCTAAACAGTTTGTGTGCATGTCTCTTTCTGTGTGTGTCTTTTTCTGTGTGCGTGTCTCTTTCTGTGTGCGTGTCTCTTTCTCTGTGTGTGTCTCTTTTTGTGTGTGTCTTTCAGTGTGTGTCTCTTTCTGTGTATTTGTCTTTCTGTGTGTCTTTCTGTGTGTGTGTCTTTCAGTGTGTTTCTCTTTCTGTGTATGTTTCTCTTTGTGTGTGTGTGTGTGTGTTTTTCTGTGTGTGTCTCTTTCGGTGTGTCTATTTCTGTGTATGTGTCTCTTTCTGTCTGTGTGTCTCTATCTGTGTCTTTCTGTGTGTGTCTCTTTCTGTGTCGCTTTATGTGTGTGTGTGTGTGTGTGTCTTTCTGTGTGTGTGTCTTTCTGTGTATGTGTCTCTTTCTGTGTGTATCTCTGTGGGTGTGTCTCTTTCTGTGTGTGTCTTTCGGTGTGCCTCTGTCTGTGTGTCTCTTTCTGTCTCTGTGTCTTTCTGTGTGTGTGTCTTTCTGTGTGTTTCTCTTTCTGTGTATGTTTCTCTTTGTGTGTGTGTGTGTGTGTGTTTTTCTGTGTGTGTCTCTTTCGGTGTGTCTATTTCTGTGTATGTGTCTCTTTCTGTCTGTGTGTCTCTATCTGTGTCTTTCTGTGTGTGTCTCTTTCTGTGTCGCTTTATGTGTGTGTGTGTGTGTCTTTCTGTGTGTGCGTCTTTCTTTCTGTGTATGTGTCTCTTTCTGTGTGTATCTCTGTGGGTGTGTCTCTTTCTGTGTGTGTCTTTCGGTGTGCCTCTGTCTGTGTGTCTCTTTCTGTCTGTGTGTCTCTTTCTGTGTCTCTTTTTGTGTGTATCTCTGTGGGTGTGTCTCTTTCTGTGTGTGTCTTTCGGTGTGTCTCTTTATGTGTGTCTCTTTCTGTGGGTGTCTCTTTCTGTGTGTGTATATCTCTTTATGTGTGTGTCTCCTTCTGTGTGTGTAGGTCTCTCTGTGTGTCTCTTTCACTGTCCATAATAGAAGTCTATAATAACAGATCCGTTCCCAGCTCCATTGACTTTATTGTAACCAGGTTTTTTGGCAAACAACTGTAAAGTGCAGGGTGAAATTTTCCCCTCAAAACACAGTCTGTGACGTTTCCTGAGTCAAATGAGGCAGCTGTGCAGAATTTCGTGATTGTAAATGTGACTGTTTGGATTCCTTTAGTGGACATACACACACAGATACATACATACACTCAACTTTATATATTAGATTCTCAGATTTGAAATAGCAACACTTGAAGGAAAAGTTATGGAGTTACAGTCATATGAAAAAGTTTGGGCACCCTTATTAATGTTAACCTTTTTTCTTTACAACAATTTGGGTTTTTGCTACTGCTATTTCAGTTTCATATATCTAATAACTGATGGACTCAGTAATATTTCTGGATTGAAATGAGGTTTATTGTACTAACAGAAAATGTGCAATCCGCATTTAAACAAAATTTGACCGGTGCAAAAGTATGGGCACCCTTATCAATTTCTTGATTTGAACACTCCTAACTACTTTTTACTGACTTACTAAAGCACTAAATTGGTTTTGTAACCTCATTGAGCCTTGAACTTCATAGGCAGGTGTATCCAATCATGAGAAAAGGTATTTAAGGTGGCCACTTGGAAGTTGTTCTCTTATTTGAATCTCCTAGGAAGAGTGGCATCATCGGCTCCTCAAAACAGCTCTCAAATGATCTGAAAACAAAGATTATTCAAAATAGTTGTTCAGGGGAAGGATACAAAAAGTTGTCTCAGAGATTTAAACTGTCAGTTTCCACTGTGAGGAACATAGTAAGGAAATGGAAGAACACGGTTCCTGTTCTTGTTAAGTCCAGAAGTGGCAGGCCAAGAAAAATATCAGAAAGACAGAGAAGAAGAATGGTGAGAACAGTCAAGGACAATCCACAGACCACCTCCAAAGACCTGCAGCATCATCTTGCTGCAGATGGTGTCAATGTGCATCGGTCAACAATACCGCACACGTTGGAGAAGGAGAAGCTGTATGGGAGAGTGATATGAAAGAAGCCGTTTCTGCAAGCACGACACAAACAGAGTCACCTGAGGTATGCAAAAGCACATTTGGACAAGCCAGTTACATTTTGGAAGAAGGTCCTGTGGACTGATGAAACAAAGATTGCGTTGTTTGGTCATACAAAAAGGCGTTATGCATGGAGGCAAAAAAACACGGCATTCCAAGAAAAGCACTTGCTACCCACAGTAAAATTTGGTGGAGGTTCCATCATGCTTTGGGGCTGTGTAGCCAATGCCGGCACCGGAAATCTTGTTAAAGTTGAGGGTCGCATGGATTTAACTCAGTATCAGCAGATTCTTGACAATAATGTACAAGAATCAGTGACAAAGTTGAAGTTACGCAGGGGATGAATATTTCAGAAAGACAATGATCCAAAACACCGCTCCAAATCTACTCAGGCATTCATGCAGAGGAACAATTACAATGTTCTGGAATGGCCATCCTAGTCCCCAGACCTGAATATCATTGAACATCTGTGGAATGATTTGAAGCGTGCTGTCCATGCTCGGCGACCATCAAGCTTAACTGAACTGGAATTGTTTTGTAAACAGGAATGGTCAAATATACCTTCATCCAGGATCCAGGAACTCATTAAAAGCTACAGGCAGCGACTAGAGGCTGTTATTTTTGCAAAAGGAGGATCTACAAAATATTACTGTCACTTTTATGTTGAGGTGCCCATACTTTTGCACCGGTCAAATTTTGTTTAAATGCATATTGCACATTTTCTGTTAGTACAATAAACCTCATTTCAATCCAGAAATATTACTGAGTACATCAGTTAATAGAGATATGAAACTGAAAAAGCTGTTGAAAAAACCCAAATTGTTGTATAGAAAAAAGGTTAACATTAATAGGGGTGCCCAAACTTTTTCATATGACTATATATAAATCACAGGATGAACAGACATATTAATAATATGAAAAGTTGGAAAAAATGGAAACAAAATTCTCAAAACATCTCCATTTAATTAGGATCAAGTATTAGCTCTATTCAATGAAATGTCGGCACTTACACGCCTTCGCATGATATCAATGAGATTATTAACGGTTGACTGATCAATCATCTATAGAGATGAGCCACCCTCTAAAGGCTCGAGTTCGGTTCGGTTCGTCGAACGGAGGCCGCGTTCAAGTTCGGTTCGACGAACCGGTCGACGATCCTCTCGAACCCCATTGAAAACATGGGGAGGCAAACACAAACACTTAAAAACACATAGAAACCACCTTCAAAGGTGTCCAAAAGGTGACAAACAACTTCCAAGACACCACAAACACATGGGAAAGTAACAAGGACATATACCCATGCGAAAACAAAGCAGCTGGACGAGGAAAAATAGGAGACACAGATATAGGCATGTCATGCCCTTCTAAAATCATGTAAAACACATTAAGGGTACTCCAAGCAGAGTCTCCCTTTTTACCAAACATTGGGCCACACACACCACTTCAGTGGCATCACTTGTGCCCCAGATGCAAACTGGACAGGTTGATTTGCATCAAGCACATTCAAAAATACGCCAGCCTTAACTATCCCCAGGATGACACCAAGGTAGGTAGCAAAGTACTTGCTGAACCATGACTTATTCATCTTGGCTCATTTTTAAAAACACAGCAAGGGAACTCTAAGCAGAGTCTCCCTTTTTTCCAAAAATTGGGCCACACACACCACAACTTCAGTGGCATCACTTGTGCCCCAGTTGCAAACTGGACAGGTTGATTTGAATCAAGCACATTCAAAAATACGCCAGCCTTAACTGTCCCCAGGATGACACCGGGGTAGGTAGCAAAGTCCTTGCTGAATCATCACTTGTTCATCTTGGCTCATTGTTCAAAACACATCAAGGGTACTCCTTGCAGAGTCTCCCTTTTTTCCAAAAATTGGGCCACACACACCACAACTTCAGTAGCATCACTTGTGCCCAAGTTGCAAACTGGACAGGTTGATTTGCATCAAGTACATTCAAAAATACGCCAGCCTTTACTCTCACCAGGATGACACAGAGGTAGTAAAGTCCTTGCTGATCCATGACTTGTTCATCTTGATGAACGTTAGTCTGTCCACATTGTCACTGGACAGACGCATGTGATTATCTGTCAGCACACACCCAGCAGCACTGAAAACACGTTCAGAGACAACGCTGGCTGTGGGACACGACAAGTTCTCCAAGGCGTAAGTGGCAAGATCAGGCCATTTTTCAAGATTTGAAGCCCAAAATGAGCAAGGCTTCATTTGCAAAGTCATGGCATCGATGTTCATTTGGAGATTCTCCTGTATCATCCTCTCCAGCCGTTGACTATGTGTCAGACTTCTTGTCTCTTGTGGCCATGCATTGGATGGTCTAAAAAAATTATGAAACGATTCAATAAAATTGCTGTTACCAGCACCAGATACAGTGTTGCAGGTACGGTTTGACTGATAATGATGAGACAGTCCCATGCTTGCCAAGTTACAACTGGGAGACTCACTCTGTGCACCATTGGTGTTTGGTGGAAAAGCCGAGCTAAAATTGAGTAACAGCTTCTGCTGATACTCCTGCATACGTGCGTCCCTTTCTATGGCTAGAATTATTTCGCCAAATTTGGACTTGTACCGGGGATCTAATAGTGTGGCAACCCAGTAGTCATTATCACTTCTAATTTTGAGAATCCGAGGGTCATGTTGTAGGGTTGCAGCAAGAAGGTGCTGATGTGTCTTGCGCATCCATGAGGACCAAGTCCTCGCTGTGTTTGTGGCGGCGAGGTGATAACAGTGCTTTCTTCCTCTGACATCTCCCCCCAACTTCGTTGAACCGAAATTTGACCAAGGTCTCCCTCATCTGCTGAGTCTTCCATGGCCATCGAGAGTTCGTCCTCCATTTCTTCCTGGTCTCCTGCACCTTCCTCAACATTTTGGCTGCTACCATGCGCCCTTATTAATCCCTCTCCCCCACCGTCCCATGCCTGCCGCCTTGGTGGTGCTGAATGTCTGGACCTTGTAGAAGTTGGTATCCCTTGCGCATAAAAATCCTCCTGTACTTCCTCCCCTTCCTCTTGTCCCACCCCCTGACTCCAAAGAGTGTTTAGCGTGTGCTCCAGCATGTAATTGATTGGAATTGTCATGCTGATAATGGCATTGTCAGCGCTAAACATATTCGTAGCCATGTCGAAACTGTGCAGAAGGGTGCATAGGTCCTTGATCTGAGACCACGCCAGCAGCGTTATCTGCCCCACCTTTGCATCTCGTTGGCCCAGGCTATACGTCATAACATATTGCACCAGGGTTCGGCGATGCTGCCACAGTCACAGTCGCTGCAACATGTGGAGAGTCGAATTCCAGCGTGTCGCCACATCGCATTTCAGGCTGTGAACCGGCAGGCCAAAAGACTTCTGGAGCGATGCAAGTCAGTCAGCTGTGACGGTTGAACAGCGGAAGTGAGCAGAAAGTGACCGTGCCCTATGCAGAAGCCCATCTAGGCCAGGATAGTGGGTTAGAAATTGCTGGACAACAAGGTTCAACACGTGAGCCATACAAGGGACGTGTGTCACCTTGCCCAGGCGAAGGGCCACACCCAGGTTTGCAGCATTGTCACACACAGCCTTAACCAGGCTGCAGGTTGAGTGGAGACAACCATTTACGAAACTCAGACCGCAGAGCTGACCACAACTTCTCAGCTGTGTGACTCTTATTTCCCAGACATTTCAACGTAAAGACCGCCTGATGCCGTTGATCTCTGATGCCAGCATAGTAAGCAGGTGTGCGGGATTCCTTGTGCGCAGTTACAATGCGGGTGGCCTGAGGCAGGTTTGGGGCAGAGGTGGAGGACCCAGATGAGGTTGAGGAGGCAGAAGCAGTGGAGCAACTTCTACATAAAGAGGATTGATGCACAAGTCGTGGGGACGGCAAGACTTGTTCAGCAGACCCTTCTCCATCTCTCACCATAGTTACCCAGTGCCCAGTCAGCGACATGTAACGCCCCTGTCCATGCTTACTGGTCCAAGTATTGGTAGTCAAATGCACCCTGTCACACACAGAGTTTCTCAAGGAAGCGATGATGTTGTGTGCGACATGCTGGTGTAGTGCAGGCACACCTTTCTTGGAGAAGTAGTGGCGACTGGGCATCTGGTACTGGGACACTGCGACTGACATAAGGTCTCGAAAATCCTCTGTGTCCACCAGACGTAAAGGCAGCATTTCAGTAGCCAAGAGCTTACAGAGGGTGAAAATCAACCTCTTAGCTTTGTCATGGCTCGGAGGAAATGGCGTTTTATTTGTCCACATCTGAGGGACCGAGATCTGGCTGCTGTGTGGAGACGGTGTTGAGTAGGGTGTCCCTGGAAAACTGCAGGTCAGTGAGGAAAGTGCAGGCGGAGACATGATGTTGCCTTCATCCAAAGTTGGTGCTCTTGATGTCTGAGAGAGCTCTACACCAGCACTTGTTTCCCCTTCCAAAACAACTGACGACCTGCGAAGCAAACTGCGTGTTGTGGTTAAAGAGGTGAAAGGTCTGTGTGGAAAAACATGTGTGACACTGTCCCCACAGTCATAGAGGAAGACGAGCGCGCGGATGCACTTGAAAGGGCAGACAGTGGTTGGCCCGCTCCACTAGGCCGCATTGTAGCACAGTGAGCTTCCCACTGGGACTTAAGCTTGTTATTCATGTGACGATTCATGGAAGAAGTTGTCAAACTAGTGAGCTTTAGGCCTCTACTTATAGATTGGCGACAAATCTTACATATCCCATGATTTGGGAGATTATTTGCGAGGTCAAAAAAGGACCAGGCTAGGCAAGGCTTAGAGCCCATGCGACCTGCAGAGCAACCTCGACTTGTGCTCAGAGGCAGAGTTGTGGCTGAGGATGCAGTTGTTGACGTGCGTCCAGTACTCCGACTCTGTCCAGGAAGGCGCAAGGTAACTTCTTCGTCAGTCGTATCCTCCTCCACCGCATCTGCTGACCTCCTCGAGTGCGTGAATGTGGGTTGACAGTAAGTGGGATCTAGAACTTCATCATCAAGCGTTTGCACTCCCCTCGCCCTCAGACCTAACCTCTTCCTGCCCTGACTGAATTGTTAAGTTGTCATCCCAATCAGGCATCTGCGTCTCATCGTCATCAGTATGTTCCTCATTGTCTCCACCAACAGGTGATACAGTTTGGGAATGAGGGTGTACATTATGCTCAGAAACGTGGTCATCAGGGCCTGAATCAGACTCAGAAAGCTTCTGGCCATCACTGCAGACCATTTCCTGGTTTTAACTCACTGTAGCTTGGGAGCAGACCTCTGATTCCCAGGGTATAGTGTGACTGAACAGCTCTGCAGACTCAGCCATCTCTGTTACACAATACTCTGCATGGCAGGTGGAGACTTGAGAGCTGGGAGAAAGCAAGTGCGATTGGGGTGACAACTCAGAGGACTGTTGTTTTTTGGATGTTGAATATGAGGTGGAGGAGAGGTTTCTTGTTAGAGCACTTGTGATCCATTCAAGCATGTTCTTTTTTCGTGCATCATCTACCTTTTTTTACGGTTGTTCGGTTCCGTAAAAAAGGGAGCACATCAGATTGGTCACGGAAAGTAGTAGACATCTTAGAAGTACTTTGCACGCTGCGACATTGCTACTGCGATATCATCGTGGTCAAATCGAAAGTGACGCACATCCGGCGCCGGTGACGATGTCGCAACGTGTAAAGCCTAGATGCGCCGATAAACGATCGCAAAAGCGTCGAAAATCGGCGATCTGTGTTGCGTCGGTCATTTTCATAATGTTGCACCAATAGGAGATACGATGTGTTCCTCGTTCCTGTGGCAGCACATATCTCTGTGTCTGAAGCCGCAGGAGCGAGGAACATCTCCTTACCTGCCTCCACCGGCTATGCGGAAGGAAGGAGGTGGGCGGGATGTTTACGTTTACATTTATGTTTATGTTCATCTCCGCCCCTCCGCTTCTATTAGCCGCCTGCCGTGTGACGTTGCTGTGACGCCGCACGACCCGCCCCCTTAGGAAGGAGGCGGATCGCCGGCCAGAGCGACGTCGCAGGGCAGGTAAGTGCGTGTGAAGCTAACATAGCGATAATGTTCGCTACGGCAGCTATCACAAGATATCACATGTGCGACGGGGGTGGGTATTATTGCGCTCGGCATCGCTAGCCGATGCTAGCGATGTCGCAAGGTGAAAAGTACCTTACTTTTGCTGGAAGATAGGGTTTCTTCAGCAGATGTTAATGTAGCTTTCCCACCTACCCCACGGACACAAACTTTTTTCTTTTCCAACACGCCTGTTCCGCTTTCCAGCAGCATCTGTCCTTTTGCCATTAATTTTGTTAGCAACAAGATTGGACATTTAAAATGTGGTAGCAAAAATGGAGAAGTGGTGTAGATTGCAGAGGTGGTCTAGCTTTATTGACAGCTGAAGAACCAACACTGAGTATCCTGGTCAATTTTCGTATGCTCCTAACAGTGGCAGCACAGTTTGCAATTAGAATTGCGTAGCAAAAATGGTCAGATGTGTACAATGCAGAGGTGGTCTAGCTTTATAGACAGCTGAAGAACCAACACTGACTATCCCAGTCAATTGTATTATGCCCCTAACAGTGGTAGCACAGTTTGCAATTAGAATTGCGTAGAAAAAATGGACAGGTGTGTAGCATGCACAGGTGCTGTGGGTCAGTGGACAGCAATGTAACACTAACTTAATTAGAATTACGTTGCTAAAAATTGACAGGTGTGTACAATGCAGAGGTGGTCTAGCTTAATTGACAGCTGACAAACCAACACTGAGTATCCCGGTTAATTTTAGTATGCCCCTAACAGTGGCAGCACAGTTTGCAATTAGAATTACGTTGCTAAAAATTGGCAGGTGTGTACAATGCAGAGGAGGTCTAGCTCTATTGACAGCTGACGAACCAACACTGAGTATCCCGGTCAATTTTAGTATGCCCCTAACAGTGGCAGCACAGTTTGCAATTAGATTTGCGTAGAAAAAATGGACAGGTGTGTAGCATGCACAGGTGCTGTGGGTCAGTGGACAGCAATGTAACACTAACTTGGTATTCCAGACACTTTTAGGATGTCACAAAAAGTGTCAGCTCTTTGGGCAAATAAAATTGCGTGGCAAAAATGGGCAGGTGGGTACAATGCCCGGGTGCTGTGGGTCAGTGGACAGCAAAGGAACACTAACTTAGTATTCCAGACACTTTTAGGAAGCCACAAAAAGTGTCAGCTCTTTGGACAAATAAAATAGCCTGGCAAAAATGGGCAGGTGGGTACAATGCCCGGGTGCTGTGGGTCAGTGGACAGCAAAGGAACACTAACTTAGTATTCCAGACACTTTTAGGATGGCACAAAAAGTGTCAGCTCTTTGGGCAAATAAAATAGCGTGGTAAAAAATGGCCAGGTGGGTAGAATGCATGTGTGCTGTAGGTAGCAGGACAGCAAACCCCAGCACAGCATTTTCACAGACCTGCCTAGCAGCTGTGGCTATGAACGCCTTTAAATAAGCCCTGAAAAGGGCTTAAATAACCAGTAGTCCCTAATCCCTAAAGTGCTGTGTAGATTGCACTGTATCTCTATAGCGCAGACAGCAGCAGTAGCAGCGGGAGCGGAAGCAGTGACTGTCACCCACACGCAGCAGACAGATAATGGCAGCGACGGGGAAAATGGCCGTGTCTTATAGAGCAAAGACATGTGACATGCACAGCCTATGACACAAGCCCTTGCTTGTCTGGCAAAAATCCACTGTGCAGTGTGTGTCTGTGATTTGCTGAAAGCCTGGCCCGCCCCACTGTACGCGCGGTGTTACGGTTGCTGCGAGCACTGGAGACTATGTCCAGATTTCTTGCTACTGCACATGTGCGAGCGCTGGAGACTAAGTCCAGATTTCTTGCTACTGCACATGTGCGAGCGCTGGAGACTAAGTCCAGATTTCTTGCTACTGCACATGTGCGAGCGCTGGAGACTAAGTCCAGATTTCTTGCTACTGCACATGTGCGAGCGCCGGAGACTAAGTCCAATCTTGGAGCCATTGCACATGTGCGGGTGACATCATCGCTGACACGAGGTCACATGTCTCTGACACCTTCTATGCCGATTGGTCGCTGGTCATGTGCTTGTGACGTCTTGCTCGGTGATAGGCCAGCATGACGTCACTCCTGTCGTTCTGGCAGCGGATTGGCTCTGGTGTCCTCCATCTTGGATGAGGCACAGAGTCTATATAAGACCCTGACACACGCCGCATGGTGCTCAGTCCTCTTGGTTCATGCATATGAGTAGACGCTCTGTGCGCGTTCCTCTAGGCATTCCTCTGTCTATGCTAGGTGAGCGCTACCGGCAGGGTAGCGTTCTTATACCTTACAGCTTCGGCTGCTGTCCATATCCTTACCTCTTAGGGGAGCGGACATAGGCAGGTGCCTGAGGCACATGGTCTGGCTGGGCCTTGTGATTCTACTCGTAGGTGGACGTTGCCGCTAGGGTAACGTTCCTTATACTGCGTCTGGCAGTTGTTCGTATCCTCGCACACTAGGGGAGCGAACAGAGGTAGGAGCTTTGTGCGGCTTACGCTGCTGTTCGTCTCTTTTGCACCACTAGAAGAGCGGACCTAGGCAGGTGCCATATCTAGTGGTTCGTGTCCTCGCACACTAGTGGAGCGAACGCAGGTAGGAGCTTTGTGCGGCTTATGCTGCTGTTCGTCTCTTTTGCACCACTAGAAGAGCGGACCTAGGTAGGTGCCATTTCGCACACATTGCCTTTGTCTCTGTGATTATTAACAGAGATCATTCCACACACCCTCCAAGTAAGGGAGGAATTGCTTTACTTATTATATTTACTTACTTATTATATCCTTCTGTGAGTTAACAGAGGTATTGCACTCTGCCATAGTCTGCAGCAAAGTCTTTGCACGGTGGACCCTGACTGTCTGATACTCCTTTCGGTTATTATCAGACAGCCCCCCGTAACATTAGGACTGAGCCAAGGGTCTGGCAGTTATGGCAGAATATCAGCAGTTACACCGTTACATACAAGTACTTGAGTCACGGCTCAAGAGTATAGAGGATAAACCTCAGACCATGGTGACATCTGCACATGATCCTCGACTTGCTCTGCCAAACAGATATTCTGGCGATGCCAGATCATGTCGTGGTTTCATTAGTCAGTGTCAGATACACCTAGAGGTCAACTCTTCTCGCTTCTCTACGGAGAGGTCCAGAGTAGGCTTTATCATCTCCTTACTTCAGGACAAAGCCTTAGAATGGGCGACTCCCCTATGGGAGCGCTCTGATGTGGTTACTCTGAGACATCAAGACTTTCTTGATGCTCTTAAGGCGGTATTCATGGGTCCGCAGGTTACCCATGATGCGGCCCTGAGACTGTTAGATCTATCTCAGGGTTCGTTATCCACTAGTTCTTATGCCATTGCTTTTAGAACTCTGGTGGCAGAACTAGATTGGCCAGAGAAGGTGTTGATTCCTATCTTCTGGAGAGGGTTGGCAGGCTATGTCAAGGATGCCCTTGCTACTCGTGAGGTCCCTGCTTCTCTGGAGGACTTGATCACAGTAGCAACGAGGATCGATGTACGCCATAAGGAACGTAGACTCGAGGTCTCTTCCTCACGCCCTAAGCATCGGGCTATTCCAGTTGTTGAGGGTCCACTACCATCTTCCTCAGCATCTGAAACATCTCCCACTCCTATGGAGTTAGGTCATACGTTCTCCAGACTACGCAAGTCTGGTCCTCCTATATGTTACGTATGTCGTCAGGCTGGGCACTATGCCAACAAGTGTCCTAGTCGTCAGGGAAACTCCCTGGTCTAGTAACCATTAGAGGGGGGTTACTAGAGACGTCTTCTGCACCCTCTAAGTGTTGTATCCCAGGTCAGCTCTCGTTATCTGAGAATACATGGCCTATTATGGCTTTTGTGGATTCCGGAGCTGACGGGATTTTTGTGTCCTCAGGATTTGTAAAGGGACACAATATTCCCTCTATCATGTTAGAGGCGCCTATTCCTGTCCGTGTTGTTAATGGAACTATGTTGTCTGACTCCATTACATTGAGGACAGTTCCCTTGCGCCTTTCCCTGTCTCAGGGTCACATAGAGGAGATTTCTTTTCTTGTTTTGCCTGAGGGTATAGACGACGTCCTTCTGGGTCTTCCATGGCTTCGGACTCATGCTCCTCACATTGACTGGGAGTCTGACAGCATTATTAGTTGGGGTTCGAAATGTCAGTCCCGATGTCTTCCCTTACCACCTAAGGTCGTTGCGGTTGCATCAACTGATCTCTCTCCCATACCTACACCCTATTTGGATTTCGCTGACGTGTTCTCCAAACAGGGTGCTGAGGTTCTTCCACCCCATAGGCCGTATGACTGTGCCATAGACCTTATCCCAGGTTCGGTTCCACCTAAAGGCAGGGTTTACCCCCTGTCGATACCTGAGTCGGAGGCCATGTCGACCTATATAAGAGAGAGTTTAGAGAAGGGGTTCATTCGTAAGTCTGTCTCTCCCGCGGGAGCTGGGTTTTTCTTTGTTCGGAAGAAAGAGGGTGATTTGCGTCCCTGCATAGATTACAGGGGTCTCAACGCAATCACAATAAAGAACAAATACCCATTACCTTTAATTTCGGAGCTCTTTGACAGACTGAGAGGAGCTCAAGTTTTTACGAAGTTGGATCTGCGGGGTGCGTATAACTTGGTACGAATTCGAAAGGGTGACGAATGGAAGACCGCTTTTAACACCCGAGACGGTCACTATGAATACCTCGTCATGCCTTTTGGGTTATGTAATGCACCCGCAGTATTTCAGGACTTCGTAAACGATGTGTTCAGGGATTTACTGTTATCCTCAGTAGTGGTGTATCTAGACGACATCCTGATTTTTTCTCCTGATCTGGAGACTCATCGTCAGGATGTCGTTCGTGTCCTTTCCCGTTTAAGGGAGCACTCATTGTTTGCTAAACTCGAGAAATGTGTATTCGAGCAGTCCTCATTGCCTTTTTTGGGTTACATTATCTCACAAGAGGGTCTGGCTATGGATCCTGCGAAGCTCTCTGCTGTCCTGCAATGGTCCGAACCTCATTCCTTGAAGGCGGTGCAACGCTTCTTAGGATTCATAAATTATTACAGGCAGTTCATACCCCATTTTTCTACTTTGGTGGCCCCTTTGGTGGCCTTGACTAAGAAAGGTGCTAATCCCAAAGCCTGGTCTACTGAGACATCTCAGGCTTTTGAGGCAGTAAAAAGACACTTTTCAACTGCTCCCGTTCTTCAAAGACCCGATGAGAATAAGCCCTTCCTCTTAGAGGTTGATGCCTCTTCAGTGGGTGCTGGTGCGGTCTTGTATCAAAAGAACGGTGCAGGTAGAAAAAGGCCGTGTTTCTTCTTTGCTAAAACCTTTTCACCGGCAGAGAGAAACTATACCATTGGGGATAGGGAACTTCTCGCCTTGAGATTAGCCTTGGAGGAGTGGCGTCACTTGCTGGAAGGAGCGAAACATCCTTTCCAGGTCTATACAGACCATAAGAATCTGACGTACTTACAAACCGCTCAGCGTCTGAATCCTCGCCAAGCCCGCTGGTCCTTGTTTTTCTCCCGCTTTCACTTCTCCATCAACTATCTGTCTGGGAGTAAGAATAACAAGGCAGACGCCCTGTCTCGCTCTATGCTTTCTACCCAGGAAGAGATTGACGAACCTCGTCTTATCCTTCCCTCCAGGGTTTTTCATACGCTCTCCCCTGTGACGTTAGACCAAATCCCACCGGGCAAGACCTTTGTTCCGCCTGATCGACAGAATGATATACTGTCATGGGCCCACACCTCAAAGGTGGGTGGGCATTTTGGTATTAGGCGGACACGAGAGTTACTGGAGAGGTGGTATTGGTGGCCACACTTAGCCAGCCACGTCAAGAGATATGTCGGTTCCTGCTACTCGTGTGCTCGCAACCGTCCATTACGGCAGAGACCGGCTGGGCTCTTGCATCCTTTACCAGTGCCAGATAGACCATGGGAGGTGGTAGGCATGGACTTTGTGGGTGATCTTCCATGTTCACAGGGACATAGATTTGTGTGGGTCATTACGGACCATTTCTCCCGGATGGTTCATCTCGTACCGTTATCGAGAATCCCATCTTCCAGGGTACTAGCCAAACTATTCCTCAAGCATGTCTTTAGGCTTCACGGGATGCCAGATCGTATCATTTGTGATAGAGGCCCGCAATTTACTTCCCGTTTCTGGCGAGATCTTTGTAGCCTTCTGCAAATTGAGTTGAATCTCTCTTCGGGATACCATCCGGAGACTAATGGTTTGGTTGAACGTACCAATCAATCTATGATTATATACCTTCGACACTTTGTTGCTGAGAACCACGATAACTGGTCCTCCCTCCTACCCTGGGCAGAATTTGCCCTTAACAATTCGCTGGCTGAGGCCACTGGGCAGACACCGTTCGTACTCAATAATGGGCAACACCCTAGGGTACCGGTACCGTTTCCCGCTGCTGCACCTC
Organism: Anomaloglossus baeobatrachus; assembly: GCF_048569485.1. NCBI lineage: Eukaryota > Metazoa > Chordata > Amphibia > Anura > Aromobatidae > Anomaloglossus > Anomaloglossus baeobatrachus. Next base: position 159,628,843 of record NC_134359.1, read on the forward strand.
CTCCTCTTGTGGCCGACTGGGCAACTAATGCCAGAGAGGTTTGGGATCGGACTCAAGAGTCGATCCAAGCAGCTAAGGACCGTATGAAGACGGTGTCCGATCGGTTTCGTCGCCCGGCTCCTGTCTTTTCTCCAGGGGACTTTGTGTGGCTCTCTGCAAAACACGTGAGACTTAGAGTGAGCTCTGTCAAATTTGCTCCTCGCTTCCTGGGTCCTTATGAGGTTCTTCGACAGGTAAATCCTGTAGTCTATCAATTGAAGTTACCTGTCCATCTTAGGATTCATGACAAATTCCATGTCTCACTGCTAAAGCCGGCTATTTTACCTCACGCTCGTGAAGTGCACTCTCCTGCCTCTGATTCCTCTCGCTCTAGCTATGAGGTCCGAGCCATAGTTGGTTCTAAGATGGTTAGAGGGCGCAGGTTCTTCTTGATAGATTGGGAGGGCTATGGCCCGGAACATCGCTCTTGGGAGCCTGAGGAGGCTGTCCATGCTCCCGACTTAGTTGCCGATTACCTGCGTCGCCGGGAGGGGGGCCCTTGAGGGGGAGGTACTGTTACGGTTGCTGCGAGCACTGGAGACTATGTCCAGATTTCTTGCTACTGCACATGTGCGAGCGCTGGAGACTAAGTCCAGATTTCTTGCTACTGCACATGTGTGAGCGCTGGAGACTAAGTCCAGATTTCTTGCTACTGCACATGTGCGAGCGCTGGAGACTAAGTCCAGATTTCTTGCTACTGCACATGTGCGAGCGCCGGAGACTAAGTCCAATCTTGGAGCCATTGCACATGTGCGGGTGACATCATCGCTGACACGAGGTCACATGTCTCTGACACCTTCTATGCCGATTGGTCGCTGGTCATGTGCTTGTGACGTCTTGCTCGGTGATAGGCCAGCATGACGTCACTCCTGTCGTTCTGGCAGCGGATTGGCTCTGGTGTCCTCCATCTTGGATGAGGCACAGAGTCTATATAAGACCCTGACACACGCCGCATGGTGCTCAGTCCTCTTGGTTCATGCATATGAGTAGACGCTCTGTGCGCGTTCCTCTAGGCATTCCTCTGTCTATGCTAGGTGAGCGCTACCGGCAGGGTAGCGTTCTTATACCTTACAGCTTCGGCTGCTGTCCATATCCTTACCTCTTAGGGGAGCGGACATAGGCAGGTGCCTGAGGCACATGGTCTGGCTGGGCCTTGTGATTCTACTCGTAGGTGGACGTTGCCGCTAGGGTAACGTTCCTTATACTGCGTCTGGCAGTTGTTCGTATCCTCGCACACTAGGGGAGCGAACAGAGGTAGGAGCTTTGTGCGGCTTACGCTGCTGTTCGTCTCTTTTGCACCACTAGAAGAGCGGACCTAGGCAGGTGCCATATCTAGTGGTTCGTGTCCTCGCACACTAGTGGAGCGAACGCAGGTAGGAGCTTTGTGCGGCTTATGCTGCTGTTCGTCTCTTTTGCACCACTAGAAGAGCGGACCTAGGTAGGTGCCATTTCGCACACATTGCCTTTGTCTCTGTGATTATTAACAGAGATCATTCCACACACCCTCCAAGTAAGGGAGGAATTGCTTTACTTATTATATTTACTTACTTATTATATCCTTCTGTGAGTTAACAGAGGTATTGCACTCTGCCATAGTCTGCAGCAAAGTCTTTGCACGGTGGACCCTGACTGTCTGATACTCCTTTCGGTTATTATCAGACAGCCCCCCGTAACACGCGGTTAGGGGAAAAAAATGGCGATTGGCATTATCTCAGCACTCAGCAGTAGCACTGATCTAAACCCCGTCCCCCCCGCACACTATACGCTGAATTTTGATAATAGCGTGATTCAAACAGTGACTCACACTATTACAGTGAAAAGCCAGCTAGTAACTAGCTTGGCTTTTTGGTGCTCGAACCGTTCTTGAAGGTAACTCGAACTGTCAAGCTTTTAGCAAAAAGCTTGAGTTCGTCGAGCCTCTTGAACACCCCCCAAAATCACTCGAACATGAAATTGGCAAACCTCGAACATCACTCGACTCTAATCATCTACTGCACTGAATGCACTTGTGCATGGAAATTATCAAACTGTGATGCTAACAGCTCCCTTTGCAATTGTAGACTAATGACCCCCCAAATGTGTTCAGTGGGACACAGATCTAGAGATGCTGCAGGCCATGGTAGGACATTTAGAGTACACAAGGTGTTTACAAATGCACAAGCAACATGTGCCCTGGTGTTGTTTTGTTGAAAAATGGTTCATGGGACACTTTGGAGAAATGGCCATACCACCAGTTCCATGACCAAATCAATGTATAGTTGAGCTGTACGTGTATCTGGAATCAAGTGACGAGATGTAAAAGGGTGCATTTGCCAAATATTATGCCATTTTACATCTTCATACCAGGAAAAGAATTGGTGTAACATTCCCTCATAAAGGCCTCTTCACTGTGTTGCCCCCATGCTCTGCAGACCAATCTTCAAGATCATTGCACCTAAAAGAAAAGCAGGACTGATTGCTGAAAGATAGACCTCCATTCCAGTATCCATTTGTAATAACCTTCAGGTGACGGTATACGCAAGGACTGCACGGAACCACGGGGATTAACCAATGTAAATTTAATAACGTATTGCACAACACAAGTGGGGGAAAAGCGCGGGAAAGGAGAGGGAGAGAAGCGGGAAGGTGCACAGCAGTAAATATAATGTAATATACATACAACTACTTTGACTAGTTTGTCAAGGGTGCGAAGCCTCAGATTGTCCTCCAAAAGCAAAACACAAAAATCCTTATTAAGCAAAAACGCAGGGTCCTTGTTACTTTACTCGTATAACACAGCGCAGAGTCTTTTCCTATCTATCCCTAACTAAAAGTAGTGTGCACACTTAACTGCTGGTTTTAGCGTGGGATACCTCGTCACCGTTGGGGCCCGTATTCCGCCGGCAGACACCTCTAAAGTTCAGTCTTTGTCCCGGATCTGTAACTTGCCCATGCTGTCTGGCTCCTCGCTCCACATCCAGCCTCTTTGGATCTGTGTCTTGGGGAGACGCCACGCAACACTCTCAGGAACTTGGACCTCGTTAAGGAGGGCAGACTGCGGCCTTCTATTTTTCAGCACAGTCGAGCACCCTTCTTTCTGCAAACAGCCACACATAGATACACTCCTCCTCCTTTTGTCACATCCTGCTCCAGGATTGAATCAAGTCAGTCGGAGCAGCAGGGGCTTTGTGCCCGCTGTTCTTTGTTTTGACAGCAGGTGGCAGCATAACACAAGGAAAAGTCCACAAACAGTCTTCTAACCTATATATGTAAATGATAACAGGTCTTACATTCCCCCCCCTCTTTAACCTCGGCTGTCCCGGCCGATACTCTCTTGAGGCACTCTGCACAGGGGCACTCGGTGGCAACTCCTGCCGTGCTTCACAACCTGTTGCTTGGGAGCCAATGTCTTAAAACAGGATCCAGTGACAGAACGCACAAATTCATCTGCCAAGTCCCGGTCAGGGGGAATACCAGCATTGGCCTGCTCAGTCTGGCGTGGCACTACGGGTAATTCACCAGACGTCGGCGCCGTATCAGGGAGTACAGCATTCTCGTCTCCATCTCTGGAGATTGGTGACTCCTGCTCTGCAGGGGTGGCACCTGTGTCTTGAACGGATGGGGGTGTGGATCTCTCCCAGTCTGCTGGGTTGGTCGGGGCCCGCCACCATTCTTCATCGTCAGAGCCCTCTTCGAGAGTAACAGGAACGGGCATGGGCACCGTCTCCGAGGTACTTTGTCTGGTCCTGTCTTCTGAATAGCAGGGCCTCAGAATATTATGATGCAGGATGAGGGTGTCGCCTCTTCGCCCGCTTCTCACTTCGTATACTGATCCGTGGGGTGAGATTCTTATAATTACAATGTACGGCTCTGTTTTCCAGGGCTTGCTCAACTTGTGTCTCGGGTGTTTCTCTGCAACTAGTACTCGGTCTCCTGGCAAGAACGGGGCTTCACACAAAGGTTTTCGCTGCGGGTGTGTCTTTTCTTGCAGCCACTTGGTGACAATTCGATGAATAGTCTCCAGCCGTCGACGGTGACAGTCAACCCAGGAACCTACGCTCTGACTTTCACTGATCTCGGGGGGAGCCAGGTTTAGCTCTTCAATGCCTCTTCCGGCTCTTCCAAACAGTAGCATGTATCCGGTGTACCCAGTGGTGGAGTGGACACAATTATTGTACGCCCACACGAGTTCTGCGAGATAGCCGGGCCAGTGATTCTTACGATCATCCTCCAATGTGCGTAGCATTTGTAGGAGGGTCCGGTTAAATCTCTCGCAGGCTCCGTTGCCCTGTGGATGATAAGGCGTAGTCCTTGACTTTTGTATTCCGTAAATCCTTTGCAGCTCTCTCATGACAACGCCCTGAAAGCAAGCCCCTTGGTCGGAATGTTTTCTTTTGGGGCAGCCGTACACCCGGATAAAGTCATCACTGATGGCTCGAACAGCTGATTCAGCCGTCTGATCTTTGGTGGGCGTCACCACCGCAAATTTGGAGAAGTGATCTGTCATCACAAGGCAGAACTGTTAGCCCCGATGGGAGTGGCCAATCTTCAGATAATCGATCATGAGTACTTCCAACGGCTCTTTGGTTACAATAGTCTGTACTGGTGCTCGCTGTCAGGGAGCCTTACCTAATTCACAGGAACAGCACAGTTTACAGGCCTTCTCTACTGCCCGAAGCATCTGAGGACAGTATACTATTCTTGGCAACCACTGGTAAGTCTTGTCCGGTCCGAAATGGGCTCCCTTCTCATGCGCCTCTCGGGCCAATGGTACTGCCATCTTCTAAGGTATCACTACTTGCCACCGTACTTCCAACTCTGTAGCTAGATGCACCTTCCTATACAGCATCCCTTCTTGCACTGACAGCTTATCCCACTGGCTAAGAATCTGGAGGGCCACGTGCGACAGCGTGGCCCGTATTTCCATTCTAGGCTTGTGTGACACCCTGGCAAAACCAGGGTGTCACAGAGCCTGCATAAATCCAGCAAAGTGCAGGCCATTCTCCTCCTTGGTAACCTGATCCCACACCAGTGCAGCAGGACAGACCCCCCCCCCAGTGTAAGAGAAAAACAGAGCAGGAGGGGAGGGGCCGGAGCAGAGTGAGTTTGGAATGTGAAGAGAGCAGACCAGGGGAGGATAGCTCCTGGCTGCTATAAGGAAGAGTGAGGAAGGGGCCCACGGTGGCCGGGGCAGGGTAGTGGCCCGCCGGCATTAAGGGGCGACCCGGATCACTGCAGCGGGAGTGGGCTCCCCGTTCCCGACTGAGGAAGGAGACTGAAGCATCTGGCTGCAAAACAAGAACAGGATCCTGCTGTACTGCACATGGGACCCCAAACACACTCCGCACCGAAGGCTGTGGACTCCGGCAGTTTCTAGTTTACCAGTGACTCTGTGTGGTTTACTTGTGAGTACAATAGTGCCATCAGGCACCGCACCGCAGCACTGCGCCCTGCAGCACGCTCCCTCCTACCGGGCCCCGGGACACCAGCCCCTACCCACGGAGGGGCCAAGACCTCAGCTGCTTCCCGCCATCGCTCCCGGGAACCCCCGTCACCAGCAGCGGTGGTTCCCACCATCGCCACAACCCCGTGGGTGGCGTCACAACCGACATTCCACCACCAAACCTCCCCCTTTTCACTCGTGGGTGAGGAGGCGCTGCTCGAGCCCCTGGGTCCGGCCCCGTGCTCGAGCCACCGAGGAGCATAAGCACTGGACCCGAGCACCAGAGATTCCCCAGGCGAGCGGTGTTCCCCAAAAACCCCTCTCCGCCCGCGACAACTTGGCGTCACGAACAGGATCCTACCCATCTATTTACCAGTAGAAGTGCGCCTTGCAGTCCCCGCCGGCGGTGTCCAGCAGAAAATTTTGAAATTCCGCCATCTTGGGCGCGAAAAGTTCCCGCTTGAGCCGTCTTCCCTGAGCAGGGAAGGCGCGAAAGTGAGGCCCTGCCCCCTGAAGAAGGAGGTGCCAGAGAAAACCAAGGGGGGGCGGGTGAAGATCGTGCCCCATGTGACCACGGGGATAAACAGCAGGGACGTCAGGACTCTGCACCCGTCTGGTTCCTGGAAGCAGTAGCCGCAACCCCGATGACATCTCACCCGGCTCCGGCAGTCCGCCCGGCCGCAACGGTGATGGCGTCGGCCCCGGCAGTCCGCCCGGCCGCAACGGTGAAGACGTCGGCTCCGGCAGTCCGCCCGGCCACAGCAGAGGCGACACCTGATTGGAAGTCTGCCCCAGATGCGGAGCCAGCCGCTCCCAGGTACCCCATCCCGGCTGTGGAGCAGCCGGAGTGCACCTGCAGAGAGGAGCAGGCCAGTGAGAGATGGAGCCCTCGGCAGTTAACGAGGCCGGTTGTAGCCGGCCGAGGGCATCCGAGTAGGTCTTGCTCTTACGCAGTAGGCAGAGTACGGGACCCGTGCCCCGTACTGGGAGTGGCGGCAGCAGCGACGGTAGTGGAACATGGACGGCTACCCACAAGTTAAAAAGTTGACTGTGTTATGGACTGTCACCCCTGCTGAATGTCCTCAAGTTCCGGAGGTGGCCGTCTGCACCGCAGGTGGGGGTGGCAGAACAGTTTAAAGTTTGAGCAAACGTACCTCCCGATGTGGGAAGATGCATGTTTGTAATGTTTAATTTTTCTTTTTCCCGTTCAATAAATGTCGGTGCTCGGACAGCCCGAGGACGGGCTATGTTTTACCAAGGGGGTCTGTGACGCCTTGGCAAAACCAGGGTGTCACAGAGCCTGCATAAATCCAGCAAAGTGCAGGCCATTCTCCTCCTTGGTATCCTGATCCCACACCAGTGCAGCAGGACAGACACCCCCCCAGTGTAAGAGCAAAACAGAGCAGGAGGGGAGGGGCTGGAGCAGAGTGAGTTTGGAGTGTGAAGAAAGCAGACCAGGGGAGGATAGCTCCTGGCTGCTATAAGGAAAGGAAGAGTGAGGAAGGGGCCCGAGGTGGCTGGGGCAGGATAGTGGCCCGCCGGCATCAAGGGGTGACCCGGATCACTGCAGCGGGAGTGGGCTCCCCGTTCCCGACTGAGGAAGGAGACTGAAGCATCTGGCTGCAAAACAAGAACAGGATCCTGCTGTACTGTGTATGGGACCCCAAACACACTTCGCACCGAAGGCTGAGGACTGCGGCAGTTTCTAGTTTACCAGTGACTCTATGTGGTTTACTTGTGAGTACAATAGTGCCATCAGGCACCGCACCGCAGCACTGCGCCCTGCAGCACGCTCCCTCCTACCAGGCCCCGGGACACCAGCCCCTACCCACGGAGGGGCCAAGACCTCAGCTGCTCCCCGCCATCGCTCCCGGGAACCCCCGTCACCAGCAGCGGTGGTGCCCACCATCACCACAACCCCGTGGGTGGCGTCACAACCGACATCCCACCACCAAACCTCCCCCTTTTCACTCGTGGGTGAGGAGGCGCTGCTCGAGCCCCTAGGTCCGGCCCCGTGCTCGAGCCACCGAGGAGCAGAAGCACCGGACCCGAGCACCAGAGATTCCCCAGGCGAGCGGTGTTCCCCAAAAACCCCTCTCCGCCCGCGACACTTGCGCTGCTGGTTTACCCACTCTTTCACTTGAAGCAGTTCTGGGTCAGATGACTGGATTTTCACCCATTCCTCTATGGTTTGGCCAAGCAGGCGTGATGTCGTGCCCGACGTAATTTCCATCACACGAACCCCTACCACTTGAGCGGTGAATTTACTGAAGTCCGGAATTTCATCTTCCTCCAACTGTTCATCTCTCTCCCCCACTGGGGCTTCGGTGGTAACACAAGAAAGGGCATCCGCATTCTGATTTTCATGCTTTGAACGGTGCTGCACATGATAATTGTATCTGGAGAGTCGTGCCAGCCACCTCTGTTCCATTGCTCCCAGTTTGGCAGTGGAGATGTGAGCCAGAGGGTTATTATCCGTATAGACTTCAATTTGAGCTCCCGTGAGATATTCCGAGAACCTTTCGGTTATTGCCCATACTAGTGCCAGTAACTCCAGCCGAAAGGAACTGTAATTCTCGGGGTCGTGCTCGGCTTCTCGCAACGTCCGGCTTCCATATGCAATCACCCGTTCAGTACCGTTCTGTACCTGGGCCAGTACTGCACCCAGGCCGTAGAGGCTCGCGTCTGTATACAACCGAAAGGGGAGGTTATAGTCTGCATAGGCAAACACAGGGGCGCTAACCAAGGCCTCTTTCAATCGGTGTAAGGCTTCTGCTTGTCTTGGTCCCCAGCAAATTTTCTGTGCTTTTGGTCCTTTCGCAGTCCCTCGGAGCAACACGTGCAAAGGTTCTGCCTCCTTCGCGAAATCTTTGATAAAACGACGGTAATATCCGGCTAGTCCCAGGAAAGCTCGAGCCTCACGCACTGTGCTGGGTGTGGGCCATTGTAGCACTGCTCTCACTTTCCCATCGGATGGCTGTACGTCGGCTTCGGACACCTTGTGTCCGAGATATTCAATCTCTTCCTGAAAGATCCGGCATTTTTTTGGTTTCAGTTTAAGCCCATGGGCCCGTAACCGCTGAAACACTTGGTCCAGGTTTTCTAGATGTTTCTCGAAGGTTGCAGAATACACTACTATGTCATCCAGGTAAATCAACGTGGCCTCGAAGTTCATGTCTCCAAGGTAACTTTACATGAGGCGCTGAAAAGTTCCTGGGGCATTATTTAGTCAAAACGGCATGCGATTGAACTCAAAGAGTCCCATGGGTACAATAAATGCGGTCTTGGCTTTGTCTTTCTCTGCCACAGGGACCTGCCAATATCCGCTGGCTAGATCGAGGGAGGAGAAGTAACGTGCCTTTCCCAGCGCCGCCAGGGACTCCTCTATCCGGGGTAGAGGGTAGGAATCATGAACCGTGCATCCATTAAGCTTGCGGTAGTCAACACAGAAGCGGGTAGACCCATCCTTTTTCTTGACCAGCACGATTGGGTCAGCCCATGGACTCTGACTTTCTCTTATCACCCCGCTCTTCAGCATCTGCGCCAAAAGCTCTTTCACCTCTTGGTAGTATTTTGGGGGTATTTGTCTGTAACGTTCCCTGATCGGTGGGGCATCTCCCGTGGGTATTTCGTGCTGAATCTTGTCAGTACAGCTGAAATCTTCTGCGTGACGGGAGAACGTGGCTTGATTCTCTCCAATAAAGTCTTCTATGGCTTGGGCTTGCTCCGAAGCGAAGGGGCTCAGGTCCACTCCCATCTGTCCTAAGATGACGCGACTGTTCCACTGATCAGTGGGTTTCTCTTTTCTTCCCATAGAAACAGCCCAAGTCCAGGCATCCCTGCCATGGGCTGCAATTCAATCAATTCAATTCCTCTTCAGGCGCCAGGTAGACATGGGCCAGAACAACTCCCGAGGTCAAGGTGTAGTCCTGTCACCGGTGCTCACGCAACAGAAAGGGACTCTTCCATTTCTTACTGTTGCTAAAGTGCGAGCCACCAACGGTTCGTCTCCGTTCTCTTCACCACTTATAAGGCTCCACCAACACCTCCATTCCCTCTAGTGTACAGTGGGCCCCGACTGGCAAGGTGAGGACTGTCTCACGATTTGGAGGTAGACTAATTGTTGTCTGTCTTGGGACTTGAACCCTCCCCACCGGGTAGCGGCTCCCACCATTCCTCCACAGTCCTCGGGCACAGATAAGGTGTTGGAAGAACTTTTGGGCGGGCCTGTTAGCAACAGTCGTCTTCCAGTAATCACAGCCCTCCTTGTAGAAGAGCAACTGGTTTAATTCTTTCAGGATGTTCATGCCCACGATAGCCGGCACCTCTCTGTCGTACTGGCCCCTCCGTTAACACAATCCTTTTTTGCCTAAGTTCTGGCCACATGCACGTACGTTCATCCACACGATCCCTACAACCGGAATGGAAAGATTGTTTGCAGCTCTCAGTTTGATATGTGCCCCTTTGTCAATGGATACAGTTTGTCCAAAATGTTAGTAGAGGAACTGTTCTGGCATGGTGGTCCCTTGGGACCAGTATCCATCAGACATCTTACTTCTTTCCCTTCAAATTCGGCCGTGATCGTTGGCATACTGGCTGCTATATCTTCAGGGCGTTGGTTTTCTCTAAGCTCAGTTGGTCTCCCCGCCATATGCCCACCCATGGAGGGAGGCATCAGTTTAACGGCGGTCTTTCTTGAGACGTCTTCCTCTCCAGACAGTGTCGGAATAAATGGTCCCGATTTCCACAGTTCCAACACTGGTACTCTCCAGCGGGTCTCGATCGTCTCTGCTCGATCTGTCCCCTCTCTTCTCGATAAGTATGCGTGCGGGTATTTGGCCGCAGTGCTGTCGTTCTTACTTCTGACGCTGGGGCTTGCATATTCTTCAGCAACTCTTGTAAAGCAGTAACAGTCTCTTGTAACTGATCCACTTTAGCCTCAAGTTGGCTCGGTTCTCGGTTTCTCTCACCCGAGACTAGAGTTGAGCGTGGTTCGTGGTTCTCCAGTTCGCGGTTCGAGTGATTTTGGGGGGTGTTCTAGATCGAACTAGAACTCAAGCTTTTTGCTAAAAGTTCGTAAGCTCGAGTTACGTTCGAGAACGGTTCTATCAGCAAAAAGCCTAGCTAATTACTAGCTGGCTTTTCACTGTAATAGTGGAAGTCACTCTGTGAATCACACTATTATGAAATTTCAGTGTATAGTGTGCTGGGGCGGCACGTTCAGATCACTGCTGCTGGGATAATGGCAATCGCCATTTTTTTAATTTATTTTTGGGCGTGCCAGCATGTCAGCCAATCCCAGACACACACACAGCTAAGTCGACTTTTTGCCAGAGAAGCAAGGGCATGTGTCATAGGCTGTTCATGTCACATGTCCTTGCATTATAAAAATGGACATTTTGTTCCAGCACGGCATTATCTGCATTCTGCGTCTGGGTGTCAGTTACCTCTCACGCCGCTCCTGTCGTCGGTCCTGCTGTGTACGCTATACACACAGCGTTCTACAGATTAGGGACAGAAGTTTATTTCAGCCCTTTTAAGGGCTAAATACAGCTGGCTCAGAGCCATAGGTGACAGTCAGGTCCGTGGAAACGTCCTTGCTGCATTTCACCTTTAGGAGGGATAGAAAGTGAGGCTTCCTTTCCTCTACACTGACCCATAACCCGGCCACTGTACCCTCCTGCACTTTTTAGCAAAGCCATTTTAATTGCAGAGTGCTGCCAGTTAGTGCCATCCAAAGAGTGGCTGCTGTCCTCCATTATTGTAGCAGTTGTGCCAAGCAAGTCCCACCACCTCTGCATTCTCCTGTCCTGCACATTTTTTCAAAGCCATTTTAATTTAAAAGAGTTCTGCCAGTTAGTGGCATCCAAAAAGTGGCTGCTGGACTCCATTATTGTGCCACTTATGCCAAGCAAGTCCCACCACCTCTGCATTCTCCCCTCATGCACATTTTTGCAAAGCCATTTTAATTTAAAATAGTGCTGCCAGTTAGTAGCATCCTAAAAGTGGTTGTTGGATTCCATTAGTGTCCCATTGGTGCCAAGCAATTTCCAGCACCTCTGCATTGCACCCTCCTGCTCATTGTTACTAAGCCATTATAATAGCAAACACTGAAGAAACTTAGTGGCATCCTAAAAGTGGCTGTTGGACTTCATTAGTGTTCCACTAGTGCCAAGCAATTTCCAGCACCTCTGCATTGCACCTTCAAGCTCATTGTTACTAAGCCATTATAATAGCAAACACTGAGGAAACTTAGTGGCATCTTAAAAGTGGCTGTTGGACTTCATTAGTGTCCCACTGGTGCCAAGCAATTTCCGGCACCTCTGCATTACACCCTCCTGCTCAATTTTACTAAGCTATTATAATAGCAAACACTAAGGAAACTTAGTGGCATCCAAAAAGTGGCTGTTGGACTTCATTAGTGTCCCACTGTTGCCAAGCAATTTCCAGCACCTCTGCATTGCACCCTCAAGCTCATTTTTACTAAGCCATTATAATAGCAAACACTGAGGAAACTTAGTGGCATCCTAAAAGTGGCTGTTGGACTTCATTAGTGTCCCACTGGTGCCAAACAATTTCCAGCACCTCTGCATTGCACCCTCCTGCTCGTTGTTGCTAAGCCATTATAATAGCAAACACTGAGGAAACTTAGTGGCATCCTAAAAGTGGCTGTTTGACTCCATTAGTGTCCCACTGGTGCCAAGGAATTTCCAGCACCTCTGCATTACACCCTCCTGGTCATTTTTACTAAGCTATTATAATAGCAAACACTGAGGAAACTTAGTGGCATCCAAAAAGTGGCTGTTGGACTTCATTAGTGTCCCACTGTTGCCAAGCAACTTCCAGCACCTCTGCATTGCACCCTCAAGCTCATTTTTACTAAGCCATTATAATAGCAAACACTGAGAAAACTTAGTGGCATCCTAAAAGTGGCTGTTAAACTCCATTAGTGTCCCACTGGTGCAAAGCAATTTCCAGCACTTCTGCATTGCACCCTCCTGCTCATTGTTGCTAAGCCATTATAATAGCAAACACTGAGGAAACTTAGTGGCATCCAAAAAGTGGCTGATGTACTTCATTAGTGTCCCACTGGTGCCAAGCAATTTCCAGCACCTCTGCATTGCACCCTTAAGCTCATTTTTACTAAACCATTATAATAGCAAACACTGAGGAAACTTAGTGGCATCCAAAAAGTGGCTGTTGGACTTCATTAGTGTCCCACTGGTGCCAAACAATTTCCAGCACTTCTGCATTGCACCCTCCTGCTCGTTGTTGCTAAGCCATTATAATAGCAAACACTGAGGAAACTTAGTGGCATCCTAAAAGTGGCTGTTGGACTCCATTAGTGTCCCACTGGTGCCAAGCAATTTCCAGCACCTCTGCATTACACCATCCTGGTCATTTTTACAAAGCTATTATTATAGCAAACACTGAGGAAATTTAGTGGCATCCAAAAAGTGGCTGTTGGACTTCATTAGTGTCCCACTGGTGCCAAGCAATTTCCAGCACCTCTGCATTGCACCCTCCTGCTCACTGTTACTAAGCTATTATAATAGCAAACACTGAAGAAACTTAGTGGCATCCGAAAAGTGGCTGTTGGACTCCATTAGTGTCCCACTGGTGCCAAGCAATTTCAAGCACCTCTGCATTACACCCTCCTGCTCATTTTTACTAAGCTGTTATAACAGAAAACACTGAGGAAACTTAGTGGTATCCAAAAAGTGGCTGTTGGACTTTATTAGTGTCCCACTGGTGCCAAGCAATTTCCAGCACCTCTGCATTGCACCCTCCTGCTCATTGATACTAAGCCATTATATTAGCAAACACTGAGAAAACTTAGTGGCATCCTAAAAGTGGCTGTTGGACTCCATTAGTGTCCCACTGGTGCCAAGCAATTTCCAGCACCTCTGCATTACACCCTCCTGCTCATTTTTACTAAACTATTATAACAGCAAACACTGAGGAAACTTAGTGGCATTCAAAAAGTGGCTGTTGGACGTCATTAGTGTCCCACTGGTGCAAAGAAATTTCTAGCACCTCTGCATTGCACCCTCAAGCTCATTTTTACTAAGCCATTATAATAGCAAACACTGAGGTAACTTAGTGGCATCAAAAAGTGGCTGTTGGATTTCATTAGTGTCCCACTGGTGCCAAGCAATTTCCAGCACCTCTGCATTGCACCCTCAAGATCATTTTTACTAAGCTTTTATAATAGCAAACACTGAGGAAACTTAGTGGCATCCAAAAAGTGGCTGTTGGACTTCATTAGTGTCCCACTGGTGCCAAGCAATTTCCAGCACCTCTGCATTACACCCTCCTGGTCATTTTTACTAAGCTATTACAATAGCAAACACTGAGGAAACTTAGTGGCATCCAAAAAGTGGCTGTTGGACTTCATTAGTGTCCCACTGTTGCCAAGCAACTTCCAGCACCTCTGCATTGCACCCTCAAGCTCATTTTTACTAAGCCATTATAATAGCAAACACTGAGAAAACTTAGTGGCATCCTAAAAGTGGCTGTTAAACTCCATTAGTGTCCCACTGGTGCCAAGCAATTTCCAGCACTTCTGCATTGCACCCTCCTGCTCATTGTTACTAAGCCATTATAATAGCAAACACTGAGGAAACTTAGTGGCATCCAAAAAGTGGCTGCTGTACTTCATTAGTGTCCCACTGGTGCCAAGCAATTTCCAGCACCTCTGCATTGCACCCTTAAGCTCATTTTTACTAAACCATTATAATAGCAAACACTGAGGAAACTTAGTGGCATCCAAAAAGTGGCTGTTGGACTTCATTAGTGTCCCACTGGTGCCAAACAATTTCCAGCACTTCTGCATTGCACCCTCCTGCTCGTTGTTGCTAAGCCATTATAATAGCAAACACTGTGGAAACTTAGTGGCATCCTAAAAGTGGCTGTTGGACTCCATTAGTGTCCCACTGGTGCCAAGCAATTTCCAGCACCTCTGCATTACACCATCCTGGTCATTTTTACAAAGCTATTATTATAGCAAACACTGAGGAAATTTAGTGGCATCCAAAAAGTGGCTGTTGGACTTCATTAGTGTCCCACTGGTGCCAAGCAATTTCTAGCACCTCTGCATTGCACCCTCCTGCTCACTGTTACTAAGCTATTATAATAGCAAACATTGAAGAAACTTAGTGGCATCCGAAAAGTGGCTGTTGGACTCCATTAGTGTCCCACTGGTGCCAAGCAATTTCAAGCACCTCTGCATTACACCCTCCTGCTCATTTTTGCTAAGCTGTTATAACAGAAAACACTGAGGAAACTTAGTGGTATCCAAAAAGTGGCTGTTGGACTTTATTAGTGTCCTACTGGTGCCAAGCAATTTCCAGCCCCTCTGCATTGCACCCTCCTGCTCATTGATACTAAGCCATTATATTAGCAAACACTGAGGAAACTTAGTGGCATCCTAAAAGTGGCTGTTGGACTCCATTAGTGTCCCACTGGTGCCAAGCAATTTCCAGCACCTCTGCATTACACCCTCCTGCTCATTTTTACTAAGCTATTATAACAGCAAACACTGAGGAAACTTAGTGGCATTCAAAAAGTGGCTGTTGGACGTCATCAGTGTCCCACTGGTGCAAAGAAATTTCTAGCACCTCTGCATTGCACCCTCAAGCTCATTTTTACTAAGCCATTATAATAGCAAACACTGAGGTAACTTAGTGGCATCAAAAAGTGGCTGTTGGATTTCATTAGTGTCCCACTGGTGCCAAGCAATTTCCAGCACCTCTGCATTGCACCCTCAAGATCATTTTTACTAAGCTTTTATAATAGCAAACACTGAGGAAACTTAGTGGCATCCAAAAAGTGGCTGTTGGACTTCATTAGTGTCCCACTGGTGCCAAGTAATTTCCAGCACCTCTGCATTGCACCCTCAAGCTCATTTTTACTAAGCCATTATAATAGCAAACACTTAGGAAACTTAGTGGCATCCAAAAAGTGGCTGTTGGACTTCATTAGTGTCCCACTGTAGCCAAGCAATTTCCAGCACCTCTGCATTGCACTTTCAAGCTAATTTTTACTAAGCCATTATAATAGCAAACACTGAGGAAACTTAGTGGCATCCAAAAAGTGGTTGTTAGACTTCATTAGTGTCCCACTGGTGCCAAGCAATTTCCAGCACCTCTGCATTACACCCTCCTGCTCATCTTTACTAAGCTGTTATAATAGCAAACACTGAGGTAACTTAGTGGCATCAAAAAGTGGCTGTTGGATTTCATTAGTGTCCCACTGGTGCCAAGCAATTTCCAGCACCTCTGCATTGCACCCTCAAGATCATTTTTACTAAGCTTTTATAATAGCAAACACTGAGGAAACTTAGTGGCATCCAAAAAGTGGCTGTTGGACTTCATTAGTGTCCCACTGGTGCCAAGTAATTTCCAGCACCTCTGCATTGCACCCTCAAGCTCATTTTTACTAAGCCATTATAATAGCAAACACTTAGGAAACTTAGTGGCATCCAAAAAGTGGCTGTTGGACTTCATTAGTGTCCCACTGTAGCCAAGCAATTTCCAGCACCTCTGCATTGCACTTTCAAGCTAATTTTTACTAAGCCATTATAATAGCAAACACTGAGGAAACTTAGTGGCATCCAAAAAGTGGTTGTTAGACTTCATTAGTGTCCCACTGGTGCCAAGCAATTTCCAGCACCTCTGCATTACACCCTCCTGCTCATCTTTACTAAGCTGTTATAATAGCAAACACTGAGGAAACTTAGTGGCATCCAAAAAGTGGCTGTTGGACTTCATTAGTGTCCCACGGGTGCCAAGCAATTTCCAGCACCTCTGCATTGCACCCTCAAGCTCATTTTTACTAAGCCATTATAATAGCAAACACTGAGGAAACTTAGTGGCATCCAAAAAGTGGCTGTTGGACTTCATTCGTGTCCCACTGGTGCCAAGCAATTTCCAGCATCTCTGCATTGCACCCTCTAGCTCATTTTTACTAAGCCATTATAATAGCAAACACTGAGGAACCTTAATCGCATCCAAAAAGTGGCTGTTGGACTTCATTAGTGTCCCACTGGTGCCAAGCAATTCCAAGCGCCTGTGCATTGCACCCTCAAGCTCATTTTTACTAAGCTTTTATAATAGCAAACACTGAGGAAACTTAGTGGCATCCAAAAAGTGGCTGTTGGACTTCATTAGTGTCCCACTGGTGCCAAGCAATTTCCAGAACCTCTGAATTGCACCCTCCTGCTCATTGTTACTAAGCCATTATATTAGCAAACACTGCGGAAACTTAGTGGCATCCTAAAAGTGGCTGTTGGACTCCATTAGTGTCCCACTGGTGCCAAGTAATTTCTAGCACCTCTGCATTACAACCTACTGCTCATTTTTACTAAGCTGTTATAATAGCAAACACTGAGGAAACTTAGTGGTATCCAAAAAGTTGCTGTTGGACTTCATTAGTGTCCCACTGGTGCCAAGCAATTTCCAGCACCTCTGCATTGCACCCTCCTGCTCATTTTTACTACGCCATTATAATAGCAAACACTGAAGAAACTTAGTGGCATCCAAAAAAGTGGCTGTTGGACTTCATTAGTGTTCCACTGGTGCCAAGCAATTTCCAGCACCTCTGCATTGCACTTTCAAGCTCATTTTTACTAAGCCATTATAATAGCAAACACTGAGGAAACTTAGTGGCATCCAAAAAGTGGCTGTTGGACTTCATTAGTGTCCCACTGGTGCCAAGCAATTTCCAGCACCTCTGCATTACACCCTCCTGCTCATTTTTACTAAGCTGTTATAATAGCAAACACTGAGGAAATTTAGTGGCATCCAAAAAGTGGCTGTTAGACTTCATTAGTGTCCCACGGGTGCCAAGCAATTTCCAGCACCTCTGCATTGCACCCTCAAGCTCATTTTTACTAAGCCATTATAATAGCAAACACTGAGGAAACTTAGTGGCATCCAAAAAGTGGCTGTTGGACTTCATTAGTGTCCCACTGGTGCCAAGCAATTTCCAGCACCTCTGCATTGCACTCTCCTGCTCATTGTTACTAAGCTATTATAATAGCAAACACTGAGGAAACTTAGTGGCATCCAAAAAGTGGCTGTTGGACTTCATTCGTGTCCCACTGGTGCCAAGCAATTTCCAGCACCTCTGCATTGCACCCTCTAGCTAATTTTTACTAATCCATTATAATAGCAAACACTGAAAAAACTTAATGGCATCCAAAAAGTGGCTGTTGGACTTCATTAGTGTCCCACTGGTGCCAAGCAATTTCCAGCGCCTCTGCATTGCACCCTCAAGCTCATTTTTACTAAGCTTTTATAATAGCAAACACTGAGGAAACTTAGTGGCATCCAAAAAGTGGCTGTTGGACTTCATTAGTGTCCCACTGGTGCCAAGCAATTTCCAGCACCTCTGAATTGCACCCTCCTGCTCATTGTTACTAAGCCATTATATTAGCAAACACTGAGGAAACTTAGTGGCATCCTAAAAGTGGCTGTTGGACTCCATTAGTGTCCCACTGGTGCCAAGTAATTTCCAGCACCTCTGCATTACACCCTACTGCTCATTTTTACTAAGCTGTTATAATAGCAAACACTGAGGAAACTTAGTGGTATCCAAAAAGTGGCTGTTGGACTTCATTAGTGTCCCACTGGTGCCAAGCAATTTCCAGCACCTCTGCATTGCACCCTCCTGCTCATTTTTACTAAGCCATTATAATAGCAAACACTGAAGAAACTTAGTGGCATCCAAAAAAGTGGCTGTTGGACTTCGTTAGTGTCCCACTGGTGCCAAGCAATTTCCAGTACCTCTGCATTGCACCCTCAAGCTCATTTTTACTAAGCCATTATATTAGCAAACACTGAGGTAACTTAGTGGCATCAAAAAGTGGCTGTTGGATTTCATTAGTGTCCCACTGGTGCCAAGCAATTTCCAGCACCTCTGCATTGCACCCTCAAGCTCATTTTTACTAAGCTTTTATAATTGCAAACACTGAGGAAACTTAGTGGCATCCAAAAAGTGGCTGTTGGACTTCATTAGTGTCCCACTGGTGCCAAGAAGTTTCCAGCACCTCTGCATTGCACACTCAAACTCATTTTTACTAAGCCATTACAATAGCAAACAGTGAGGAAACTTAGTGGCATCCAAAAAGTGGCTGTTGGACTTCATTAGTGTCCCACTGGTGCCAAGCAATTTCCAGCACCTCTGCATTACACCCTCCTGCTCATTTTTACTAAGCTGTTATAATAGCAAACACTGAGGAAACTTAGTGGCATCCAAAAAGTGGCTGTTGGACTTCATTAGTGTCCCACGGGTGCCAAGCAATTTCCAGCACCTCTGCATTGCACCCTCAAGCTCATTTTTACTAAGCCATTATAATAGCAAACACTGAGGAAACTTAGTGGCATCCAAAAAGTGGCTGTTGGACTTCATTAGTGTCCCACTGGTGCCAAGCAATTTCCAGCACCTCTGCATTGCACCCTCAAGCTCATTTTTACTAAGCTTTTATAATAGCAAACACTGAGGAGACTTAGTGGCATCCAAAAAGTGGCTGTTGGACTTCATTAGTGTCCCACTGGTGCCAAGCAATTTCCAGCACCTCTGCATTGCACCCTCCTGCTCATTGTTACTAAGCCATTATAATAGCAAACACTGAGGAAACTTAGTGGCATCCAAAAAGTGGCTGTTGGACTTCATTAGTGTCCCACTGGTGCCAAGCAATTTCCAGCACCTCTGCATTACACCCTCCTGCTCATTTTTACTAAGCTGTTATAATAGAAAACACTGAGGAAACTCAGTGGCATCCAAAAAGTGGCTGTTGGACGTCATTAGTGTCCCACGGGTGCCAAGCAATTTCCAGCACCTATGCATTGCACCCTCAAGCTCATTTTTACTAAGCTTTTATAATTGCAAACACTGAGGAAACTTAGTGGCATCCAAAAAGTGGCTGTTGGACTTCATTAGTGTCCCACTGGTGCCAAGCAGTTTCCAGCACCTCTGCATTGCACCCTCAAGCTCATTTTTACTAAGCTTTTATAATAGCAAACACTGAGGAAACTTAGTGGCATCCAAAAAGTGGCTGTTTGACTTCATTAGTGTCCCACTGGTGCCAAGCAATTTCCAGCACCTCTGCATTACACCCTCCTGCTCATTTTTACTAAGCTGTTATAATAGAAAACACTGAGGAAACTTAGTGGTATCCAAAAAGTGGCTGTTAGACTTCATTAGTGTCCCACTGGTGCCAATCAATTTCCAGCACCTCTGCATTGCACCCTCAAGCTCATTTTTACTAAGCCATTATAATAGCAAACACTGAGGATAATTAGTGGCATCCAAAAAGTGGCTGTTGGACTTCATTAGTGTCCCACTGGTGCCAAGCAATTTCCAGCACCTCTGCATTGCACTCTCCTGCTCATTGTTACTAAGCTATTATAATAGCAAACACTGAGGAAACTTAGTGGCATCCAAAAAGTGGCTGTTGGACTTCATTCGTGTCCCACTGGTGCCAAGCAATTTCCAGCACCTCTGCATTGCACCCTCTAGCTCATTTTTACTAATCCATTATAATAGCAAACACTGAAAAAACTTAATGGCATCCAAAAAGTGGCTGTTGGACTTCATTAGTGTCCCACTGGTGCCAAGCAATTTCCAGCGCCTCTGCATTGCACCCTCAAGCTCATTTTTACTAAGCTTTTATAATAGCAAACACTGAGGAAACTTAGTGGTATCCAAAAAGTGGCTGTTGGACTTCATTAGTGTCCCACTGGTGCCAAGCAATTTCCAGCACCTCTGAATTGCACCCTCCTGCTCATTGTTACTAAGCCATTATATTAGCAAACACTGAGGAAACTTAGTGGCATCCTAAAAGTGGCTGTTGGACTCCATTAGTGTCCCACTGGTGCCAAGCAATTTCCAGCACCTCTGCATTGCACCCTCCTGCTCATTTTTACTAAGCCATTATAATAGCAAACACTGAAGAAACTTAGTGGCATCCAAAAAAGTGGCTGTTGGACTTCGTTAGTGTCCCACTGGTGCCAAGCAATTTCCAGTACCTCTGCATTGCACCCCCAAGCTCATTTTTACTAAGCCATTATATTAGCAAACACTGAGGTAACTTAGTGGCATCAAAAAGTGGCTGTTGGATTTCATTAGTGTCCCACTGGTGCCAAGCAATTTCCAGCACCTCTGCATTGCACCCTCAAGCTCATTTTTACTAAGCTTTTATAATTGCAAACACTGAGGAAACTTAGTGGCATCCAAAAAGTGGCTGTTGGACTTCATTAGTGTCCCACTGGTGCCAAGAAGTTTCCAGCACCTCTGCATTGCACACTCAAACTCATTTTTACTAAGCCATTACAATAGCAAACAGTGAGGAAACTTAGTGGCATCCAAAAAGTGGCTGTTGGACTTCATTAGTGTCCCACTGGTGCCAAGCAATTTCCAGCACCTCTGCATTACACCCTCCTGCTCATTTTTACTAAGCTGTTATAATAGCAAACACTGAGGAAACTTAGTGGCATCCAAAAAGTGGCTGTTGGACTTCATTAGTGTCCCACGGGTGCCAAGCAATTTCCAGCACCTCTGCATTGCACCCTCAAGCTCATTTTTACTAAGCCATTATAATAGCAAACACTGAGGAAACTTAGTGGCATCCAAAAAGTGGCTGTTGGACTTCATTAGTGTCCCACTGGTGCCAAGCAATTTCCAGCACCTCTGCATTGCACCCTCAAGCTCATTTTTACTAAGCTTTTATAATAGCAAACACTGAGGAGACTTAGTGGCATCCAAAAAGTGGCTGTTGGACTTCATTAGTGTCCCACTGGTGCCAAGCAATTTCCAGCACCTCTGCATTGCACCCTCCTGCTCATTGTTACTAAGCCATTATAATAGCAAACACTGAGGAAACTTAGTGGCATCCAAAAAGTGGCTGTTGGACTTCATTAGTGTCCCACTGGTGCCAAGCAACTTCCAGCACCTCTGCATTACACCCTCCTGCTCATTTTTACTAAGCTGTTATAATAGAAAACACTGAGGAAACTCAGTGGCATCCAAAAAGTGGCTGTTGGACTTCATTAGTGTCCCACGGGTGCCAAGCAATTTCCAGCACCTCTGCATTGCACCCTCAAGCTCATTTTTACTAAGCTTTTATAATTGCAAACACTGAGGAAACTTAGTGGCATCCAAAAAGTGGCTGTTGGACTTCATTAGTGTCCCACTGGTGCCAAGCAGTTTCCAGCACCTCTGCATTGCACCCTCAAGCTCATTTTTACTAAGCTTTTATAATAGCAAACACTGAGGAAACTTAGTGGCATCCAAAAAGTGGCTGTTTGACTTCATTAGTGTCCCACTGGTGCCAAGCAATTTCCAGCACCTCTGCATTACACCCTCCTGCTCATTTTTACTAAGCTGTTATAATAGAAAACACTGAGGAAACTTAGTGGTATCCAAAAAGTGGCTGTTAGACTTCATTAGTGTCCCACTGGTGCCAATCAATTTCCAGCACCTCTGCATTGCACCCTCAAGCTCATTTTTACTAAGCCATTATAATAGCAAACACTGAGGATAATTAGTGGCATCCAAAAAGTGGCTGTTGGACTTCATTAGTGTCCCACTGGTGCCAAGCAATTTCCAGCACCTCTGCATTGCACTCTCCTGCTCATTGTTACTAAGCTATTATAATAGCAAACACTGAGGAAACTTAGTGGCATCCAAAAAGTGGCTGTTGGACTTCATTCGTGTCCCACTGGTGCCAAGCAATTTCCAGCACCTCTGCATTGCACCCTCTAGCTCATTTTTACTAATCCATTATAATAGCAAACACTGAAAAAACTTAATGGCATCCAAAAAGTGGCTGTTGGACTTCATTAGTGTCCCACTGGTGCCAAGCAATTTCCAGCGCCTCTGCATTGCACCCTCAAGCTCATTTTTACTAAGCTTTTATAATAGCAAACACTGAGGAAACTTAGTGGTATCCAAAAAGTGGCTGTTGGACTTCATTAGTGTCCCACTGGTGCCAAGCAATTTCCAGCACCTCTGAATTGCACCCTCCTGCTCATTGTTACTAAGCCATTATATTAGCAAACACTGAGGAAACTTAGTGGCATCCTAAAAGTGGCTGTTGGACTCCATTAGTGTCCCACTGGTGCCAAGTAATTTCCAGCACCTCTGCATTGCACCCTCAAGCTCATTTTTACTAAGCTTTTATAATTGCAAACACTGAGGAAACTTAGTGGCATCCAAAAAGTGGCTGTTGGACTTCATTAGTGTCCCACTGGTGCCAAGAAGTTTCCAGCACCTCTGCATTGCACACTCAAACTCATTTTTACTAAGCCATTACAATAGCAAACAGTGAGGAAACTTAGTGGCATCCAAAAAGTGGCTGTTGGACTTCATTAGTGTCCCACTGGTGCCAAGCAATTTCCAGCACCTCTGCATTACACCCTCCTGCTCATTTTTACTAAGCTGTTATAATAGCAAACACTGAGGAAACTTAGTGGCATCCAAAAAGTGGCTGTTGGACTTCATTAGTGTCCCACGGGTGCCAAGCAATTTCCAGCACCTCTGCATTGCACCCTCAAGCTCATTTTTACTAAGCCATTATAATAGCAAACACTGAGGAAACTTAGTGGCATCCAAAAAGTGGCTGTTGGACTTCATTAGTGTCCCACTGGTGCCAAGCAATTTCCAGCACCTCTGCATTGCACCCTCAAGCTCATTTTTACTAAGCTTTTATAATAGCAAACACTGAGGAAACTTAGTGGCATCCAAAAAGTGGCTGTTGGACTTCATTAGTGTCCCACTGGTGCCAAGCAATTTCCAGCACCTCTGCATTGCACCCTCAAGCTCATTTTTACTAAGCCATTATAATAGCAAACACTGAGGAAACTTAGTGGCATCCAAAAAGTGGCTGTTGGACTTCATTAGTGTCCCACTGGTGCCAAGCAATTTCCAGCACCTCTGCATTGCACCCTCAAGCTCATTTTTACTAAGCTTTTATAATAGCAAACACTGAGGAAACTTAGTGGCATCCAAAAAGTGGCTGTTGGACTTCATTAGTGTCCCACTGGTGCCAAGCAATTTCCAGCACCTCTGCATTACACCCTCCTGCTCATTTTTACTAAGCTGTTATAATAGAAAACACTGAGGAAACTTAGTGGCATCCAAAAAGTGGCTGTTGGACTTCATTAGTGTCCCACGGGTGCCAAGCAATTTCCAGCACCTCTGCATTGCACCCTCAAGCTCATTTTTACTAAGCTTTTATAATTGCAAACACTGAGGAAACTTAGTGGCATCCAAAAAGTGGCTGTTGGACTTCATTAGTGTCCCACTGGTGCCAAGCAGTTTCCAGCACCTCTGCATTGCACCCTCAAGCTCATTTTTACTAAGCTTTTATAATAGCAAACACTGAGGAAACTTAGTGGCATCCAAAAAGTGGCTGTTTGACTTCATTAGTGTCCCACTGGTGCCAAGCAATTTCCAGCACCTCTGCATTACACCCTCCTGCTCATTTTTACTAAGCTGTTATAATAGAAAACACTGAGGAAACTTAGTGGTATCCAAAAAGTGGCTGTTAGACTTCATTAGTGTCCCACTGGTGCCAATCAATTTCCAGCACCTCTGCATTGCACCCTCCTGCTCATTTTTACTAAGCTGTTATAATAGAAAACACTGAGGAAACTTAGTGGTATCCAAAAAGTGGCTGTTAGACTTCATTAGTGTCCCACTGGTTCCAAGCAATTTCCAGCACCTCTGCATTACACCCTCCTGCTCATTTTTACTAAGCCGTTATAATAGCAAACACTGAGGAAACTTAGTGGCATCCAAAAAGTGGCTGTTGGACTTCATTCATGTCCCACTGGTGCCAAGCTGTTAGGACCAGGAGGACGGGTAGGCCCAGGATGTGGATCCACTAGGCTGAACACCTCCCCGAGGGCAAGGTGCCCGGTAGCCGGAGCACTACGGGTAGCAGGACAGTCCGTTCAGAGGAGTGGAGTGAAGAAGTCCCTGGGACCACGGAGTCTCAGAAGGTAGTCTGGGTGATGGAGCTCAGGTCCGGAGGCCGAGATGATGTCAGGCAGAGTCCGGAACAAGCGGAGCAAAGAGGTCGGTCACCACACGGATCCAGGGATCGGAGATGGTAGGAACTGACGAGATGGCGGACAGTCACCGTTCGGGGTTCTGAAATCGTCAGGACCGGTTGGCGAGACAGGAGCGACTCTACAAGAGAGAAAGGTAAGTACGGGACAAAGCACAGGGAGACCTGACTCCTAGCTTAGCAAACACGAAGAACAGGCCCCGCCCACTTGGAAAGGAACCCTCTATATACCCTGTACCTGCATCTTCAATATCCTGTTGGAGGACGCTGGCCCTTTAAGAAAAGGTCAATGACCGCGCGCGCGCCCTAATGCGCATGCGCGAGGCCCGGGTGCCAGAAGCCAGAGCAGGATGCGGTGTGCAGGAGGCAGGAGTGCCGGGCCGGCTCAGGACAGCAGACGGGCGCCGGGACCGGGGACCGGGTTGCCTGGAGGACGCAGGTGAGGGAGCATGGAGGCTGAGGAGCGGGGGACCGGGGACCGTGGCACGGGAGCGGGGAAGCAAGGTTTGGGAGTGGGGGAGCGTGGCAGAGGAGCCAGGAAGCGTGGCAGAGGAGCTGGGGAGCGTGGCAGGGGAGCCGGGGAGCGTGGCAGGAGAACCGGAGAGCGTGGCACGGGCACCGGGGAGCGTGACACAAGCAATTTCCAGCACCTCTGCATTGCACCCTCAAGCTCATTTTTACTAAGCCATTTTTAATAGCAAACACTGAGGAAACTTAATGGCATCCAAAAAGTGGCTGTTGGAATTCATTAGTGTCCCACTGGTGCCAAGCAATTTCCAGCGCCTCTGCATTGCACCCTAAAGCTCATTTTTACTAAGCTTTTATAATAGCAAACACTGAGGAAACTTAGTGGCATCCAAAAAGTGGCTGTTGGACTTCATTAGTGTCCCACTGGTGCCAAGCAATTTCCAGCACCTCTGAATTGCACCCTCCTGCTCATTTTTACTAAGCCATTATAATAGCAAACACTGAGGAAACTTAGTGGCATCCAAAAAAGTGGCTGTTGGACTTCATTAGTGTCCCACTGGTGCCAAGCAATTTCCAGCACCTCTGCATTGCACCCTCAAGCTCATTTTTACTAAGCTTTTATAATAGCAAACACTGAGGAAACTTAGTGGCATCCAAAAAGTGGCTGTTGGACTTCATTAGTGTCCCACTGGTGCCAAGCAGTTTCCAGCACCTCTGCATTGCACCCTCAAGCTCATTTTTACTAAGCCATTATAATAGCAAACACTGAGGAAACTTAGTGGCATCCAAAAAGTGGCTGTTGGACTTCATTAGTGTCCCACTGGTGCCAAGCAATTTCCAGCACCTCTGCATTGCACTTTCAAGCTCATTTTACTAAGCTATTATATTAGCAAACACTGAGGAAACTTAGTGGCATCCAAAAAGTGGCTGTTGGACTTCATTAGTGTCCCACTGGTGCCAAGCAATTTCCAGCACCTCTGCATTACACCCTCCTGCACATTTTTACTAAGCTGTTATAATAGCAAACACTGAGGAAACTTAGTGGCATCCAAAAAGTGGCTGTTGGACTTCATTAGTGTCCCACGGGTGGCAAGCAATTTCCAGCACCTCTGCATTGCACCCTCAAGCTCATTTTTACTAAGCCATTATAATAGCAAACACTGAGGAAACTTAGTGGCATCCAAAAAGTGGCTGTTGGACTTCATTAGTGTGCCACTGGTGCCAAGCAATTTCCAGCACCTCTGCATTGCACCCTCAAGCTCATTTTTACTAATCTTTTACAATAGCAAACACTGAGGAAACTTAGTGGCATCCAAAAAGTGACTGTTGGACTTCATTAGTGTCCCACGGGTGCCAAGCAATTTCCAGCACCTCTGCATTGCACCCTCAAGCTCATTTTTACTAAGCCATTATAATAGCAAACACTGAGGAAACTTAGTGGCATCCAAAAAGTGGCTGTTGGACTTCATTAGTGTCCCACTGGTGGAGACATACCGCTCCCCAGCCGGATAGACTGGCATCCGTGGTGAGATCACCCAGGACGGGGCCAGGAAGGAGCGCCGTTGGGACAGGGAGAGGGGCCGAAGCAACCACTGAAGGGAGCTCCTGGTCCGTGGCTACAGAGCCACTAACTTGTGTAAGGAGGAAGGCCGCTTGTCCCAACAGCGGAGAATGTCCAGCTGCAGGGGGCGCAGATGGAACTGGGCAAAGGGAACAGCCTCCATGGACGCCACCATTGGACCCAGCACCTGCATCAGACGCCTGAGAGTATAACGGCGGGGCCTCAGAAGAGAGCGCACCGCCAGCTGGAGTGACAGCTGTTTGTTTAAGAGCAACTTCACTAGAGCCGACAAAGTCTCGAACTGCATCCCTAGGTACGTGAGACTCTGGGTCGGAGTCAGAGTGGACTTGGGAAGATTGACAAGCCACCCGAATTGGGCTACAGTGGCGAGAGTGAGCTAGACACTCCGCTGACAGTCTGCGCTGGATGAAGCCTTGACTAGAAGGTCGTCCAGGTAAGGAATCACTGCCAAACCCTGGAGGTGCAGAACCGTAATCACTGCTGCCATGACCTTGGTGAATACCCGAGGGGCCGTGGCTAACCCGAAGGGGAGAGCCACGAATTGGAAATGATCTTCTCCTATTGCAAAACGTAGCCAACGCTGGTGTGAAACTGCAATTGGCACATGCAGATAGGCATCTCTGATGTCGATGGACGCCAGGAAATCCCCTTGGGTCATTGAGGCAATGACTGATCGCAGAGACTCCATGCGAAAGTGCCGCACCTGAACATGCTTGTTGAGAAGCTTGAGATCCAGGATGGGCCGGAAGGTACCGTCCTTTTTGGGAACTAGGAAGAGGTTTGAGTAGAAACCTCTGAACCGTTACCGGGCGGGAACTGGTACAATTACTCCGTTGGCCTGCAAGGCTGCCACGGCCTGTGAGAAGGCGGCGGCCTTGGAGCAGGGGGGAGTTGAGAGAAAAAAATCTGTTTGGCGGGCTGGAAGAGAATTCTATCCTGTAGCCGTGGGAGATGATATCTCTCACCCACTGATCGGAGACGTGTTGAAAGCAAGCGTCGCCAAAGTGGGAGAGCCTGCCACCGACTAAGGACGTTGCCGGAGCGGGCAGAGAGTCACGAGGAGGCTGCCTTAGTGGCAGCACCTAATGCGGTCTTCTGTGGACACGCTTTTGGGCGCCAGTTGGATTTCTGGTCCTTAGCTGAGTTAGCGGACGAGGCGGAGGGCTTAGAGGACGACCAGTTGGAGGAACGAAAGGAGCGAAACCTCGACTGATTCCTACCCTGGGCAGGTTTCCTGGTTTTGGTTTGTGGCATGGAAGTACTCTTCCCGCCAGTAGCTTCTTTGATAATTTCATCCAGCTGTTCTCCGAACAGCCGGGACCCAGCAAAAGGGAGCCCAGCAAGGTATTTCTTAGAAGAAGCATCTGCCTTCCACTCTCGAAGCCACAAGATCCTGCGGATAACGAGGGAATTAGCCGAAGCCACCGCAGTGCGGTGAGAGGCCTCCAGCATGGCAGACATGGCATAAGATGAAAAAGCTGAAGCTTGAGAAGTTAAGGCAACCATCTCGGGCATAGATTCCCTGGTGAGGGAATGCATCTCCTCTAGAGAAGCAGAGATGGCTTTGAGAGCCCACACTGCTGCAAAAGTTGGGGAAAACGTGGCCCCCACCGCTTCATACACAGATTTGGCCAGAAGGTCAATCTGACGGTCAGTGGAATCCTTAAGGAAGGTGCCATCAGCCACCGACACAACGGTCCGGGCTGAGAGCCTAGACACCGGAGGGTCTACCTTTGGGGAATGAGCCCATTCCTTGACCACCTCAGGTGGAAAGGGAAAACGGTCATCAGAACCACGCTTTGAGAAGCGTTTGTCAGGACAGGCCCTGGGTTTGGTCACAGCAGCCTGAAAACTGGAGTGGTTAAAGAACACACTCTTTACTCTCTTAGGCGAGGTAAACTGGTGCTTTTCTGCCAGAGAGGGTTGCTCCTCTGATACTGGCGGATTGAGATCCAGTACAGAATTAATGGAAGCAATCAAGTCACTAAGATCTGAGTCACCCTCGGAAAGATCAATGGGGTACATGGAGTTAGCCTCCGAGCCCCCTGTAAAGGCATCCTCCTCATCCTGCGAGTCAGCTCTTGAATCAGAGCCACGGGATGAGGAAGGAGAGGAAACCCTGCGTCTCCTCTTAGGAGGACGGGGTCTGGGCCCTGATGATGAATCCTCTGTGAGCTCCGGTGGACGGAGGTCAGATGATAGAGATCCTAAGGGACCCTTAGCAGTAGAGGCACCCTGTGAAGGGGGCTGATGCATATTCAACAAAGTCCTGGACAGAAGTCCCATGGACTCAGCAAAAGACTGGGAGATAGACCTAGAAAAGAATTCTACCCAAGCCGGGGGTTCAGCCACAGGTGCAGGAGAAGCCTGAGAGACCACTGGGGGTGAGACTCCAGGCTGTGGCACCGCCAAGTTAGAGCAGACATCACAATGTGGATAGGTGCTCGGTTCAGGCAGCAGGAGCTTACATGCAGCGCATACAGTATAAAGCTTTGGAGCCTTGCTCCTCGTGTGAGACATGCTGCTGGAGTGGGGACAGCTTCTACAAGAGAATGAACCCCAGAGAGTATATACAGAGGTCCACAACCAGAGACCGGTTGTGGCTTACCAGACCGCTGGAAGCGGTGTTATGTGCCCTCCAGATCCCGAAGCCCGGACCCCCAATGCACAGCACCTCAGCAGGGATGCACAGTGCAGGCCAGCGCAGAGTGAACACTGTCTGAGAAAATGGCCGCCAGAGCAAAGAGATGGGGCGGGACTTGGGGCGTTCCTGTAGGAGAGCAGGATCTGGAGGGCCATAGAGACCTACAGGGGAGGAGACACGCACCGCAGTGGGGAGTGTCCCTCCCCTGTGCAGGACGGCCGCCGGGAGGAGCCGAGCCTGTCCCTCTGCATGAGTGACATGCGAGGGCAGTGAACAGAAACTAGGCCTCCGGCAAAGCCGGGGCCTAAATTTAAGCGGCGAGGCCGACGCGCAGGCACCATCGGCGCGGTTCTCGGGCAACAGCTAGAGAACCCGCCGGAAATGCCAAGATAAATACAGTAAGCACACTCTCCCCATACAATAAAGCACAGGGACCCTCAACATATAAACGTCTCAGGTACTTAGCTGCTGAGACGCAGGGCCAGGTCCCTGGGGATGAGTGCTCCGGTCCAGCAGGATCCTAAAGGGATGCGGATGGAGACCGGTCTCCTGCCAGGCATGGAGACCGCGCTGGCTCCCACTTCAAGCCAGAGCCCAGGAGGGATGGTGAAGGAGTACAGCATGTAAGGCTCCAGCCTTGGAATCAACCTTACATCACCGACACAGTGGGGTGAGAAGGGACATGCCGTGGGTCCAGACGTGGACCCGCACTTCTTCAATCTCATTCCAAAAAGGAAAAAATCATATGAGAATGCATGTGTGGCTGTATGCCTCCTGAACACAAAGTGATCAACTGGCTGGGACTGGCTCACCAGGGGGTGTATAAGCTCAGAGGGAGGAGCTACACTTTTAAGTGTAGTACTTTGTGTGTCCTCCGGAGGCAGAAGCTAAACACCCAAGGTCTGGGTCTCCCAAAGGAACGATAAAGAAAGAACATGCTTGAATGGATCTCAAGTGCTCCAACAAGTGCCCTCTCCTCCACCTCAACTACCGCATCCAAAAAAAACAGTCCTCTGAGTTGTCATCCCAATCACACTTGCTTTCTCCCAGCTCTCAAGTCTCCATCAGCCCTGCACAGTATGGTGGAACAGAGATGGCTGAGTCTGCAGAGCTGTTCAGTCACACTATAGCCTGGGAATCAGAGGTCTGCTCCCAAGCTACAGTGAGTACAGACCAGGAAATGGTCTGCAGTGATGCCCGGAACCTTTGTGACTCAGACTCAGGCCGTGATGACCAAGTTTCTGAGCATAATGTTGACCCTTATTCACAAACTGTAACACCTGTTGGTAGAGACAATGAGGAACATACTGATGACGATGAGACGCAGATACCAGATTGGGATGACAACTTAAATATTAGGTCAGGGCAGGAAGAGGCTTGGTCTGAGGGTGAGGGGAGTGCAAACACAACGCTTGATGAGGAAGTTCTAGATCTCACCTACTGTCAACCCACACTCTGGCACTCTAGGGGGTCAATAGAGGCGGTGGAGGAGGATGCAACAGACGACGAAGTTACCTTGTGCCTTCCTGGACAAAGGAGGAGTACTGGTAGCATGTCTACAACTGCATCCTCAGCCACCACTCTGCCTCTGAGCACTAGTCGGGGTGGCTCAGCAGGTCGCATGTCCTCTAAGCCTTGCCTAGCCTGGTCCTTTTTTTTGACCTTGCAAAGGATCGCCCAAATCATGTGATCTGTAAAATTTGTCGGGAATCTGTTAGTAGAGGCAAAAACCTCAGCAGTTTGACAACTTCTTCCATGAATCATCACATAAATAAATATCATATGTCCCAGTGGGAAGCTCACCGTGCTGCAATGCGGCTTAGCGGAGCGGACCATCCACTGCCTGCCCCTTACAGTGCATCCGTGCGCTCTTCATCTTCTAGGACTGTGGGGACAGCTGTCACACCTGGTTTTCCACGCACAACTTCCCCCACTGTAACCGCATCAGGCAGTTTGCTTGGTAGGTCGTCAGTTGGTTTGGAAGGGGAAACAGATGGGTATACAGATCTCTGTAACATCGATAGCACCAACGTTGGATGAAGGCAACATCATATCTACGCCTGCACTTTCCTCACAAACCTGCATTTTCCAAGGACATTCTACTCACCACCGTCTAAACACAGCAGCCAGATTTCTGTCCCTCAGATGTGGACAAATAAAAGGCCATTTCCTGCGACCCATGACAAAGCTAAGAGGTTGACTTTATCCCTCTGTAAGCTCTTGGCTACCGAAATGCTGCCTTTCCGCCTGGTGGACACACAGGAATTTAGAGACCTTATGTCTATCGCTGTGCCCAAGTACCAGATGCCCAGTCGCCACTAATTCTCTAAAAAAGGTGTGCCTGCGCTACACCAGCATGTCGCACACAACATCACCGCTTCCTTGAGAAACTGTGTGTGAATGGGTGCATTTCACCACCGATACTTGGACCAGTAAGCATGGACAGGGACGTTACTTGTCGCTGACTGGGCACTGGGTAACTATGGTGATAGATGGTGAAGGGTCTGCTGCACAAGTCTTGCCGTCCCCACGACTTGGGCGTCAATCCTCTGTCTGTCCAAGTTCCTCCACTGCTTCTGCCTCCTCAACCTCGTCTCCGTCCAACACCTCCGCGCCAAGCCTGCCTGGTCAGGCCACCAGCATTGTAACTGCGCACAAGGAATCACGCACCCCTCATTACTATGCTGGCAGCAGAGTGCAATGGCATCAGGTGGTCTTTATCTTGAAATGTCTTGGAAATAAGAGTCACAGAGCGTCTGAGTTGTGGGCAGCTCTGGAGACTGAGTTTGGTAAATGGTTGTCTCCACTCAACCTGCAGCCTGGTAAGGCCGTGTGTGACAATGCTGCAAACCTGGGTGCGGCCCTTCGCCTGGGCAAGGTGACACACGTGCCTTGTATGGCTCACATGTTGAACCTTGTTGTCCAGCAATTTTTAACACACTATCCCGGCCTAGATGGCCTTCGGAACAGGGCACGAAAACTGTCTGCTCACTTCCGCCATTCAACCGCCGGAGCTGAGCGACTTGCATTGCTCCAGAAGTCTTTCGACCTGCCGGTTTATCGCCTGAAATGCGATGTGCCGACATGCAGGAATTCTACTCTCCACATGTAACAGCGACTGTGGCAGCACCGCCGAGCACTGGTGCAATACATCATGACGTATAGCCTGGGCCAACGAGATGCAGAGGTGGGGCAGATCACCCTGATGGAGTGGTCTCAGATCAAGGACCTATGCACCCTTCTGCACAGTTTCGACATGGCGACGAATATGTTTAGCGCTGACAATGCCATTATCAGCATGACAATTCCAGTCATTTACATGCTGGAGCACACGCTAAACACTATTCGGAGTCATGAGGTGGGACAACAGGAAGGGCAGGAGCTACAGGAGGATTCATATGCGCAAGGGACAACATCACCAAGGTCCAGACGTTCATCATCACCAAGGCGGCAGGCATGGGACCATGGGGGACAGGGATCAACAAGGGCGCATGGTAGAAGGTGAAATGTCGAGGAAGGTGCAGGAGAACATGAAGAAATGGAGGACGAACTGTCCATGGACATGGAAGACTCAGCGGATGAGGAAGACCTTGGTCAAATTTAAGTTGAAAGAGGTTGGGGGGAGATGCCAGAGGAAGAAAGAACGGTTAGCACCTCTATGCCACAAACACAGCGTGGACTTGGTCCACATGGCTGTGCAAGACACATGAGCGCCTTCTTGCTGCACTACCTCCAACATGACAATCGTATTGTCAAAATTAGAAGTGATGATTACTACTGGCTTGACACACTATTAGATCCCCGGTACAAGTCCAAATTTTGTGACATAACTCCAGCCATAGAAAGGGATGCACATATGCAGGAGTATCAGCAGAAGCTGTTACACGATCTTAGCTCGGCTTTTCCACCAAACAACCGTGGTGCAGGGAGTGAATCTCCCAGTTGTAACTTGACAAACATGGGACGGTCTCGTCATCATCAACAGTCTAACCATACCAGCAGCACCGTATCTGGTGCTGGTAACAGCAATTTTATCGAATCTTTTTATAATTTTTTTAGACCATCCTTTGCAAGGCCACCAGAGACAACAAGTCTGACACATAGTGAGCGGCTGGAGAGGATGATACTTGAGTATCTCCAAATGAATATCGATGCCTTGACTTTGCAAATGGAGCCTTGCTCATTTTGGGCTTCATATCTTGAAAAATGGCCAGAGCTCTCCACTAACGCCTTGGAGATCTTGTCGTGTCCAGCTGCCAGCGTTGTCTCTGAACGTGTCTTCAGTTCTGCTGGGTGTGTGCTGACAGATAAGCGCACACGTCTGTCCAGTGACAATGTGGATAGACTAAAGGCTGCTTTACACGGTACGACTGATTGTGCAATTTCACAATCGATCGTACCCGCCCCCGTCCTTTTTGCGTCACAGGCAAATCGCTGCCCGTGGCGCACAAAGTCGGTAACCCCTGTCACACGTACTTACCTCTCGTGCGACCTCGCTGTGGGCGGCGAACGTCCACTTCCTGGAGTGGGAGGGACGTTCGGCATCACAGCGACGTCACACGGCCGCCGGCCAATAGAAGCGGAGGGGCGGAGATGAGCGGGACGTAAACATCCCGCCCACCTCCTTCCTTCACATAGCCGGCGGCGGCCGCGTGACGCAGGTGAGCTGCTGTTCATCGTTCCCGGGGTGTCACACGGAGCGGCGTGTGCTACCCCGGAAACGATGAACAACTAAATTAAACGATATTATGGAACCTAGCGAGCAGTACACGACTCACGATTTGTGAGCGATACTGCGTCACTAGGAGGTGTCACACAGGCCGGCATCGCCAGCGATGCCAGATGTGCGTCACAAAAACCGTGACCCCGACGATCTATCGCACGATAGATTGTCTGAAGTAAAGCAGCCTTAACGTTCATCAAAATGAACAAGTCATGGATCCACAAGGAATTTACTACCACTGTGTCATCCTGGGGAGAGTAAATGCTTGTGGATTTTGAATGTGCTTGATCCAAATCTACCTGTGAAGTGTACAACTGGGGCACAAGTGCTGCCACTGAAGGGGTGTCTGTGTGGCCCAATTTTTGGAAAAAAGGGGAGACTCTGCTTGGAGTAACCTTTGCTGTCTTTTTAAAAATGATCCAGGATGAACAGATCTGGGATCAGGAAAGACTTTGATACCTACTCCGGTGTCATCCTGGGGACGGTTAAGGATGGCGTATTTTTGAATGTGCTTGATGCAAATCTACCTGTGAAGTGTACAACTGGGGCACAAGTGCTGCCACTGAAGATGTGTCTGTGTGGCCCTATTTTTGGAAAAAAGGGAGACTCTGCTTGGAGTAACCTTTGCTGTCTTTTTAAAAATGATCCAAGATGAACAGATCTGGGATCAGGAAAGACTTTGCTACCTACCCCGGTGTCATCCTGGGGACGGTTAAGGATGGCGTATTTTTGAATGTGCTTGATGAAATTCTACCTGTGAAGTGTACAACTGGGGCACAAGTGCTGCCACTGAAGGGGTGTCTGTGTGGCCCAATTTTTGGAAAAAAGGAAGACTCTGCTTGGAGTAACCCTTGCTGTGTTTTTAAAAAGGAGCCAAGATGAACAAGTCATGGTTCATCAGCAAAGACTTTGCTATCTACCCCGGTGTCATCCTGGGGACGGTTAAGTATGGCGTATTTTTTAATGTGCTTGATGCAAATCTACCTGTGAAGTGTACAACTGGGGCACAAGTGCTGCCTCTGAAGGGGTGTCTGTGTGGCCCAATTTTTGGAAAAAAGGAAGACTCTGCTTGGAGTCACCTTGCGGTGTTTTACATCATTTAAGAAGGGCATGCTATGCCTATATCTGTGTCTCCAATTCAGAGTGAAGAGGGGGTTAATGCCGTGCATCAGCCAAAATGAAGATGTAGCACGTTGATGTTATAAACGTATTCTTTTATTCCATCGGTCTGAGAGATACAGCACAATTAATCACACTTATCAAAGATATTGAATGGAGAGACTCTTATCTTTTTCTCACTATAGACGTATCTGCACTTTACTCCAGTATTAATCACGATCTTGGACTAGAATGTTTTTCAGTATTTATTGAAAATGACATGAGAATTCCGGTTTTACAAAAAAATTTTATCCTACAAGGTATGAAATTCATTTTAAAGAACAATTTTTTTACATTTTTAGATGTTTTATACCAACAGATACTCGGGACCGCGATGGGGAGTAAAGTAGCACTTACTTATGCTAATTTATTTATGGGAATTTTTGAATCTATTTTTATCTACAATTCTATTTTTAAAGATGCCATTGTGTTTTACAGAAGGTACATTGATAATTTGATATTTATTTGGGATAATAAGGATAATAATATCTCAGAATTTATTACACACATCAATAACAATAATTGGGGTTTGGCTTTTTCACCCTACATAGGTGATAAAAAGATTGATTTTTTTGGATCTTACCATCACGCATAGGGATAATTGTCTTATTACTAAAACTTTTTTTAAAATGGTAGACACTAATGGGTATATACATTTTAATAGCGCCCATTATAACAAATGGCTTCTTAATATTCCCCGAAATCAGTATAGAAGAATCAGAAGGAATTGTAGCCAGGATGAGGACTTTGAAGCACAGGCCAAAATTTTATTAAATCGGTTTTTAGAGAAAGAATACCCCAAAAAACTTTTAAAAAATGCCTTTAATGAGACCCGGGGTCTGAAACAGGAGGACTTAATTTTATCCAACGCAGAAAAATCTGTATCAACAACAGAGAATAATTTTATATCAAATTTCATTACCACTTTTAGTGAGGACAACGGGTCCATAAAAAGAATACTATCCAAACATTGGAACATTCTTAAAAATGATCCGGTTTTGAGTAGTAATATTCCTGACCACTCTGGCATTACCTTTAGAAGGGCACCCACTATTCGCAATGTTGTGGCACCCAGCAGACTAAGAATCCTTAATAATGATTATAAGAGCATGGCTGATCTTCCTATAGGTGCGTTCAAATGCTTCTCAAATAAATGTTTATGTTGCAATATAATTAAACATAGGAGAAAGAGTTTTGGCCCAAGGGGAGAGCCAGAACTTTACTCCATTAAGGGACACATGACCTGTCAATCAGATTTTGTGGTGTATCTGATTGACTGCCTGTGTGGGAAGCAATACATAGGCAGGACCACACAGGCATTACATAATCGTTTAAATTCCCACAGGCATAATATCAAAAAAGGTTTCCTGCTTCATGGTCTTTCACGTCATTGTACGATGGTGCATGACAAAAAGATAAATTTTACTATTACTCCTATAGAACAGATTTCCAGCAATATCTCCAATAGACATGAAATGTTGAGTAAAAAGGAAACCTTTTGGATTTATAAACTGAATACATTGAAGCCTTTGGGTCCCAACGAAGTAACTGATTTATTTTATTGATCTTATAAATCCTCTTACTTCAAGAACATGGTCATATTTGTGATGCTTGTTGTAACAATTTTAATGTACATTTTTTTTTTGTGTTTTTTTGTTTTATTTTTTTCATTTTAGCAGTATTTATTTATGTAGCACTGTTTTGTAATACTATTGGGAGCTGTAAACAATACAGACTTTCCTTTTTGGGGTTTAGTACTAATATCAGGTGGGCTTCCTCTTACTGCCGATACAATTTTTGGTTTTATTTATTAAATCCCTTCCCTGATCTAATATGAATATACTCCTGTGATCTACTGCACTTTTTGGTTTTTTTCTTGTACTTATATATATATATATATTTTTTTCTCTTCTATGCAGCATCTCTGCTATGGGCCCCCTAGATATGCAATTGACTAGCATCTGCACTGGAGTTACCTTGCAGGACATGCGAATAAGCATTATTTCCCACGGTCTGGACTTTCTTGACCTGTCTATCAGCGCTCTGTTATGCTACTCGCTCCTAAGCCCTGAATATAACATGAATTTTCCTTTTTCTCTGTGGTGATGTTTCTACAAGTTTTAACATTTTTTATTGATCTTAATAAAGGTTTTACCTATTTTTAATGTTTTTCCGGTCAGCGCTATTTTTTATTAATTGTGAATGTCACTTCAGGTTTTTTAATACACATAGACCCTATCCTTTTAATACACATAGATCTCATACTATACACTCCTCTTTTATTTTCACATTTGATTCTTTTATTTCCTACACATCTTTCACAGAATATGGAATAGCCAGTTTCACTAATAACACTGACTTTGAGGTTTTAAGGAATCCACCCTATGTGGGTTCTAGTGTAATGTTCACACCTAGAAAAGGTTTTTTTCTTTATATAATAATTTCTGTTTTCTTTTTTTCTTTTCAAAATAATGTGTCACTCCTATAACTTTTATATTTGTTATTCATTATTATCTATTAGTCTATATGTGAATTTGAGTTCTACTAAATATCTGTTATGTCACTGAATCAGTGGTTCCTACCACTGTTTTTTGTTTTTTTTTCATCTAATGGGCGGTGCTCTCTGTTATCAGCTGTATATATATGTCTGACATCTTCATTTATGCTATACTATGTTGATGCACTGGTCCTGAAGAAGAGGTATATCCTCGAAACGCGTAGACCGATGGAATAAAAGAATACGTTTATAACATCAACGTGCTAC
Organism: Anomaloglossus baeobatrachus; assembly: GCF_048569485.1. Taxonomy (NCBI): domain Eukaryota; kingdom Metazoa; phylum Chordata; class Amphibia; order Anura; family Aromobatidae; genus Anomaloglossus; species Anomaloglossus baeobatrachus. The sequence continues at coordinate 159,666,718 of NC_134359.1, forward strand.
ATCTTCATTTTGGCTGATGCGCGGCATTAACCCCCTCTTCACTCTGATTTGTATGCACATCCACGTGGGGCTGCAGCAGACGCCATCATCCTATGCTCTATCAGTGGTTGTGACTATCACAACCTTTTCAGGTGAGTGTATTTTTCCTGATCTACCTCACTGATCTGTTGGTATTACACTATCAGCGCTCCTTATTTTTCAGTTTTATATCTGTCTCGTCTTCTTTTTCCTCATAACGCTGTTTTGTTTTCGCATGAGAATTTGTTCTTGTCACTTTCCCATGTGTTTGTGTTGTGTTGTGAGTTGTTTGTCACCTTTTGGACACCTTTGAGGGTGTTTTCTAGGTGTTTTTATGTGTTTGTGATTGCCTCCCATTGTTTCCTATGGGTTCGAGCGGTTCGCCGAACCGAACTGGAACGAGACCTCCGTTCGGCGAGCCAAGCTCGAGCCGAACCGTGACCGGTTCGCTCATCTCTACCCGGGACTACCCTATGCGTACAAACTTCTCCCCAGGCATTCTGCGGGTCGCAATTTTCAGTTTGTCAGCGGGAGACTGCTTTTTCCAATATTTCCTGGAAAGTTAGTTTTTTTTCTATCCTGAGCCGTTCACGGAGGGCACCTTTGATCTTGAGGTTATGTAACCCGTGGAGGAATTGATCTCGTAGGGCACGGTCAGCGTAACCAGGGGTTTGTGCTAGCTCTGGCTCTGCTGGAAGCATTTGTCTCATTATTCTATGGAGTGCATTTGCATACTGTGGCAGACCTTCTTCTTCACCCTGTAGCCTGTAGAACAGTTGCACCTGTAAATCTCCTGCTTCTGGTTTCCCGCCATACACTCTCTCAAGAATCTTCACCATCTGCTCTAACGTCTTTCGTTTACTCTCAGGGCGCAATAAAATAGTCTCTTGAGCATGGCCTTCAAGGGCAATCAACAGTATCTCCCCTTGATTTTGTGCAGTCACTCCTGCTACTCTCAACATGACCCTCACTCTCTGCGCCCAGTCATGGAGAGGTACATTGTTGCCAGTATATTTTGGTATATGGGTCAGCATAGCCCTCAGGGACAGTTGCCTTGCTGGTATTCCCCCATCAGGTTGTATTAGAACACCTCCGTCAGCGACACCCCCATCAGCGACACTCCCTTGTCCGTCCATTGTTCCGTACCAGCCTGCGTATCCTGCCGACTATGCCAAATATAATAACCAGCAGGTGACGGGAAACACAAGGATTGCACGGAACCACGGAGATTAACCAATGCAAATTTAATAACGTATTGCACAACACAAGTATGGGAAAAGAACAGGAAAGGAGGGGGAGAGAAGCGGGAAGGTGCACAGCAGTAAATATAATGTAATATACATACAACTACTTTGACTAGTTTGTCAAGGGTGCGAAGCCTCAGATTGTCCTCCAAAAGCAAAACACAAAAATCCTTATTAAGCAAAAACGCATGGTCCTTGTTACTTTACTCGAATAATACAGTGCAGAGTCTTTTCCTATCTATCCCTAACTAAAAGTAGTGTGCACACTTAACTGCCGGTCTTAGCGTGGGATACCTCGTCACCGTTGGGGCCCTTATTTCGCCGGCAGACACCTTTAAAGTTCAGTCTTTGTCCCGGATCTGTAACTTGCCCGTGCTGTCTGGCTCTTCGCTCCACATCCAGCTGCTTTGGATCTGTGTCTTGGGGAGACGACACGCAAAACTCTCAGGAACTTGGACCTCATTAAGCAGGGCAGACTGCGGCCTTCTATTTTTCAGCACAGTCGAGCACCATCCTTTCTGCAAACAGCCACATGTAGACACACTCCTCCTCCTTTTGTCACATCCTGCTCCAGGACTGTACCAAGTCAGTCGGAGTAGCAGGGGCTTTGTGCCCGCTGTTCTTTGTTTTGACAGCAGGTGGCAGCATAACACAAGGAAAAGTCCACAAACAGTCTTCTAAAATATATATGTAAATGTTAACAGGTCTTACACATTGCCATCTTGCTTTGCATGATGATAGCCTTTGAGAGTGATGGCATGAGGTTAATGGACACCATTAGCTGAATTCATGGCTCGTACATAGTCCAATGTTTTGCAAATGTCTTCTGTTGGTTTCTGTGGACACTGTTTGAAGCCTTGGTATATCATTTCCAATTTCACTTGGAGTACAAAATTGATCAATAGTGAAACCAGTGATATTGTCATTTCTCAGGTGTCAAAGGAGCAATTTTTCAACATGACAATGCCAAACCGCTTGTGGCTTCTGCTACTGTGAGCACCCTGCGTGGCATAATCATGTTATCATGACCTTCAGCATTGACTTGCCTCCCATTGTGCACATCTGAGACATCATTGTTTGGCAATTGAAAAGGGAGCTCCCAGCTACGCAATTTGATGATTTGCCCAAGTGCATTTAGTGTGGCATTATGTTTCGTAGACCATCATTAAATAGGTTGTTCGGGACTTTACCATTCATGGCCTATCTTTAGGATAATTAATAATTTGTTTCATGGCTATCATTTGTATTGGACCTTTTTTGTGGGGGGTTACCTCTGATAATATTTTTTGATCCCTGTCCCTGTTGCATTGCACCTACCAGCCACCTCTCTGGCGTATTCTTTTTAATGTTTTTTATGTTTTCATGTGTGTTCCAATAAATATCTAATTTGTATCATATATTGCTGTGGACATCTTTCTAATGCATGGTTCTGTTTCCTTAATTTCATGTTTTCTTACCATACATGATGTGGCGCCCTAATATATCCGTTTATTATATACTGTGCACCCCTTTCATCATATTTTTATCCTTAGGATAAATCTTCAGTATCTGATCGGTGCTGTGTAGCTCTGCAGCTAAGCAGTTCCTGACAACGTACCTGCAACACCTAGTTGGTGGGGGTGCCAGGTGTCGCACCCCAAGAGATCATACTTTAATGACCTGTCCTAAGGATAGCTTCTCAATGTTAAAGGCCTTTTATTACCCTTAATAATAGCATTCCAAAGCATGTAAGTGCTTCTACGTCTGAACGTGTTGCTCATACCCAATACTCAATAAATAGATATTTGAAAAATGTTGTTTTATTTTTTTATTATTTGCATATTATTATTAATATAGATACTGTGACTTCTATAACTCTATGACGTTTCCTTCTTGGTGTTCATTGTTGAGCTGTGCATTTATTGAAGTAACACAGCTAAAGATGTGTCGCCCACCTGCAGCGGTCGCCCGATGGGCACCACTCCAGGGGACGCCACAGGGTCTTCACTTTGGTATTTCTGGCAACAGGTATGTGGGTTTTGTATATGTATAGGAGTCGTGACGCCACTCACGGTTTGCAATCAAGGTTATGGATGACCGCCACTGCGGGTTTAACGAGCGTCTGGGGCTGATTGAGTCTGCAGTCGGATGGTGTGGCCTCCCATGAGTGAGGCTGGCTCCAGGGACTCGGGTGTGTAGAACAACAGTTCCCAGAATAACTCAGTCTCAGTCCAGAACATCTTTCAACTTGTTTTTACTCACTGTTAGATGTTTTGTGAGGTACCCGGGCGATGCTGAGATTAAACCAGGTGGAACCAGGAACTCCTTAAGGCTGATCTGGGGGTAACCATTAACTCGCCTTCCTAGCACTTCTTGTTTCGGATAACCCGTGACTTGAAGTACCGTGGGATTCATCCAGGGAAGTCGCTACTGCCTTTTCTCCCCTTTTTGGTCCGTTTGCCGGCAGCGTGGAACAAGGAAGATGGCTCCAGGCTCGATCCTCCTTATGGGCCCCCTCATTGCTGCTGAGGCTCGGACTCTAGTTGGTTGGTGAGGGACTTGTAGTTCCCCTCACCGGCAGGTTTAGCAGATCAAATAAATGGACGTCTACTCTAGGGACCTGTTCCCTGTGCATGCCTAGTCACCAGGTGTCCCCGTACTCAACCGACTAACTCCCTCAGCGTCTTTCTGACTGACATGCTAGTGACCGTTCTCCCCCGCTAACGGCTACTTCACGTGCAGGGTCTGACTAGCGTGTTCGCAAGACTGTGTCTCTTGGCAACCACTCCCCACCGCTACCAGACTGGCTCTCCTCCTACTTTCCTGATAGCCGCTGCATCCTTAGCTTCCAACCTCTCCACTCCACCCCTTGATGAGGTGTGGAGGCAAGCCCCCTCTTGGGTCTGCCCAAGGGTCCCCTCTCAAGGTGTGGGAGACCTGGTTGCTATGTGTCTGTGCGTACACACCCTATTCCAGCCTTCAGGATTACCTGGAAGTACTGCCCAGCATGGGTGCAGTACTCAGTGGTGCCTGACCAGGTCAGGGGCGCCACAAATACAATCTTATATCTATCTCATGTTTTGCCACTCGGGGACTAGTTCTGGATGAATTCCCATTATATTGATTATATTACACTAAACAACAAAGATATAGTGATCATTACACAAGTAAGATAATTAATAAAATTCAAACAAAACTCTATAGTGAAATAGTTATAATAAAAAGTTAGTCTAAAATACAAGTGAGTAAAGCAATGACATTTATCCAAATTGCTGCCTTCATCAGCCCCTGTACTAAGTGTTCAGATGAAAACCGTGTATCCCTGAGTTTGAGATTTAGATATGTGAAACAAGTATAACCTTGTGAAGGTGAATCTCACTCTGTAGCAGACAATTTTATTCAATTATTGTAATACATGTAGGTATTGTTAAATAAGGAAATATAGTCAGAAAAGGCAATATTTTAGCAGTGAACTCTGTGGATAAGAAGGATGTTTGACAGCTTTGGCTGCGCGGCAATTGAAAAAAATGGCATATATTGACAATATTGCATAGAGGAAATTGGATAGATTTAGTAACAGTGAAAGAGGTACAGGGAAATAAAAGTTACTGTGAGCAGTCAACCTGATGATTTAACACATGGTCAAGTTATTGATTGAGAGACAAAGTAAATTAGAAGAATGACCTAATGAAAATGTGTATGTACAGCAGCAATAAACGCACACATAAATGCTGTCATTCCCAATCTTCTATCTAATAAATATAAATCATCAAACAGAAAAAGAAATTGCAATATTATACTGCACCTACAATACTGTGCAGAAGATTTAGGCTGGAATGAAAAAAATGCTTCAAAGTAAAAATACTTTAATAAATAGAAGTGTTAATTTATTTTTAGCAATTAAAAAAATGCAAAGTGAGTGAACAGAAGAGAAATCTAAATCAAATCAATATCTGTCCTCAAAACAGCAACAAAATATCAATTTTTGGAACTATATTTATATAGTTTTTGAAGGAACTTGGCAGGGAGGTTGTTCCAAACATCTTGAGGAACTAACCACAAGTCTTCTGTGGACATAGGCTTGAACAATTGCTTCTGTCTCTTTGTGTAATCCCACACAGACTTCATGATGTTGAGACCAGGGCTCCATGGGGACTATATACTCACTCTCAGGACTATCTGGTATTATCGCTACATATAGTTCTAATTGACTGGCTGTATGTTTGGGGTTGCTGTCTTACATCAAAATAAATATGGAGCAAATCAGGTGTTTCTCAGATGGTACTGAATGATGGATAACTCTATGCCCTTATTTCTCATCACTGAAGACAACATTATTCATGACCAAATCCCCAACTCAATTTTGTGAAATGCAACCACAAACCTGCAAGGAACAATCACCATGCTGTAATGTATCCTGTTTGCAGACATTATTGTATAGCTCTCAAGCCCTTTGGCAAACAAACTGCCTTCTGATACAGTAAAGTATTTTTAATATTTTGATTCATAAGTCCAGGGCACTTGCTGGTATTTTATGCACTCCAGTTCCTATGTTTTTGTGCCTAGCTGAGTCAATTGGTCTTGTTTCCATGTGAAAGGTATTGCAATTCTTCTGTGAATACCACTCTTTGCCAGACTACCCTGAAGATTTGATGTGTGTAGCTTTGTCCCACTGTTTACCAGTTCTGAGGTGACGGCACTGCTCGACATCTTCCTATTTGGAAAGGAAGGCATGATATGTCTTTCATCTGTTAAGGCCCCCGTTACACGCAATGACATCGCTAACGAGATGTCGTTGGGGTCACGGAATTCGTGACGCACATCCATCCTCGTTAGCGATGTCATTGCATGTGACACGTACGAACGACCGCTAACGATCACAAATACTCATCTAATTGTTGATCGTTGACACGTCGTTCAAATCCCAAATATCGTTGATGGTGCTGGACGCAGGTTGTTCAACGTTCCTGAGGCAGCACACATCGCTACGTTTGACACCCCAGGAATGACGAACAACACTGTACGTGCGTCCTCCGGCAACGAGGTGGGCGTCACTTTCCTGCAGCTGCTCTCCGCCCCTCCGCTTCAATTGGACGGCTGCCATGTGACGTCACTGTGACACCGCATGAACCGCCCCCTTAGAAAAGAGGCAGTTCGCCGGCCACAGCGACGTCTTTAGGCAGGTATGTGTGACGAGGACTAGTGATATTGTGTGCCACGGGCAGCGATTTGCCCGTGACGCACAAATGACGGGGGCGGGTGCTTTAATGAGTGATATCGCTAGCGATGCCGCTACGTGTAAAGGCCTCTTTACAGTATGGTTTCTTGGCCAACCACTGCATGCTACAGTTCTCAATGTTGCCCATTTCTTGGGGCTTATTCAAAAGAGTCTCCTCTAAAATCTTTACCTTGGGGAGACCTTGCTGATGCACTATAACTACCTTGTGTCTTATTGCTGTGCTCAAGAAGTAACAAGGCACTCCCAAAGTATGATGAAAAAGTGTATTTATTGTGCTTGAAGAACGTTTTCGGTCCAAAATGGACCTTCCTCAGTAGCACAATTGTGAGGAGTGATGTGGCATGGACTGCTGGCGCGGATTCCACCGCTGCATGGGGGCAGCCATTAGCCAGCCAGGTGGCTGCCCCCATGCAGCGGTGGAATCCGCGCCAGCAGTCCATGCCACATCACTCCTCACAATTGTGCTACTGAGGAAGGTCCATTTTGGACCGAAAACGTTCTTCAAGCACAATAAATACACTTTTTCATCATACTTTGGGAGTGCCTTGTTACTTCTTGTTTTATGGCTTTGGAACCTGAAGTGCACCCCAACATCTTTTGAAAAAATATACACGAGGGAAGTGCCGTTTTCTTCTTCATATTTATTGCTGTGCTCAGTCTTGCCATATGTGACCTGTGACATGAAACAGTGTTTCACAACCCAACATTTGTAGCAGAATTTAGCTGTTTTTCACACAATTTTAAGCGTACGACACAACTACTTCAATTTCAACTTACATAGAAAATGATGATCATTATCCATTTCATATAATCAGATACTTAAATACCTGACTATAATCCTACAAAATCCCTGACATTCTGAAGTTTTGAAGGCAAAGGGTATTCACCTAAAATTTTAGTTTAGTTTTCTCTTTTTTTTCATCCACTTTGCATTTTGCTAATTGATAAAAATAAATACTTCTATTTTTTTTTAAAGCATTCTTGATTTGAAACATTTTTTCCAGAATTGCCTAAACTTTTCCATAGTACTGTAAAGATAAAAAAAATAAAATGTGTATTAAAATTGTTATAAACTACTTAAGGAGGACAAGTCAAAAGTGGCCAGTTTGTGCAGATATGTTATTCAATCTGTTCCCATAAATAATCCAATTTTTGTTTTTTATAAAACTGCCAAGGTTCCAAAGATAAGCTTCTTTTTATTTAGTGCTATTCTTTATGGGTTTTGCCAAAGGAGTGGTGACCCAAGATTTTGTAGGAGAAGGGGGTGTATAAACTTGTTTTCTTTGCATTATTTGAGGTGTCTGAAAGTAAAGCTTTTTTTTCTTATTTTGACCATTTCTCATTTTCAGAAAATAAATACAAAATTTTTTGCTTGGAAATTCGGAGACATGTCAGTAGTTTATAGAATAACAAAACAATTTACATTTTACTAAAAAAATATACCTATAAATAGAAAAATCAGAAAAACTGAAAATTTGGAAGTAATCTCTTAATTTTTGCCTGAGCTGTGTATCAAGATTTATTGAACGTTTATTTTACAATTTTATTGAAAATTAATTCTTGTGCCTTTTCCTTTTCTCCTCAAAGCTTATCTTGTTATCTTTTCTTTCTTATAGAAGGCCTGGGGATCTTCTCTGTGAAGTATCCAGCAATTGTCCCCCATCATGTTCACATTCTATCTACCTTGGTATTGTCGTTCCATCTCTTTGATAACCTGATGCAATCTTTCTCCTTGCTCTTTGCTAACAGAACCAAGGTTTTCAGGAAAGTTGTGGGAATGTAAAAAAAGTAACTTCAAATTCATCAGACAAACCAAGGCTTTGAAACATTTCAACATGTTCTCCACAATAGACTTAAATTTTGGATCTTTGTTGTTACCCAGAAATTTCTTCATAACTTCTTTAAAAGAAACCCGAACGCTTTTCTCAACAGCTTTGACGGTTTTATTTGAATATGTTGTCCTTAATGATTTTCCAAACATCCAGACACACAAAAATTTCTTCCTTTAGTTTAAAAGTACCTTAAAGTCTCTATTTGGTAAACTGAATCATCAGTCTAAGCTTAATGTGACGTGGTTGCAGGAAAACTTTATTGGGATCAACGAAACTTTCCGCAACTTTCCGCAACTCTTGAGTCCAAGTTGCAAAGAAGTTCTCATTGGAAAACTTTTTGGCTCCAGTAATGAATCCTATCCCGGCTGTCCCATTCACACAAAATGGGTAATTCTTGTATCCTCCTTGCTGAACAAGGTGCAAATACAGAACTTTCAGATCAATACATAATGACCATCCATGATCCTCTTAGTAAAGTTTCTTGAGACTAAAATCGAAATTCTCATAGCTTTAGTTCAAGTGCACAAAATGCCCTACAGGCACTTAAGCATACTTGGTGACATTATGCAGTAGCAGCTTTCAGACTTTTTTGGATTAATCAATAAAGAGTCTCTACTTGATCACATTTGATTCATGCACAGGTCACATGACCTGTGCATGAAAATAAAGAAACATTAATCCTTTTATCGCTCCGGATTGGTCAATAGCGTGGCTATACAACCCGATTTCTACATTTACCTTTAACTCTGAAGATGTCAGCAGTGAGGGCTTCAAAAAATGGCGCTCTTGGCTCAAGATTCCATCTGTGCACGCTCTGCCTCCAGCCCATTAATGTCCCAGCTGCAGACTTAATGAAAATGGCACCAGTTGATGGCGTGTGCACAGATGAGATTAAAGTTTGTCATTGTGTCAATAGCTCAATCTGCGCATGCGTCGACTCCAGGCGCCATTTTTTTGAAGCCCACACCACTGACATCTTCAGAATGGCCCATGCCTCACTGCTCGCAGTGAGCACCAGCACAGAGCAGCACCCGCAGCCCAAGCACAGAGCAGCGGCCGCAGCCCCAGGACAGAGCAGTGCCTGCAGCCCCAGCACAGCGCCGTCACACGCAGTGAGTATCTGGGTTCCTCTCTGCACCGTCCGCAGCATCGCCGCACTCCAGCACCACCCGTGCCTCCTGTGACCCTCGCTCTACCACCACTTCCCTCCCAGGTAAGACACCACTGAATTATAGAACAAATACCATATTCTTTTTACCTTTTTTCTCTAAATTTGGGGTGCGTCTTATAATCCGATGCATCTTATAAAACAAAATATACGGTATATACAGTACAGACCAAAAGTTTGGACACACCTTCTCATTCAGTTTTCTTTATTTTCATGACTCTGAAATTGTAGATTCACATTGAAGGCATCAAAACTATGAATTAACGCATGTGGAATGAAATACTTAACAAAAAAGTGTGAAACAACTGAAAACATGTCTTATATTCTAGGTTCTTCACACGGCAGCTGTCCAATAGAAGCAGAGGGGCGGAGAGCAGCCGAAAGAAAGTGACACCCACCTCGTTGCCGGAGGACGCAGGTAAGGTGTTGTTCGTCGTTCTTGGGGTGTCACACGTAGCGATGTGTGCTGCCTCAGGAACGATGAACAACCTGCATCCAGCACCATCAACGATATTTGGGATTAGAACGACGTGTCAACGATCAATGATAAGGTGAGTATTTTTGATTGTTAGCGGTCGTTCGTACGTTTCACACGCAACAATGTCGCTAATGAGGCCGGATGTGCACCACGAATTCTGTGACTCCAACGACATCTCGTTAGCGATATCGTTGCGTGTAAAGTGGCCTTAACCGTCCTGCTTTATTCCTTATTTTCTTTCTTTTTTCCTTTTTTTTATATTTCTATTATTATCCAGGTGGCCGTGTTCTGGATTTGTGCACGGACACTAGGTGTCCAGTATGGACCCCGAACTTTACAGTTCGGGTTCCCTCATCCCTACAAATGAGTACAAGATATGATTAAGGTGATGTTTTATGACAATGATGATGACCATTCCCAATGCGTAATACAAAAATACCGTATTTTTCGAACTATAAGACGCACTTTTTTTTTCCCCCATATGTTGGCAGGAAATGAGGGGTGCATCTTATAGTCCGAATGTATGCCTCGAGGAATGAGGGTGCTGCGGTGAAGCGGGTCATCAGCGGCATGAGCAGGCTGTAGCAGCACCTACTGTGACCATGTGGGCCCGCTCATTAGCCTCTTTTCATATGCATTGCATCCTCCCGCCCATCATCTCTCAGCCCTCAAGCCGGCGCTGACAGGTGGTTGGGATGATGGGCGGGGGATGCGCGCATAATTAACAGCCAGCCCGCTTGATCATCCCTGGCAACTACAGCCTGGAGTGATCACTTGTGGCTATATTCACTGCCCCCCGGCCTTCATCATCAGCGCGGGGGGCAGTGATTAAGTATACTCACCGGTCACCGTTCCATGCAACATCGCGATGTCCTCCTGTCTGCCGACCTGCTAATGTGTGTGGAGAGGGGCTCGCGTGCGTGATGTCATCGCTGTGCGCACGGCTCCACACAGGTCAGTGGCGCTGCTGCTGGCACAGACAGGAACACGAGCAATGCTGAGTGGAGCGAGGAAAGGTGAGTATAAACGTTTATTTTTTGTGTGCCACAGGATGTGGGCCATATAACAGGATGGGAGTATATAGCAAAATGGGGCACATATCAGGATGTGGGCATATACCTGGATGGGGCATATATATGGTACCTGGATGTGGGCACATACCAGGATGGTGGACATATATACAAGGTTGGGGATCATATACAAGACAGGTGGATCATTACCAGGCTGGGGTACCTTAGTAGAGAATTTGGGGACATTACCCCATAACAGCGTCAGCAGCAGATTCTCGCCTTCTACACAGTGTGTCATGACCACGTTTTTTGCTGAAAATGTTATTTTCCTATTTTCCTCCTCTAAAATCAGGGTGGGTCTTAAGGTCTGGTGCGTCTTATAGTCCGAAAAATACGGTAAGTAAAGTCAGCGTAGTGCATATGTATAATGGTCATTAAATTGATCCCACACCATATATAATTGCAGTGTCATACCTAACAAGAGTAGCACAATAATCCTATGTACAAAGTAAGCATGATGCATAATATATATTACCTTTTTTATCTCTGAAACGCATTTCGATGTGTCTTCTTCCAGGGGCGATAAAATTGCTAAAGTTGATAAGATTTTTATATAGCTGCTTATCAATATCATCTCTTACAGAGAAATGGGTCACTATAAATGGCTTCCCAGACCCTCTTTACTTAAAAAATAGTATAAATCCCCCCACATCAAGAAATTACTCTAATATACAGTGCCGTAAAAAAGTGTCATTCCTATTTTTCATGTAACAACCATAACCTTAAATGTGCGGTACTTTATTGGTATTTTATATGAAACACCAACACTAAGTAGCAAGTATTTGTGGAGTGTAAAGGAAATGATTCATGGTCTTGTAAATATTTTAAAAATATAAATCTGAAAATTGTGGCATGCATTTGTGATGCCCTGGACTAGCCAGGTTGTCACAGGTAGTCCCATACACACCCCCCCCCCCTTAGTAAGGTGACAGCAGCCAAACTATAAAACCCTTGTTACCACCCTCCGGGTTTGATGTTCACACCAGGGGGGCGGAGCCAGGCGGTTGGCTCCGCGCACCAAGGAGTTCACAGGCCCTGAGGCGGGAAAAACAGTAGTCTAGATGAGTCTTGACAGTGAAGTGGAGTGGAGTGAAGTTCAAGGGCAGACCTGTGTCCAGGCCTGCCGTAGTCTACACCAGGTGTCTGGGTTGGAGCCCAGTCACCTCTGGCAAGGGGGCAGACGGTGGTGGCCGCCTGCAGGAGCTGGGATTACAGCCGGTGGAACCGTAGGGACCGTGGATGGGCGGTGGCCCGCCGGTACCGAATTGGGGAACCGACTGGAAACCGGAGCACCAGGAGGGGTACTTAAACCCAGTACGAGGCGCAGAAACAACCGGGCTGAGTCAAATCAACTGATTGAGGACTGGACTTTAGGACCTTTCCCACCTAAGACCCGACTGAAGACAACAGCCCAACCATAGGGGTTAAGCCACCGCCCAGGCATCAAGGCATAGAGACCCGAAGGGCCAGCGTCTGCGGGCAAAGAGGGCTCTCCCGGCACTTACCAAACCGGGGAGTGGACTACCGTTGCTCAGGCATAGGAGTCGTGATTTCTACATAAGTGAGGTGCAGGAGAAAGGCAGAAACCACCAACCTGATAAGGGGAAAACTGCAGCCGACTGCGGGCACCGTTCACCATCTTGTTTGGTTTACCAGAGACTCCAGCATGTTTGTCATAGTGAGTACAACAGTGCCTTCGGGCCACGCACCGCGCCGCACCGGCACCCCAGCATGCATCAATTCCCTCGCCTCGGCACCTCCCTCGGGCCCCCGGGACCATCATCCCCCTACCCACAGAGGGGGCAACAACAAGCTGCGCAACACCGTCCCCAGGAGACTAGTCAACGGCAGCGGTGGTGTCCAACCATTCTCCATAACCCGTGGGTGGCGTCACGAACTCAAATCCCCCCTACAAACAACCGCGGCTTCGGCCGTGGACCTTCCCGCCGAAGTCCCTACATGTAGCGCCAACCCCCTTTCAGAGCGACGTGACCCTCGGGTCTGTGAAGAGCTCGAGCCACCCACCAACAAGCACGGATCCGAGCGGCTCGGCAGCTGGCTGAGCCCCGGGGCGGTACACATTTGTATTCAGTCCCCAAGAGTAAATACTTTGTAAGCCCACCTTCCATTGCAATCACTGCGGGAAGTATTTGGGGGTATTTCTCTTCCAGCTTTGAACATCTAGAGCAGGGGTCAGGAACCTTTTTGGCTAAGAGAGCCGTAAACGCCACATATTTTGAAATATAATTCCGCGAGAGCCGTACAATATGTTTAAAGGGCCATTGACAGATCAATCGCTCCAATGTTCACTTAGTACAGCAAGGAATGCTCCTCCCTGCTGTATAAAGCCACAACTGGACTGAAACAATGGTAATTAGCAGTAAAAAAATCAAATAAATAACTTACATTGTGAACTTGCGATGCATGACATCAGTCCAGCAGTCTGGCTTCTTCTTTTTCCTGCGCATGACTGGAAGCTGGCATTCTTCCCACCTGATGTTGAGAGAATGCCAGCTTTGAGGCATTCGCAGAAGAAAGAAGCTGGAATATTGGACATGTCACACAACGCATTGTCAGTTATGTCAATTATCTATTTTATTATTTTACAGCGAATTATTGTTTAGGTCCAGCGGTGGCTTAGTGCAGCAGAGAGGAACACTCCTTTGTGTACTAAGTGACCGCTGGAGCAATTGTATCTGTCAGTGGCCCAGACACCCTGCTTCCCATACAGCCTGCACCCCCCATATCACACACACACACTGCTCCCCATACAGCCTGCACCCCCCATATCCCACACACACACACTGCTTCCCATACAGCCTGCACCCCCCAGATCTCACACACTACACCCCCATATGTCACATACCCTGCTTCCCATACAGCCTGCACCCCCCATATCACACACACACACTGCTCCCCATACAGCCTGCACCCCCCATATCACACACACACACTGCTTCCCATACAGCCTGCACCCCCCATATCACACACACACACTGCTCCCCATACAGCCTGCACCCCCCATATCACACACACACACTGCTCCCCATACAGCCTGCACCCCCCATATCACACACACACACTGCTTCCCATACAGCCTGCACCCCCCATATCACACACACACACTGCTCCCCATACAGCCTGCACCCCCCATATCACACACACACACTGCTCCCCATACAGCCTGCACCCCCCATATCACACACACACACTGCTTGCCATACAGCCTGCACCCCCCATATCACACACACACACTGCTCCCCATACAGCCTGCACCCCCCATATCACACACACACACACTGCTTCCCATACAGCCTGCACCCCCCATATCACACACACACACACACTGCTCCCCATACAGCCTGCACCCCCCATATCACACACACACACTGCTCCCCATACAGCCTGCACCCCCCAGATCTCACACACTACACCCCCATATGTCACATACCCTGCTTCCCATACAGCCTGCACCCCCCATATCACACACACACACACACACACTGCTCCCCATACGGCCTGCACCCCCCATATCCCACACACACACACACACACACACACACACTGCTTCCCATACAGCCTGCACCCTCCAGATCTCACACACTACACCCCCATATCACACACACCCTGCTTCCCATACAGCCTGCACCCCCCATATCACACACACTACAACCCCATATCTCACACACCCTGCTCACATATCTCACCCTGCCTGTACCCCAACTTACCCCTCTCAAACACTCTGCACCCCTTCACATGCTTCTGTCACAGTCTGCAGCCCTCATATGTCACTCACCCTGCAGCCCCCCTCACCCTCATGTCCCCTCTTTTCTTATTACCAGTCATGTGTCCAAATCTCCTTCAGGATTCAGTGTCTTGCTTTCTGCCGGCATCCTGTGTCTCCTCCCACACAGTCACATGGGCGTGACATCATCGCAGGTCCTGCAGGATGGAGATTCCGTCTGCTGTGCAGGTCAGGAGCACTCCTGCAGCTCAGACACGGCTGGTGGCCTCTCCAGGTCAGGGGCCCCTCTACTGACACTGGGCTCCCCTGACTCACAGTTCGGCCACTACACAGCAGCACTACACATAGACGCAGAGCGGCTGCCGGGCCCCTATGTGTAGTGCCGCTGTGTAGTGGCCGGCCTGTGAGTCAGGGGAGCCCAGTGTCAGTAGAGGGGCGGCTCACTCGTTCCCCCGCTGATCCGGTCTCCTCGACGCGTCGTCCATTGCTGTCGCTCGCTGACCTCTCAGCAGGCGCGCAGTGATGACGTCACCGCGCTCGCTGCAGAGCTGTCAGAAGAACGCCGACAGTCACAGCGGGGAGAATGATAAGAGAGGGAGCGCGCCGCTCACTCTCTCATCATTGCTCTCAATTGTGCTGGCGCCGGCCCTGATCCTTCCCATAGACAGGTAGGAGCCCTGTCAAGAGCCAGATACGGCCATCAAAAGAGCCATATCTGGCTCGCGAGCCATAGGTTCCCGACCCCTGATCTAGAGGCTTAAATTTCTGTCCATTTTTCTGTGCAAAACAGATCTAGCTAAGTGAGGTTGGATGGAGAGTGTCTGTGAACAGCAATTTTAGTCTTGCTACAGATCCTCAACCGGATTTAGTTCTGAACAGTTATTTGACCATTCACACATATGAATATGTTTTGAGGTAAACCATCCATTGTAGCTCTGGCAGTATGTTTACAATCATTGTCCTGCTGGAAGGTGAACCTACTCCACAGTCGCAAGTCTTTAGCAGCCAGTAACAGGTTTTCCTCCAGGATTGCCCTATGTTTACCTTCATCCATCTTCCCACTAGCTCTGATCAGATGTCTTTTTTCTGCTGAAAAAAGGATCCACATACCATGATGCTGCCACCACCTTGTTTCGCGGTGGGGATGAGGTTTTCAGGGGGATGTGCAGTGTACGTTTTATGCCACACATAGCGTTTTGCATTACCCCAAAAAGTTATACTTTGGTCTAAACTGACCAGAATACCTTTTTCCATATGCTAGGCATGTCCCACACATGACTTTTTGTAAACTGCAAACTGGACTTCTTCTCTAATTAGTGCTCTCCATGCTTGAGATGTCAGTTTAGGTGGACAACCATGTATTGGGAGGTTTGCAGTTGAGATATATGTCTACAATTTTTGGATGATGGATTGAACAGAGCCCCATAAGATGTTCAGAGCTTGGAAAAAAATATAACCTAACAATGCTTTACTCTTCTTCACAACTTTATCTCTGACCTGTCCGGTGTGTTCCTTGATTTTTATAATGCTGTTAGATCCCTAATGTTCTTAAACAAACCTCTGAGGCCATCACAGAGCAGTTGTAGTTATGCTGAGAATAAATTACACACAGGTGGACTCAATTTATTAACTAGGTGACTTCTGGAAGCAATTGGTTACACAGGATTTTTTAGGGGTATCATACTACAAGAGGCTGAATGCATGTCAAAGTTTTCAGATTTATATGTTTTAAATATTTAAAAAAACATGTATCATTTATTTTACACTTCACAAATGCTTGCTATTTTGTGTTGGTAAATCACATAAAATCCCAATAAAATACATTTCAGTTTAGGAGTGTTATGTGAAAAAATGTCAAAAAGTTCATGGGGTATGAATACTTTTTCAAGGAAGATAACAAGACACAAAACAAACTTTTTTTTTTTTTTTTTTTACCAAATACTGAATTATTTCTAAAATAAAAAATAAATATAAAAATATTTTATAAGTTTGGTATTGCTATGATTGTACTGACCTGAAGAATGATACTGTCAGATTATTTCACAGCACAATGAAAGCTGTAAAAAAACACAGAAAAACAATGGCAGAATTGCTTTTTTTGTTTCAAAAATTGTTTAAAAGAACTGAGAGTCCTCAGTGGTTGATACCTTTTAATGGCTAACTGAAACCAATTCATCCCAGTTGGGATTTTCTTCCCATTCAGTACACTATATGGTAAAATGAATGGTAACAAGCAAAACTATAACTCCTCCTGCAAAAAAGGAGCCATCGTATGGATGTAGTGGAGCAAATAAGGGGAGAGATAGAGCAGATAGAGACAGTGAGATAGTAGGGGTCAATGAAGGATTAGGGGGGGATGCGACATACAAGGAACGTAGGGAGGCTAGGAGTAAAGCTGGTGTCACACATAACGACAACGACGTCGCTGCAACGTCACCATATTCTGTGACGTTGTAGCGACCTCAACAGCGACGTCGCTGTGTGTGACACATAACAACGATCAGACCCCTGCTGCAAAATCGTTGCTCGCTCCTGAATGCTCCAGGTCATTTTTTGATCGCTGCTATCCCGCTGCGCCATGCTGATAAGCTGATAATCCTTGTGTTTGACACCGCAGCAGCGACGCTACGCTACGTCTGAAACCACACAACGACCGTCGACGTCGCTATGATCGCTGCTCCGTCGCTGCTTTATATAACATGTTTGACAGCTTACTAACGATCATCTATGGTCGCTGCTACGTCACAGAATATGGTGACGTTGCAGCGACGTCATTGTCGTTATGTGTGACACCAGCTTAATAAAGGTGTTAATAGGATTAAATGTCTACTGGCAAATGCAAGAAGTCTTGCAAACAAAATGAATGAATTGGAGACTCTTATGTCAACCATGGATTATGATGTGGTGGGCATTACGGAAACCTGGCTGGATGAAAGCCATGACTGGGTGACAAACATACAGGGTTATAGTACATTTAGGAAGGACAGGATAGGCCAAAAAGGTGGTGGGGTGTGTATATTTATTAAATCTAACCTAAAACCTGTGTTGTATGTCATCATACAACACAGGTTTAATATTGAGGGGAACAGCAACAATGTAGAGTCAGTATGGGTAAATGTACATGGGGAGGGGAATAATGGAAAAATGCTAATTGGAGTTTGCTATAAGCCTCCTAACATACCTCAACAAATAGAGGGTGAAATGCTGGAACAAATTGAAAAGGCAGCTAATAATAATAATCGGGTTCTTATTATGGGGGATTCAACTATCCAGACATTCAGTGGGACATAGAATCTTCTGGTTCTGCTAAAAGCTGTAAGTTCTTATCTACTATTCAAGACCATTTCCTCTCTCAGATGGTAGGTGAACCGACCAGGGGAGATAATTTGCTAGATCTGGTCCTGTCAAATAGACCGGATACAATTTCAGATCTACAGGTCCGGGAGCACTTGGGCACCAGCGATCATAATATGGTAAGCTTCAACATAATATTCAATAGAACATTTCAAAGGGGGGATGCTAAAACCTGGAATTTTAGGAAAGCTGAGTTCAACAAATTAAGGGAAGAGCTTAAATATGTAGATTGGGACAAAGTCATAATAACTGGGGATACCGAACATAAATGGGGTAAGTTTAAGGATATACTACTAGAGTCCTGTAAAAAACGTAACCTCTGGTAATAAAATGTCCAGGAATGAAAAGAAACCACTATGGATAAATAAGACTGTACAAAGTATAATAAAACAAAAACAAAGGGCATTTAAAATCTTAAAGGCTGAGAATACAGAAATAGCATTTCAGAAGTATAAAGATATCAATAGGAAATGTAAAAAAGAAATCAAACAAGCAAAATTAGCTACTGAAACAAAAATCGCCAATGACATTAAAATAAATCCCAAAATCTTTTATAAATACATTAATGCCAAAAGGAAAACAAAGGATAGTATCGGCCTCTTAAAATATAATAACAAGTTAGTTATAGAGGACAAACAAAAGACTGAGATATTAAATAGGCATTTCTCATCTGTATTCACCAAGGAACTGACTGTACCAGGGATCATTCAACAAGTGAAAAATCAAAGTTCACCACCCGATATAATTAATTTAACACAAGATGAAGTACGCCTACGTCTGAGTAAATTAAACATTGACAAATCCCCAGGGCCAGATGGCATTCATCCACGAATATTGAGGGAATTGAGCTCCGTAATCGACAGACCGCTGTATCTCATCTTTTTAGACTCACTTGTAACAGGGTTGGTGCCTCAGGATTGGAGGATTGCTGATGTGGTACCGATATTAAAGAAACGTAAGAGGCTAGATCCAGGCAACTACCGTCCAGTAAGCCTGACATCAGTAGTATGCAAAGTTTTTGAGGGCATTTTAAGGGATGACATGCAAAAATATATTGCAGAAAATAATATGATAACTGACAAACAGCATGGATTCATGAAAGATAAGTCGTGTCTAACCAACCTGTTGGGGTTCTATGAGGGGGTAAGTTCAAACCTGGATATTGGTAATGCAGCTGATGTGATTTATTTGGACTTTACAAAGGCATTTGATACTGTACCACATAATAGCCTTATACTAAAGCTCCAGAAGCAAGGACTAGGGGACACAATATGCAACTGGGTAAGGAATTGGCTAAAAGATAGGAAACAAAGAGTAGTCATAAATGGTACATTCTCTAAATGGGCTATAGTCAGCAGTGGGGTGCCGCAGGGATCTGTGCTTGGACCGATTCTTTTTAATCTCTTTATTAATGACCTTGTGGATGGGATTGATAGTACAGTGTCAGTCTTTGCCGATGACACCAAACTATGTAGGATATTAAAAACTGACCTGGATAGTACAATATTACAAAAAGATCTGGATAAGATGTCAGAATGGGCAGATACTTGGCAAATGAGATTTAATGTTGATAAATGTAAAGTAATGCACCTAGGACGGAGTAATCCTATAGCTGCGTATACATTAAATGGAAGTAAACTCGGGACTACAGAACGGGAGAAGGACTTGAGTATTCTCATTACAAATAAGCTGAGCAGCAGCATTCAATGTCAAGCAGCAGCTGCTAAAGCAAACAAGATTTTCGGGTGTCCAGTTTTGGGCTCCACATTTTAAAAAGGACATTCAGAAGTTAGAGTCAGTTCAAAGGCGGGCAACTAGACTATTACAAGGAATGGAAGGCCTCCCATATGATGACAGGTTGAAAAAGTTAGATATGTTTAGCTTAGAAAAAAGACGTCTCAGAGGAGATCTCATTTATATGTATAAATACATGTGTGGTCAATATAAAGGACTGGCACATGACTTATTTCTTCCAAAGACAGTACTAAGGACCAGGGGGCACTCACTGCGAGTGGAAGAAAAGCGATTCCAACAGCTAAATAGGAAAAGGTTCTTTACAGTTAGAGCAGTCAGACTGTGGAATGCCCTACCACATGAGGTAGTAATGGCAGATACTATAACAGCTTTTAAAAAAGGGCTGGATGATTTCCTCAGTACACAAAACATTGTTGGTTATAAATGACTTAGTGACTAAATGTAGAACTGGTGGAGGAAGGTTGAACTAGATGGACCTAGGTCTTTTTTCAACCTAAGTAACTATGTAACTATGTAACTATGATGCATCGATGTTAGAAATAATAAGGTTATGGCTCATGGAAGAAGGGAAGTTAAAAGTAAAAGTATAAAAATGAAAAAGTTCACAATCAAGAACAGCTTAATAATGAACTATAAGCTTTAAAGGGCTGGGTGAATATTTCTAATTCCTGCCTAACTTTCCCAGGTTATAGTAGCATAGATAAAGAGATCTTTAGAAAAAATATTTCTAAAGATTCTTTATAATATGCTAATGAGGTAGCGACTAGTCGTAAGGGCATTACTCCCCTCGGTAGTCCACCCTCTTAGCATGTTAGTACGCCCACAGGGGCATGCTAACATGCTATTCAATGCAGTGTCACCAACGGAGATACGCATACCTGTGTCCGCGGTGAATGCTGCGCTGAATGCCAGGCACTTCTGGCCATGCGCAGTATGAAGCCGGGTGTACGCGTCTCGGCTTCAGACAGGTCTAGTGCACATGACTGTAAGCGCCGGGCATTCTGCTTCAGCATTCACCACGGACACAGGTACGTGCATCTGTACCACCCATGGAGCAAGGGGTTAAACTTGTTACTCGTCACCTCGTCACCAGGCCTGGTGATGTTGGGTCTGAGGATGTCACGGGTGGCCCTACCCAGCTTCGTTGCCCCGAGGTGTACAATAAAGAAGGGGGGGTGATAATGGAGGTTTGTTTGTCTTGTGACGCCACCTGCGGTATCTGGCCAGGGGTTAGCCGCCACTGCTATCGCTGTTCTCCGGAGTGGATGGTTCTAGCAGCTAAGAGATTTCTGCTCCCCACAGGTGGAGCGGTCCCTGGGGAGGATGATGAGGGGAGTAGTGATGGCGGGCGCCGAGGAGCGGGGTGCCGGCGCCGGCAAGGACAGGCAGACACAGTCTCTGTAGGTTTAAAGTTTCTTTACTCACAGTCCTGGATTACCTGGGAGATGCTGGTCACCGCCATGATGGGCCCCAGTCAATCTCGGCCCGTTGGAGGTCAGAACCGGTACCGTGAATAGTGGGCCCTTCCTCCATGCACCTTTTGAGATGGATCCCCGTGGACTGAAGCTTCTTGGGGACCCCGGTTCTTAAAAAGTGTTTTCTCCCATCCTGAATGCAGGTGCTGCGGGTCCGTGGTGGAGCCAGACTTAGATCACGACCCCGGACCCTATGTAGTACTGTGCTCCAGGAACTGTGGTGGCCAGAGGGACATACAATCCCCCTGTCCTGCATATTTTAGTGGACAACCTGAAGTCTAATCCACCCAAGGATTCTGCACCCTGCTCTGCGCCGGTCCTGATGGAGCAATGAAGCTCTCCCCTTGGCGACCGTATTGACTCCTGAGTCTCACCAGAGCCACTGGTAAAACCTGACTGCTCTCTTCCTCTCCTGCTGGAGAACTCCTAACTGTTGTGATGCTCCTCCCCAGGTTCCCTGTCACTAGTGGGTGGTGGCCCCCCATGTTTGTTGACTGGGGAAGCAAAGTCATGCAGTTTTAAAACCAAAAACGCACCTGAAAAACGCGCAAAAACGCAGCGAAAAACGCACCGTGCGCACATAGTCTAATTCTGATTCTAGGACAGAATATGAAAAATCTTTAAATGGAACCTGTCAATTGATAACCGTGGTCAGAATGTATCAGCCACTTGCTGCAGAATCACAGCCAGGTATGATTCCCTCTGAAATCATGCAATCACACGCCCCCTGAAGAAGAAAAGGCGAAACACGTGTTGGGGTCGCAGGACGTGGATATCAGGTCTTCTAAATAGGTAATGCATACAAGTGGTCTCCCTGGGGGATTAGGGGTTACTATTCCTACTGATTAGCTATGTGGTGTATTATGGGGTAACCTTATTGGAATGGTGCTCCGGTTACTTGCCCACATAGCAGGATACGTACTAGTGTTAACTGAGAATCCCTGAGTGATTTAGAGAATTGATATATGGTACTTTGCACCTATTTATCGGTTACCACATAATATGCTACTATGACTATTTTTTATGCAATAGTTTCCGCATTTGGAAAAAAGGAGGTTTGTGTTTTCATTGTAACCTTATATATGCTTAATCTACTATAGGGCACCATGAATCCTTGAATCCATATATTAATGTGGGACTATTAATTAAACCTTCTGACCTGTTTAACCCAGTCCTTGGGTACTATATAGTGGAGTTTTTTCATATATGAATTTTTTAATAGAGATGACATTAAAATAATAAATAAAAAGTATTTTTATTATTTCTGACTTCTTTGAGCTTCCTTAATATCTGTATACCCATAACAGATTTTTGTGTGACAGAATCACAGCCAGGTATGATTCCCTCTGAAATCGTGCAACATTTCAGAGAAAAGCATACTTTTAATGGCTGCCGATGACTGTTGCACGGCAGACTAGTCATACATGTGCGTACAGGCAGAGACCTGGCTCTCAGTCACTGTTAATGGGCAGGAAGAAGCCACTGGGGACCCGCCCGGTACAACTAGCGCACAGTTTGGTCCCTGGCACCGCAGTGTTTCAGAGTGAATCATACCTGGCTGTGATCAGCATGGGGCAGCATGTATGAGCTGACAGGTTCTCTTTAAAGGGATAACACATTGGCTGTGTTATTGTAGCCATGTGTGTTTTGCTCTGAAACTTTGCAGCATTTGAAAAGCTGTCTAAAAACTATACTATGAGTATGACTAGTTAACGGTAGATCCCCGGCGGCTTCGCCCTTAGCCACACCCCTACACTAAAAGATTTTTCCATAAACACACAGATAGGGTGAGACCTTTCAGTCCTGGGGTGTGGTTTGGGAAGAAGCTGCCGAAGACCGACTTTGTAATAACCACGTGAAACACATAGTCGTTAACCGGCTTTACAAACTATGTCTTTTGTAAAACATATATGGCTGCAATAACCATATCCATCCTGAATGTAGCAGCTAGGAACATATTCCTCCTCAATAACTACATCGATACCTTTACCCTGTGCCAGTCATTGCAATGGTTTCCTATCTGCTACAGAGTCCAATATAAGCTTATTGTTCTCACCCACAAAGCTCTCCACAATTCTGGACCACCCTACATCTCTTCCCTCATCTCAATCTATCGCCCTACCTGTGCTCTCCTTTCCGCTAATGACCTACAACTGACACCCTCCATAATCCAAACCTCCCACTCCCATTTCCAACACTGCTCACAATTCTCTGGAACATACTACGAAGAACAAATCGATTAATTCACAATACCCACAGTTTTAAGCGAGCCCTAAAATGCTTTTCATTAGACTGGCCTATCACCTCACCTCACTTATCTAACTAGTCCTATTTTGCCCTCACAATATTTTATATCATCTGTTTACACCCTCTATGCACTTAATAGCCCTCTGTACCTGTATTTATACACATAGTGGCTGGTGATCGGTTCATGCTGCATTATTTTAATTCCCCATTTATTATATAGGTTGCTGGACCATACAATACAAGCACTTTTCCCCATTTACCTTTTGTGCCTTCCTTAAAGGGAACCTGTCATCAGAAATTTAGCTTGAAACCTAAATATTTCCCCCTCTGCAGCTCCTGGGCTGCCTTCTAGCAATGTTCCTGTTGTTTATGTGCCCCCTTTCTGATCAAAATAAAGACTTTATAAAGTGGTACCTTCTTGTATTGAAATCTTGATAATGGTACACGGGGGCGGGCTGCCTGGTGTCCATTATTCTGCCTCCTGTCGCTTTAGGCCATCCCCCATCGCTCCATTTCATATCTCAGGATGCCGCCCACTGCGCGCGAGGTGCTGCGCACGCGAGGACCGCTGGTCACGTTGCGCAGGCATGAGGTTATGGGCGGCGCTGAGATTGCATCGCAAGTGCCCGCCCATCATCTCGTGGCCACGCTCTCCCCTCTGCCACCAGCGTTCTGCGCAAGCGCTGGCCAGATGACCCGACGTCACCTCTTTCCCATCTTACCCACAGCAGGAAATAGATGGGAGGAGCGGAGCAGGACACCACCGGTTACGAGAGGTGACGTCGGGTCATCTGGCCAGCGCTTGCGCGGAACGCTGGAGGCAGAGGGGAAAGGGCGGGCACGAGATGATGGGCGGGCACTTGCGATGCAATCACAGCGCCGCCCATAATCTCGTGCCTGCGACACACGTGACCAGCGGTCCTCGCGTGCGCGGCACCTCGGGCGCAGTGGGCGGTGTCCTGAAGTATGGAATGGAGCGATGGGGGACGGCCTAAAGCGACAGGAGGCAGACTAACGGCCACCAGAGAGCCCGCCCCCGTGTACCATATCAAGATTTCAATACAAAAAGGTACCACTTTACAAAGTCTTTATTTTGGTCAGAAAGGGGACACAAAAAGTACAGGAACATTGCAAGAATGCAGGCCAGGAGCTGCAGAGGGGGAAACGTTTAGGTTTCAAGCTAAATTTCTGATGACAGGTTCCCTTTAATTCCTCATACAATGTAAGCTTCCGAGCAGGGCATTCACTCTTGTTGGTGTCTGTTGAATTATGTGACTCTAATGTCTGATATTGTCTGTATATGTCCCCTTTGAATTGTAGTTTTATGGAATATGTTGGCGCTATAAAGATAAAAATTATTATTACTAAAATAATGGAACAAATGTCTGAATCATGAGGCACAAGTTTCTGACTGCATGAACCGACTGTTCTGTTTCCTTTAAATACACAGATGATACGCAAACCAGATTTATGGGTCCATAACCTATCAAAAACTCTCAAGAGTACATAGAAATAGTCCGATTTAGGTTTCCCTATCCCTTAATAAAAAAAAATTGGCATGAGAAAGCATGGTCACGGCACATAGGCACAGTCACAGAAGGGTATGGCTCCTAATTCTTAAATGGTCATGTATTGTGGCACTTACAGTCATTGAGCCACTACTGAACCTCCTTACAGTTTTCCTCCACTATAATACCCCTTTCATGGCCCCCCCATAGATACCCTGAAAAATGTCCCTCACACAGTGTCATACCAACAGCAGTATATTGCCTCACTGTAAGCCCTACATGCATAGTATGATTACCCCAAAGTGGACCAACACACTATGATACCCACCACACCGTTTGATGGTTCCTGAGTATTATGGCCCCCACACAATTCTATATATTATGATGGCCCCCTAATGCCCCCACATAGTATAATGTCCCCACCCATACAGTATGATAGCTATCACATCCAATCCACACAGAATCATGGCCCCCACATCCAACATACACAGTATGAAGCCCTTAGAGCCTACCAGACACAATATAATGCTACCACAACTCCCTCTCCACACTGTATAATGGTCCTCTACATGACATGAGTCCTGCCACAGCCCCTCTGCACAGTATTATGGATCCCATACAAAGTATATCGATCCCCAAAATCTTCCTCTCAACATGATGCCACCAGAGCTCCCACATACAGCGTAATGCCTTGCATATTCCTCCCATACACGGTAGTATTTCCACCACAGCCCCCCTACACAGTTTGATTCCCCACACAGTATGATGCCCCCCACTGTACCCACCTTACAAACATTGGCTTCCCACACAGTATGATGGTCACCACAGCCCTAACACAGTATGATGTCCCCCATGAATTTTATAGCCCTCACAGCCCAATAAACAGTATATTACACCCATACACTCCCACACAGTGTTTAATGAACTCATTATCTCTCATCCACACTGTAATGGCTCCAACACAGCATAATGCCTCCAAAGCACCCCACACAGTATGATAGCCCCCATAACATACACACAATATGATGGTCCACACAGAATAATGACCCTCACATCCAATCTACAACGCCCATAAAGCCTCCCACATACAGTGTAATGCCCCCGAAACGCAAAAGTATGATGGCCCCCAGAGTTTCCTCACATACTGCATGATGGACCCACACAATATGATGGCCTCCACAGTCCCATTAACAAACACAGTATTATGCGCCTCACACAGTATGAAGGCCATCACTGTCCCCCCCATTCACAGTACTATGGCTTCCATAGTCCCAATCACACAGTATGATGGCCTCAGAACCCAACACAAATACTAACTGATAAAATAGAGAGCAAAACCTACTCATCTAGCCCTATCCCCTTGATGTGCTGTTCTGCTCTGTAGAATTTGTGGACTGAGGCTCTGCGTAAAAGGCACATTATAGTTATTTCATCACACTTGCTGGACTGAGACTTAGGCAAATAGGCCACTCCCTGCCCCACCATTTTATTCAACTGTATATGCATGCTGAGGAAATTCTGGGTCTGGCACTGACCAGGAGGGACCTATGAAGTCTCGTACTCTTAACAATGCTCCAAAGGGTAGAGTACCAATTGGGGGACATCGTGGAATGAAAACACCATGTATTAAGACAAAACTTGGTGGATTTTTTTTTAAATAAATTGGTGAATGAGGGATAGTGTTAGGTAGTCTTTAATCAAATAAATTATTTTTTCCTGGTGTATTTTTTTCATTTTACACTTACTTGGGTTAGTAATGGGGGTGTCTGATAGACGCCTCTCCATTAGCAACCCCTGAGTTTGATGCCAGCTGACAATACACTACTGACATCAAGTTCAAATAATAATAAGAAGTCATAGACCTAACAGGCTAATTAAGGTCTGAAACCTTTACTCAAAGTGATCTGAGCACAGATATTTCCAAGGGTGCCCAAACCTTTGCATTAGCCCATTTTCCTTATGTAAATTTTAAAATGTAAAAGATGAAAATATTTTTTTCCTAAAAAACAAAGGAAATGTGTCAACATTAACTTTATTCCATTTAGGGATCATTTCATTTTCAACTTGCTTAGCTGTTCACAATAGCAGTAATTTTGACCAGGGGTGCGCAACTTTTACATGCCACAGTAATTACTGTAATGCCAGTGTGCCTCCACACAGTGACATTTCTTTCATTGTGCCCCGCAGAGTAGTCCCCATTGTGACTTCATCTGGTAATAATGATATCTCTGTACCCAACACATTGTTAGTGGCTCCCTCTGTACCTTCCCCCACATGAATAAATTGGTAGGTGTTAGAAGCATGGCGTGCAGAGATCAGTGACTGGTTTTAACGGTTAAGTAAATGACGGACATGGAATTATTTTGCAGGACTAATAGGGACTACCGAAGCAGCAGACGTAGAACAACAGGGATCTGAATAGGTGAATACATTTTTATTATTTTAGCACAATTTTTGCCCTCAGTAAGTTTTTTTAAACCCCATAGACAATCATTTTAAATAGACAGTAGGTCAAATTTAGCATCCCTGTCAGAACGTTTCACCATACACCAAAGCACACACCAGAGGAAGTCATTTTAATAAATCAGTATTCCATTATTTTTATAATATATAGTGTATATCCAATCTTTATTGGCCATTTACAAAATTGTAAAAGTCTATAAGCCTTGGAGCTCTAGCTCCCACACAACATAAACACTGCATTATTTCCACTGTATCTTTTCGCGCAGAAAAATGAACAATTCAAGCAAAGACGATGTGAGGTCATGAAAACGCAAACTCGCTGTGCATTTAGAGTCGCTGTTGAACTCGTGATTTTTTTAAGTATTTTTCCATAGAGGCTTTTTGGGGAGTCTGAAAACAATGCATATAAAAATGCAATAGGATTCTAAAAGCAAAAATATCAAGCGCAAAAGACCAGCATTTCTGTATTAAAAAATGCATTATGAAATGCTACATCAAATCTGGAGTAAAAACACATAAAAAGGGGAAAGTACATAAAAAAGGAAGGACAAACCCAATAATCAGAGCAGATTGCTATTATGTATTCAACAGGTGCAGACACCTACTGAACAAATGCAGTGAAAAAGCACACAAGGGAATATGCGCCATTCCTCCTCACCACAATAGGAAAACTCATCCCTTGAACATGAAGCAAAAAACAGACAAAACTGGCAAAGCACTTTGCAGAGAACAACCCCATACAAAAAAGAACTGCCAATTTTTCTAAATGTATACAAGAACATCCACCCACATAAACCCAAGTTATGGCTGTTTTCCGCGGAGCAATAATGAGCACCAAAGCTTGGCGTCTTTATTGTACCTCTGCACACATCTCATTTCTCAATACACATTTTTATGTTGCAAAAGAAAAAAATTGTCATAAGTTGGAGTTAGTTCCTACAGAAAGTCTTACCAGGCACGTTATCATGATTGCTCATTGTCAAGGGTGCCCAAATAAGACACATTTCAGAGCATGTGACCGCTACAGCCAATCACTGGGCGATACAATGGAGTGTAAGACACTGAGGTACTTAATCATTTATTAAGATTGGAGTTATATATCACAGCCTTAAATTTGTAAGCATTTGGGTGAGGTATGACAGGCACATAACTAACTTTGCAGTATCTTTGTTGAACAAAAATGTCCCTGAAAATATCATCTAAATCAGCTATGAGGTCCTGGTGCTGCTATTTATGCCACAAACGTTTAGCAAACCCATATAATGTTTTGACCATTTCTATATATGTCTATGGGTACCTTCACACTTTAGCGATGCAGCAGCTATCCGACCAGCGATCTGACCTGGTCAGGATCGCTGCTGCATCGCTACATGGTCGCTGGTGAGCTGTCAAACAGGCAGATCTCACCAGCGACCAGTGACCAGCCCCCAGCCAGCAGCGACGTGCAAGCTACGCTGCGCTTGCACGGAGCCGGCGTCTGGAAGCTGCGGACACTGGTAACTAAGGTAAACATCGGGTATGGTTACCCGATGTTTACCTTATTTACCAGCTCACACCGCTTAACTTAGCGTGTGCAGGGAGCAGGACCCGGCACTGGCAGCGTGAGAGCTGCGGAGGCTGGTAACGAAGGTAAATATCGGGTAACCACCTTGGTTACCCGATGTTTACCTTGGTTACAGCTTACCGCAGGCTGTCAGACGCCGGCTCCTGCTCCCTTCACATTCAGGATTGTTGCTCTCTCGCTGTCACACACAGCGATGTGTGCTTATCAGCGGGAGAGCAACAATAAAAAAATGAACCAGGGCGGTGTGTAACGAGCAGCGATCTCACAGCAGGGGCCAGATCGCTGCTCAGTGTCACACACAGCGAGATCGCTAATGAGGTCACAAAAAACGTGACTCAGCAGCGATCTCAGTAGCGATCTCGCTGTGTGTGAAGTACCCCTATGACTTTAAGAGTTTCCCCCACAAGAAACATTTATTTTCCCCTCCCCGCAGTATCATTCATTGCTGTAGGACTCATAATCACTGCATTGTACTCAGATGTTTGTGGTTGGCTCCATTGACATGAAGTGAGCGGCAAGGCCCATTCATGATCATCACTCCATTCAAACGTCTCATCACCAGGGTCATGCAGCAAGAAGGAACAAGAGGAATTGATATCCCTATCCTTCTTCTAGGAACATGAGGATCCCAGCAGAATAATGCTATCAATGTAAAGTGCCTCTCTAATTCTGTTCTCCTGTATGATCACACAACACACGAACACTGGGCTGTAGAGTGGAGGAGGCCTAACTAATTAGAAGGAGTCCTACAACATACTCCTCAGGATTTGTGAATTAGCCTTGGTAGGCTTGGTAACTGTATTCCCAGCCTGCACCAGTGTTTCCCTCCATGGCCACTGTCAGACTGAGCTGATAAATGGATTGAATTCTTGAATGTGACTTTGAAGAAACTTAAATATTTGACGGCACATGAACAACTTCTAGATACCAAACATATCATTGATTAGCTGCGTATTTAGAAAATATGAAACCTAAATATGAGATGCACAACAGGTATAGGTTATCACATTTATTAACATACAGTATTTATCAAGAACATGCTTAAAAGAACTGGAAAGGAGCAAAAAAAAAAACAAAACAGATGGATTGAAAATGCTGGCAAAAAATGGGAGTATTTGTGTATAATAAGTAGACAAAATAGCTCCTTATGCTATTACAATATCTGCATGAATAAATATTTTATAAATAAATATAAAGTGACCAGTGTATTATTGGCAGATATCACAAGAATATATGCGTACATATATCTATCACAAAAGACAGTTTAAGTGATGACGCCCGTACCACACCCCAGAATACACTATATATACATATATATATACACACATACATCTTATCTTATGTATTCATCTATGTGTATTTTTTATTAATTATTTTTACAAACGTTATTTTTAGGGGTGCAGGGGTACAAGAGGACCATAAGACCACTTCGGAGATTACTAATAAGACCAAAAAAGAAAAAAACGAATACAAGGGTCTATAATACATACAAAATATTTTATTAATTAAAAACCATTTGATCTCAAGAGACACAGCCGGAGCTGGACAACAGGTGTCACAATCCACACAATCATATCATCCCTGTCTCAGAGTTCAATATAAATAGCCCACAATAAATGACATCTCACCTGCGACCTCCCAGCGACTTACCTGCGATCCCTATCAGATCGCATCCTTTTTGGGATCGCTGGTAAGTCGTTGTGTGTGACCGGGCCTTTAGTCATGTAATGAGATTAGAGTTAATGTAAACACTGCAGCCCTGTCAGGTGCTACTATGATAATTACTGCTGCATAGACTGAATGCCCTAATCAGAGGCACAGGCAAAAAACAAAGCCTGTGATCTGTATACTGAGGCCTTATCAGGAGCGCTGGTGAGAGCCTAGAAGTACAAGCAGGCACATTACCTAATAGCTGCAAATGCCACCAGACGCTGATACAGGATTGTGACGCTCCCCGACGCTGGCGTTTCGGCGCTTCCTTCTTTGAAGAGTTTATCCTTTTAGGAACTTATCACCCACCCCTCCCCCTCCCCTTTCTAAGTACTAGTTATACCATTAACTCTTTCCAGCCATCTATGGAGTCTTGGCTGTTCTTTTAACTATTTAAATACCAATGTATGTATATATATGTGTATGCACACTGACCTCTCTTTTCTCCTCTTTTTTCTACTTATTTTGCACTTTGCACTTTATGATTGTTCAGTAACCATAATTCTTGGACACATATAAGATTTGCTTATTTATATACTTATCACTTTATGATTAACTAATGTATTGTATTGTATTTATACATTTACTGGTTTGAGATATAATTAAATGAACTTCTATATGGTTGTAATTAAAATCCTTGATTATATATAATGCTGCGATACATTTTTATTTTTATATATACATATGCTCCCTATTTATATTGAACTCTGAGACAGGGATGATATGATTGTGTGGATTGTGACGCCTATTGTCCAGCTCCGGCTGTGTCTCTTGAGAACAAATGGTTTTTAATTAATAAAATATTTTGTATGTATTATAGACCCTTGTATTCGTTTTTTTCTTTTTTGGTCTTATTTGTACATATATCTATGTATATTGAGAACAAAGTATATCACAGTCAATTACAAAGTAATAATTATGTATTCATATAAATACTGAGGAGTAGATATTTCATAGATAGATTACTGATTGTAGAGTGAATGTTATCTTTACAAGGATCAAAGTGAAAGTATAAAGTGTAATGGACGCAAAAGTGTGAAAAATGAATTAAGACATAAGGAACAAAGATATCAAAAATCATAATACAGACCCACAGGTGCCCTGCATAGGAAAGTTTGAGACTGCTAAGTCCAATTTATTTATGAAGATACACTAGAATGCAAAAATGTGGGCACCCCTGGTCCAACTGTTATTGTGAACAGTTAAGCAAGTTGAAGATGAAATATCTAAAAGGCCATGTGCGCACGTTGCGTTTTTTCTTGCGTTTTGGTTGTGTTTTAAACTGCACCGTGTCAATGACAAAATGCATGCATTGTGCTTCCCCAACAAAGTCTATAAGAAGTCAGAATTTCCATGCGCACATTGCTTTTTTTTTGCAGTGTTTTGTTTGACGAATATTTATCAAAAGAATTGCCTAAAAAAAAGCAGCATGTCACTTCTTCACTGCGTATTGTGAACATTTTCCACGCATTGAAATGAATGAGTTGTGTCAGAAACGCAACCAAAATATTTAGCTGTGCGTTTGCACTGCATTTTGGTTGCAATTTGAATCCATTCTTGTCAACAAAAACGCATGTCTCTTAGTCTATCTATTGGTCTCGGTCACTCTCTCTCTATCTATTGGTCTCGGTCACTCTCTCTCTCTGTCGGTCGGTCTCTCCCTCTCTCTGCCCCTCTCCTTCATACTGTCACGCTCCCCGGTTCCCGTGCGGTGCTCCCCGGTTCCCGTGCGGTGCTCCCCGGTCCCCGTGCGGCGCCCTCCGGTCCCCGTGCAGCGCTCCCCGATTCCTGACGGCGCTCCCCGCTCACACTCCAGTCCCCGCTCCTCCTTTCCATGGCTACCCTGCTCCCTCTCCCTCGCCGGCGTCCTCCATGCATCCTCGCTCCAGGCGTCTCTCTGCATCGCAGGACTCTCTGCCCAGCACTCCTGCTTCTTCAGCGCCTCTGCCTTCCCTGGTCTCTGGCACTTGGGCCTCGCGCATGCGCATTAGGGCGCGCGCGTGGTCATTGACCCTCTCTTAAAGGGCCAGCGTCCTAAAACAGGATATTGGCTTACAGGTACAGGGTATAAGAGGAGTCTTCTTCTAAGTGGGCGGGGCCTGTTCTATGTGTTTAGTAAGCTAGGAATTCAGGTCCCCTTTTGCCTTGTCCGGTATTAACCCTCGTTTGTCTCGCAGAGCCTGTCCTGTGACGCCAACCGGTTCTATCCTCGACTGCTGCGGAACTCCTGTCGGTGACTCCACCATCTTCTTCAGTCTGGACCCGGCTCCGATCCCCAGCTCCACGTGGTGACCTCCGTCCTCTTGTCCAGCTGGATCCGGTTCCCGCCTGTCATCTTCATCCGACACCTGGACCGGAGCCTTGTTATCGGGACTACCACCTGAAGCCCTGTGACCTCAGGGACGTCTTCCTTCCTCTTTCCCGGGACGGACTGTTCCTGTACAGTGAGTGCTTCAGCTACCGTGCATCAAGGCCCTCTGGCAGGGTGACCGGACAGTCCCTGTAAAGGGGTTAGCTCCGGGTTGCTCCACTGGAGGAGTCTGGTGCACAGCCCAGAGGTTCCACCACCAGGATCTTACAGCTAGAACAGGCCATGGATCCCGCCGAAGCACTGGCATCCTAGCTGGCCGGATTACAGCAGGAACTGGGACGTCAACGCGAAACCCAATCCCGCATGCTGGCTTTCATGACATCGGTGGACACCCGCCTGAATACGCTACAAGCGACAGCCACATCCCTGGCTACTCAGTCCACGTCCGCAGCTCCCGTAGGGGCTTCCTCGGAAACCTATAAACTCCGGCTGGCATCTCCGCCCTGATATGCTGGCGATCTTAAGACCTGCAGGGGATTTGTGAATCAGTGCTCCCTCCACTTCAAGCTTCTTCCGTACCTTTTTGCCTCAGACCAAGCCAAGGTTGCGTTTGTGATGTCCCATCTAGAGGGTGAAGAACTGGCCTGGATGAATCCCTTGTAGGAGAAGGAGGATCCTGTGACCAACAACATCCAGGACTTCCTGCAGGCTTTTCGCACATTTGACGAATCTGGACACACCGCCGCGTCCGCTTCATCACTCCTCAAGTTACGTCAGGGGACCTTGACGGTGGGCCAGTATGCCATCCGCTTCCGCACCTTGGCCTCAGAAGTAGGATGGAACAATGAGGCTTTGACTGCC
This sequence comes from Anomaloglossus baeobatrachus, assembly GCF_048569485.1. Taxonomy (NCBI): domain Eukaryota; kingdom Metazoa; phylum Chordata; class Amphibia; order Anura; family Aromobatidae; genus Anomaloglossus; species Anomaloglossus baeobatrachus. Next base: position 159,700,739 of record NC_134359.1, read on the forward strand.
GCCTTCTGGGAAGGGCTCACTGGCCGCATCAAGGACGAGTTGGCCGGCCGCGATGTTCCCTCCACCTTGGATGCCCTGATTGCTCTAGCAACCCGAGTGGACCTCCATTTTCAGGAACGATCCAAAGAACTGTCCCGCGAGAGACGTCCAGTACGGTACTCCTCTCCCCCGCTGAAACCCGCCGCTCCCCATGCGGCGTCATCTGGCATTCCCATCCACGAGCCTATGCAAATCGACCGTCTGAGGCAGTCTGAGCAACGCCAAGCAGAACGACTCGCCAAGGGCCTCTGCCTCTACTGCGGAGATGGCACACATCTGCTACGGTCCTGTCCTGAGAGACCGGTAAACTCCAAAGCCTAGGGTTGGTAGGAGAGGCCACCCTAGGTACTGGGACTCTCTCAGATCCTATTACATGGATGGTGCAGGTGACAACAGAGGAGTCCCAGTTCACGGCAGAAGCATATCTCGACTCTGGGGCTGCAGGCAACTTCATCCAGCAGGCCATGGTGGACAAGTACCAAGTGCCTGTTACTTCACTAGACAAACCCCTCGTGATTGCCTTGGTGGATGGGAGACCCCTCTTGGACACCATCTCGTTCATCACCAAGCCTGTGGAACTTCGCATCGGTGCCCCGCACATCGAGAAAATCGCTCTTTACGTCCTTCCGCGCATGTCTCATCAGATCCTGATGGGTCTCCCCTGGTTACGGGCACACGAACAGTCGGTCAGCTGGTGTACTGCAGAGATCACCCGATGGGGTCCGTTCTGTCACGAGAACTGTCTGAAGTCCATACAGCCCATCCGACGACCTCCGGCCCCGGAGTTTCTACAAGGACTGCCTTCTGCTTACTGGTCCTTCGCGGACGTGTTCGGTAAAAAGGAGTCGGAGGTGCTTCCGCGACATCGTCCCTACGTCTGTGCCATCGACCTGCTGCCAGGAACCACGCCTCCTCGGGGACGGATATACCTCTTGTCCCCTGCTGAAACACGGGCCATGTCCATCTACATCAGCGAGAATCTGGCAAGGGGATTCATTCGGAGATCCTCGTCTCCTGCTGGAGCAGGCTTCTTCTTCGTGAAGAAGAAAGTAGGTGACCTGCGTCCCTGCATTTACTACCGTGGACTAAACCAGATCACCGTAAAAAACAAATACCCTCTGCCGCTCATTCCCGAATTATTCGATCTGCTTAGAGGAGCCCGTGTGTTCACCAAGTTGGATCTCCGTGGTGCCTACAACCTGGTTCGCATCCGCCCTGGGGACGAATGGAAGACCGCATTCAATACTCGTGACGGGCACTACGAGTATTGTGTGATGCCTTTTGGTCTGTGTAATGCCCCAGCAGTCTTCCAAGAACTAGTGAACGACATATTCAGGGATTTCCTCTACGTCTGTGTGGTCATGTATCTTGATGACATCCTGGTCTTCTCTCTGGATCTACCGACCCACAGAGAAAACGTGCAGCTGGTCCTACAAAGGCTGAGAGAGAACCGCCTGTACGCTAAGTACGAGAAGTGCGTGTTCGAACAGTCATCTCTTCCCTTCCTGGGTTACGTGATCTCCAACATTGGTCTGCAGATGGATCCAGAGAAGGTCTCTTCCATCCTCAACTGGCCCCCTCCTTCCGGGCTGAAGGCTATCCAACGCTTCCTGGGCTTTGCCAATTACTACCGCCAGTTTATTCCTCACTTCTCTGCCCTGACTGCGCCTCTCTCTGCCGTGACCAAGAAGGGGGCTAACCCGAAGGACTGGCCACCGGCGGCTGATGCCGCATTCCGCTCCCTGAAGCAGACATTTGCTTCCTCTCCTGTTCTCCATCGTCCAGAATTGAACCGACAGTTCACCTTGAAGGTGGATGCCTCCTCCTCAGGGGCCGGGGCAGTGCTTATGCAGAAATCCTTCACCGGGAACATGGTCACTTGCTGATTCTTTTCCAAGAGCTTCTTGGCACCTGAGCGAAACTACACCCACCATCTGTGATCGAGAGCTACTGGCTGTCAAACTGGCGTTGGAGGAATGGCGCTACCTCCTGGAGGGAGCAGTATACCCCGTGATCATTTACACTGACCACAAGAACCTGGAATACCTGCGGTCGTCTCAAAGGCTGAACCCATGACAAGCCCGATGTCCTTGTTGTTTGCCTGGTTCTATTTCCAACTCCATTTCCGGCCCGCGGATAAGAACATGCGAGCTGATGCCTTGTCCAGGTCCTTTGTGCCAGTGGAGCAGGAAGAGGAGGCGTTCCAGCCCATCATTTGTCCTAGTAAGGTCATTCCGGTGGCTCCTGTCACGCTGGCCCAGATACCTCCTGGGAAGACCTATGTCTCGGAGACCGACAGGGAGAGAGTCTTACACTGGGGCCATGCCTTGAAAACAGCCGGCCATGCTGGCCATAAGAAGACTTGGAGTATGATTGTCCGCCACTATTGGTGGCCAGTTCTTCGCAAGAACGTCGCCTCCTTCGTCTCAGCCTGCCCATCCTGTGCTCGGAACAAAACGCCCAAGCACCTTCCCTATGGCCGTCTTCTGCCTTTGCCGATTCCCTCCGTACCGTGGCAACACATTGCCATGGACTTTATTACAGACTTGCCCTTGTCCTCCGGGCATATGGTCATATGGGTCGTGGTAGACCGTTTCTCAAAAATGGCTCATTTCATCCCCATGGTCGGGTTGCCCTCCGCTCCGGAGCTCGCTGACGCCTTCATACAATACATCTTCCGGTTACATGGCTTTCCTGCACACATTGTGTCTGACAGAGGAACTCAGTTTACCTCACGCTTCTGGAGGGCCCTCTGCAAACATCTGGGAGTGACTCTGGACTTTTCTTCAGCCTACCATCCTCAGTCAAATGGCCAAGTGGAACAAGTCAATCAGATCCTGACTTCCTTCCTGCGCCACTACATCAACGTCCATCATGATGACTGGTCCACGCTCCTTCCTTGGGCTGAATTCTCCTACAACCATCACGTCAGCGAGTCCACCTCCAGCTCTCCTTTCCATGTCGTTTACGGACTTCAGCCTTCCGTTCCTTTACCAGTATCCCCGGCTTCTGATGTCCCCGCGGCTGATACCCTGACCCGAGACTTCACTGCCATATGGACCACTGTTAAGACCTCCCTTGAACGCGCCTCCCTGCACATGAAGAGACACGCCGACAAGAGGCGTCTGGATCCACCGAATTTCTCTCCAGGCGATCAGGGTTGCCTGGCTTCAAAATACATCTGATTGAAGCTGCCTTTGTACAAGTTGGGTCCTTGATACATCGGGTCATTCAAGGTTGTCAGCAAGATCAATGAGGTCTCCTACAAACTGCAGCTCCCGGCCACGATGCGGATACCCAACTCATTCCATGTCTCCTTGCTTAAACCGGTTGTTCTTGGTCCCTTCTCCGATGCCGTCTGTGTGGCTCCTCCTCCTATTGCTGATGATGACGTCTATGCGGTAAGGGATATCGTGGCCATGAAGACCGTGCGAGGTCGGCATTACTTCCTGGTGGACTGGGCGGGTTATGGTCCCGAGGACAGATCCTGGGAACCCCGGGAGAATGTTGGCACTCCCCTGATTTGTGCCTTCCTGTCCCGGTTGCGGGGAGGGGGGCGTGGGGGAGGGGGTACTGTCACGCTCCCCGGTTCCCGTGCGGTGCTCCCCGGTCCCCGTGCGGTGCCCTCCGGTCCCTGTGCGGCGCTCCCCGGTTCCCGACGGCGCTCCCCGCTCACCACTCCGGTCCCCGCTCCTCCTTTTCATGGCTACCCTGCTCCCTCTCCCTTGCCGGCGTCCTCCATGCGTACTCGCTCCAGGCGTCTCTCTGCATCCCATAGTTCCTTTCCCTGAAGAAGGAGACAGTTGTGGTCTCCGAAACGCGTAGGATGAAATAAAAAGAATCATTTGCCTGACATCATAGTCTATGGTCTTCAAGCGCGGCAAAATACCTGTCTTTTTTCTTCTGTTGATATTCTACTTGTGCAACAGGGCTGCTGCTGGACCTTTTTGGCGCTCACGTTATGCTGTTAAAGGAGTTGTGACTGGCACAACTCGATCAGGTGAGTGCATCACTTTTACATGATCTTTCCCACCCAATATATCGGGTAAGACCCTATTGCGCCTTCTCTCTCCTATTTAGATTTTCTCTGCATCCCAGGACACTCTGCCCAGCACTCCTGCTTCTTCAGCGCCGCTGCCTTCCCTGGTCTCTGGCACTCGGGCCTCGCGCATGCGCATTAGGGCGCACGCGCGGTCATTGACCCTCTCTTAAAGGGCCAGCGTCCTAAAACAGGATATTGGCTTACAGGTACAGGGTATAAGAGGAGTCTTCTTCCAAGTGGGCGGGGCCTGTTATACGTGTTTAGTAAGCTAGGAGTTCAGGTCCCCTTTTGCCTTGTCCGGTATTAACCCTCGTTTGTCTCGCAGAGCCTGTCCTGTGACGCCAACTGGTTCTATCCTCGACTGCTGCGGAACTCCTGTCGGTGACTCCACCATCTTCTTCAGTCTGGACCCGGCTCCGATCCCCAGCTCCACGTGGTGGCCTCCGTCCTCTTGTCAAGCTGGATCCGGTTCCCGCCTGTCATCTTCATCCAACACCTGGACCGGAGCCTTGTTATCGGGACTACCACCTGGAGCCCTGTGACCTCAGGGACGTCTTCCTTCTTCTTTCCCGGGACAGACTGTTCCTGTACAGCGAGTGCGAGATGCACGCATCAAGGCCCTCTGGCGGGGTGACCGGACAGTCCCTGTAAAGGGGTTAGCTCCGGGTTGCTCCACTGGAGGAGTCCGGTGCACGGCCCAGAGGTTCCACCACCAGGATCTTACACATACTCACCGATCACTGGCGCGGCACTGCAAAGCTGTCAGTCTGCTACCCGTGGCCTCTCCTGCTTCTGAAAGTGTCGGCCGCTCATTAGGCTCATCTCATATTCACTGCTTAACCCACCCACCAGTGCCTATGATTGGTTGCAGTCAATCGCGCCCACACGCTGAGTGACATCTGTCTCACTGCAACCAATTCAATGTTAGTATAGAAAGAAGGGTCTCATGTCACACTTATCAGCATTCAAGAAATAGATGCTTATTAATCCATGCCCTTTATTCAAAAAGCATATACAGGTCTATGGGTCTCAGCCCCCTTCCTCAGGACAATTTTGAATGACAGGATAGATTGATTATCCTGTCATTCAAAAATTGTCCTGAAGAAGGGGGCTGAGAGCTTGGAAACGCATAGACCTGTATTATGCTTTTTGAATAAAGGACATGGATTAAAAAGCATGCGGCTTTTCACCCTACCACTATGTCTTTATTAAATAGGAGAGAAAAGGCGCAATAGGGTCTTACCCGATATATTGGGCAAAATCATATAGAAGTGATGCACTCACCTGATCGGGTTGTGCCAGTCACAACTCCTTAAACAGCAAAGAGTGAGCGCCTGAGCGGTCCAGCAGCAGCCCTGTTGCACAAGTGGAACGTCAAAGGAAAACTGGAGAAAAAACAGGTTTTTTGCCGCGCTTGAAGACCACAGACATTGATGTCAAAACAGATGATTCTTTTTATTATTTCATTCCTACGCGTTTCAGAGACCCCAACTGTCTCCTTCTTCAGGGATGAGAATCATCTGTTTTGACATCAATGTCTGTGGTCTTCAAGTGCGGCAAAAAACTGTTTTTTCTCCAGTTTTCCTTTGACGTTCCACTATGTCTTTATAGGAGTTGTGACTTACACAACCCCTATAGGTGAGGGCATTCATTTTTCTTATCTACTGTTATACCAGATAAGACCCTATTGTGCTTTTTCTCCATAGTCTCCTCATCTCACTGCAACCAATCAAAGCCTCCGGTGGGCGGGTCTATATCGTGCAGTACAATAAATAATTAAAAATAAACGGCATGCAGTCCCCCCCAATTTAGATACCCAGACAAGATAAAGCCACACAGCTGAGGGCTGGTATTCTGAGACTGGGGAGACCCACGTTATTGGGAGCCTCCCAGCCTAACAATATCAGCCAGTAACCGCCCAGAATTGCGGCATCCATTACATGCGACAGGCCCAGGATTTTACTCGCCTCCTCCCGAATGCCCTGGTGCGGTGGCTATCAGGTAATTAGGAGTTAAAGGCATCCTATAGCTGCCATTAAGTAAACTGTAAGTGAAAGTAAATAAACACGAACACCGAAAAATAATTTATTTGAAATAAAAGACAAAAAAATAAACCCTCTTTCACCACTTTATTAATCCCAACACAACCCTCCAGGTGCGAAGTAATCGCAAAAGAGGTCCCACGACACTTCCAGCACTGCTACATCTAAAACTCACAGTTAACGGCTAAAGAGCATGACTGCTCGCTCTGGGTTCCATGCAGCAACTGAAGTGAATCACGCTATCAGAGATTACATCACTCAAGTTACCCTCGGCTACAGATGAAGTCCTCCACCTGTGACAGCAAATCACCCGAGTGACTTAAGTGAGCAACGATCAGCGGTACCATCACTCAGGTGATTTGCAGTCACAGGTGAGTCCTTCACCTGTAACCGCAAATCAGGCCGCAACGCAGAGACAGAGCCATGCAATGACAATGAACTCGGGTGAACCTCTGACGTCACAACTGCGGATCCCGCACTACTGGTTGTGTTGAGGCACTTATGTCAGAGGTTCACCAGAGTTCATTCTCATCACGCGGCTCTGTCTCTGTCTGCTGTTATAAGCCAGTCATGCTCTACGGTGCTGTTGTGACAGAACATGGATGTAGCAGAGCTGAATCGCCGTGGGACTGCACTGTCAAAAAATCCATCCAAAGTGCATGCGTTTTTGATGCATTTTTTTTTTGGCCAACGCAGTGTTTACAGTTGTCAAAGTCTGCAAGAGGATGCATTTTTTTTTTTCAAATCAAGAACGCAGCGTGCAGACATAGCCAAAGGCAAAAAGTTAAAGAAGACACATTTCCTTGGTATTTTAGACAAGAAAGATATATGTATATTTTCATCTTTTCCATTTTAAAAATTAAAAAATGAAAATGGGCTGATGCAAAAGTTTAGGCACACTAAAGGCTGCTTTACATGGTACGACCGATTGTGCGATTTGACAATCGATCGTACCCGCCCCCGTCCTTTTTGCGTCACGGGCAAATCGCTGCCCGTGTCGCACAAAGTCAGTAACCCCGTCACACATACTTACCTCTCGTGCGACCTCGCTGTGGGCGGCGAACGTCCACTTCCTGGAGTGGGAGGGACGTTCAGCGTCACAGCGACGTCACACGGCCGCCGACCAATAGAAGCGGAGGGGCGGAGATGAGCAGGATGTAAACATCCCGCCCACCTCCTTCCTTCCACATAGAGCCGGCGGCGGCCGCGGGAGGCAAGTGAGCTGCTCATTGTTCCCGTGGTGTCACACGCAGCGGCGTGTGCTACCACGGAAACGATGATCAACTAAATTAAACGATATTATGGAACCTAGCGAGCAGTACCCGACTCACGATTTGTGAGCGATACTGCGTCGCTAGGAGGTGTCACACAGGCCGGCATCGTCAGCGATGCCGGATGTGCGTCACAAAAACCGTGACCCCGACGATCTATCGCACGATAGATTGTCTGGTGTAAAGCAGCCTTTAGAGATTTGTGTGCTCAGATAACTTCAAGGTTTCAGACCTTAATTAGCCTGTTATTGTTTTGGCTTTTTCACTGTCATCATTAGGAATGGCCACGTGATGCAACTTTCACAGATTTATAGAAACCCAGCCTCCTTGTGCCAAAAAATAGCAGACATATTTTAAGCAGCTGCTAAAACATTGAAAATTAAAATGGTGAAATCCACAAAGCAGGAGAAGGTTATACGAAGATAGCAAAGCAATTTCAGGTTGCCCTTTCCTCAGTTTGAAATGTAATTAAGAAATAGCAGTTAACAGGAAAACTGGAGGTCAAGATAAGGTCTGGAGATCAAGCAAAATTTTTGTGAGAGCTACTGGTAGATTTCTAGAGATGCAAATCAGAACTCCTGCCTGACTGCAAAAGACGTTCAGGAAGATTTCGCAGACTCTGAAGTTGTGGTAGTGTTCAGAGACGCCTGCACAAATATCGCCTTCATGGAAGAGTCATAGGAAGAAAACCTCTCCCGCATCCTCACCATAAAATTCAGCATGAAAAGCATGCAGAATATCTAAACATGTCTGATACAAGTAAAATATATCTTTGTACCGTGTTAGCAAAATTGAAGTGTCTTTAGTTCCATAAAGATGCGGTACATTCTGGTATCCTCCATTTTGATACAAGTAAAATATATCTTTGTACCGTGTTAGCAAAACTGCTGGTTCAGTCTTTGAGTCCAGGACAAAGGAATGACACCTTAACATGGGACCTATCTCTTATATGGCCCCTGCCCCCCCCCCCCCCCGTCTCTCCTCCTGCTCACTCACCCCCCCCCCCCCACCGCATTCCTTAGGTAAAACCCCCATCCCTTACTCCTTAACCCTTTCCTGGATCTATCACTGCCTCAGTCATGTACGTTACGGCTATCTGCCTTCACTCTGCTTGACTGATGGACTAGTGAATTGCGCTCCTGGTAACCTAATAAATAAGACACCACACACTGCGTGACATGGATTAAAATTTTGGCCACAGCAGCCCTTTATTTTTTATAAGAAAAAACATCAACAAGAAAAAACAAGATTATCGGCCCAGAGATGTGGTTGTTATAAATCCCAGCCCCATATCCCCCTCCGCCGTGTACACCTAGCTCAAGGGGGAATCTGGGTATACCCCTTGATCATTTTCCTTGTGTCCGCTGAGCTCCTCCCCAGGGACCCATCTATTCCACTGTCCACTGAGCTCCTCCCCAGGGACCCATATTCCACTGTCCGCTGAGCTCTGGCCCAGGGACCCCATTAAAAACATAATTCTCCAACCAACATACGTGACTCTTCAGATTTTGTGTTATACCATGCCTGATGAAGAGACCTGAGTAGTCTCGAAAGCTTGCAATTATTACCATCTTTTCAGTTAGCCATTAAAAGGTATCAACCACTGAGGACTCTCTGTTCTTTTAAACAATTTTTTTAAACATGTCTGAAGCATTTTGAAAATAAGTCTTGTGGACCGATGAGGTTAAAATAGAAGTCTTTGGCCACAATGATCAAAGATATGTGTGGAGAGAAAAGGGCACATAATTTCAAGAAAAGAACAGAATCCCAACCATTAACCTTCGGGGTGGATCAATCAAGCTTTGGGGTTGTGCTGTAGCCAATGATAAGGGAATATTTCACAGGTAGAGGGAAGATGGGATTCAAATATAAGATCATTCGTAAAAAAGCTGAAGTAGAAAAGAGGATCGCTTCTACAAATAATAAACACACGCCAAAATCCATAATAGACTAACGCAAAAGGCGCAAGCTGAAGGTTTTACAATGGCCCTTACAGTCCCTTGATCTGAATATCATTGGAAATCTTTGGCTATACCTCAAAAGAGCAGTGCATGCAAGACGATCCAGGAATCTCACAGAACTGGAAGATTTTTCCAAGCAAGAATGGATTAAAATCCATCAAACAAGAATTGAAAGACTCTTGGCTAACTACATAAAGCATTTGCAAGCTGTGATACTTGTCAAAGAGGGTGCTACTAGGTACTAATCATACAGGGAGCTTGAACTTTTGCATTGGCTCATTGGTCTTTTTTTGTTTCTTTCATTTTAAAATATAAAAGATGAAATTAAAATAAAACTTTTGCATGCCTGTATGTAGTCCAAGTCTAAAATATCCTTTTCTGATATTCCAGCACCAAAACGGATCATTCACTGACATCCAAGCCCCATAGAGCTGGCATTCTAGCATCACTGGTCCAATACTGACGACACAGAGGAGGCTCCATCAGTACCATCCCAGCAGCAGAACACTGATCCATGATGTTCCAGCACCACTGAGAGGGATCCATCCTTCAGATTCCTGCACAACAGAGGATCCATTCATGACAACCCAGCATCATAGTGAATCCAAAGCCAGCATTCCAGCACCAGAGATATTTCTATCCTTTACATTTTACCACCACAGAGGTGAATATACTCCGCATATTCCAGCACCAAAGATGCAATCAATTCCTGGCATTTCAGCACCATAGAAGAGAATTCATCAGTGATGATCCAGCACCACAGAGGGAAATCCATCTGTGACAATGCAGCACCAGCACCACTGTGCAGGATTCATCACTGGTATTCCAGCACCATAGAGGTAGATCCGTCAGTGGCATCCCAGTTACCACAAAGATCCATCCCTGGTACCCCAGTACACCAAATATGTATCTCTAGCATCCCAGTACCAAAAAGATCCATCACTGGCTTCCCAGTACCACAAAGATCCATTCATGTCATCCCAGCAGCACAAATATCCATCCCGGGCATCCCAGTACCACAAAGATCCATCCCTGGCATCCCAGTACCACAAAGATCCATCCCTGGCATCCCAGTATCACAAAGATCCATCCCTGGCATCCCAGTATCACAAAAATCCATCCCTGGCATCCCAGTACCACAAAAATCCATCCCTGGCATCCCAGTATCACAAAGATCCAGCCCTGGCATCCCAGTATCACAAAGATCCAGCCCTGGCATCCCAGTATCACAAAGATCCATCCCTGGCATCCGAGTACCACAAAGATCCATCCCTGGCATCCGAGTACCACAAAGATCCATCCCTGGCATCCGAGTACCACAAAGATCCATCCCTGGCATCCCAGTATCACAAAGATCCATCCCTGGCACCCCAGTACACCAAAGATGCATCTCTAGCATCCCAGTACAAAAAGATCCACCACTGGCTTCCCAGTACCACAAAGCACAAAGATCCATCCCTGGCATCCCAGTACCACAAAGATCCATCCCTGGCATCCCAGTACCACAAAGATCCATCCCTGGCATCCTAGTATCACAAAAATCCATCCCTGGCATCCCAGTACCACAAAGATTCATCCCTGGCATCCTAGTATCACAAAAATCCATCCCTGGCATCCCAGTACCACAAATATCCATCCCTCCCAGTACCACAAAGATCCATCTCTGACATCCCAGTACCACAAAGATCCATCCTTGGCATCAAAGTATCACAAAGATCCAGCCCTGGCATCCCAGTACCACAAAAATCTATCCCTGGCATCCCAGTATCACAAAGATCTATCCCTGGCATCCCAGTACACAAAGATCCATTCCTGACATCCCAGTATCACAAAGATCCACCCCTGACATCCGAGTTCCACAAAGATCCATCCCTGGCAGCCCAGTATCACAAAGATCCATCCCTGGCATCCCAGAACCACAAGTATCCTTCCCTAGCATCCCAGTATCACAAAGATCTATCCCTGGCATCCCAGTATCACAAAGATCCATCCCTGGCATCCGAGTACCACAAAGATCCATCCCTGGCATCCCAGTACCATAAATATCCATCCCTGGCATCCGAGTACTACAAAGATCCAGCCCTGGCATCTGAGTACCACAAAAATCCATCCCTGGCATCCCAGTATCACAAAGATCCATCCCTGGCATCCCAGAACCACAAGTATCCTTCCCTGGCATCCCAGTATCACAAAGATCTATCCCTGGCATCCCAGTATCACAAAGATCCATCACTGGCTTCCCAGAACCACAAGTATCCTTCCCTGGCATCCCAGTATCACAAAGATCCATCACTGGCTTCCCAGAACCACAAGTATCCTTCCCTGGCATCCCAGTATCACAAAGATCTATCCCTGGCATCCCAGTACCGCAAAAATCCATCCCTGGCATCTGAGTACCCCAACGATCCATCCCTGGCATCCCAGTATCACAAAGATCCATCACTGGCTTCCCAGAACCACAAGTATCCTTCTCTGGCATCCCAGTATCACAAAGATCTATCCCTGGCATCCCAGTACCACAAAGATCCATCTCTGGCATCCGAGTACCACAAAGATCCATCCCTTGCATCCCAGTATCACAAAGATTTATCCCTGGCATCCGAGTACCACAAAGATCCATCCCTGGCATCCGAGTACCACAAAGATCCATCTCTGGCATCCCAGTACCACAAAGATCCATCCCTGGCATCCCAGTATCACAAAGATCCATCCCTGGCATCCGAGTACCACAAAGATCCATCCCTGGCATCCGAGTACCACAAAGATCCAGCCCTGGCATCCTAGTATCACAAAAATCCATCCTTGGCATCCCAGAACCACAAAAAATCCATCTCTGGAATCCCAGTATCACAAAGATCCACCCTTGGCATCCCAGTATCTCAAAGATCCAGCCCTGGCATCCCATGACCACAGAGGAGGAGGGCTGGTTACAAAAAAGCAGCAGTCACTCCAATGCACTTTCCACTGCCAAAAGTTTCATCAACTCCTCCAATATGACTCAAACAGCCAAACAAGCCAGACATGAACACCAGAGACTGCAGCCAAGCCTGAAGTGAGCGGAGCCCCAAAAGAGGACTGTCAGGAGGAGAGCAGCCCAGCCGGCAGGTGCAGCTCTGGAGGAGACCCCCAAACTGGCTGCTGTGCGCTGCATACACTGTACACTGTGCGGTCAGAAGGAAACTTCCCAGCAGAGTGGAGACTCCGAGTATAACAACTAAGTATCTAGTTACATCAGGAATTATAGTACACAGCCTGAGAGTTTCACAGAAAGTTTCCTCCACCTCTTACTTCCAGCTGCTTCTGTGACTAATACACAGAACTCCGAGTAAGTGATGCAGTGATACCTGTCACCCACATACACTGCTGCCCCTAGGAGCCCAGCCCCCGCTGCTGCCAATCACTTACCCCAGCCTTGTAGAAGAAGCGGCGCTGCTGCCACCCAGCTCTGCCTGGGCTCAGTGTGAGCAGATCCGCAGCTCCTCAGCCAGACCAGTGACGTCACGGCCGTGCCCCCTCCCTGCTGCCGGGCCAAGCACCCTTTCCTTGCTGAGACGGCCAGCGGAAGCCTTTGTCCCTCTGTGCCCATGACTGGGAAGGCGTCCAGGCATTGCTGCTGTCATACCCTCGCTGCATGTTTCTGGCTCAGCCGATAAAAAGACCCTCTTACTAATTCTGGAAGAACGAGTTGAATCCAGGCTTGCTGCAAAGGAACCTTGAGTATTCCTCCCGCTGCTGCGTGTGTAGTGAAGTGCTGGGCAGAGGGTTCCTGCTCAAGTGCTGCAGTGCCATCTGTCCAGGCTCCGGCAGACCCTCACCGTGCACTACATATATACATATATACAGTGTACCTGGACAGTTCATATATACACAAGAAGAGAAAGCGATGGTATTATGCAACTGACAGGCAGTCATTAGCTGTTTAGGTAAAATATATCTTTGTACCGTGTTAGCCAGTAGAGATAAAAGGTATCAACCACTGAGGACTTCAGTTCTTTTAAACAATTTTTTATTAGCTGTTTAGTGATATGAAAATGATGAAAAAATGCAAGCAATATTTTCAAGACATCTTGATTTATTCAATATTAAGTATGAGTTCCACACGCAGAAATTCCCAAACCCACACGCCGTATGCTATCAATGAGGTTACTAATGGTAGTGGAAGGTTCTGCCATACTGAATGCACTAAAGGGGGCTTTACACGCTGCGACATCGCTAATGCGGAGTCGTTGGGGTCACGGAATTCGTGACGCACATCCGGCCGCATTAGCGATGCCGTTGCGTGTGACACCGATAAGCGATTTTGCATCGTTGCAAAAACGTGCAAAATCGCTAATCGGCGACACGGGGGTCCATTCTTAAAAATCGTTACTGCAGCAGTAACGAAGTTGTTCCTGCGGCAGCACACATCGCTGCGTGTGACGCTGCAGGAACGAGGAAGCTCCCCTTACCTGCCTCCCGGTCGCTATGCGGAAGGAAGGAGGTGGGCGGGATGTTACGTCCCGCTCATCTCCGCCCCTCCGCTGCTATTGGGCGGCGGTTCAGTGACGCTTCAGTGACGTCGCTGTAAAGCCGCACGGACTGCCCCCTTAGAAAGGAGGCGGTTCGCCGGTCACAGCGACGTCACCGGACAGGTAAGTATGTGTGACGGCTCTGGGCGATGTTGTGCGGCACGGGCAGCGATTTGCCCGTGTCGCGCAACAGATGGGGGCGGGTACCCACACTAGCGATATCGGGACCGATATCGCAGTGTGTAAAGTAGCCTTTAGGAAAATCATCCAGGTCTGGCAGCGCCCTTTACAATTTCCAGCTAGGGATGTCCCAGATGTTATCATTAGGCCATGCAGGTGCTCAATATCACACAAGCAAAGGCAGTTTGGTGTTGTGATGGAAAATGGCTCCTGCAATACCTTGGACAAATGGCCATACCACGGATTCTGCCACTAAATCATCCTAATGCCAAGCTGTTAGTGCACGTAGAATGGAGGTCAGAGGTCCAGGTACTGTGCAGTATGCCACCCCTTACCATATTCCCAGTAGTATGACGGGTGCATCCTTAAGGCCTCTGCATGGTGTTGGAACATGGGGAATGCTATGAAGAGACCTTCACCAGAGAGTGTTATACCAGTCATACCTCCAGGATCATGGTAAGGTTCCTTATTCCAGGTGCAACCTCGGCATTACATTGATCTGGTGGTAGAACCGGTGGTACAGACATTTCCCCAAAGTATCCTAGGAGACTAATCATCCTATAATTGCATAACCTTTCTTTTTGCTGCAATATATATATATATATATATATATATATATATATATATATATATATATATATATATATATATTTAATTAATTAATTAATATTACACTTAGATTTTTTCTTTTTAGCATTACACTTAATGTATTTTTATATTTTTTATATGATCTATGTGTGACGCCCCTTAGGCCATGTGCGCACGTTGCGTTTTTTTCTGCGTTTTGGCTGCGTTTACAACTGCACTGTGTCATTGACAAAATGCATGCGTTCTGCTTCCCCAGCAAAGTCTATGAGAATCATGCAAAATCTGTGCGCATGATGCTTTTTGAAATGCAGCGTTTTGATTGTCAAAAATTTGACAAAATCTCTGCGTTTAGTAAAGCAGCATGTCAATTCTTTTGCCCGTTTTGGCAGCGTTCTACACCCATTGAAATCAATGAGTTGTAGAAAAACACTGCCAAAATATTAAGCAGTGCGTTTGCACTGCATTATTGTTGCGATCCGCATGTATTTTTAACATAACAAAGGCAGGTCTTTCGGTCATCCATCATCACCGCACATATATCGGCACTACTTCACTCATGATCACCGCACACATCCAGGCACTACCACCCCCATCATCACCGCACACACGCAGGCACTACCGCACTCATCATCACCGCATACACGCAGGCACTACCACACTCATCATCACCGCACACATACCGGCACTACCGCACACATCATCACCGCACACACGCACACACTACCGCACTCATCACCGCATACACACCGGCACTTCCGCTCCTATCATCACCGCACACATTACCTCAGTGATGTCCCCGCTGACAGTGCGACTAACTTCAGTTGCTGCCTGGAGCTGACAGAGAGCGGCGGTGTTCTACGGCCACTCCGGTCAGCTTAATGTAGCAGAGCTGGATGCGTCGCGGGACCTCGTGTGGATTACGCCGGACCTGGAGGGCTATTTGGGGGTTTTATGAAGTGGTGAAAGAGGGGGTTTTTTTATCTTTTATTCCAAATAAAGTACTTTTTTGGGTGTATGTGTTTATTTACTTTCACTTACAGGTTAATCATTGTGGGTGTCTCATAGACGCCTGCCATGATTAACCTAGAACTTAGTGGCAGCTATGGGCTGCTGCCATTAACTCCTTATTACCTTGATTGCCACCACACCAGGGCAATTCGGGATGAGCTGGGTACAGTCCCAGAACTGTCGCATCTAATGGATGCGGCAATTCCGGGCGGCTACTGGCTGATATTGTTAGGCTGGGGGGCTCACCATAACATGGGGCTCCCCATTCTGAGAATACCAGCCTTCAGCCGTGTGACTTTACCTTGGCTGGTATCAAAATTAGGGGGGACCACACGCCGGTTTTTCTAATTATTTATTTATTGTACTGCACGATATAGACCCGCCCCCCGGCGGCTGTGATTGGTTGCAGTGAGACAGCTGTCACTCAGCGTGGGGGCGGGTCTGACTGCAACCAATCATAGGCACCGGTGGGCGGGGGAAGCAGTGAATACTAGATGGAATAATGAGCGGCCGGCATTTTCAAAAGAGGAAAAGCCGCTGGAGCTTTGTGACAACTGTGCAGCATCGCGCCCGTGATCGGTGAGTATGAGGGAGGGGGAGAGAGACCAGGAGTGACTCTAAACGATTTTGATTGTTCTGCTAGACATGCTGAGCATACTCAGTAGAACGTGACGGAATTTGTCAGCGGATTCCGCCGCTTAGCGCATAGTGGCGGAATCTGCCACCATAGACAATCATTAGTCGGAATCCGTCAAGGTGTGTTATTTTAACAACCCAAAAAACGCTACATGTAGCGTTCCCACTGCTCGATGCTACGTCAAAATACGACGCAGCGTCGTCTAGGGGATGAAACACAGACACTCGCATTACAGTGCGTCGTCAACACAAGTCTATGGAGAATAGCGCAGTGCGTTAACGGACTGCGCTATTCTCCATAGCGGCGGAGTTCGGTGAACGCAAGTGTGAAAGTAGCCTTAGGAGACCAAGGCTGGTCCTTGGGATGGGAGACTGAAGGACATTGTACCAGGCACAGGGGCCACAACAAAGCACTGAGTCTGCAGGAATGAGACTGGAATAGGGCGAGAGGTGACCGTTGGAGATGGTGAGACAGAGGAGACATGGTAGCTCAGGTCAAGCCTAATGCGGGATTCACACGGTACGATCTATCATTCGATTGCAGGAGCGATCGTACCCGCCCCCGTCGTTTGTGCGTCACGGGCAATTAGTTGCCTGTGGCGCTCAAAGTCGGTAAACTGCCATCACACGCACATACCTGCTGTGCAACCTCGCTGTGGGCGGCGAACATCCACTTCCTGAAGGGGGAGGGACGTTCGGCGTCACAGCAATGTCACACAGCGGCCACCCAATAGAAGCGGAGGGGTGGAGATGAGCGGGACGTAAACATCCCGCCCACCTCCTTCCTTCCGCATAGCCGGCGGGAGCCGCGGGACGCAGTTAAGCTGTGTTCATCGTCCCCAGGCTGTCACACGGAGCGATGTGTGCTACCCCGGTTACGATGAACAACCGGCGCAAAGTAGAATAAACGATTTTTTAAAAATCAGCGAACTGTACACGATTCGCGATTCGTAACCGTTTTGCGATCGTTTACAGACGCTCATAGGTGTCACACGGGACAACGTCGCAAGCGATGCCGAATGTGCATCACGAAAACCGTGACCCCAACGACATAACGCACGATAGATCGTCTCGTGTGACGCCCGCATAATAGTTACCACAGTGCCAGTGCAGTCGGGGTGCAGAGCCCTTGGTTGGGGAAACCTTCAAATCAACCTAACAAATCTGCAGGGGCTGGGGATTTCATGTCCCATCGCCCACCACCCCTTTTCCCACAGCACAGTGACTATAGGATCCGGGGTCGAGTTTACAGCCAAGCCCCACGGCGAGGACTCGCGTCACCTTCTCACGGGAAGGGGCACTTAACACGGACAGCGGGGTCCCCAAGTTGCTTCAGGCTACGGGGAGCCGCGAATCAGCGCAAGGAGGAAGGTCTCACACATTTCCACAGACACCAGCGATTGCCTACAATTCACCCGAGACTGGCTGGAGTCCATCCATGGCGGCGTAAAGCGGCACCTCCGGGGAGCCTTAAGAACCGTGAGAAAAAGGAACTTTGAATCGCAGCCCCGGTGTTGTCCTTGTCATTGCCGGTGCCGCCGCCCAGCGTTTCGGCGCCATCAGCTGTCGCCAACGCTCTCATCCTCCCTGGGGCTCACTCCACCTGTGGGGAGCTGGACTATCTGGGTTACGTTAACATCAGCCCCGGAGTAGAGCAACATCTTGCAGTGGTGGCTAATACCTGGCCGCACACCACGGGTGGCATTGCAAAGCATCCCCCATTCCCATCCAACACCGCCCCTGGAAGAGGAAAAGTCACAGGAAGGGTCATCGGCAGAGGAGGCCGAGAGCCCAGTCACCGCTGCAACCGGTGATGACTCCCAGGGACCCTTCGCCCTCCTTCCATCCCCCTACACCGCACACCTTGCACCTGTTTGTTTGCCTTTTACTGTACATGGAGAGAGAGGGGAGCCAGCACGATCTGAAAATGGCATGCATCATATAAAAAGTGCAAATTCACAGATTTATTCCAACTGTACTGTAATATAAATGAGATTTTTAGAAAATAATTGATCAATTCTTTGAGCCACCCCTGCCAACGTCACGGCAAATCTCAATAGGGGGGTCCTACTCTATATTCTGTATTTCATGTGCCATGCGGCCTCCTAGATAAAGTTAAAAGCAGAACCATAATGGAGCACACATACCTGTAAGGCTACTTTCACACATCAGTTTTTTGCCATCAGGTTCAATCCGGAAAAAAACGGGTAAAACGGATGCGGTACCGCATCCGTTTTTTCCCCATAGACTTGCATTGGTACCGGATTGTATCGGATGGCTTTGCGTTGCATCCGTTTTTTTCCGGATGCGGCAAAATTTATCAAAGCGGCGGCCGGAGGCAACGTATCTTGCAACGTTTTTTTGTCCGGCAAAAAAACAGCATCGCGCCGGATCCGGCGCGATACGGCGTGTTTTACAATGAAAGCCTATGGACGCCGGATCCGGCGCAATGCGGTAAAAAATGGATGCGGCTACCGGATCCGTTTTTGTAAACTGCGCATGCACCAAATTAATTAAAAAAGCTGATCCTTCAAAAAAAAGGACAAACCGGATGCAAAAACGGATGCAAACCGTATCCACCGGATCCGGTTTTGTACGCATCCGGCATAACGGATCCGTTAAAAACCGGATCCGGTGGATACAGTTTGCATCCGTTTTTGCCGGATCCTTTGCATCAGGAAAAAAAAGGATTGTGCCTGAATGCAGAAAACTGATGTGTGAAAGTAGCCTAACCTGTATATATAACCGCTTCTATGTTGCAAAAGAGGCAATTGTGGATAGAGGCCAGCCCAGGTCCCAGCATGTGGAGCAAGCTCTACACATACCAGGACTATATCAGAACTGACCCTCCCAGTGCCAGAGAGCAACCATTGATAAAGGCGGACCAGATCCAAGTATGGTGCTTAATTAGCAATGCCTGTGGAAAGGGTGAGGCAACTGAATGTGTACAGCTACCAACAGGAGGAATATATTGAAAACCAAGATCAGGCGTGCATAGCATGGTGGTGACCAGCCACCAGACATTTGTAGCATAACTACAACCAAACAGAGAGAGAGAGGGGAGCCAGCACGATCTGAAAATGGCATGCATCATATAAAAAGTGCAAATTCACAGATTTATTCCAACTGTACTGTAATATAAATGAGATTTTTAGCAAATAATTTTGGTTTGCAATGTATTCCTCCTGTTGGTAGCTGTTCAGATTCAGTTACCTCACCCCTTTCCACAGGCAATGCTAATTAAGCACCATTCTTGGATCTGGTCCGCCTTTATCAATGGTTGCTGTCTGGCACTGGGAGGGTCAGTTCTGATATAGTCCTGGTATGTGTAGAGCTTGCTCCACATGCTGGGACCTGGGCTGGTCTCTATCCACAATTGCCTTTTTTGCAACATGGAAGCGGCTATATACAGGTTACAGGTATGTGTGCTCCATTATGGTTCTGCTTTTAACTTTATCTAGGAGGCCGCATGGCACATGAAATACAGAATATAGAGTAGGACCCCCCTATTGAGATTTGCCGTGACGTTGGCAGGGGTGGCTCAAAGAATTGATCAATTATTTGCTAAAAATCTCATTTTTTTATTATAGTACAGTTGGAATAAATCTGTGAATTTTCACTTTTTATATGATGCATGCCAATTTCAGATCGTGCTGGCTCCTTTTTCTCTTTTACTGTACATGTAGCCGACGGGGCCACGGAGCCGGGTCTGGCCCGTCACAGCAACCCCACAAAATCACTGGCCCAGTGACGAGTAACCCCTGAGGCCCCGGGGCGCTACATATGCAGATGCACACACTTGGTTTATGTAATGTCGTACATGTTGATGAATTTTTTATGTATGTAGTTTTTTTGTCTTTTTTACACATGTATGTATAATATACCATTATATATGTACTGTATATACAGCTCTGGCAAAAATTAAGAGAGCACTGCAAAATTGTCAGTTTTTCTGTTTTTTTTCTCTTTGTAGGTATACTAGCTGTAGTACCCGGGCGTTGCCCAGTAGAGTAACTGTCTCTCTGTCTCTCTCACAGTGTCTGTCTCTGATATCTGTCTCTGTGTCTCTGTCTGTCTGTTTCAGGCTCTTTGTCTGTCTTTGTATCAGTCTCTATATCTGTCTCTGTATCAGTCTCTTTGTCTGTCTCTATCTCTGTCTGTCCCTCTCTATCTCTGTGTCTCTCTGTCTCTCTCTATCTCTCTGTCTGTCTGTCTCTCTCTGTCTGTCAGTCTCTTTCCCCGTCTGTCTCGTTCCAGGTCTGTCTCATTTTAGGTCTCTCTCGTTCCAGGTCTTTCTCTTTCCCCGTCTGTCTCTGTCTCTTTCCCTGTCTGTCTCTTTCCCCGTCTGTCTCTGTCTCTTTCCTTGTCTCTGTCTCTTTCCCCATCTGTTTCTTTCCCCATCTGTCTCTGTCTCTTTCCTTGTTTCTGTGTCTCTCCTTGTCTCTGTCTCTTTACCTGTCTGTCTCTTTCCCCATCTGTCTCTTTCCCCGTCTGTCTCTTTCCCCATCTCTTTCCCCGTCTGTCTTTTTCAACATCTGTCTCTTTCCCCATCTGTCTCTTTCCCCGTCTGTCTTTTTCCCTGTCTGTCTCTGTCTCTTTTTCTGTCTCTTTACTTGTCTGTCTCTTTCCTTATCTCTGTCTCTCTGTCTGTCTCTTTCCCTGTCTGTCTGTGTCTGTCTTCCTCTGTCTGTCTCTTTGACTGTCTGTCGCTCTCTATCCGTCTCTTTCCCTGTCTGTCTGTCTCTTACTGTCTCTGTCTCTCTCTATCCGTCTCTCTACTGACATCATATTACCTCACACATACAGTGCCTACAAGTAGTATTCAACTCCCTGCAGATTTAGCAGGTTTACACATTCGGAATTAACTTGGCATTGTGACATTTGGACTGTAGATCAGCCTGGAAGTGTGAAATGCACTGCAGCAAAAAAGAATGTTATTTCTTTTTTTTTTTTTTTTTTAAATTGTGAAAAGTTTATTCAGAAGGTCATTTATTATTCAACCCCTCAAACCACCAGAATTCTGTTTGGTTCCCCTAAAGTATTAAGAAGTATTTCAGGCACAAAGAACAATGAGCTTCACATGTTTGGATTAATTATCTCTTTTTCCAGCCTTTTCTGACTAATTAAGACCCTCCCCAAACTTGTGAACAGCACTCATACTTGGTCAATATGGGAAAGACAAAGGAGCATTCCAAGGCCATCAGAGACAAGATCGTGGAGGATCACAAGGCTGGCAAGGGGTACAAAACCCTTTCCAAGGAGTTGGGCCTACCTGTCTCCACTGTTGGGAGCATCATCCGGAAGTGGAAGGCTTATGGAACTACTGTTATTAATAATTATTGACCCACACTTTTATGTTGAAAATGTATTAAAATTTAACTGAGCAACATAACTTGTTGGTTTGTAAGATTTATGCATCTGTTCATAAATCCTGCTCTTGTTTGAAGTTTGCAGGCTCTAACTTATTTACATCTTATCAAACCTGCTAAATCTGCAGGGGGTTGAATACTACTTGTAGGCACTGTATGCTTCTTATACTATCAATGTCTTTCGTTCCTATAGCAACCAATTACAGCTCCTATTAATAACATAACAGCTCGCAGCTCCATTGACTTTAATGGAGGCAGATATTTTGGAGAGTAAGGGGTACTTTACATGTTGCAACATCGCTAGCATCGGCTAGCGATGCCGAGCGCGAGGGTACCCGACCCCGTCGCACAAGCGATATGTGGTGATTGCTGCCGAAGCGAATATTATCGCTACGGGAGCTGCACACGCACATACCTATTCGGTGATGTCGCCGTGACCGCCGAACAGTCCCTCCTTCAAGGGGAGGTGTGTTCGGCATCACAGCGACGTCACCGCGGCGTCACTAATCGGCCGCCCAATAGAAGCGGAGGGGCGGAAATGAGCGGGACATAGCATCCCGCCCACCTTCTCCCTTACGCATTGCCGTCAGGATGCAGGTAAGGAGATGTGTGTTGCTCCTGCGGGTTTACACACAGCGATGTATGGAGCTGCAGGAACGACAAACAACATTGTACCTGCAGTC
The DNA here is from genome assembly GCF_048569485.1 of Anomaloglossus baeobatrachus. Lineage (NCBI taxonomy): Eukaryota > Metazoa > Chordata > Amphibia > Anura > Aromobatidae > Anomaloglossus > Anomaloglossus baeobatrachus. Next base: position 159,723,066 of record NC_134359.1, read on the forward strand.
AACCCGACATGAACGAAGCTAGACAGATCGACGATTTTCGATGCTTTTGCGATTGTTTATCATCGCACCTAGGATTTACACGTTGTGATGTCGCTACCTGCGCCGGATATGCGTCACTAACGACATGACCCCGACGATATTTCGGAAGCGATGTCGCAACGTGTAAAGCCCCCCTAACTGTAAAGCGCGGAGTTAAATTTTTCCATCAAAACTAAAGCGGGCTTTACACACAGTGACATCACTAGCGATGTCGCTGGTGAAAGCACCCGCCCCCGTCGGTTGTGCGTCATGGGCAAATCGCTACCCGTGGAGCACAACATCGCTAACACTCGTCACACGGACTTACCTTCCCTGCGACGTCGTTGTGGCCAGCGAACTGCCTCCTTTCTAAGGGGGTGGTTCGTGCGGTGTCACAGCGGCGTCACTAAGAGGCCAACCAATAGAAGCGGAGGGGTGGAGATGAGCGGGCCGAACATCCCGCCCACCACCTTCCTTCCTCATTGCGGGCGGCCGCAGGTACGGTGATGTTCCTCGTACCTGCGGTGTCACACATAGCAATATGTGCTGCCACAGGAACGACCAACAACCTGCGTCCTGCAACAGCAACGATAATCAGGATTAGAATGACTGGTCAACGATCAACGATTAGGTGAGCAATTTTGATCGTTAGCGATGTCGTTGCGTGTAAAGCCCGCTTTAGTCTATGACATTCCCTGAGTCACATGGGGTGTCTGTGCAAATTTTTGTGATTGTAAATGCGACAGTGCGGATTCCTTTAGCGGACATACACACGTACACACACACATACATAAGCGGGCTTTACACACAACGATATCGCTAACGAGATGTCGTTGGGGTCACGGAATTTGTGACGCACATCCGGCCTCGTTAGCGACGTCGTTGCATGTGAAACGCACGAACGACCGTTAACGATCAAAATTACTCAACATATCGTTGATCATTGTCCGGTCATTCTAATCCCGATTATCATTGCTGTTGCAGGACGCAGATTGTTAGTCGTTCCTGCAGCAGCACACATCGCTATGTGTGACACCGCAGGAATGAGGAACAACATCGTACCTGCGGCCGCTAGCAATGAGGAAGGAAGGAGGTGGGCGGGATGTTCCGACCGCTCATCTCCGCCCCTCCGCTTCTATTGGGCAGCCGCTTAGTGACGCCGCTGTGACGCTGAATGAACCGCCCCCTTAGAAAGGAGGCGGTTCGCCGGCCACAGTGACGTCGCTAGGCATGTAAGTATGTGTGATGGGTGTTAGTGATGTTGTGCGCCACGGGCAGCGATTTGCCCGTGACGCACAATCGACGGGGGTGGGTGCTTTCACCAGCGACATCACTAGCAATGTCGTTGTGTGTAAAGCCCGCTATACACTCAGCTTTATACAGTATATTAGATTTTTGAGTAAAATGGAAATTGTTCTTTTATTCTATAAAGTACTGACAACATGTCTCTGAATTTCCAAGTAATACATTTTGTATTTATTTTCTGTAAATGAGAAATGGATCAAAATAACAAAAACAATGCAGTGCTTTCAGACCTCAAATAATGCAAAGAAAACAAGTTTATAATCATTTAGATACAGCAATACTAATGTTTTAACTCAGGAATAGTTCAGAAATCAATATTTTGTGGAATAACCATGATTTTTAATCTCAGCTTTCATGCGTCTTGGCATGCTTTCCACCAGTCTTTCACACTGCTTGTGGGTGACCTTATGCCACTCCTTGTGCAAAAATGTAAGCAGTTCTTTTTTTGATAGCTTGTGGCTATCCATCTTCCTCTCTTTCTTGCTGGGCAAGCAGGGATTTTAGTAAACCCACTGGACCACAGCACACAGAAAACCTAGAATGGTTTGACTACGGAATCACACCTCGTTTTCATCAGAGCCTCTGATTTTGAGGGTGTTACACTACAAGTGTGAGACCGGGTGCCACTCGGGAAGACTGGTGCTGCAACGACTGGCTCCAGGGTTATGGGAGCGATAGCCTCTGGAGAAAATTAACTGTGGCAAGAGGTGTTGAAGTTTCAACCGGTATGGCTGGTGAGGAGACTGCGACAGCGGGTATCATGGTTGGCAGCTTATAGCACCAGCGGCAGGTTAGGGATAACAGCAGAAATATACTAAAACACAAATATGTCAGCAGTGGAAACTAGCACAATACAACAGCAGCAATGGAGACAGCAGCACAGTGCTAGGGAACCTGAGAACTAGCAATGTATTAGACTAGTTTCCCAGGTACTTCATAAAGGGAGGAAGTACCGTAAATACCTGCAGCCTCTCAGCTGACCTGAGAGACACTTCCAGGCTAAGGGTACGCTGGCCCTTTAAGAAAGAGGCGTGGTCACAGACAAGCCCTTAGGGCATAACCAGAAAGCCTGTGATGAGTACACAGCCTTCAGGAGACAGCAGTATGGGATGGGAATGAGGCGGCCAGTGCCTGAAGGGCAGACGAGTGAGAGAGCCGGGAGAAAGGGGCAGGACAATGCATGGATGCCGGTGTGGGAATTACAGCACCCGCCTTATGTCCCCACTTTTTCAGGAATCTGTTAAGGAGAAGAGGGGCATTAATATTCTGCCTTGGCTTCCATTACCTCTCCTCAGGACCAAACCCCTTCCAGTCCACCAGGTAATAGGTTTTACTTCTGACCTCTTTCACAGCAAGGATGGCTTTTACCTCATAGATGTTTTCATCACTGACCGGAGGCGGTGAGGTGCCAGTGAGGTGCCAGGGTCCCTGTGATAATGGCTCAGGATGACAGGTTTGAGGAGGGGCACATGGAATGAGTTGGGGATGTGTACGGAGGCTGGGAGCTTCAGTTTGTAGGACACCTTGTTAATCCACTGGAGCACCTCAGAGGGACCGATTAAGCAGGGATTCAACTTGTAGGAATGAAACTTGTGACGGACATATCATGAAGAGAGCCATACCTTGTCTCCAGGCTGGAACAAAGGAGGGTCTATGTGTCTCTTGTCCGCATTCCTCTTCATACAGATGAAGGAGTGCTCCAGATGTCGGAGAACATCTTGAGGGAATCGGCTGCAGGGTTGCTGGAGGTGAGTGCCATTGGGAACAGAATTCTGAGTCGTTGTCTATACACAATCTGAAAAGAAGAATTGGCAGAAGACTCACTCACGTAATTGTTATACAAGAACTCTGCCCACTCAAGGACTTGACCCAGCCACTGTGATGCTCATTGACAAAGTGCCTCCAGAAGTTTGGCAGAATCTAATTCACCATTCCACTTGGCCGTTGGACTGTGGCTGGTAGGCCGATGAGAAGTCCAAGGTGATATCCAGTAACCTACAGGTGGCTCTCCAGAATCGAGACGTAAAGTGGACACCTCTGTCGAATACTATGTGGAGGGGTGGACCATACAGCCATAAAATTAGCTGGATGAAGTGCTCAGTGACCACTTGCACGAAGGGCAAACCGGTCAGCAGCATAAAATGGGCTATTTTAGAGAATCTGTCAACCACCACTCAGATGACGGTGCAACCGGAGGACTTTTGGAAATCTGTAATAAAGTCCATCCCAATGTTCTACCAGGGGGCAGATGGCACTGGCAAAGAGAGCAGTTGGCCAACAGGAAACTTCTTCGGTGTATTGTTGTGGGCACATAAGGGACAGGCATATACAAACTCCAGAACATCTTGTCACAATGTAGGCCACGAATAATGCCATGAGATCAGCTGCAAAGACTTCTGTCCAGCGTGACCAGCCAGCCAGAAGGAATATACAGTGCCTACAAGTAGTATTCAATCCCCTGCAGATTTAGCAGGTTTGATAAGATGCAAATAAGTTAGAGCCTGCAAACTTCAAACAAGAGCAGGATTTATTAACAGATGCATAAATCTTACAAACCAACAAGTTATGTTGCTCAGTTAAATTTTAATAAATTTTCAACATAAAAGTGTGGGTCAATTATTATTCAACCCCTAGGTTTAATATTTTGTGTAATAACCCTTGTTTGCAATTACAGCTAATGATCGTCTTTTATAAGACCTGATCAGGCCGGCACAGGTCTCTGGAGTTATCTTGGCCCACTCCTCCATGCAGATCTTCTCCAAGTTATCTAGGTTCTTTGGGTGTCTCATGTGGACTTTAATCTTGAGTTCGTTCCACAAGTTTTCAATTGGGTTAAGGTCAGGAGACTGACTAGGCCACTGCAACACCTTGATTTTTTCCCTCTTGAACCAGGCCTTGGTTTTCTTGGCTGTGTGCTTTGGGTCGTTGTCTTGTTGGAAGATGAAATGACGACCCATCTTAAGATCCTTGATGGAGGAGCGGAGGTTCTTGGCCAAAATCTCCAGGTAGGCCGTGCTATCCATCTTCCCATGGAAGCGGACCAGATGGCCAGGCCCCTTGGCTGAGAAACAGCCCCACAGCATGATGCTGCCACCACCATGCTTGACTGTAGGGATGATATTCTTGGGGTCGTATGCAGTGCTATCCAGTCTCCAAATGTCACGTGTGTGGTTGGCACCAAAGATCTCGATCTTGGTCTCATCAGACCAGAGAACCTTGAACCAGTCTGTCTCAGAGTCCTCCAAGTGATCATGAGCAAACTGTAGACGAGCCTTGACATGACGCTTTGAAAGTAAAGGTACCTTACGGGCTCGTCTGGAACGGAGACCATTGCGGTGGAGTACATTACTTATGGTATTGACTGAAACCAATGTCCCCACTGCCATGAGATCTTCCCGGAGCTCCTTCCTTGTTGTCCTTGGGTTAGCCTTGACTCTTCGGACAAGCCTGGCCTCGGCACGGGTGGAAACTTTCAAAGGCTGTCCAGGCCGTGGAAGGCTAACAGTAGTTCCATAAGCCTTCCACTTCCGGATGATGCTCCCAACAGTGGAGACAGGTAAGCCCAACTCCTTGGAAAGGGTTTTGTACCCCTTGCCAGCCTTGTGACCCTCCACGATCTTGTCTCTGATGGCCTTGGAATGCTCCTTTGTCTTTCCCATGTTGACCAAGTATGAGTGCTGTTCACAAGTTTGGGGAGGGTCTTAATTAGTCAGAAAAGGCTGGAAAAAGAGATAATTAATCCAAACATGTGAAGCTCATTGTTCTTTGTGCCTGAAATACTTTTTAATACTTTAGGGGAACCAAACAGAATTCTGGTGGTTTGAGGGGTTGAATAATAAATGACCTTCTGAATAAACTTTTCATAATTTTAAAAAAAAAGAAATAACATTCTTTTTTGCTGCAGTGCATTTCCCACTTCCAGGCTGATCTACAGTCCAAATATCACAATGCCAAGTTATTTCCGAATGTGTAAACCTGCTAAATCTGCAGGGGGTTGAATACTACTTGTAGGCACTGTACCTACTGAAGAACTCACTTCCTGTCCATTTCAGCAACAAACGTCTTACCAGGGGAAACCTAGGACACGTCTGTTGGAGCCACTGTCACCATTCTGGAAGGCTTGAATATGTGTTAAGGCTCCTCCTTCTGATCGGGCAACAGAAACGACCGTGACAGCACATCAACTTTGATGTTCTTCTCTGCAGAACGAAGTCAAAAAGGGCAAAGAACAGCAACCACTGGGCTTGGCGTGGGTTTAACCTCTAAGATGAGTATAGGCAGGCCAAGTTTTGTGGTGTGGTCATTCCATGACAGGGTGCATCGCTCCCTCCAGCAGATATTGCCATTCCTCCACAGCCATCTTGATCACCAATGGTTCCCGATCGCCAATCAAGTAGTTGTGCTCAGCTAGGGAGAAAGCTCTTGAAAGGAATCCACACGTTACAGTCTTACTTGTAGCTGACTTCTGTGTGAGGACCATCCCGGCATCGAAGGATGAAGCATCCACTTCCAGGATAAAGTGCTTGCTACTCTCCGGTCTATTTAGTGCTGGAGCCGAAGTGAAGGCCTGTTTGAGGGACATAAAGTCGTTTTCTGCTTCTTTGCGGTTCAAGGCTGAGATGGGAAAAGTCAGGAACGAGAACAAACACGAGGAACCGCTGGATCGTTTTCAGACTGTCAGGATGAAGCCACTTCAATACTGCTGACAACTTGTCTGTAACCAGGAAGCCTTAAATGAGTACACAGCCTCTGGGAGACAGCAGCATGAGACGGGAAAGAGGCGGGCACTTCAAGAAGGGCATACAGGAGAGAATTGATCTGACGTCCATGCTGGGAAAGGGGCAGGACAATGTGGGGACGCCGAAGTGGGCGTTACAGAGAGCCACTTGAAATTTAGAGAGCAAAATTGTCTTGGATAGATAGCGGACGCCATGTCGCATTTGGAGAGCCACCAATGTGCCCAAACAGTGGAGCTCCACCACAAGTTACCCATTTTGGAAACTAGACCCCTGAAAGAATTTACCTAGATGTTTGGTGAGCGCCTTGAACCCCAAGGCGCTTCACAGGATTTTTTTAACGTTGAGCCATGAAAATGAAAAATACATTTTAAACCACAAAAATGTTGCTTTAACCCGAAATTTTTCATTTTCACTAGGGTAATAGGAGATAATGGACCATACAGTTAGTTGGGCAATTTCTTCTTAGTACGCCAATACCCCATATGTGGTCAAAAACTACTTTTGAGTCACAGTGCAAAGTGAAGAAGGGAAGGAATACCATATTTGAGTTCAGATTTATTTGGAATGGTTTGTTGGTTCCATGTCTCATTGACAGAGCCCCTGAGGTAACATAGCAGAAACCCCCACAAGTGATCCCATTTTATAAACTGCACCCCTCAATGAATTCATATAGGGGTGCAGTGAGCATAATGACAGCACAGGTGTGTCACAAAATTTTATACTATTGGGCGGTGAAGAAAAAATAATTACATTTTTTCCACTAAAAATGTTGTTTTAGCCCAGATTTCCAATTGCCACAAAGGAAATAGAATAGATAAAACAGGCCTCATAATGTATTACACAATTTCTCCTGAATGTGGCAATACCTAATATATGAATGTACAGTGCTGTTTGGCGACATGGGAGGGCTTGGAAGGAAACGAATGCTATTTGACTTTTGGAGCACAGATTTTCCTAGAAAAATTACATTTTTACCACTAAAATGTTGTTTTAACCCCAGTTTACCAATTTTCACAAGGATAATAGTTAAAAAAGATCCAATAATGTGATACACAATTTTTCCTGAAATTGGTAATATCCCACATGTGACGTCACAGTACTATTTGGCCACACCACAGGGCTTGGGAGGGAAGGAGCGCTATTTGAATTTTAGGGCACATATTTTCCAATAATAGTTTGCGGACTCCATTTGCAGAGCCCCTAAGTGCCAGAACAACAGAAACCCCCCCTCAAGGGATCAAATTTGGGAAGTTAAGCCCCTCTGGGAATTCATCTATGGGTTAGGAATGATTTAGTCTTAAGAAAACCCCCATGGAGTTAAAGGCAGTGAATGTTGCAGAATTAAAAATGACAAATAAGTCCTTTTCATGTCCAGTACATTGTAGTGCTCATACATTGTGCCCAGCTCATGCGTCTTTAAACCTGAACTCCTTAATTATGCAGGTTCTACACATTACAACAATGCCAAACATGTGGACGTTAACCCCTTCACCCCCGGCCGATTTTCTGTTTTCTTTTTTTGGTTTTTTTTTTGCTCCCCTTCTTCCAACAGCCATAACATTTTTATTTTTCCGTCAATCTTGCAATATGAGGGCTTGCTTTTTGAGGGACAAGTTGTACTTTTAAATGAAACCATAAGGTTTACCATATAGTGTACTGGAAAACTGCAAACAAATTCCAGATGTGGAAAAATTGTAAAACAAAGTGGGATTGCATGATTGTTTTTGGGATATTTTATTCATGGTGTTCACTATATGGTAAAACTTATATGTCAGTATGAGTCCTCAGGTCGGTTTGAGTTCGTACCTAAGAGGTATATGTTTATGTGCCGCCCCCACGCCTGTAGCAGCCGTGCTGCTCGGATCTGGATCTGCTGTGTGGCTCAAGGGATCCTCCGGACCCGGAGGTCACGCGGACACGCCAAATAAAATGGGGGACGTAGTTGTGCGGGCTTGGCCGTATTCAGTTTGTGACGCCACCCACGGTGTGTGGTGAAAGATGGCACCACCGCTGCTGTTGTGGGACACCCCGGGGGAGATGTAAGGATGTTAACCCCTCCGTGGGTAGGGATGGTTGCCTCGGGGCCCAGTGGCTCTGTGCAGGGAATGGCGATGGCAGGGGCCTGCGTGCCCGGACGTACCAGGTGATGTTTGGTTACTCACAATTGAATAAATTACACTAGTCTTTTGGTAAACCAAGGTGTTGGTGGCCAGCCGCCACGGCCGATTGAACTCTGGTCCCCCACCCGGGCTGGTGGTCGCTGTCTATTCCCTCTGCACTGTTTGCTTGTGTTGGATTTCCCAGTATGGAACACGGCAGTCCGCTCCCAGCTTGTTGTGTACCTGAGGAGCCGTGCCTGCTAATGCTGACCCGTGGGATCTATTGGGCCCTGGCGGTTGCCCTATCCCTCTCTGTGGGTGGTTGTCTGCTTTTGGGACTTTGGTTGGGACAGGACCTAAAATCCTGCCCTCAATTGGTTAATTAGCTAGGCCGTTGGTTCCGGTCCTGGCTTCAGGGTCCAAGTACCCCCTCTGTGCACAGTTTCCGGGTCGGTTCTCCGGTGTCGGTACCAACGGGTTCCAACCCTGTCCCGGTCCACCTCGGATCTCCGGCTGCCGTCTTCCCGTCGCCTGCTGACGGAGACCACCATCTGCCACCTAGCCAAGGCACCAGAGCTCTGACCATGGTACCTGCCAACTCAAGCTTCACCTCCGCTGGAGCTACACCTAGCCCCCAGCCTCCACTCCTCTCAACTTGAACTCTAGACTTTTACTCACTAGTTTTCCCGCCCCGGGCTGTCGATGTGTACCGCCCCGGGGCTCGGCCGGCTGCCGAGCCGCTCGGATCCGTGCTCGTCGGTGGGTGGCTCGAGCTCTCCACGGACCTGGGGGTCACGTTGCTCTGAAAGGGGGTTGACGCTACACGTAGGGACTTCGGTGGGGAGCTCCATGGCCTGAGTTGCGGTGGTTTGTAGGGGATTTAAGTTCGTGACGCCACCCACAGGTTGTGGTGAATGGATGGACACCACCGCTGCCATTGACTAGGCTCCCGGGGACGGTGTTGTGCAGCTTGGTGTTGACCCCCTCCGTGGGTAGCGGAGATGATGGTCCCGGGGGCCCAAGGGAGGTGCTGAGGCGAGGGGATGGATGCGTGCTGGGATGTCGGTGATGGGCGCGCGGTGCGCGGCCCAAAGGCACTGTTGTACTCACTATGGTAAACACGCTGGAGTCTCTGGTAAACCAAACAAGATGGTGAACGGTGCCCACAGTCAGCTGCAGTTTTCTCCTTAACAAGTTGGTGGTTTCCGCCTTTCTTTTGCACCTCACTTGTGTAGAAATCATGACTCCTATGCCTCAGCAACGGTAGTCCGCTCCCCAACTTGTTATGTGTCAGGAGAGCCCTCTTTGCCCGCAGATGCTGGCCCCTCGGGTCTCTATGCCTGGTCGGTGGCTTTACCCCTATGGTTGGGCTGTTGTCTTCAGTCGGGTCTTATGTGGGAAAGGTGCTAAAGTCCAGTCCTCAATCAGTTGATTTGACTCAGCCTAGTTGTTTCTGGGCCTCGTACTGGGTCTGAGTACCCCTCCTGGTGCTCTGGTTTCCAATCGGTTCCCCGGTTCGGTACCGGCGGGCTACCGCCCATCCCCGGTCCCTACAGTTCCACCGGCTGTAATCCCAGCTCCTGCAGACGGCCACCACCGTCTGCCTCCTTGCAGAGGTGACTGGGCTCCAACCCAGACACCTGGTGTAGACTTTGGCAGGCCTGAGCACAGGTCTGCCCTTGAACTTGACTCCACTTCACTCCACTGTCAAGGCTCAACTCGACTACTCCTGTTTTCCCGCCTCCGGGCCTGTGAATTCCTTGGTGGGTGGGGCCAACTGCCTGGCTCTGCCCCTTGGTGTGAACATCAAACCCGGAGAGTGGTGACAAGGTTTTGTCGTTTGGCTGCTGTCACATTACTAATGGGAGGGGGCTTGTGTGTGTGTGTGACTACCTGGGATGACCTGGCTAGTCCAGGGCATCACTTATACCCCTAGATGGGTGTTTCCTAACCGCCTGGTCCCGCCCACTGGTGTGCCTGTCTTGCCTTGAGGGGGGTGGCTAGGGTTTCAGGTCGGCTGTATGTAACCTAGGTGAGGGAAGGTGTTATGCGGGGGCATATGTGTGACCACCTGCGATGTCAGGGCGTTACATTCCCCCTTGGTTTAATACAGACCGTCCGCGGGCTGTCCGACCACCAACATTTATTTAACTGGAACTGAAAAGATAAAAAACAGGGATAACAAGGATAATAACATTGGTACAATTCTCTATTTCTTCCCTTATGGGAGGCACTTTTCTTAAACGTTACACAACTAAAATGGGACGGGACGGACCGGGCCACTTCTCATCGCACTCCAACCCAAAACAACCTGCCCCCTGGTGCCACCGCTAAGCACTGGTGCGCACTCCTTGCCCAAGTCCAAGAACAGGTCCGGGTGTCACCCATACGGGCCGGGTAAAAAGTTCCTTACCCGGCAGTCTATCTCAAGGGCCCAACGTCCAGGGGACCCCTGGCCTGGAGGGTAGTCACCGGTTTGGTGGTGACTGACCCTTGTCCGACTCTACGGCAGGCCCTTCCTCCAACCAGCCTCTCCAGAGACTGCTACAGGGTGAGAAGGGTGGTCAGGGATTATTTACAAGGCCTAATAGTTTTTGGAATGGCCTGCCAGTTCACGAACATGGTCCATTTTTAAAACCTTTAAAACATCTGGAACTTTACGGTGAACGGGGACTTGCACAACTGGTGTTGCCGGGGTTCCGCTACCCTGACTCCTTAATCAGTTGAAGGTGGCGGAGAGGGGCGGATGTGCAGCTGGGCACCCATCTTCTCCCACTTCCACACGTCGAGGGCGAACCATCCCCTCTCTCCGCAATGCCGGGTGTAGGAGACCAACTCTCCGGGTTCCAGGTCTCGATCCGGATGGCCAACAGGTAGTTGAGGGGCCACATCCCTACGGGAGACAAAGATTTCAGCCTCCAGGCCCAGCTCGTATATGAAGCCCCAACCTCTTTGGGGATTAAAGTGCCGGACCTGGCCTTGGTATGTTGGGCCCCGCACCCGGAAGGTGGCATTCCGGAGGTGGTCTTTCTCGGTGTATGTCCGGGATAACACTTCCGCTTTCCTATTCTCCCAAACAGCAATCTCTTTCTTTAACTGGTGCCGCTGCCGCTCCCAATACGGGGTACCGGTTCCATACTCCGCTTCCTCTTGCGCAGGGGCAGGGCCCAGCCGGATACCCTCCGTGACGGCTACGACCGGCGTCACTTGCAATGGAGGGCTCCGCTGTATCATGGCTCGCTCTGCTGCCCCGCAAGTGCATCCCAGCAGCGCCTCAGCCGGGACTGGGAACTGGGGAGCCGTCGGCGTCTATGTCGATGCGGACATCCGGTCGGGCGCCGCCTCTGCTGCGGCCGGGCGGATTGCCGGGGCCATCATCTTTGAGTGCGCTGACTTCTCTGCGACCGGGGGTGACATCATCAGGGCTGCGGCCTGGCTCGGGAACAGAGGGGGCTTCTTACGGGCTTTAGTCTGGCGTTGAACCGGTGCGGATGCCGTGGCAACAGCGTGCTCGCAGCCTGAGGATTCCGCTGGTGGGTCCTCACAGGCAAATGGGACGGGTACCGATACTGTTGCTTGTGGCAGCGGACCGAGCGGGGTGTCGGCTACAGGTACGGGCAGCGAGGGAGGCGATGTGGCGGACGGGGGCAGACCTAGCTTCTCGGCCTGGTGGGCCAGTCCTGGTGGGACATAGGGGCGTGGGTCACTTACCCGCTCCTCTGAGGTCGCCTCCACTTCACAGGCCCGAACGACTGCAGCCAGCTCCCTCATCTCGGCCGTCCATCACTTTAGCAGGAAATTGGCCTGGGCCTGGATTCTGCGGCACATGCGGTCTGTCTGGGCTTCCACCCAGTCGGCTGTTCCGGGCACGGGTTCCTCTACAATTGGATTGCCAGGCTAATCAGCTATCCTTCTCCGTTGGTATCCAGGAACAAAAGGGTAGCAGAGTCCTGGTGTCTCTGCCCTTTATCTTCACAGGTCACATGCTGCAGACTCTTCGCCCGCCCCCCCTTGGTCTTTTGTAAGCACTCCCTCGTGCGGCTGGTTAGTTTCGTTTTCGGCCTCAGGGTGTTGTTTCCTTCCGGCCTCAATCCCAGGGGGCGGGGCTTCAGCTTTGCGCCCTTTTCTCGGGGAACAAAACACTGGGCTGTTGTTTTTCACGCCTAAAAATGGCGGCAAAATGGCGACTTCTCAAAATTTTGCAACGGATCACCGCTGACTGTCCAAAACAAGGCGCACTTCCACCAGGTAGGTGGATGGGTTACAATCCTGTTCGTGACGCCATTTTTTTGGGTTGTGCCGCCCCCACGCCTGTAGCAGCTAAGCTGCTTGGATGCGGACCTGCTGTGTGGCTCAAGGGATCCTCTGGACCCGGGGGTCATGCCGACATGCCAAATAAAAGGGGGGACGTAGTTGTACAGGCTTGGCCGTATTTAGTTTGTGACGCCACCCACGGTGTGTGGTGAAAGATGGCACCACTGCTGCTGTTCTGGGACACCCCGGGGGAGATGTAATGGCAGCTGTATGTTAACCCCTCCATGGGTAAGGATGGTTGCCCTGGGGCCCAGTGGCTGTGTGCAGGGAATGGCGATGGCAGGGGCCTGCGCGCCCGGACGTACCAGCAGATGTTTGGTTACTCACAGTTGAATAAATCACACTAGTCTTTTGGTAAACCAAGGTGTTGGTGGCCGGCCGCCGCGGTTGGTTGTACTCTGGTCCCCCATCTGGGCTGGTGGTCGCCGTTTTTTCCCTCTGCACTGTGTTTGCTTGTGTTGGACTTCCCGGTATGGAACACGGGAGTCCGCTCCCGGCTTGTTGTGTACCTGAGGAGCCGTGCCCGCTGACGCTGACCCGTGGGATCTATCGGGCCCTGGCGGTTGCCCTATCCCTCTCTGTGGGTGGTTGTCTGCTTTTGGGACTTTGGTTGGGACAGGACCTAAAATCCTGCCCTCAATTGGTTAATTAGCTAGGCCGTTGGTTACATAGTTATATAGTTACATAGCTACTAAGGTTGAAAAAAGACCTAGGTCCATCTAGTTCAACCTTCCTCCACAAGTTCTACATTTGGTCACTTAGTCATTTATAACCAACAATGTTTTGTGTACTGAGGAAATCATCCAGCTTTTTTTAAAAGCTGATATAGTATCTGCCATTACTACCTCTTGTGGTAAGGCATTCCACAGTCTGACTGCTCTAACTGTAAAGAACCCTTTCCTATTTAGCTGTCGGAATCACTTTTCTTCCACTCGCAGTGAGTGCCCCCTGGTCCTTAGTATTGTCTTTGGAAGAAATAAGTCATGTGCCAGTCCTTTATTTTGACCACACATGTATTTATACATATAAATGAGATCTCCCCTGAGTCGTCTTTTTTCTAAGCTAAACATATCTAACTTTTTCAACCTGTCATCATAAGGGAGGCCTTCCATTCCTTGTACAGTCATGGCCAAAAGTTTTGAGAATGACACCAAAATTATATTTTCACATGGTCTGCTGCCCTCTGGTTTTTAATTGTGTTTGTCTGATGTTTACATCACATACAGAAAAATAATTGCAATCATATTATGAGTACCAAAAGGTTATATTGACAGTTAGAATGAGTTAATGCACCAAGTCAATATTTGCATTGTTGACCCTTCTTCTTCAGGACCTCTGCAATTCTCCCTGGCATGCTCTCAATCAACTTCTGGATCAAATCCTGACTGATAGCTGTCCATTCTTGCATAAGCAATGCTTGCATTTTACCAGAATTTGTTGATTTTTGTTTGTCCACCCGTCTCTTTATGATTGCCCACAAGTTCTCAATGGGATTAGGATCTGGGGAGTTTCCAGGCCATGGACCCAAAATCTCTATGTTTTGTTCTATGAGCCATTTAGTGATCACCTTTGCTTTATGGCAAGGAGCTCCATCATGCTGGAAAAGGCATTGTTGGGCGCCAAACTGCTCTTGGACAGTTGGGAGAAGTTGCTCTTGGAGGACATTCTGGTACCATTCTTTATTCATGGCTGTGTTTTTAGGCAAGACTGTGAGTGAGCCGTTTCCCTTGGCTGAGAAGCAACACCACACATGAATCGTTTCAGGATGCTTAACAGTTGGCATGAGACAAGACTGGTGGTAGCGCTCACCTCTTCTCCTAATAAGCTGTTTTCCAGATGTCCCAAACAATCGAAAAGGGGATTCATCTGAGAAAATGACTTTACCCCAGTCCTCAGCAGTCCACTCCCTGTACCTTTTGCAGAATATCAGTCAGTCCCTGATGTTTTTTCTGGAGAGAAGTGGCTTCTTTGCTGCCCTCCTTGAAACCAGGCCTTGCTTAAGCAGTCTCTGCCTCATAGTGCATGCAGAAGCACTCACATCAGCCTGCTGCCATTGCTGAGCTAGCTCGGCACTGCTGGTAGTCCGATCCCGCAGCTGAAACAGTTTTAAGATACGGTCCTGGCGTTTGCTGGTCCTTCTTGGGCGCCCTGGATCTTTTTTGGCAACAATGGAAGCTCTCTCCTTGAAGTTCTTGATGATGCGATAGATTGTTGACTGAGGTGTAATCTTTGTAGCTGCGATACTCTTCCCTGTTAGGCCATTTTTGTGCAGAGCAATGATGGCTGCACGTGTTTCTTTAGAGATAACCATGGTTAACTGAAGAGAAACAATGATACCAAGCACCAGCCTCCTTTTAAAGTGTCCAGTTGTGTCATTCTTACTTAATCATTACTGATTGTTCGCCAGCCCTGTCCTCATCAACACCCATACCTGTGTTAATGGAACAATCACTAAAACAATGTTAGCTGCTCCTTTTAAGGCAGGAATGCAATGATGTTGAAATGTGTTTTGGGGGTTGAAGTTCATTTTCTTAGCCAATATTGACTTTGCAAGTAATTGCTGTTAAGCTGATCACTCTTTATGACATTCTGGACCATATGCAAATTGCCATTAGAAAAACTTAAGCAGTAGACTTTGTAAAAATTAATATTTGTAGCATTCTCAAAACTTTTGGCCATGACTGTAGTAGTCTAGTTGCCCGCCTTCGAACTGACTCTAACTTCTGAATGTCCTTTTTAAAATGTGGAGCCCAAAACTGGATCCCATATTTCAGATGTGGCCTTACAAGTGATTTATAGAGAGGTAACAATTAGTGATGAGCGAGTACTAAAAAGCTCGGGTGCTCGAGGCTCGGGCCGAGCATCCCAAGATACTCGTGTACTCGGCCCGAGCACCGAGCCCAATGTTATCCTATGGGAGACCCGAGTATTTTTGTGAAATGACCCCCGGCAGCATGTAGAAACCCTAAAAATGGCACAAAAGTCTCAGAAGAGTGCTCAAATGACATGGCAACAGCATGGGGAAGACCCCTTGAAGCATTTATCACTCAAAAGTTACAGCTGTGAACAATTTTGTCCGCGTTTTACGCCATTTTTACGGACTCACCAGAAAACCTTCCAAAATGACACCAAAATGAATTTTCATGGCGGAAATGTTAAGGGAACATACCCAATAGTGAGATAGAGCTAATGTATGTTACTTTTTGAGATCAATACATGAAAGATTTTACGTAAAGCATTGTGTGGCACTCCGATGTCCCTGAGAAGAGACGTACATAAAGGCCTCTGAGTCTAATGTGCCCATTTTGAGGAAGTGAGTCTTTGTAGTATTTTCCTTTGCCAGGGCAGTCCAAAATTGTGAGGTTCACCAATGCCCCTGCATACAGACGTGCATGATGGCCTGTAAACCTGAAGTGCCCATTGTAAGGAAGTGGGTCTATTGCAGTATAGCCCTTAGGCAGTGCAGCCAAAAATTGGGAGGCTCCACGTTGTCCCTGGATAGAGACGTGCATGAGGGCCTCAAAACATTAAGTGTCCATTGTCAGGAAGTGGGTGTATTATAGTATAGCCCTTAGGCAGGGCAGCCAAAAATTGGGAGGCTCCACGTTGTCCCTGGATAGAGACGTGCATGAGGGCCTCAAAACATTAAGTGTCCATTGTCAGGAAGTGGGTGTATTATAGTATAGCCCTTTGGCAGGGCAGCCAAAAATTGGGAGGCTCCACGTTGTCCCTGGATAGAGACGTGCATGAGGGCCTCAAAACATTAAGTGTCCATTGTCAGGAAGTGGGTGTATTATAGTATAGCCCTTAGGCAGGGCAGCCAAAAATTGGGAGGCTCCACGTTGTCCCTGGATAGAGACGTGCATGAGGGCCTCAAAACATTAAGTGTCCATTGTCAGGAAGTGGGTGTATTATAGTATAGCCCTTTGGCAGGGCAGCCAAAAATTGGGAGGCTCCACGTTGTCCCTGGATAGAGACGTGCATGAGGGCCTCAAAACATTAAGTGTCCATTGTCAGGAAGTGGGTGTATTATAGTATAGCCCTTTGGCAGGGCAGCCAAAAATTGGGAGGCTCCACGTTGTCCCTGGATAGAGACGTGCATGAGGGCCTCAAAACATTAAGTGTCCATTGTCAGGAAGTGGGTGTATTATAGTATAGCCCTTTGGCAGGGCAGCCAAAAATTGGGAGGCTCCACGTTGTCCCTGGATAGAGACGTGCATGAGGGCCTCAAAACATTAAGTGTCCATTGTCAGGAAGTGGGTGTATTATAGTATAGCCCTTTGGCAGGGCATCCAAAAATTGGGAGGCTCCACGTTGTCCCTGGATAGAGACCTGCATGAGGGCCTCAAAACATTAAGTGTCCATTGTCAGGAAGTGGGTGTATTATAGTATAGCCCTTTGGCAGGGCAGCCAAAAATTGGGAGGCTCCACGTTGTCCCTGGATAGAGACGTGCACGAGGGCCTCAAAACATTAAGTGTCCATTGTCAGGAAGTGGGTGTATTATAGTATAGCCCTTTGGCAGGGCAGCCAAAAATTGGGAGGCTCCACGTTGTCCCTGGATAGAGACGTGCATGAGGGCCTCAAAACATTGTTCCCATTGCAAAGGAGCGGGTCTCCTGTCGTTGTAATGTCCATTCTGCAAAGAATGGGCGAAAAAATTTACCACTGGGGGTATACCTGAAACAAAGGCCTAACTATTGTAACGGTCATCATGGTGGCGCATGAGGAGAAGGAGAAGCAGTCCAGCGATTATCCAAAGTCCAGAACTGTGTACCCATGGGTGACTGGAGGTACATGGCAAATTCCCGTTACAAACTTTAAATTCCGCTCTCATTTGCTGGTGGTGTGGTGAAGTCTGGCCCAATCCAACCCTTGTTCATCTTGATCAGAGTCAGCCTGTCAGCATTTTCAGTTGACAGGCGGGTGCGTTTATCTGTAATGATTCCACCTGCGGCACTAAAAACACGCTCTGACAAAACGCTAGCGGCAGGGCAGGCCAGGACTTCCAAGGCGTAGAGAGCCAATTCATGCCACGTGTCCACCTTGGATACCCAATAATTGTAAGGCACAGAGGAATGTCGGAGTACAGTTGTTCAATCTGCAAGGTACTCCTTGAGCATCTGGGCAAACTTAGGATTTCTTGTGGCACTACCCCGCACCTCAGGGGCTGTGGTACGTGAGAGGCTGAGAAAACTGTCCCACATCTTAAAGACTGTTCCCCTACCTCTGGCGGATTGGACTTGTGCCTCTCTCGGCTGTAAGCCTTGGTTGTCCACTGATTCCTGACCTATGCCGCTAGCGTTTTGTGAGGGGAATGCTTTGCCTACTTCCGTGACTATGGCCTTCCGGAACTGCTGCATTTTGGTTGACCTCTCCGCCTCGGGAATAAGAGACATAAAGTTCTCCTTGTAGCGTGGGTCTAACAGTGTTACCAACCAGTAATGATTGTCGGCCAAGATGTTCTTAACGCGAGGGTCACGAGACAGGCAGCTTACCATAAAGTCAGCCATGTGCGCCAGACTCTTAACAGCCAGGACTTCAGTAGCCTGACCAACACGATGACTGAACATGCTGTCCTCCTCCTCCACCTCCTCCTCATCTACCCTGTCCTCTGGCCAGCCATGCTGAACCGAGGATATGACTGGTGTGCATGTCATATCCTCAATTTGGCCGGAGAGTTGCTCCATGTCTTCATCCTCCTCCTCGTCATAGTCCTCCACTGAACGTTGTGATGAGATGAGGCTGGGCTGTGTGTTATCACCCACACCCACTACTGTTTCTTGCTGCAACTCATCGCGCTCCGCCTGCAATGCATCATGTTTGTTTTTGAGCAGAGACTGTTTTAGAAGGCAGAGTAGCGGTATGGTGACGCTAATAATGGCGTCATCACCACTCACCATCTTGGTGGAGTCCTCAAAGTTTTGGAGGATGGTACATAGGTCGGACATCCATCTCCACTCCTCAGGTGTTATGTGTGGAGTTTGTCCCATTTCCCGATGGCTTAGGTGATGCAGGTACTCAACAACTGCCCTCTTCTGCTCACATATCCTGACCAACATGTGCAGAGTTGAATTCCAACGCGTGGGGACATCACACACCAGTCTGTGAGCCGGAAGATGCAAACGGCGCTGAAAGCCGGCAAGGCCGGCTGAAGCAGTAGGTGACTTTCGAAAATGTGCAGACAAAAGGCGGCGAACTTTTACCAGCAGATCAGACAGCTCTGGTTATGACTTTAGAAACCGCTGAACCACGAGGTTGAGCACATGGGCCACGCATGGAACATGTGTCAGCTGGCCTCGCCTCAAAGCCGCCACCAGGTTCCGGCCATTGTCACACACGACCTTTCCTGGCTTTAGGTTCAGAAGTGTGAGCCAGTGATCTGCCTGCTGTTTCAGAGCTGTCCACACCTCTTCTGCATTGTGGGGTTTGTCACCTATGCAGATTAGCTTCAGCACAGCCTGTTGCCGCTTCGCCGAGGCAGTGCTGCAGTGCTTCCAGCTTGGGACTGGTGTGGAGGGTACAGTGGATGAGGATGCGCAGGAGGAGGAGGCTGAAGAGCATGACATTCCGGAGCTTTAGAGTGTGGGTGAAACACTGACTGAGGTAGGGCCTGCAAACCTTGGTGTGGGAAGGACGTGTTCCGTCCCTCGCTCAGACTGGGTCCCAGCTTCCACAATATTAACCCAGTGTGCCGTCAACGAGATGTAGCGGCCTTGCCCACAAGCACTTGTCCACGTGTCTGTGGTT
Organism: Anomaloglossus baeobatrachus; assembly: GCF_048569485.1. Taxonomy (NCBI): domain Eukaryota; kingdom Metazoa; phylum Chordata; class Amphibia; order Anura; family Aromobatidae; genus Anomaloglossus; species Anomaloglossus baeobatrachus. The sequence goes on from NC_134359.1 coordinate 159,742,289, forward strand.
AGGTGGACTTTGGGTGAAACAGCGTTGTTCAGGGCACGTGTGACGTTTTGTGACACGTGGTTATGCAACGCGGGGACGGCACACCGGGAGAAATAGTGGCGGCTGGGGACCGAGTAACGTGGGACAGCTGCCGCCATCAGGTCGCGGAATGCTTCTGTCTCCACCAGCCTAAAAGGCAACATTTCCAGCGCAAGCAGTCGCGAAATGTTAGCATTTAGAACTGTGGCATGTGGGGTGTTGGCAGTGTATTTGCGCCTGCGTTCAAAGGTTTGCTGAATGGATAACTGTTCGCTGCGCTGGGACAAGGACGTGCTTGATGATGGTGTTATTTCTGCGTAGGCAACTGCAGGTGCAGGACCGGAGGAGGCTTGTTCGCAGGCAGCATGGACAGGGGATTGGCTCGCATGCACAACCAGCGAAGACGTAGCAGTGACATCAGCAAGCACTGCTCCTCGACTCTGTTGTACTTCCCACAAAGTCGGGTGCTTGGCTGACATGTGCCTGATCATGCTGGTGGTGGTCAGGCTGCTAGTTTTGGTACCCCTGTTGATGCTGGCATGGCAGGTGTTGCAAATGGCCTTTTTAGAATCATCTGGAGCCAACTTAAAAAACTGCCAGACTCGGGAAGACCTAACATTTGTACAGGCACCTTGTGTCGTGTTGTTGTTCCGGGGAACGGTTGCCTGACTTCTGCCTGGAGCCACCACCCTGCTTCTTACTGCCTGTTGGGATGCTACGCCTCCCTCCCCCTGTGCACTGCTGTCCTCGCTCTGCATATCCTCCTGCCAGGTTGGGTCAGTTACTGGATCATCCACCACGTCGTCTTCCTCTTCCGCACCCTGCTTCTCCTCCTGACTTCCTGACAATTATGTCTCATCATCGTCCACCCCTTGTTGAGACACGTTGCCAACTTCGTGAGAACGTGGCTGCTCAAATATTTGGGCATCTGTACATACGATCTCCTCATGACCCACTTCAACATGAGCTGGCGAGAGGCCAGAATGTGCGAATGGAAACGTGAACAGCTCTTCCGAGTGTCCAAGTGTGGGATCATTAATGTCCGAGGACGTGTACTCAGCCTTGTGGTAGGAAGGAGGATCAGGTTCTGAAATGTGCGGTGCAGTATCACGGCTACTGACACTTGACCGTGTGGAAGACAGAGTGTTTGTGGTGGTGCCAATCTGACTGGAAGCATTATCCGCTATCCAACTAACAACCTGTTGACACTGGTCTTGGTTCAAGAGCGGTGTACTGCTGCGGTCGCCAAGAATTTGGGACAGGACGTGCGAGCGACTAGATGTGGCCCTTTGTTGTGGCGAAATTAGAGCTTGCCCACGACCTCGGCCTCTGCCTGCACCACCATCACGTCCACTTCCTTGTTCCTTGCCAACGCACTTGCGCATTTTGCAATGCTGTGCTGACGTGTATTCACTAGACTTGTGCGTTATATCCAAGTTTGTGCAAATCGTGCACCTGTACGCTGCCACCGACAGGCACACACGTGCAGTTTTTAAATGCAAGCACGGACGCACTAAGAACCTAACAGGTTTTAGGAGCAAAAATTAATGAGAACTCTGACACTATCAGCCACTGCTGACTGACGTGTATTATACACTACACTTGTGCGTTATATAATAGTTTGGTAAAAACGCACACAAGTGCACCTGTACGCTGCCACCGACAGGCACACACGTGCGGTTTTTAAATGCAAGCACGGACGCACTAAGAACCTAACAGGTTTTTAGGAGCGACAATTACTGAGAAGTCTGACACTATCTGGACTGTTTTAGACTGTGTACACCAGCCCCAGATATGATGAAGGCTGGTATACGGTCACCACTAGGAATGGCTATATACCCTGCCTGCCTGCCTGCCTGTATACTGCTACAATAGTCCTGACAAGGACTCTTCTGGTCACTAGCCTGTATTCCGACCTGGCTATACCCTGCCTGTATACAGCAACAATAGTCCTGAGAAGGACTCTGCTACTGTACTCCGACCTGGCTATACCCTGCCTGCCTGTATACAACTAGAATAGTCCTGAGAAGGACTTTTGGTCACACTGTTTGCAGCCCTGCTACGGAAATAGCTATAAAGGGCCGCAAACCTTTCCCTGAAGCAGCAACACTCTCCCTGCACTGACTGTCTGGATGGCTGTGAGCAGAGCACAGCGCGCCCGCCGGTATAAAGGCTCGGTCACGCTGTGCGGGCCGGCCAATCACTGCAATTCCACAATTAACAGGGCTGTGGCATTGCAGTGGTCTGCCAGCCAATCCCTGCATGAGGGCTGGCTCTCAAAAGAGCGCCAACATGCAGGGATGAAGACCACGAGTACAGCACGAGTATCGCGAGATTACTCGGTCCCCGCCGAGTAGCCCGAGTACAGTGATACTCGTGCGAGTACCGAGTAGTAACAAGCATGCTCGCTCATCACTAGTAACAATACGTTGGGATCACAGGATCTTATCTCTCTTTTTTATACACCCTAGAATCTTGTTTGCTTTAGCAGCTGCTGCTTGACATTGAGTGCTGCTGCTCAGCTTATTTGTAATGAGAATACCCAAGTCCTTCTCCTGTTCTGTAGTCCTGAGTTTACTTCCATTTAATGTATATGCAGCTATAGGATTACTCCGTCCTAGGTGCATTACTTTACATTTATCAACATTAAATCTCATTTGCCAAGTATCTGCCCATTCTGACATCTTATCCAGATCTTTTTGTAATATTGTACTATCAAGGTCAGTTTTTAATATCCTACATAGTTTGGTGTCACCAGCAAAGACTGACACTTTACTATCAATCCCATCCACAAGGTCATTAATAATAGATTAAAAAGAATTGGTCCTAGCACAGATCCCTGCGGCACCCCACTGCTAACTATAGCCCATTTAGAGAATGTTCCATTTATGACTACTCTTTGTTTCCTATCTTTTAGCCAATTCCTTACCCAGTTGCATATAGTTTCCCCTAGTCCTTGCTTCTGGAGCTTTAGTATAAGGCTAATATGTGGTACAGTATCAAATGCTTTTGCAAAGTCCAAATAAATCACATCAGCTGCATTACCAATATCCTGGTTTGCACTTATTCCCTCATAGAACCCCAACAGGTTGGTTAGACACGACTTATATTTCATGAATCCATGCTGTCTGTCACTTATTATATTATTTTCTGCAACATATTTTTGCATGTCATCCCTTAAAATGCCCTCAAAAACTTTGCATACTACTGATGTCAGGCTTACTGGACGGTACTTTCCTGGATCTATCCTCTTACCTTTCTTAAGTATCGGTACCACATCAGCAATCCTCCAATCCTGAGGCACCAACCCTGTTAAAAGCGAGTCTAAAAAGATGAGATACAGCGGTCTGTCGATTACGGAGCTCAATTCCCTCAATATTCGTGGATGAATGCCATCTGGCCCTGGGGATTTGTCAATGTTTAATTTACTCAGACGTAGGCGTACTTCATCTTGTGTTAAATTAATTATATTGGGTGGTGAACTTTGATTTTTCACTTGTTGAATGATCCCTGGTACAGTCCATTCCTTGGTGAACACAGATGAGAAATGCCTATTTAATATCTCAGTCTTTTGTTTGTCCTCTATAACTAACTTGTTATTATATTTTAAGGGGCCAATACTATCCTTTGTTTTCCTTTTGGCATTAATGTATTTATAAAAGATTTTGGGATTTATTTTAATGTCATTGGCGATTTTTGTTTCAGTAGCTAGTTTTGCTTGTTTGATTTCTGTTTTGCATTTCCTATTGATATCTTTATATTCCTGAAATGCTATTTCTGTATTCTCAGCCTTCAAGATTTTAAACGCCCTTTGTTTTTGTTTTATTATACTTTGTACAGTCTTATTTATCCATAGTGGTTTCTTTTTATTCCGGGACATTTTATTACCAGAGGGTATACGTTTTTTACAGGACTCTAGTAGTATATCCTTAAACTTTCCCCATTTATGTTCAGTATCCCCAGTTACCATGACTTTGTCCCAATCTACACATTTAAGCTCTTCCCTTAATTTGTTGAAATCAGCTTTCCTAAAATTCCAGGTTTTAGCATTTCCCCTTGTCCTAATGAATATTATGTTGATGCTTACCATATTATGACCGCTGGTGCCCAAGTGCTCCCGGACCTGTAGATCTGAAATTGTATCCGGTCTATTTGACAGGACCAGATCTAGCAAATTATCTCCCCTTGTTGGTTCATCTACCATCTGAGAGAGGAAATGGTCTTGAATGGTAGATAAGAATTTACAGCTTGGTTCTGGTCCTGCCTTCAGGGTCCAAGTACCCCCTCTGTGCATGGTTTCCGGGTCAGTTCTCCAGTGTCGGTACTGGTGGGCTCCAACCCTGTCCCGGTCCACCTCGGATCTCCGGCTGCTGTTTTCCTGTCTTCTGCTGACAGAGACCACCGACTGCCACCTAGCCAAGGCACCATGGCTCCGACCCTGGTACCTGCCAACTCGAGCTTCATCTCCGCTGGAGCTACACCTAGCTCCCCAGCCTCCACTCCTCTCAACTTGAACTCTAGACTTTTACTCACTAGTTTTCCCGCCCCGGGCTGTCTAGACCCCTAGGTGGGCGTTTCCTAACCACCTGGTCCCGCCCACTGGTGTGCCTGTCTTGCCCTGAGGGGCGTGGCTAGGGTTTCAGGTCGGCTTTATGTAACCTAGGTGAGGGAAGGTGTTATGCGGGGGCCTATGTGCGACTACCTGCGATGTCATGGCGTCACATTTACCTTTATCTAAGGGGTTAAAAAAAAATCAGAAGTTTGTACAAAAAAAGTGGTGGACTTTTTGCTCCATTTTCCGTGACCCGTAGCGTTTTCATTCTTTGGGATCTATAGTTCAGTGATGGCTTATTTTTTGCATCTAAAGCTGATGTTTTTAATGGTACCATTTTTGCACAGATGCTATGTTTTGATTGTCTGTTATTGCATTTTGCACAAAATTTGTATTGACGAAAAAACGTAGTTTTGGCATTTGGAATTGTTTTGCTGCTACGCCGTTTACCGATCAGATACAATTATTTTATATTTTGATAGATCGGGCATGTCTGAATGCTGCAATACCAAATGTGTGTATATTTTTTATTTTTTTAACACTTTAAGTTTCAATGGGGCGAAAGGGGGGTGATTTGAACTTTTAGTTTTTTTTATTTTAAGGGGTTAACAGACATGGGCGGATCGTGGGTCCACTTGTGCTTGTGAGTCACACATGTTAGCTGTTCAAATCAGCTGACATGTGTGCAGATCGCAGACAGCTGCCCGCAGCAGCCGCTGGTGGTTACACTATAATCACTAAGGATGTACCAGTACGGCTCGCGGTCGTTAAGGGGGTTAACTGTGGTTTAAACACATTGTGGGCCTCAGAAGGGAGGGGGGCATTTGGTTTTGGGAGTGCAGAGTTTGCTGGATTTTTTTTTTTGAGGGGGCTAGCCATAGCATTTTTCCAGAGCCTTTGTGCTACCCTCTGGCAGACACAAACAGAAAAGGGCTCCTGTGCAAGAACAAATATGGGCCCTTTTGTCCCTGGCTGCACTAATGATATAATTTACCCGTGCTACCAGTAACATGGAGACCCCATATATTTCTATTAATACATGGCGGACAGGAGTGGGAATTTGTTTTTTTTGTTTGTTGAGTTGAATGCTATTTGATGGCGATTTGGGCACAAAACATTTTGGATCCGGTTACTTTTATCCTGTGCTCTATGAAGAGTATTCACATGGGGGTTTCCATCTATATCTCCAAAATATATGATTCAGGTGAAACCCCAAAGGATCCATTCACTAATGAGGCAGCAGAATTGCTCTAGACCCCATTTGTTCTCTGTTCAGCTGTGTCTGTCTTTTCAAAGGTGCACAAAACTGTTCATGACCGTAGTTTTGTGCACATCTAAAAAGACTAGTGATGAGCGGATTCGCAGATAACCGGCACCAGCTGATCCCGATGATCCAGGTTATAAAATTCATTTCCGGGCCATATTTCAGTCCCCATATAAGTCATCTATCTTTCCTTTTTCCTGTATATGGGGATTTATTTGTTTTGATATATATTGTAATCCTCAACCGCTATAACTAATATAAATTAAATTTACATTTTCCTCATCTGTATGTATTTTTAATTGTTTTTAGAAGTTTTTGTCTTGTTGTATTATTCAATAAATTACCATTTCATACTCATTCTCATAGTGGGTTGTGCATCTTTTTTATACTATGCTTCCCTTTTCTTATTGCCCATGTGCATAGTTTGGGTTGCACCCCGTTGCTATATTTAGCCCTCCATATCTGTTTATTAACATTTTTTTTCTGTGGTGCCTGTTTTTTCAAAGTTTTCCCACATTTGAAGATCTCAGATTTTGTTGGAATGGTGTGCGGGAGCAAAGCCTCTAAGGTGCCAGGACAGCAGAAACCCCCCACAAGTGACCCCTTTTTACAACTGTACGCCTCCATGAATTTATCTAAGGGTGCAGTGAGCAAATAGACACGACAGGTGTGTCACAAAACTTGATACTATTGGGCGGTGAAGAAAAAATAATTACATTTTTACCACTAAAAATGTTGTTTTAGCCCAGATTTCCAATTTCCACAAAGGAAATAGAATAGATAAAAGATGCCCCATAATGTGTTATACACTTATCCTGAATGTTGCAATACCTCATAGATGAATATACAGTGCTGCCACAGGAGAGGGCTTGGGAGGGAAGGAGCGCCATTTTACTTTTGGAGCCCAGATTTTCCTAGAATAATTTGAGGACTCCATTTGCAGAGCCGCTAAGTGCTAGAACAGCAGAAACCCCTTCAAGTGACCACATTTTGGAATTTGAACCCTTATAGGAATTCATTTTTGGGTGTAATGATGATATTGTCTCTGGAAAACACCCATGGAGTCAAACGTAGTGATTGTTGTATAATCAAAAAATGTAAATAAGGCCCTGTAATGCCCATACATTGTGCCCAGCTCACGCTTCTGGAAACACACCCAGTAAAATAGGCGGGCTTTCTTCACTACAATGACAAATTATTTTGCTGGATTTCTTCTTCTGGGGTGGAGGGGGAGGGAGCCATAGAGCTTTTCCAGAGTCTTGTGCTACCAGCAACATGGAAGCCCCCTATATTTCCATTAACAGTTGACAGACTTGAGTGGAACTTTTTTTGTTGGTTGAGTTGAATGCTATTGGTAGCAACTTGTTGTACAGAACATTTTGGATATATTGTGCTCTATGATGAGCACTTACATCAAGATTTTCATGTAGATCTCAAAAATATGTGATTCAAGTGAAACCCCCAACAGATGCATTTGTGACGCCCTGGACTAGCCAGGTAGTCACAGGTAAACCCCCGCACTACACCTGTCCCCCAATAAGGTAACATCAGCCAACCATTAAAACCTAGTCACCTCCCTCAGTGCTTTATGGACACACCAGGGGGCGGAGCCAGGCGGTTGGCCGTGCCCAACGAGGAGTTCAGAGGGCCTGAGGCAGGAAAACAGCAGTCAGTCAAGCAGTACAGTAATGAGAGGAGAATGAAAGGTGCCGGGTTGGACCCCGGGCACCTTTGGCTAGGAGGCAGACGGTGGCCTTAGTCTGCAGGAGTTGGGAAGATGGCTCGGTGGAACTGTGGTGGACCGGGACAGGGTAGTGGCCCGCCGGTACCGACCCGGTGAACCGTCTCGGAAACCGGAGCACACAGGGGGGTACTCAGACCCTGAAACGAGGTCCAGAACCCACTGGACTGAGTTAATTAACTGATTGCGGTCTGGACTATAGGTCCTTTCCCACCCAACTGAAAACTACAGCCCACCAAGGGGGATAGAAAGCCACCGCACAGGCAGAGAGATCCCACGGGCCAGCGTCTACGGGCAAAGGGCTCTCCCGACATTCACAAAACTGGGGAGCGGACTCCCGTCGCTGAAGCGCAGGCAGCCCAAATACACTACACGGTGCAGGAGAAAGGCCAAAACGACCGAACCGGGTGGGGGACCAGACGCAGCCGGCTGCGGGCACCGACCACCATCAACTTGGTTTACCAGAGACTTGTTTGTGTCAATAACAGTGAGTACAATAGTGCCATCCGGCTGCACACCACCCTGCACCACCCAGCTACCCCCAACGGGTCCCGGCGCCATCATCCCTGCCCACGGAGGGGTTAACATCTTGCTGCATAAACATCTCCCCCGGGTGCCCCGTAACTGCAGTGGTGGTGTCTACCTTCACCACATCCCGTGGGTAGCGTCACGAATTCGCAGCTCCGGCCGTGCACCTACCTAAGCCCCCACCAAAAGCTCCAGCATCCCCTTTCAGAGCGAAGTGACCCCGGGTCCGGAGGCGCTCGAGCCACCAACCAACGAGCCCGGATCCGAGCGGGAATGATGAAGCTCTGCTGTGGCTTGGGCCACATACTGCGAAACGTACGTAGGTAGGATGATGGGGGGGATTCCTTGAAGGTTAACCCTTGTCACTTTGCATTTAGTCTGCACATGGCACTTTAATTGGGTTACTACTGCCCCTTTTATTGTGAGATGTTGGTGGGAGTTTCTCCTTTATAATTATAACTTGGCAATTTGTCCATCTACATTGGAGGTTGTTTTATATACCCCTCCCCCACTTTCACTTGTACCATCGTGCCATTGTGCCCATGCTTATATGTCTATTTATTCTTCCATGCATAATCATCTGTTTCCCTCATGTCTGTTTTTATTTTGTGTGTCACTTTTATGCTACAATAAATTAATTTTTGCACCTTTAAAACTTGGTTTCTTTTCTCCTGCTACATAATTATATTCGAGTGGTGGTGATGGCTGCAGTTACACTGTTTTTCTGCCCATTACATTAAATATGGTTGCCCTCTGGATGTTTCCTCTCATTATCTGTGTATACTGTCTGTCTGTCTATGTATACTATATATGTATACTGTCTGTCTATATATACTATCTGTGTATACTGTCTGTCTGTATATACTGTCTGTCTTAAAAAACTGTCTGTGTATGCTGTCTTTCTGTGTATGCTGTCTTTCTGTGTATACTGTCTTTATGTGTATACTGTCTGTCTGTGTATCCAGTCTTTCTGTCTGTGTATCCAGTCCTTCTGTCTGTGTATCCAGTCCGTCTGTCTGTGTATACAGTCTGTCTGTGTATACAGTCTGTCTGTGTATACAGTCTGTCTGTATATACTAACAAATAAGGAATAACGTTTGGAACTCCATTCTAAGTCTAAACTGGGTGCAAAAACCTAAAAAAACATCACTATATGGGGATAAGGTATGCACACCAGTGACTATGTAAGGGGAATACAAGTAATAGCAGAAACCGCTGTGTGAATACTGTCATGAAAAATCCAATAGCTATATGTGAGAATGAAAATGTGAAAATGGAACCTGCATTACTGCCATGAACATATGAATAAAGAGAAATTTAGCTACTGAATTGATCAATGCAATTGCCAATCCACATGATACGTATATATAGCCTGGGTCTCAGCTTCCCATACACGGTAGGTTTTTTAACTGCATGAGAGGACACACACAAGCTAGGGACCCCAACGTAGAGAAATACTTTGGCGTAGTGTTGGGGCTCTATTGCATTGATCAATTCAGTAGCTAAATTTCTCTTGATTCATATGTTCATGGCAGTAATGCAGGTTCCATTTTTCACATTTCATTCTTACATATAGCTATTAGATTTTTCATGACAGTATTCACACAGCAGTTTCTGCTATTACATGTATTCCCCTTACATAGTCACTGGTGTGCATACCTTATCCCCATATAGTGTCTGTGTATACTGTCTGTCTGTGTATACTGTCTGAGAAAACTATACCCCATGACCGTCATTTATCACAATATAAGGCACGGGTGCCCACAATGGGGCAAAACACGTGCCTAGCACATACTCCTATGCAATATCGAAAAACAAAGAGGACCGGAGTAATAAATGGTGCAAAACAATGACAAATTTTATTTAATGTGTGAGATAAACAAAACACAGAAAAGGAGAAAAAAATGGCCATATAAAACACCATAAAAAACACAGAATGGGGGGATGAGAGTAAATAACGGCCCCAGGGGAAAAGGCAGCAGCATGTACAGAAACAATCCGGGTTGGTATAAGAACTAACAAAAGAAGTTTCACTATACAGTACTTTGGATAGAATGTCAGTACATTATCCTGATTAGCAGCTGTTACAGACAAAATGCAAGCATAGCAGCATATAATAAATTAATAATCATAAAGTGCTGAGTGCATAAGTGGATACAGTGTAAGTATAGCAGCATAAAGTAGTTATAAAGTGCCAAGTGCAAACAAGGTCTGGTCAGCTCCAGAGACTACAAGGGCACCAAGCCTCTGATCCTACATGGATATTTTGGACAATAAAACTCACACCACTAATCAAAGCTAATTAAGGACTCACTTTCCAAGCTCAGTGTTTGTTTATTTAAATGTCCTTTTACTATGCATCACTCTGCCCTGTTTTGTGTATATATTTGTGTTTCTTCAGATATTTTGTCATACCATGCCTGAGGAAGAGACCTGAGATGTCTCGAAAGCTTTCTTTATAACATCATATTTTATTTTAGTTAGCCATTAAAAGGTATCAGAACTACAAAATTTAATTTTTGTTTCTCTCACTGAGAGCAATCAATCAAGTGCAAACAAGAAATGAATCATAAAGCTGCTATAAGCACAATATATATGTGGAATCCACTCTATCACATGCCATCAACACAATACAATACAATGTCATAATGATATACAGAAGGCTGCTTGCAAAATGCTGAGTGCAAAAAAGACCCAGAATCCCCAGTTAAGGGGACCCCCCATAAGAAAAAGCCCCCTAAAACCTCTCACACATTAAATAAAATATGTCATTGTTGTGTATACTGTCTATACTGTGTATATCTGTGTATACTATCTGTATATATATACTGTCTGTGTATTCAGTCTGTCTGTGTATTCAGTCTGTCTGTGTATACAGTCTGTCTGTGTATACAGTCTGTGTATACAGTCTGTCTGTGTATACAGTCTGTCTGTGTATACAGTCTGTCTGTGCAGTATATAGAAAAAGTCCAGCTCACCCAATGGAGACAGCTAAATGCTTGATCGGTACACGGAAGAGAAAACAGGATTCCTCTGCAGCAGGATGTAGTGTAGAAAATTATCCAGCATCCAGATCAACGAAACGCGTCCACCTTACACGTCTTGTGATGCGTTTTTCATCATGATGGAGAATTTTATGCTTTTACTAATTTTGGAATAAAGGAAAATTGACTTTTAAACCAATTTATTGATCTGGATGCGGGATAATTTTCTACACTACAGTCTGTCTGTCTGTGTATACTATCTGTATGTATATACTGTCTGTCTGTGTATTCAGTCTGTCTGTGTATAGTCTGTATATACAGTCTGTCTGTGTATACTATCTGTGTATACAGTCTCTCTATACAGTCTGTTTGTATATACAGTCTGTCTGTGTATATTGTCTGTCTGTATATACAGTCTGTCTGTGTATACAGTCTGTTTGTCTGTGTATTCAGTCTGTCTGTGTATACATTCTGTCTGTATACAGTCTGTCTGTGTATTCAGTCTGTCTGTGTATTCAGTCTGTCTGTATATACAGTCTGTGTATACTGTCTGTCTGTGCATACAGTCTCTCTGTAAACAGTTTGTCTGTATATACAGTCTGCCTGTCTGTGTATACAGTCTGTCTGTATATACAGTCTGTCTGTGTATACAGTCTGTTTGTCTGTGTATTCAGTCTGTCTGTGTATACAGTCTGTCTGCATACAGTCTGTCTGTCTGTGTATTCAGTCTGTCTGTGTATTCAGTCTGTCTGTCTGTATATTCAGTCTGTCTGTCTGTGTATTCAGTCTGTCTGTCTGTGTATTCAGTCTGTGTATTCAGTATGTCTGTATATACTGTCTGTCTGTGTATACTATCTGTCTGTGTATACAGTCTGTCTGTGTAATTTTCTAAGGGAAACAACTTCAAGGGTGCTAACACTTTTGGCCATGACTGTATATATGTATATGTGTATATACATATATATACAAATATAAATATACTAGAAGGTGGCCCGATTCTACGCATCGGGTATTCTAGAATTTACGTATTGTGTAGTTAATGTATGATTTTTGTTATATATATATAGATGTTGTTGTCTGTAGTTATAAATTGTTTGTGTAGGGGCTGTACATGTTCTGGGTGTTGTCTGGGTGTGGCGGGGGGTGAGAGTGGTGTTGTTTGTGAGTTGCGTTGTGTGTCGTTATTTATGGAGCGCTGTGTGTCTGTATCGTTGTGTATGTGTGTTGCGCGGTTTGTGTGGGTGTGGGGTGTGTGTGTTTTGGGGGGAGGTATGTTTTGTGCAATGTGTGTGTTGTGCAGTATGTGCGTATATTTGTGTGTGCCGCGGTGTTTGTGTGTTGGGTGTTGTGTGTGTGCGGCGTTGTCTGTGTGTGTGGGTGTCTGTGTAGGGCAGTGTTTGTGGTTCCCAGTGTGTGTGTGTGGTGTGTTGTGCAGTGCGTGTGTGGCAGTGTGTGTGTGTGTGTTTTGGGGGGAGGTGTGCACCCCCCATCGTGCTCCATACCCCATGCTGCACACCCCCCATCGTGCTCCATCCCCCATGCTGCGCACCCCCCATCGTGCTCCATCCCCACTCCCCATTGTGCTCCATCCCCCATGCTGGGTACTCCCCATCGTGCTCCATCCCCCATGCTGCGCACTCCCCATCGTGCTCTATCCCCCATGCTGCGCACTCCCAAACGTGCTCCATCACCCATGCTGCGCACTCCCCATCGTGCTCCATCCCCCATGCTGCGCACCCCCCCATCGTGCTCCATCCCCCATGCTGAGCACCCCCCATCGTGCTCCATCCCCCATGCTGCGCACCCCCCATCGTGCTCCATCCCCCATGCTGCGCACCCCCCATCGTGCTCCATCCCCCATGCTGCGCACCCCCCATCGTGCTCCACAGTCACACATCAGACAGTAAACACGCACACATCTGATCGCATACACTCACACACACACCCCACTTCTCCCTGTGCCCAACGGTGGGCGGTCCCAGCAGCTGTGCTGCATGCTGTGCTCCTCTGCCGACACTCACAGATCCGATCGCATACACTCACACACACACACTCACACATCAGAACACACTCACGCACATCCGATCGCATACACTCACACACACACACTGACGATATCGCACATACGCGCTGACACAATCACAACATCCGGAGATACTGTGGCACCCCAGGGTTGCCACACAAAGGGTTAACTCCCCACACACAACACCAAGACCTCCTGGCCAGAAGGGGGAGACCAAGCTGCTTCCCTGTACATTCTGCTGGGGGGGAGGAAATGGTCAGGAGTAGTTTCAGTTTGGAAGTTCAGTGCAGAGCACTGAGGAGACAGGATCTCTGCAGGTTGGAAGCTGGCTTTAGCTCACCTCAGGATCCACTGACCAATTCCAGGCCTAGCTGAGGGTCTGAGGGAAGGAGAAAGCGTACACAGAGGAACATTCCTGGGAGACAGAGCATTGCTGAGTTCATCCCAGTGGAGCACACAGAACGGATGCTGGATCCGAGACTGCAGGTTACATACTGCACAGTTACCACCAGAGAAGTGAAGATTCCAGATCTTTCACCTGTACCACAGACACAAGCAACAAGCGCAGAGTTCAGGAACATACTAGTAAGGACTCGAGTTGCCTGTCAGGTCGGTACCTAGGAGCAGAGCAAAGCAGAGCCGGCTGCATAGTTCACTCAGCAGCGGGGCCACAGACACACAGTGCAGGCAAGGAAGCCAAAACGGCCCGGCTGGGTGGGAGAAACCCTGAACCCCTCACAGACTCCATGGACAGTACTCTGCTGAATACCATCATCAGTAAAGGACAAAGAAACTGCAAAACCGTGAGTCTGCCTGTTTATTGTGCTCGTGTCCTGCACTCCCCCCCATAGACTAACATACTGCCCCGGGGAAAAGGCTCTACCCGTGGGGAGCCGTCCCATCTCAAGCTGCCTTCCATCACCCCGGAGGTTCTGCAGCAGCGGTGGTCATCTCTGATCACATTCCACGGGTGGCGTCACGAACATAACCCCCCCCTTTTATTGTGGAACCAGGGAGCACAGACCGGGTCACGACACCGTGATCCCCTTTCCAGAAGCGACCCCTTGGCCCGGTTCTGGGTATCCCCTTAACCCCTGGCGACACAACTTTGGCGTCACGAACAGGATGCGGACTGGACCCGGCTGCAACCCGGGTGACGTGTGCCTGTAAAGACTTATTGCATCGCATAAAAGACTTGCACTGTGAATTGTTGCAACAAAGAACGGACTTTAAACTTTGCAAAGATACCTGGAAAAATCCAAAAACATCATTGGTAAAATTTTCCAGGCGCCATCTTTAATCGCGCCATTAGCTGCTACGCGCGGGAGAACAGCGCGCCTAAACTAAGACTCCGCCCACCGCTTGCAGAGGAGGTGCGCTCGGTGCTGCGACCCGAACGAAAACGCAGAAAAGTGTCCCAGGCTTGCTGTCAAGAAGACTGGTGAAATTAACTAAGGGGGCGCAAAGATGTCGCAGCAGGGAGACGCTGTTGTACCCGGCGGTGCAGCGGCACCTATCATGCCGTTCCTGATGCCGTACACCCCGGGTGCAGTGTGGCTGCCGCAGTACTCAGGTGAGCCCAACACACTTAATGACTTTATCGGAAAGCTAAAAATCTACTACAGCATGTACCCCCTGACAGAAGCCCAGCGTGTTGGTATGCTTATGGGACAGTTAACTGGCAATGCCCAGCGGGAGGCTACATCCTGGCCGGACGATGCAAAGGACACTGTAGAGCATATAATAGCTGGACTAAAAGCAGCTTTTGAATCCACTGCTGGCAGCCGGGCTAAAATGAGGTTCTTTGGATGCAAGCAAAAACCTAGAGAGAGCGCAAGAGACTTTGCCTTAAACTTACAGGAGGCGCTCAGAGCACTTAAATTAGCAGAACCTGCCTTAGCCCCTGGAGCAGATAAGCTGCTGATAGACCAATTCCTGGATGGACTCTCATCCCCTTCCCACCGGGGACAACTGAGCATGATGGTGATCCAGGATCCAGGACTAACATTTGCCCAGCTAAAGGATAGAGCCATCCGCCTCCAGCAGGTGGAGGAGCCGCAGGATATAGACTCTGTTCAACACCTTACAGTGGCACCCCAGCAGCCAGTGGTGCCGGTGACATCGGCCATGTCAGCGGCTGTTGCTAACCACCTGGAGCCGATCACTAATGAGGCTCTACATCAAAAGCTTGAAGCCCTTACAGACACTGTTGCTTCCATGGCTAGAATCGTCCAGGAGCTGCGTGGATCCAAGTCTGCACCCAAGATTGAGCTGGCGACCAGCAAGGAGGATGTCCCATGGATGAGGCCTAGGAGATACCAAGCGACGAGAGGACGACCCAGCGACCGCTACCAGCCGGATGGACAGCCCATTTGCCGCCGTTGCAATGAGCCAGGTCACTTTGCCCGTGAATGTGCTTTAAATGGGGATCCCCTGGGGAGGCGGGCCGCTCCTCAGGAATGAACTCTCAAGGTCCTTCACCCTGGCACGACAAGTATGTGGGGGGACGTCCAGTCATCCCCATCGTGCTGGATGGCATTCCGCTCAACGCCTTGCTGGACACTGGTTCCCAAATATCATCAATTCCGCATGTCCTTTATAAGAGGTACTGGGCTGATTCAGACGTTAGCAGTGGTCCATCTAATGTTGCATTGAATATATGGGCTAGCAATGGTGAATTAGTACCACAGGTTGGTTTCAGAGAAATGACCATTAAGATTGGGAGAGTAGAATTGCAGAATCAGGGTATTATCATTGTTGATGTTGACCGACGAGAACGTGAACCAACTATGCTGCTAGGAATGAATGTAATTGAAAATTGTTTTGCAGAGGTAATTACTGTCTTGCAGCAGATCGTCGAGACTGCCAAACCTGGGCAACAGAGACTCCTGCAGAAGGAAATTAAAGCCTTGATGCTGAAGCAGCAGGTAGAAATGTCAGGAGGTGAAATTGGCAGTGCAAGGGTAAGTGACCCAATACCCATAGTAATTCCTCCCAAAACAGAAATGCTGGTCTGGTGTAGAGCCGCAATAGGCATCAGAGGGCGAGACTATCAGGCCCTGGTAGAACCCGTGTACTCAGACAGTAGGCCCACTGTACTGACGGCCAGAGGAATAGTTGAGGTACACAGGGGGAGAGTGCCAATACGCCTTCTAAATTGTGGGGAAGATGAGGTCACCCTACCAAAGTATGCTACCATGGCTAAGCTATATACGGTTGATAACAACGCCATCACCACCGTTGAGCCCTTGAAGCCGTCAAGTCAGGCGGAAGACAATGGCTCAGAGGGAAAGCTGGAGGATTGGTGCCAAAAGCTACATGTAGGCACCGATTCTACACCCTCCCATCAAAAGCATGGAGTATACAGGGTAGTGAAAGAATATGAACAAATATTCAGCAAACACCCATTAGACTTTGGGCAGATCAAAGGGGTAGAGCACACTATACCCACAGGTAACCATCCACCAATAAAGGAGAGGTATAGACCAGTACCACCAGCTCACTACCAATGCGCCAAAGACATGCTCAAAGAAATGAAAGAAGCAGGGGTAATAAGAGACAGTTGTAGCCCCTGGGCAGCCCCACTAGTGCTAGTTAAGAAAAAAGATAGGACCATGAGGATGTGTGTAGACTACAGACGGATCAACCGCATTACACACAAGGATGCATACCCATTACCTAGGATAGAGGAGTCATTGGCTGCATTAAAATCCGCTACTTACTTTTCCACCCTAGATCTGACTAGTGGGTATTGGCAAGTTCCTGTGGCAGAGGCTGACAAGGAGAAGACAGCATTCACCACGCCGATGGGCCTCTGTGAGTTCAATTGTATGCCGTTTGGACTCTGCAACGCACCTGGTACCTTCCAGCGAATGATGGAGTGCTGCCTAGGACATAAGAACTTTGAAACTGTCCTCCTGTACCTGGATGACGTCATAGTCTACTCCAAGACCTATGAACAGCATCTACAAGACCTGGCAGAAGTGTTTGAAGCCTTATCCGGATACGGCATGAAAATCAAGCCATCCAAGTGTCACCTTCTAAAGCCAAGGGTACAGTACCTGGGACATGTCGTGAGCTCAGAAGGGGTAGCACCAGATCCTGAAAAAGTTACCGTGATCAGAGATTGGCCGAGACCCACCAGCGTGAAAGAGGTGAGGCAATTCCTGGGACTGGTAGGCTACTATAGAAGATTTATAAAAGGGTTCACGAAGCTAGCAGCTCCCCTACAAGACATCCTGGTAGGACAGTCAAAGAAGTCTGCAGCCCGAAATCCTCCTTTCCAGTGGAGTGATGAGAAAGAAGAGTCCTTTAAGAAGTTGAAGTGGGCACTGACAGGAGAAGAGATCCTGGCATATCCAGATTACCATCAACCCTTCATTTTGTACACGGATGCCAGCAACGTGGGACTGGGAGCAGTATTGTCTCAAAAGCAGGAAGGCAAAGAGAAAGTTATTGCCTTTGCAAGCAGGAAGCTCCGGCCTACAGAAAGAAACCCTGAGAATTACAGCTCCTTCAAGTTAGAACTACTGGCAGTAGTTTGGGCTGTAACAGAGCGTTTCAAACACTACCTGGCAGCTGCAGAATTTACCATCTTTACTGACAACAATCCGTTGACCCACCTGGACTCGGCAAAATTAGGTGCACTGGAACAGCGGTGGATAGCCCGACTGTCAAACTACAACTTTGTCATCAAGTACAGGGCAGGCCACAAGAATGGGAATGCAGATGCCTTATCCCAGATGCCACACTCGGGGAACGTGGAAGAGGAACCTGAGGGACTGGAAGAAATTGAGCTGCCGGCCTTTCACCGTCCTAAGGTGGGACAGTACCAACCGAGTGTCTACCAAAAACAACAGCAGGCAACTCTCAACCCATTAGCACACCACGGATGGGCTGAAACACAAGACAGCGATCCAGCTGTGAAGCTAGTGAAAGAACTGCTTACACAACAAGGTGCTTACCCTAATCAGAATGCCCCAGCTGAGACGCAACATCTCTGGAAGGAGAGAGGTAAATTGTTCCTGTACCAAGGGAAGCTCTGTAGAAGGCACACCAATCCAAAAACACATGAGTTGGTCTGGCAGATCATTGTGCCCAAGAGAGACGTCAAGATGGTTCTGGAAGCTTACCACAACGGTGCTGGTCATTTTGGTTGGAAAAAGTTGGAAGTGCTCTTAAGAGAAAGATTCTACTGGGTTGGCATGAGAAAATCAATTGAAGATTGGTGTAGAAAATGCGGACCGTGCAACCTCAGAAGAAAGGATCAACAGAACCAGAGAGCTCCACTCCAGTCCATAGTAACCAAGCAACCACTCGAGCTAGTTGCATTAGACCACGTCAAGTTGTCACCAAGCCGGTCTGGCTATGTCTATGCCTTAACCATCGTGGACCATTACTCACGCTTCTTAGTGGTGGTACCCGTGAAAGACCTTACAGCTAGAACAGCAGCTAAAGCATTCCAGACGTACTTTTGCAGACCCCATGGTTACCCAGAACAAGTCCTTGCAGATCAAGGTCCAGCTTTCGAATCACAGATCTTCCAAGAATTCTGCAACATGTATGGCTGTAAAAAGATCCGCACAACAGCATACCATCCCCAAACAAATGGCTTATGTGAGAAGATGAACCATATTGTGATTGACCTGTTGAAGACCTTACCAGAGTCAGAAAGAAATCAATGGCCAGAGAAATTGCCAGACTTGGTGGACTTGTACAATCATGTCCCGGTGAGTTCTACAAACTGCACCCCCGCTTACCTCATGCGTGCAAGGCCAGGTAAACTGCCAATTGATTTAGATATGGGAATTCTGAAGCCAGATGCAGAAATTCAAGAATCCAATTGGGATACCCTACGTCAGCAACAGTATCGCCAAGTACAAGAGTGCGTAGAGAAAAGTCTCCAACAAGCTAGGGGAAGACAAGAGAGAAACTTCAACCAGCATGCTCTAGCAACCCCATTGCAACCTGGTGACCAAGTTCTCAAGAGGAAACGGCGCACAAACAAATTAGATAATCAGTGGGAAACCACCCCATATACAGTCTTACCATCCAGAATGGATAATCCCAAAGTGTGTCTCATCAGTAAGGATGAAGGAAGGACATCAGCTGTCGTGTCAAGAGATCAACTCAAACCGTGTCCTGAAACCCTGAAGACACCAGAAGTCACCTTACCCATACAGGTACAACCTGTCAAGAAGGAAGAAGATGTATTCCATACAGTCTTAGGAGATTTTCCAAAAACATGGCCAAATTACTATGGAGCAGTAGTAGTCCCAATGATCGCCTTCCCTCAAGTGGCGGAACCAAGATCAGAATCCATACCATAAGAAGTCCCAATACATGAAGAACTGGAAGTTGAAACCGTAGAGGAAGAACAGATTCCTGGTCCCAGTGGGCTTGCCAGTCCTACAGTCAGTCCACTATCCTCACAAGTACCAGAAACACCAAATAGGTACACTTCCACTCACACCATTATGCTAAGTACACCCAGTACACCAGCAGTACGCAGGTCACAGCGTAGTACTCAGGGTCAGATACCAGCAAGATATAAAGACTAATGTGGAATTGCATATAAAATGTACATATGTTATAATGTCTATATGAAAAACCGTAACAGTTTAGTGTACAGAAAAGGTGAGAGAAGAGTGGTGTAAGGTGGCAGCACGGAGAGTTACAACTTGATCACATTGTTGGTGGCCCGAGGGCCGTGAGGTCTACTGCACTTACGACCAGAGTAGAGACACCTTTAAGAAGTGTTTGTTGATTGAAATGTTTATTTAATTGCAACGTTAAGACCAAAAGCCCAGTACCTACAGAGACTATACTGTATGAACACTTACATATTTTTGAACATTTTGGACTCTTTTTGAGCTTTAAGGTTTTTGTATTTTTTCCTTTTGAGACTCTGTATATATATAATTGTTGTGATAACTTGTTTGTTTGTTTCACAGTCCCGGAGTACTGTTCTTCACTAAGGGAGAATGTGGCACCCCAGGGTTGCCACACAAAGGGTTAACTCCCCACACACAACACCAAGACCTCCTGGCCAGAAGGGGGAGACCAAGCTGCTTCCCTGTACATTCTGCTGGGGGGGAGGAAATGGTCAGGAGTAGTTTCAGTTTGGAAGTTCAGTGCAGAGCACTGAGGAGACAGGATCTCTGCAGGTTGGAAGCTGGCTTTAGCTCACCTCAGGATCCACTGACCAATTCCAGGCCTAGCTGAGGGTCTGAGGGAAGGAGAAAGCGTACACAGAGGAACATTCCTGGGAGACAGAGCATTGCTGAGTTCATCCCAGTGGAGCACACAGAACGGATGCTGGATCCGAGACTGCAGGTTACATACTGCACAGTTACCACCAGAGAAGTGAAGATTCCAGATCTTTCACCTGTACCACAGACACAAGCAACAAGCGCAGAGTTCAGGAACATACTAGTAAGGACTCGAGTTGCCTGTCAGGTCGGTACCTAGGAGCAGAGCAAAGCAGAGCCGGCTGCATAGTTCACTCAGCAGCGGGGCCACAGACACACAGTGCAGGCAAGGAAGCCAAAACGGCCCGGCTGGGTGGGAGAAACCCTGAACCCCTCACAGACTCCATGGACAGTACTCTGCTGAATACCATCATCAGTAAAGGACAAAGAAACTGCAAAACCGTGAGTCTGCCTGTTTATTGTGCTCGTGTCCTGCACTCCCCCCCCATAGACTAACATACTGCCCCGGGGAAAAGGCTCTACCCGTGGGGAGCCGTCCCATCTCAAGCTGCCTTCCATCACCCCGGAGGTTCTGCAGCAGCGGTGGTCATCTCTGATCACATTCCACGGGTGGCGTCACGAACATAACCCCCCCCTTTTATTGTGGAACCAGGGAGCACAGACCGGGTCACGACACCGTGATCCCCTTTCCAGAAGCGACCCCTTGGCCCGGTTCTGGGTATCCCCTTAACCCCTGGGACACAATACCACATGCTTCCGGCCATGTGATCCTCCGGCAGGTCCTGGAAGGTCACTGCACAGTATCACCGCCGGGAAGCAAGTGATATCACGGGATGTTGTGAGTATGTGGATGCGATCTGATGTGTGTGTGAGGTGTGTGTGAGAGTGAGTGTGATCTGATGTGTGTCTGTTCTTATGTGTGTGCGTGTGTGTGTGTTCCGCCACTGCAGGGCGTGAATGCGATCTGATGTGTGTGTGAGGTGTGTGTGAGAGTGAGTGTGATCTGATGTGTGTGTATGTGTGTTTGTTCTTATGTGTGTGCGTGTGTGTGTTCCGCCGCTGCAGGACCTTGATGCGCTCACCTCGGGGCGAAAGGCCATTCCCTGTGGGGGGCGGAGCCTGGGCAAGCGGCCAATCCGTGTGGGGGGGCAAAGCCGAGGTGAGCGGCCAATCCGTGCGGGGGAGGAGCCGAGGCGAGCGGCCAATCCGTGCGGGGGGAGGAGCCGAGGCGAGCGGCCAATCCGTGAGGCCGAGCAGCCAATCCGTGCGGGGGGGCGGGGCCATGGCAAATCCGTGAAGCCGAGCGGCCAATCCGTGCGGGGGGCGGGGCCATGGCGAGCCCAGCGGCCAATCCGCTGTTTGTCTCCGTAAGGACATGGCCAATCCGTGCGGGGGGGGCGGACCCGAGGCGAGGTGAGCGGCCAATCTGTGTGGGGGGAGGAGCCGAGGCGAGGCGAGCGGCCAATCCGTGCATGGGGGCGGGGCCATGGCGAGCCCAGCGGCCAATCCGCTGTTTGTCACCGTAAGGACATGTCACGGTAAGGACACAATTTTGGAGCAAGACAGACAGACAGACAGACAGAATAAGGCAATTTATATATATATATATATATATATATATATATATATACAGTTAGGTCCAGAAATATTTGGACAGTGACACAATTTTCGCGAGTTGGGCTCTGCATGCCACCACATTGGATTTGAAATGAAACCTCTACAACAGAATTCAAGTGCAGATTGTAACGTTTAATTTGAAGGTTTGAACAAAAATATCTGATAGAAATTGTAGGAATTGTACACATTTCTTTACAAACACTCCACATTTTAGGAGGTCAAAAGTAATTGGACAAATAAACCAAACCCAAACAAAATATTTTTATTTTCAATATTTTGTTGCGAATCCTTTGGAGGCAATCCCTGCCTTAAGTCTGGAACCCATGGACATCACCAAACGCTGGGTTTCCTCCTTCTCAATGCTTTGCCAGGCCTTTACAGCCGCAGCCTTCAGGTCTTGCTTCTTTGTGGGTCTTTCCGTCTTAAGTCTGGATTTGAGCAAGTGAAATGCATGCTCAATTGGGTTAAGATCTGGTGATTGACTTAGCCATTGCAGAATGTTCCACTTTTTTGCACTCATGAACTCCTGGGTAGCTTTGGCTGTATGCTTGGGGTCATTGTCCATCTGTACTATGAAGCGCCGTCCAATCAACTTTGCGGCATTTGGCTGAATCTGGGCTGAAAGTATATCCCGGTACACTTCAGAATTCATCCGGCTACTCTTGTCTGCTGTTATGTCATCAATAAACACAAGTGACCCAGTGCCATTGAAAGCCATGCATGCCCATGCCATCACGTTGCCTCCACCATGTTTTACAGAGGATGTGGTGTGCCTTGGATCATGTGCCGTTCCCTTTCTTCTCCAAACTTTTTTCTTCTCATCATTCTGGTACAGGTTGATCTTTGTCTCATCTGTCCATAGAATACTTTTCCAGAACGGAGCTGGCTTCATGAGGTGTTTTTCAGCAAATGTAACTCTGGCCTGTCTATTTTTGGAATTGATGAATGGTTTGCATCTAGATGTGAACCCTTTGTATTTACTTTCATGGAGTCTTCTCTTTACTGTTGACTTAGAGACAGATACACCTACTTCACTGACAGTGTTCTGGACTTCAGTTGATGTTGTGAACGGGTTCTTCTTCACCAAAGAAAGTATGCGGCGATCATCCACCACTGTTGTCATCCGTGGACGCCCAGGCCTTTTTGAGTTCCCAAGCTCACCAGTCAATTCCTTTTTTCTCAGAATGTACCCGACTGTTGATTTTGCTACTCCAAGCATGTCTGCTATCTCTCTGATGGATTTTTTCTTTTTTTTCAGCCTCAGGATGTTCTGCTTCACCTCAATTGAGAGTTCCTTAGACCGCATGTTGTCTGGTCACAGCAACAGCTTCCAAATGCAAAACCACACACCTGTAATCAACCCCAGACCTTTTAACTACTTCATTGATTACAGGTTAATGAGGGAGACGCCTTCAGAGTTAATTGCAGCCCTTAGAGTCCCTTGTCCAATTACTTTTGGTCCCTTGAAAAAGAGGATGCTATGCATTACAGAGCAATGATTCCTAAACCCTTTCTCCGATTTGGATGTGAAAACTCTCATATTGCAGCTGGGATTGTGCACTTTAAGCCCATATTATATATATAATTGAATTTCTGAACATGTTTTTGTAAACAGCTAAAATAACAAAACTTGTGTCACTGTCCAAATATTTCTGGACCTAACTGTATATATATATATATATATATATATATATATATATATAATTATACTGTACATACATATATGTTTTTGCAAAAGTGGCAGTGAGACTGTAGGAAGTTTGAGTGGTTGAGTGGTCGAGGCGGAGCTGGGGGTGGAGCCTGGGTGGAGTCCCAAGGGGGCCCGAAAATTTTGCCAGTATGGGGCCCTGAAATTCCTAGTGGCGGCCCTGCCCGACATTCACAAAGCTGGGTAGCGGACTCCCGTCGCTGAAGTGCAGGCAGCCCAAATACACTACACGGTGCAGGAGAAAGGCCAAAATGACCGAACCGGGTGGAGGACCAGACGCAGCCGGCTGCGGGCACCGACCACCATCAACTTGGTTTACCAGAGACTTGTGTGTGTCAATAACAGTGAGTACAATAGTGCCATCCGGCCGCACACCGCCCTGCACCACCCAGCTACCCCCAACGGGTCCCGGGGCCATCATCCCTGCCCACGGAGGGGTTAACATCTTGCTGCATAAACATCTCCCCCGGGTGCCCCGTAACTGTAGCGGTGGTGTCTACCTTCACCACATCCCGTGGGTGGCGTCACAAACTCAAGCGCGGCTCAGGCCATGCAGCTACCTAACCCCTACCAAAAGCGCCAGCATCCCCTTTCAGAGCAAAGTGACCCCGGGTCCGGAGGCGCTCGAGTCACTCACCAACGAGCCCGGATCCAAGCGGCTCGGCTGCAGCCGAGCACGGGGCAGCACACATTCACTAATGAGGCAGCAGAGTTACTCTTGACTCCATTTGGCCTCTTTTCTTAGGTGTCCTTCTTTTCAAAGGTATACAAAACTGTTGTTGGCCAGACTTTTGTGCACGCCTAAAAAGACAAACACCGCCACACCACAGGCCAGACGAGACTTCAAAGTGATTCCATCTGCCACTGTGATCATTGAGAGTCAGAGTGAACAAATCAACAACAGGTGAAGAATTGGCTTTATTTATTTATTTTATATATGCCATTCATATTATTATTATTAATATTTATCTATAAAGCACCATTGATTCCATGGTGCTGTACATGAGAAGTGGTTACATACAGAAAACATTTACAAGTTACAATACACAGATGGAACAGAGGGAAGAGGACCCTGCCCTTTCAGGCTTACATTCTATAGGATATTGGGGAGGAGACAGTAGGTGGGATGTTGTGGTATAAGTTTTTTCCTCAGGTCGGTATGATTACAGCGATGCCAGATATATATAGGTTTTTTTAGGTTTGCCTACTATCACACTAAAAAACGCTTTTTCACAAAATAAAGGTTTTTTACATTAGAGAATATTGAAGGTTTTTTATTTTTTATTTTTCTACTGACAAACTCGTATGAGAGCTTGTTTTTTGTGGAATGAGTTGGAGTTTTTATTGATACTATTTTGGACCACATAATATTTTTTGGTCACTGTCCATTCC
This sequence comes from Anomaloglossus baeobatrachus, assembly GCF_048569485.1. Taxonomy (NCBI): domain Eukaryota; kingdom Metazoa; phylum Chordata; class Amphibia; order Anura; family Aromobatidae; genus Anomaloglossus; species Anomaloglossus baeobatrachus. The sequence goes on from NC_134359.1 coordinate 159,767,327, forward strand.
GCTTTTTCTGAATCAGAATCAAGAAGAAACAGCAATTCAGGATGTTTTGTTTGTTTCTTAAACACTGTTATAAGGGTTGTAAAAGTGATAAGACAGCTTTATTGGGCCAGTATGAATACACCAATAATTTTTTTTTTATATTTTGCTGCTTTTACACCATAAAAACAATTTTAGGCTGTGTGTGCATGTTGCGTCGTGCAGGGATGGGATTCAGCTGGTTCTGTCTGGTTTGGGAGAACCGGTTGTTAAAATAGCAGCCGGTTCCCCGAACCGGCAAGAAACAGCTCCGGCGATCCGGTTCCTCCCTGTATTCATTTGTGTTAGTGTCTCTTTAAGACTCTAATACAAATGAATCCCCGTATCTCCGCGCCGCACTTCCGTGTTGAGTGGAACCTGTCTACTCCCTGACCCGGTGTGTAGAGACGTGCTGACGCTGCAGAGAGGTCACGGCAGTGTGAGGAGGTAGCTCCTCATCCTGCCGTCTGTCAGCGTCAGCGTGCAGACATGAGCGACAGAGAAGGACGGAAGACAGAAGAGAGGCCGCCAGTGATTGGAGCAGGTAAGCGCTCAGTGGGCCGAAGATGCAGGGAGAGGGGCCGAATAAGATTGCAGCTATATGGGGAGAGGAGGCCATATAAGATGGGAGCAATATGTGGCTATATGGGGAGAGGAGCCACATAAGATGGGAGCTATATGTGGCTATATTGGGAGAGGAAGCCATATAAGATGGGAGCTATATGTGGCTATATGGGGAGAGGGGCCACATAAGAAGTGAGCTATATGTGGCTATATGGGGAGAGGAGCCACATAAGATGGCAGCTATATGGGGAAAGGAGACCACATAAGATGGCAGCTATATGGGGAGAGGAGCCGCATAAGATGGGATCTGCAGGGAAAAGGAGCCATATTGGACAGGATCTGCAGGGGAAAAGGAGCACATGGGCTGAGATCTGCTGGGGAAAAAGGCCATAATAGGATGGTATCTGCAGGGGGAAAGGGGCCATAATGGGATGGGATCTGCAGGGGAAAGAGGCCATAATGGGATGGGATCTGAAGGGGGAAGGATGGTATCTGCAGGGGGCAAGAGACCACATGGGATGGGATCTGCAGGGGGAGAGACCACATGGAATGGGATCTGCAGGGGAAAGAAGCCACAAGGGATGAGATCTGTATGGGGAAGGTCATCCGTTCCATATTTAGCAGAGCTCCTTTAGTAATAATTTTTAAAAACTGTAGAAAAACCATTTAATACAATACGACTGACAGTGACTGGAACATCTGGTACTGGACAGGAGAGTGAAGGTAGAGGAGGGAAAGAAGGGGAAAGAGATTTTACGTTGAATTACTTGCATTTTTTGGTTGAGGAAAGTGCATGAAAATGGGTGTGGCTAACAAAATGGGTGTGGTTACAGAATGGGTGTGGTTTTCAACTGGGTGGGGTATACAGAGAACCTGTTGTTAAAAATTTGAATCCCACCCCTGGCGTCGTGTCCCTGCTAGAGATGAGCGAACCGGTCACGGTTCGGCTCGAGTTCGGTTAGCCGAACGGGCTTCTCGTTCGAGTTCGGTTCGGCGAACGTTCGACAAACCGAACTCGAACCACATAGGAAACAATAGGAGGCAATCACAAACACATAAAAACACATTATAAATGTACACATACAGTTAATAAACATTGCCATAACACTTACCGGTCCCCGCGATCCCTCCTGCACTCTGTCTCCTGCCGCTATTCCATCCGATGATCGCTGAATCCTCCCGGTAACCAGCACTGCCAGCAGTGATGCAGGACCTATCGTGACGTGACAAAATAGCCATGTGACCAGTCACGTGCCTGTTATCTCATTGGCTACAGACTGGTCACATGACTATGACGCGTCATGTAGGACCTGTCATTGCATCTCTCTGTTACACGATGCACGTTTGTGTATCGCCATGTACCGGCGACATGCTCTAGCTCGACTCCCCGCTCTGCTTCCCCGTTCCCTTAAGGTACCGTCACACTAAGCGACGCTCCAGCGATCCCACCAGCAACCTGACCTGGCAGGGATCGCTGGAGCGTCGCTGCATGGGTTGCTGGTGAGCTGTCACACAGGCAGATCTCACCAGCAACCAGTGACCACAGCCCCCAGCCAGCAGCACACGTGGAAGCGATGCTGCGCTTGGTAACTAAGGTAAATATCGGGTAACCAACCCGATATTTACCTTGGTTACCAGCGCACACCGCTTAGCGCTGGCTCCCTGCACTCCTAGTTACAGGACTTTTGTGCACGCCTAAAAAGACAAACACCGCCACACCACAGGCCAGACGAGACTTCAAAGTGATTCCATCTGCCACTGTGATCATTGAGAGTCAGAGTGAACAAATCAACAACAGGTGAAGAATTGGCTTTATTTATTTATTTTATATATGCCATTCATATTATTATTATTAATATTTATCTATAAAGCACCATTGATTCCATGGTGCTGTACATGAGAAGTGGTTACATACAGAAAACATTTACAAGTTACAATACACAGATGGAACAGAGGGAAGAGGACCCTGCCCTTTCAGGCTTACATTCTATAGGATATTGGGGAGGAGACAGTAGGTGGGATGTTGTGGTATAAGTTTTTTCCTCAGGTCGGTATGATTACAGCGATGCCAGATATATATAGGTTTTTTTAGGTTTGCCTACTATCACACTAAAAAACGCTTTTTCACAAAATAAAGGTTTTTTACATTAGAGAATATTGAAGGTTTTTTATTTTTTATTTTTCTACTGACAAACTCGTATGAGAGCTTGTTTTTTGTGGAATGAGTTGGAGTTTTTATTGATACTATTTTGGACCACATAATATTTTTTGGTCACTGTCCATTCCACTTTTTCTGAATCAGAATCAAGAAGAAACAGCAATTCAGGATGTTTTGTTTGTTTCTTAAACACTGTTATAAGGGTTGTAAAAGTGATAAGACAGCTTTATTGGGCCAGTATGAATACACCAATAATTTTTTTTTTTATATTTTGCTGCTTTTACACCATAAAAACAATTTTAGGCTGTGTGTGCACGTTGCGTCGTGCAGGGATGGGATTCAGCTGGTTCTGTCTGGTTTGGGAGAACCGGTTGTTAAAATAGCAGCCGGTTCCCTGAACCGGCAAGAAACAGCTCCGGCGATCCGGTTCCTCCCTGTATTCATTTGTGTTAGTGTCTCTTTAAGACTCTAATACAAATGAATCCCCGTATCTCCGCGCCGCACTTCCGTGTTGAGTGGAACCTGTCTACTCCCTGACCCGGTGTGTAGAGACGTGCTGACGCTGCAGAGAGGTCACGGCAGTGTGAGGAGGTAGCTCCTCATCCTGCCGTCTGTCAGCGTCAGCGTGCAGACATGAGCCACAGAGGAGGACGGAAGACAGAAGAGAGGCCGCCAGTGATTGGAGCAGGTAAGCGCTCAGTGGGCCGAAGATGCAGGGAGAGGGGCCGAATAAGATTGCAGCTATATGGGGAGAGGAGGCCATATAAGATGGGAGCAATATGTGGCTATATGGGGAGAGGAGCCACATAAGATGGGAGCTATATGTGGCTATATTGGGAGAGGAAGCCATATAAGATGGGAGCTATATGTGGCTATATGGGGAGAGGGGCCACATAAGACGTGAGCTATATGTGGCTATATGGGGAGAGGAGCCACATAAGATGGCAGCTATATGGGGAAAGGAGACCACATAAGATGGCAGCTATATGGGGAGAGGAGCCGCATAAGATGGGATCTGCAGGGAAAAGGAGCCATATTGGACAGGATCTGCAGGGGAAAAGGAGCACATGGGCTGAGATCTGCTGGGGAAAAAGGCCATAATAGGATGGTATCTGCAGGGGGAAAGGGGCCATAATGGGATGGGATCTGCAGGGGAAAGAGGCCATAATGGGATGGGATCTGAAGGGGGAAGGATGGTATCTGCAGGGGGCAAGAGACCACATGGGATGGGATCTGCAGGGGGGAGAGACCACATGGAATGGGATCTGCAGGGGAAAGAAGCCACAAGGGATGAGATCTGTATGGGGAAGGTCATCCGTTCCATATTTAGCAGAGCTCCTTTAGTAATAATTTTTAAAAACTGTAGAAAAACCATTTAATACAATACGACTGACAGTGACTGGAACATCTGGTACTGGACAGGAGAGTGAAGGTAGAGGATGGAAAGAAGGGGAAAGAGATTTTACGTTGAATTACTTGTATTTTTTGGTTGAGGAAAGTGCATGAAAATGGGTGTGGCTAACAAAATGGGTGTGGTTACAGAATGGGTGTGGTTTTCAACTGGGTGGGGTATACAGAGAACCTGTTGTTAAAAATTTGAATCCCACCCCTGGCGTCGTGTCCCTGCTAGAGATGAGCGAACCGGTCACGGTTCGGCTCGAGTTCGGTTAGCCGAACGGGCGTCTCGTTCGAGTTCGGTTCGGCGAACGTTCGACAAACCGAACTCGAACCACATAGGAAACAATAGGAGGCAATCACAAACACATAAAAACACATTATAAATGTACACATACAGTTAATAAACATTGCCATAACACTTACCGGTCCCCGCGATCCCTCCTGCACTCTGTCTCCTGCCGCTATTCCATCCGATGATCGCTGAATCCTCCCGGTAACCAGCACTGCCAGCAGTGATGCAGGACCTATCGTGACGTGACAAAATAGCCATGTGACCAGTCACGTGCCTGTTATCTCATTGGCTACAGACTGGTCACATGACTATGACGCGTCATGTAGGACCTGTCATTGCATCTCTCTGTTACACGATGCACGTTTGTGTATCGCCATGTACCGGCGACATGCTCTAGCTCGACTCCCCGCTCTGCTTCCCCGTTCCCTTAAGGTACCGTCACACTAAGCGACGCTCCAGCGATCCCACCAGCAACCTGACCTGGCAGGGATCGCTGGAGCGTCGCTGCATGGGTTGCTGGTGAGCTGTCACACAGGCAGATCTCACCAGCAACCAGTGACCACAGCCCCCAGCCAGCAGCACACGTGGAAGCGATGCTGCGCTTGGTAACTAAGGTAAATATCGGGTAACCAACCCGATATTTACCTTGGTTACCAGCGCACACCGCTTAGCGCTGGCTCCCTGCACTCCTAGTTACAGGACTTTTGTGCACGCCTAAAAAGACAAACACCGCCACACCACAGGCCAGACGAGACTTCAAAGTGATTCCATCTGCCACTGTGATCATTGAGAGTCAGAGTGAACAAATCAACAACAGGTGAAGAATTGGCTTTATTTATTTATTTTATATATGCCATTCATATTATTATTATTAATATTTATCTATAAAGCACCATTGATTCCATGGTGCTGTACATGAGAAGTGGTTACATACAGAAAACATTTACAAGTTACAATACACAGATGGAACAGAGGGAAGAGGACCCTGCCCTTTCAGGCTTACATTCTATAGGATATTGGGGAGGAGACAGTAGGTGGGATGTTGTGGTATAAGTTTTTTCCTCAGGTCGGTATGATTACAGCGATGCCAGATATATATAGGTTTTTTTAGGTTTGCCTACTATCACACTAAAAAACGCTTTTTCACAAAATAAAGGTTTTTTACATTAGAGAATATTGAAGGTTTTTTATTTTTTATTTTTCTACTGACAAACTCGTATGAGAGCTTGTTTTTTGTGGAATGAGTTGGAGTTTTTATTGATACTATTTTGGACCACATAATATTTTTTGGTCACTGTCCATTCCGCTTTTTCTGAATCAGAATCAAGAAGAAACAGCAATTCAGGATGTTTTGTTTGTTTCTTAAACACTGTTATAAGGGTTGTAAAAGTGATAAGACAGCTTTATTGGGCCAGTATGAATACACCAATAATTTTTTTTTTTATATTTTGCTGCTTTTACACCATAAAAACAATTTTAGGCTGTGTGTGCACGTTGCGTCGTGCAGGGATGGGATTCAGCTGGTTCTGTCTGGTTTGGGAGAACCGGTTGTTAAAATAGCAGCCGGTTCCCTGAACCGGCAAGAAACAGCTCCGGCGATCCGGTTCCTCCCTGTATTCATTTGTGTTAGTGTCTCTTTAAGACTCTAATACAAATGAATCCCCGTATCTCCGCGCCGCACTTCCGTGTTGAGTGGAACCTGTCTACTCCCTGACCCGGTGTGTAGAGACGTGCTGACGCTGCAGAGAGGTCACGGCAGTGTGAGGAGGTAGCTCCTCATCCTGCCGTCTGTCAGCGTCAGCGTGCAGACATGAGCCACAGAGGAGGACGGAAGACAGAAGAGAGGCCGCCAGTGATTGGAGCAGGTAAGCGCTCAGTGGGCCAAAGATGCAGGGAGAGGGGCCGAATAAGATTGCAGCTATATGGGGAGAGGAGGCCATATAAGATGGGAGCAATATGTGGCTATATGGGGAGAGGAGCCACATAAGATGGGAGCTATATGTGGCTATATTGGGAGAGGAAGCCATATAAGATGGGAGCTATATGTGGCTATATGGGGAGAGGGGCCACATAAGAAGTGAGCTATATGTGGCTATATGGGGAGAGGAGCCACATAAGATGGCAGCTATATGGGGAAAGGAGACCACATAAGATGGCAGCTATATGGGGAGAGGAGCCGCATAAGATGGGATCTGCAGGGAAAAGGAGCCATATTGGACAGGATCTGCAGGGGAAAAGGAGCACATGGGCTGAGATCTGCTGGGGAAAAAGGCCATAATAGGATGGTATCTGCAGGGGGAAAGGGGCCATAATGGGATGGGATCTGCAGGGGAAAGAGGCCATAATGGGATGGGATCTGAAGGGGGAAGGATGGTATCTGCAGGGGGCAAGAGACCACATGGGATGGGATCTGCAGGGGGGAGAGACCACATGGAATGGGATCTGCAGGGGAAAGAAGCCACAAGGGATGAGATCTGTATGGGGAAGGTCATCCGTTCCATATTTAGCAGAGCTCCTTTAGTAATAATTTTTAAAAACTGTAGAAAAACCATTTAATACAATACGACTGACAGTGACTGGAACATCTGGTACTGGACAGGAGAGTGAAGGTAGAGGATGGAAAGAAGGGGAAAGAGATTTTACGTTGAATTACTTGTATTTTTTGGTTGAGGAAAGTGCATGAAAATGGGTGTGGCTAACAAAATGGGTGTGGTTACAGAATGGGTGTGGTTTTCAACTGGGTGGGGTATACAGAGAACCTGTTGTTAAAAATTTGAATCCCACCCCTGGCGTCGTGTCCCTGCTAGAGATGAGCGAACCGGTCACGGTTCGGCTCGAGTTCGGTTAGCCGAACGGGCGTCTCGTTCGAGTTCGGTTCGGCGAACGTTCGACAAACCGAACTCGAACCACATAGGAAACAATAGGAGGCAATCACAAACACATAAAAACACATTATAAATGTACACATACAGTTAATAAACATTGCCATAACACTTACCGGTCCCCGCGATCCCTCCTGCACTCTGTCTCCTGCCGCTATTCCATCCGATGATCGCTGAATCCTCCCGGTAACCAGCACTGCCAGCAGTGATGCAGGACCTATCGTGACGTGACAAAATAGCCATGTGACCAGTCACGTGCCTGTTATCTCATTGGCTACAGACTGGTCACATGACTATGACGCGTCATGTAGGACCTGTCATTGCATCTCTCTGTTACACGATGCACGTTTGTGTATCGCCATGTACCGGCGACATGCTCTAGCTCGACTCCCCGCTCTGCTTCCCCGTTCCCTTAAGGTACCGTCACACTAAGCGACGCTCCAGCGATCCCACCAGCAACCTGACCTGGCAGGGATCGCTGGAGCGTCGCTGCATGGGTTGCTGGTGAGCTGTCACACAGGCAGATCTCACCAGCAACCAGTGACCACAGCCCCCAGCCAGCAGCACACGTGGAAGCGATGCTGCGCTTGGTAACTAAGGTAAATATCGGGTAACCAACCCGATATTTACCTTGGTTACCAGCGCACACCGCTTAGCGCTGGCTCCCTGCACTCCTAGTTACAGGACTTTTGTGCACGCCTAAAAAGACAAACACCGCCACACCACAGGCCAGACGAGACTTCAAAGTGATTCCATCTGCCACTGTGATCATTGAGAGTCAGAGTGAACAAATCAACAACAGGTGAAGAATTGGCTTTATTTATTTATTTTATATATGCCATTCATATTATTATTATTAATATTTATCTATAAAGCACCATTGATTCCATGGTGCTGTACATGAGAAGTGGTTACATACAGAAAACATTTACAAGTTACAATACACAGATGGAACAGAGGGAAGAGGACCCTGCCCTTTCAGGCTTACATTCTATAGGATATTGGGGAGGAGACAGTAGGTGGGATGTTGTGGTATAAGTTTTTTCCTCAGGTCGGTATGATTACAGCGATGCCAGATATATATAGGTTTTTTTAGGTTTGCCTACTATCACACTAAAAAACGCTTTTTCACAAAATAAAGGTTTTTTACATTAGAGAATATTGAAGGTTTTTTATTTTTTATTTTTCTACTGACAAACTCGTATGAGAGCTTGTTTTTTGTGGAATGAGTTGGAGTTTTTATTGATACTATTTTGGACCACATAATATTTTTTGGTCACTGTCCATTCCGCTTTTTCTGAATCAGAATCAAGAAGAAACAGCAATTCAGGATGTTTTGTTTGTTTCTTAAACACTGTTATAAGGGTTGTAAAAGTGATAAGACAGCTTTATTGGGCCAGTATGAATACACCAATAATTTTTTTTTTTTATATTTTGCTGCTTTTACACCATAAAAACAATTTTAGGCTGTGTGTGCACGTTGCGTCGTGCAGGGATGGGATTCAGCTGGTTCTGTCTGGTTTGGGAGAACCGGTTGTTAAAATAGCAGCCGGTTCCCTGAACCGGCAAGAAACAGCTCCGGCGATCCGGTTCCTCCCTGTATTCATTTGTGTTAGTGTCTCTTTAAGACTCTAATACAAATGAATCCCCGTATCTCCGCGCCGCACTTCCGTGTTGAGTGGAACCTGTCTACTCCCTGACCCGGTGTGTAGAGACGTGCTGACGCTGCAGAGAGGTCACGGCAGTGTGAGGAGGTAGCTCCTCATCCTGCCGTCTGTCAGCGTCAGCGTGCAGACATGAGCCACAGAGGAGGACGGAAGACAGAAGAGAGGCCGCCAGTGATTGGAGCAGGTAAGCGCTCAGTGGGCCGAAGATGCAGGGAGAGGGGCCGAATAAGATTGCAGCTATATGGGGAGAGGAGGCCATATAAGATGGGAGCAATATGTGGCTATATGGGGAGAGGAGCCACATAAGATGGGAGCTATATGTGGCTATATTGGGAGAGGAAGCCATATAAGATGGGAGCTATATGTGGCTATATGGGGAGAGGGGCCACATAAGAAGTGAGCTATATGTGGCTATATGGGGAGAGGAGCCACATAAGATGGCAGCTATATGGGGAAAGGAGACCACATAAGATGGCAGCTATATGGGGAGAGGAGCCGCATAAGATGGGATCTGCAGGGAAAAGGAGCCATATTGGACAGGATCTGCAGGGGAAAAGGAGCACATGGGCTGAGATCTGCTGGGGAAAAAGGCCATAATAGGATGGTATCTGCAGGGGGAAAGGGGCCATAATGGGATGGGATCTGCAGGGGAAAGAGGCCATAATGGGATGGGATCTGAAGGGGGAAGGATGGTATCTGCAGGGGGCAAGAGACCACATGGGATGGGATCTGCAGGGGGGAGAGACCACATGGAATGGGATCTGCAGGGGAAAGAAGCCACAAGGGATGAGATCTGTATGGGGAAGGTCATCCGTTCCATATTTAGCAGAGCTCCTTTAGTAATAATTTTTAAAAACTGTAGAAAAACCATTTAATACAATACGACTGACAGTGACTGGAACATCTGGTACTGGACAGGAGAGTGAAGGTAGAGGATGGAAAGAAGGGGAAAGAGATTTTACGTTGAATTACTTGTATTTTTTGGTTGAGGAAAGTGCATGAAAATGGGTGTGGCTAACAAAATGGGTGTGGTTACAGAATGGGTGTGGTTTTCAACTGGGTGGGGTATACAGAGAACCTGTTGTTAAAAATTTGAATCCCACCCCTGGCGTCGTGTCCCTGCTAGAGATGAGCGAACCGGTCACGGTTCGGCTCGAGTTCGGTTAGCCGAACGGGCGTCTCGTTCGAGTTCGGTTCGGCGAACGTTCGACGAACCGAACTCGAACCGCATAGGAAACAATAGGAGGCAATCACAAACACATAAAAACACATTATAAATGTACACATACAGTTAATAAACATTGCCATAACACTTACCGGTCCCCGCGATCCCTCCTGCACTCTGTCTCCTGCCGCTATTCCATCCGATGATCGCTGAATCCTCCCGGTAACCAGCACTGCCAGCAGTGATGCAGGACCTATCGTGACGTGACAAAATAGCCATGTGACCAGTCACATGCCTGTTATCTCATTGGCTACAGACTGGTCACATGACTATGACGCGTCATGTAGGACCTGTCATTGCATCTCTCTGTTACACGATGCACGTTTGTGTATCGCCATGTACCGGCAACATGCTCTAGCTCGACTCCCCGCTCTGCTTCCCCGTTCCCTTAAGGTACCGTCACACTAAGCGACGCTCCAGCGATCCCACCAGCAACCTGACCTGGCAGGGATCGCTGGAGCGTCGCTGCATGGGTTGCTGGTGAGCTGTCACACAGGCAGATCTCACCAGCAACCAGTGACCACAGCCCCCAGCCAGCAGCACACGTGGAAGCGATGCTGCGCTTGGTAACTAAGGTAAATATCGGGTAACCAACCCGATATTTACCTTGGTTACCAGCGCACACCGCTTAGCGCTGGCTCCCTGCACTCCTAGTTACAGTACACAGCGGGTTAATTTAAACCGATGTGTAGTCTGGCTATGTGTGCAGGGGGCTGGCACTGGCAGCGTGAGAGTGGCGGACGCTGGTAACTACGGTAAACATCGGGTAACCAAGGAAAGGGCTTCTGGGTTACCCGATGTTTACCGTAGTTACCAGTGTCCGCAGAAGCTGGCTCCTGACCGGCTGACACAGCCGGTCAATCACGGAGATCACCATTGCCATAGCAACGCACTTGGTAGCGGTGACGGGGACGTCCCGCTACTAGCATGCAGCGGCACCGGAATCACGTGATCGGAGCAGCGTTGCTATGGCAACCCGTGCCACCACTTACAGCCGGGAGCCTGTGGTCACTCTCACAGAGTGATTTCTGCACGGAGCACAGCGTCTTCCCCCATGCAGCTGTGCTGTCTGATGGAGCAGAGCTGCATGTGTTGAAGGGGAAAGAAGACAGAAGAGCAGGATCGTGGAGGGTTGACAGGGGGTAATAAAGATGGAGTCTCTAATGTGTCTGTGTATTTATTTCTATTAAAGTATTTTTTCTCTGTGTGGTGGGTTTTTTTAACCATTAAATGGAGATTCTTAATGGCCGGGTCAAACGTGCCTGACATTAATAATCTCTGGCTTAATACTGGCTAGTAAAAAAAAGCCAGTATTAACTCATGATTACCCAACAAGCCACCCGGCTCCAGGGCTGTTGGAAGAGTTGGATACAGCGCCAGATGATGGCGCTTCTATGAGAGCGCCATTTTCTGGGGCGGCTGCGGACTGCAATTTGCAGCAGAGGGGCCCAGAAACCTCGGGCTAACCTGTGCTGTGGATTCCAATCCCCAGCTGCCTAGTTGTACCCGGCTGGACACAAAAATGTGGCGAAGCCTACGTCGTATTTTTTTTTAATTATTTCATAAAATTCATGAATTAATTAAAAAAATGGCTTCCCTATATTTTTAGTTCCCAACCGGGTACAAATAGGCAGCTGGGGGTTGGGGGCAGCCCGTACCTGCCTGCTGTACCTGGCTAGCATACAAAAATATGGCGAAGCGCACGTCATTTTTTTTGGAGTTTTTTTGGCAAAAAAATAAAAAATGCTTCCCTGGATTTTCCATTGCCAGTGAAGGTAACACCAAGCAGTGGGGGTTAGCAGCCAGTAGCTGCTTGGATTACCCTTAGCTAGCAATACAAAAAATGCAGTGGGAGCCCATATATATTTTTTTTAATTATTTATTTAAATAAGGCTGGTTTCACATCTGCGTTGTTTCAACGCAAACGGACTCATGCACAGTATGACTCATGCACTACCCGCATGTGTCCACATGGTGTCGCGCTTACACTGTAAATAAATGAACTGTAATACAGTAGTGACAGAGTCCGTTTGCGTGAAAATAGCGCAAGTGTGAGTGGGGCCTTACTAAAAACAAAAAGGGCTTCCCTGTATTTTGATTGCCTGACATGACAGTGCTGTAAAAATAAATCTTTAAAAAAAATGACATAGCGCTCCGTGGTATTTGTGATTCTCAGTGCAGATAAAGCAGACAGCTACGGGTTGCCACCCCCATCTGCCTGGCGTTACCTTGGCTGGCAATCAAAATACAGGGAAGCCCATTAATTTTTTTTATTTAAAAAATAGTTAAAAAAAAAATGATGTTGGGTCCCCCCATTTTTGATAGTCAGCTAGGGTAAAGCAGACGGCTGTAGCCTGAAAACCACAGCTGGCAGCTTTACCGTGGTTGGGGATCCAATGTGGAGGTCACCCCAGGCTCTTTTTTTATAATTATTTTATAAATAATAATAATTACAAAAAAAAAGTAGGGTCCCCCCCCCAAATTGGATCACCAGCCAAGGTAAAGCGGACAGCTGTGGTCTGGTATTCTCAGGGTGGGAAGGTCCATGGTTATTGGGCCTTTACAGCCTAAAAATAGCAGGCCGCAGACGCCCCAGAAGTGGCGCATGCACTAGATGCTTCACCCCAGCTCATCCCGTGCCCTGGTGCAGTGGAAAACGGGGTAATAAATGGGGTTGATACTAGTTGTAAAGTCACCTGACATCAAGCCCAGCAGTTTGTGATGTCATGGCGTCTATCAGATACCCGACCTCATAAACTGTCAGTACTAACAAAAAAAATCAACAAAAAAAATGTATTTGAAAGAAAACTCCCCAAAACATTCCCTCTTTCACAAATTTATTGTAAGGAAAAAACGGGAACGCATCCCCCATTTTCTAGGAGTGCAGACCCTCCATGTGAGGAGTGTGGGTGCAATGAATCTGCACCCACTCTCCCCGGGTCCACAGCAGCAGAGTCCATGTCGTAACGGTTGCTACCAAAGCTGCAATGCCCTGCTCATGAGGTAAGGGCATGTCTAATCAGGAGAACTATTCTACATTTCCAAATATTGGTATTTGCTGATATTATTGCTATTCCACCTACTATATATTGGGGATAGGATCTTGGAGATGGAATACCCCTTTAAGGTCAGTTATCCAGCTGAATGAATAATAAACAACAGAGCTCGCTATTTAGACATGTTGTTGTGTGGCGTATAACGGACTCTCATGTTTGGTAGTCATTCAGCAGGGAAACTATAAAATCAAATGCCTCCATTTGGAAATGTAGTATATAGCTCTGCTGATCAACTATGTTCCTTACCTCATGAGCAGGGCATTGCAGTAATAATAATAATTTATTCATTTATTTAGCGCTACTAATTCCATAGCGCTTTGCATACATTGCGAACACTGTCTCCATTGGGGCTCACAATCTAAATTCCCTATCTGTATGTCTTTGGAGTGTGGGAGGAAACCGGAGAACCCGGATTTAACCCACGCAAACACGGGGAGAACATACAAACTCCTTGCAGATGGTGTCCTTGGTGGGAATTGAACCCAGGACTTCAGCGCTGCAAGACTGCAGTGCTAACCACTGAGCCACCACAAGACTGCAGTGCTAACCACTGAGCCACCGTGCCGCCCATTTAGCTTACAGATGCATATCCACCACTCACTGTGTCTGAACACAGGAACTTGAGCTGACAGCCGCTTTGTGCATGCGGCAGCGTCTGTTGTGAAGGAGAGGGCCGCGGGGGATCAACGCTGCACAGGTACCGTGGGACACCGGGGAACACCGGTGGGGTTATAGGGGGTGACCTGGCAGGGCCTGGGGAGGAGTTTTCTGTCGCATGTGTCATGGCACATGCAACAGAAATCAGAGGAGTAGGGTAAATGCGGCCGGCGCGCTGCTGTGCGCGCGGCCATCTTGGATTTCTGGGAGGGCATCAGGGGGGGCACTTTGGCGACACCGGGGGACCGGAGGGGACCGGGTAGGAGATTTATCATGATTGTTCATGCCAGATGGGAGATAAATAATTTTTTACCGACACTGTCATTTACTGTAACGTGATCATCGGTATACGGTGTATACCTGTGATCACGTGAGCGGGGAACGGAAAAACCGGCCTGAATCAGAATCTCCAGGGTCTCAGCTATCCCTGAAACCCCGGAGATTTTCTGACGCTGGGGGCGCTATTCACTTATTTCTGCCTGCTGTTAATAAACGGCAGATCAGAATAAGGCTACATTCACACGACCGATCCATTTTTGCAGTCTGCAAAAAACAGTCCGTTTTTTTTCACGGGTGCATCCGTGTGGCATCCGTTTCCATTCCATAGACGGTCCGTATGTCATCTGTTTGTCATCCGTGTGCCTTCCGTTTTTTTTGCGTACTGCAAAAAAACTGAAGGAGGGAAAATACATAAATTTACCCAGGATCCATAGCTTCATCCTACATGAGGCGGTCACATGTTCACTCCAGTGCCATTTTCTACTGCTTTTCACAGCGTAGAGCGCTCTGGTGATTTTCCTGTGCTTGTGCACTTCATATCAGTCTTTTCTGTCATTATAATGGCAGAAAGACACATAATTTCCCACTCTCCGGCATTTTGTAATTTTGCACCCTTTGGTGCCTTTCATGTGGCACTAAGGGGTGCTTAGCTTTGTATTTAGCCAAAAAAATGAAAAAAAAAAATGACGTAGGGTTCCCCCTTTTTTTGTAGACAGCTAGGGTAAAGCAGACGGCTGCAGCCTGCAGACCACAGCTGGCAGTTTCACCTTGGCTGGTAATCCAAAACTGAGGCACCCCACGCTGTTATTTTAATTTAAATAAATAATTAAAAAAAAAACCACTTGGGGGTCCCCCCAAAATTGGATCACCAGCCAAGGTAAAGCAGACAGCTGGGGTCTGATATTCTCAGACTAGGGAGGTCCATGATTATTGGACTCTCCCCAGCCTATAAATAGCAGGCCGCAGCCGCCCCAGAAGTGGTGCATCCATTAGATGCGCCAATCCTGGTGCTTCTCCCCAGCTCATCCCGTGCCCTGGTGCGATGGCAAACGGGGTAATATATGGGGTTAATACCAGATGTGTAATGTCACCTGGCACCAAGCCCTGGGGTTGGTGAGGTCAGGCGTCTAACAGATACCTGACATCACCAACCCAGTCAGTAATAAAAAAAAATAGACGACAAACACATTTTTATTTGAAAAAACACTCCCCAAAACATTCCCTCTTTAACCAATTTATTAGAAAGAAAACAAATCCAGGTCTGGTGTAATCCAAGGGGTTGCCATGACGATCCACACTGTCCCAGTCAATGAAGAGCACGATGTTCCCCATTGGCTGGGAGAGCAGTGCAGTGACCTGAGCTAACATCAATGGGTCAGCCCAGGTCACTGCAGGGCATGACAAGTGCTGCTGTCAGCGAGGTACATTACCTGCGCTGATCTCCTGCACACTGACTTCAATTATCTTCACAGCCAAGTATCGCGAGCGGCTCGTGACGTCACCGCTAGTCAGTCTCGGGTCGGAAGCGAGAGAAGGTGATGTGACAAGCGGCGGCCATGGAGGACAGTGACAGCGCTGAGGTCGGGACTTTATCACCGCAGGTAAGCCGAGCGGGACCATGTGTGCAGAGTTCCAGGTGGGCGGAGCCTAGCGGGGTAATGTGTGCAGAGTGCCAGGTGGGCGGAGCCTTAGCGGGGTAATGTGTGCAGAGTGCCAGGTGGGCGGAGCCTAGCAGTGCCATGTGTGCAGAGTGCCAGGTGGGCGGAGCCTAGCAGGGTAATGTGTGCAGAGTGCCAGGTGGGCGGAGCCTAGCGGGACCATGTGTGCAGAGTGTCAGGTGGGCGGAGCCTAGTGGGACCATGTGTGCAGAGTGCCAGGTGGGCGGAGCCTAGCGTGGTAATGTGTGCAGAGTGCCAGGTGGGCGGAGCCTAGCGGGGTAATGTGTGCAGAGTGCCCGGTGGGCGGAGCCTAGCAGTGTCATGTGTGCAGAGTGCCAGGTGGGCGGAGCCTAGCTTGGTAATGTGTGCAGAGTGCCAGGTGGGCGGAGCCTAGCTTGGTAATGTGTGCAGAGTGCCAGGTGGGCGGAGCCTAGCGGGGTAATGTGTGCAGAGTGCCAGGTGGGCGGAGCCTAGCAGCGCCATGTGTGCAGAGTGCCAGGTGGGCGGAGCCTAGCGGGACCATGTGTGCAGAGTGTCAGGTGGGCGGAGCCTAGCGGGACCATCTGTGCAGAGTGCCAGGTGGGCGGAGCCACCATGCGTGCTGGCGGCGGAGTGCGAAGTGGGTGGAGCCTAGCGGGGTCATGTGGCGCTGAGGACGTCAGTGTCGGGAACTGCATGGCTGGGGACAGGTGATTGTAAGTGTGTGTGTGTATGTATGTGTACATGCCGCGTGCAGGAGGGGGCGGAGCGAGCTGAGCGGGGAAGTGTCGGCTTCCTGCACACGTAACTAGGATAAATATCGGGTTACTAACCAAAGCGCTTTGCTTGGATACCCGATGTTTATCTTGGTTACCAGGTTCTGGCAGGCTGCCAAAAATGGCTCCTGCACACTGTAGCTGGAAAAAGCCCTGCTTTTTGCTGCTAGAACCGTTCTCGAACGTAAATAGAACTATCAAACTTTAGCAAAAAGCTCGATTTCTAGTTCGATCTAGAACACCCCCCAAAATCACTCGAACCGCGAACTGGAGAACCGCGAACCGCGCTCAACTCTAGTCCCTGCAGAAATTTCTGCAGGGATTTGACAGCACATGTGCGCTTCAAATCGCTGCAGAAACGCTGCGTAATGAATGCAATGTTTCTGCAGAAAAAAAGCCGATTCCATGCGCTCTGGATGCAGCCTCTCTCATAGACAGAGCAGGAGCTGCATCCAGAGCACACAGAAAAATTGACATGTTGCTTTTTAGAATGCAGCGATTTGGAACAAAATTTTGGCATCCATATCGCTGCGCTCTCAAACGCAACGTGCACATAGATTCTGCACAATCGTCATAGATTGTGAAGGGGACGCAGGTCGCATGCATTTACACTGCAGTGCAATACGCAGCATAAATGCATGAAATTCGGCAACATGCTGTGTTCTGAGAGCTATAGATTTTTTACTTTTTCACTGAAATAGCTGTATGGTGACTTGTTTTGTGTGTGACAAGTTGATGTGTTTATCGGGACCATTTTTATTTGCATCTAACTTTTTGGTTGCGTTTTATTTCACTTTTTTCAGCTCTATGATGAAAATACATAGTTTTTCTACACTTTTAATTATTTTTTTACTGTGTTCACTGAAGGGGTTAACTACTGTGACATTTTTATAGATCAAATTGTTCTGAACGTGACAATACCAAACATTAGTGATGAGCGAGTATGCTTGTTACTACTCGGTACTCGCACGAGTATCACTGTACTCGGGCTACTCGGCGGGTACCGAGTAATTTTGCAATACTCGTGCTTTACTCGTGGTCTTCATCCCTGCATGTTGGCGCTCTTTTGAGAGCCAGCCCTCATGCAGGGATTGGCTGGCAGACCACTGCAATGCCACAGCCCTGTTAGTTGTGGAATTGCAGTGATTGGCCGGCCCGCACAGCGTGACCGAGCCTTTATACCGGCGGGCGCGCTGTGCTCTGCTCACAGCCATCTCATATTCCCTGCTTTCCACGCCCACAGGCGCCTATGATTGGTTGCAGTGAGACACGCCCCCACGCTGAGTGACAGGTGTCACACTGCACCCAATCACAGCAGCCGGTGGGCGGGTCTATACTGTGCAGTAAAATAAATAAATAAATAATTAAAAAAACCGGCGTGCGGTCCCCCCAATTTTAATACCAACCAGATAAAGCCATACAGCTGAAGGCTGGTATTCTCAGGATGGGGAGCTCCACGTTATGGGGAGCCCCCCACCCTAACAATATCAGTCAGCAGCTGCCCAGAATTGCCGCATACATTATATGCGACAGTTCTGGGGCTCTACCCGGCTCTTCCCGATTTACCCTAGTGCGTTGGCAAATCGGGGTAATAAGGAGTTAATGGCAGCCCATAGCTGCCACTAAATCCTAGATTAATCATGTCAGGCGTCTCCCCGAGATTCCTTCCATGATTAATCTGTAAATTACAGTTAAAAAACACACACACACCCGAAAAATCATTTATTATAAATAAAAAACACTAACAAAGTCCCTCATTACCAATTTATTAACCCCGACAAACCCTCCATGTCCGGCGTACTCCACGGACTCCGGCGTCGCGTCCAGCTCTGCTGCATGGAAGTGACGAGCTGCAGAAGACACCGCCGCTCCGGTCACCTCCACGCAGCTAATGAAGGGAATAGCGCGATCAGCTGCTGTCAGTCAGGTAACTCCCGGCCACCGCTGGATCCAGCGATGGCCGCGATTAACCTCAGTGACAGCAGCTGATCGCTATACTCACCTCAGTTGGTGTGACTCGCCCACCCCAGGGCTATGGGACACTCGGTGCCGGGCCGGACTAGTCCGGTGGTAGTCAGTGGTGGCTGGGCCCGGCTCCGTGGCCCTGGTGGGTGTCAGTTGAATATGTGGCTGATGACTTTAATGTTTGTGTTCGTGACGCCACCTGTGGTATGCGGCTATTAAGCCGCCGCTGCTGTGTGAGGCCTCCGGGATGATGATATAGCAGCTGTGGTAGTACTGCTCCCCACAGGTGGAGCAATGCCCGGGGCACAGTTGGTGCTTGTGGAAGTCTATGGTGCTGCGTGACTAACACGGTGCAGGGCCGACAAGCAATGAAAGAAACAGGCACAAACAGTAGTCTCTTTACCTTCTCCTCTTTTACTCGGCAGAAACTTAGTCCAGGGAGACCGTCACAGATGGTATAGATGATCCGGCCGGCCTGGAAGTGCCTGGGGTGATCTTTGGCCAGTTGAGTATGAGGCCTACTCCTTAATCTTTCTCTGCTGTTTTAGGACACTGCACTTTGGGTTAGCAATTGCCCTCTTGCTGCTGGGACTTGTTGTTCGTCCCCTCTTCTGTGTGGTAGACTGCGCAGGCCCTCTCTGGTGCTTCTCTGCTGGAGCCCACACCAGGCCCTTGGGATGCAGTTGTACCTTCAGATTGCTTCTGGGGCAGGGGGCTTGCAGCTCTCCTGCCCTCCGGATTCAGCTACCAGGGATGGATTTTATGCCCTGGCAACTACAGACTCCGATGTCCGAGTCTCTGCTGTGCCTCTCTGCTCCCCTTGCTTCACTGGGCCAAGCTATCCCAGCTCTAGGCCCCAGTTTACAAGGCAGCACTACTCTGCGTCTGCACTCTTTCACTCCTGTCTCCAAACTAACTAACACTTCCTCCTTCCAGCCAGACTTAAGGAATGCTCCCTGAAGTTCCAGGTTCAGAGCTCCCCCTGCTGGCCGGAGGGAGAACTGTGTTGAGTGTTAACTTACTGGCCAATAGATCTCCCAATTACCTCCAGGCTCAGCATTAACCCTTTTGGGAGGGCAATGCTGTTGTGGCGACCAGGTCCTGGGGCGCCACACTCCCCCTTAGTTAAATTCAGTACTCCCGGACTGTAGAGACAAACATGACATGTTAGAACATTTCATCCCATTATGGGAGGCGCAATTACTTTAACGTTACAACCTTAAACATTACTATAAGAGTCCAGTGTGGCTCCCTGCCGGGTGTCCATTACACTGCTCCATGGGGGACCCGCCGCGTTCAAACCCCCAACGTAGGCTCTGGGCGTGCGTCAGAGCATTGATTACCCCACTCTATGCACGCCGGACGGGTTTTTCTTCAGGGGTGTTGAGCACACTGGTGCTAACTATGAACAATTTAGGTGTTGGCCACCCATAGTCCAGTGGCCCAATTGTCCATTTTCACAATCAAAGAAAAAGAAAACATTTTGTACACAACATGGCAGACATTTTGCATAACTATTTACATCCTAATAAGTACTCTTTCCCTTATACAGTTGACTCCCTATACCTTAGAGGGGGTTGTCCCCGAGTGCTGCGCTGGGACCTACGTAGCTCTGGTGTTTGCCCCTGACTACGTGGTGCGTCTTCTATCTCAGCACTACAGGTGGGCCTAACCCCCATAGGTAAGCGTGATGGTTGCCTTTGTGATCTAGGAGTCGCCAAGGGTATGACAGGTTCACCACTGACAGGGGGTTGATCCTCCTGCTCCACTGCTGGCGTGTCATCTCGTGCCGGAGCGGACGATTCTTTAGGTGGATCCGGAACCTTTTCTGTTTCTGGCTCGACCAACTGCGGAAACGTCAAAACTGGTACCACTATGGCATTGTTTATTCGGGTCCAAGTTTTGGGGAACTTTCCAAGGATGGTTTGAATCATCTCCCCTCCTTTCTCTTGACTTTGGGGACTTCCTTGTACTCCTTCCATTTCTCTTTGGATTCTGCACCGTTCAGGGCACGCTTTCAGGCGGTCTCGGGAAATTGCTTGATAGGTCTTGCCTTCATCTTTGCTTATGAGGCATACCTTACTATTGTCAAAGTTGGAGGGGATAATGGTGTAGGGCTCGTTTTCCCACTGATCATCCAATTTATGCGTCTTCCGCTTCTTCTTGAGGACTTGTTCTCCAGGTGCTAAGGGAGTTGCTGGGGCTGTTTGATTGTAATGCTGTTCTTGCCTCGTTCTTGCTTGAGACAGGCTCCTCTCTACGCACTCCTGGATCTTACGGTACCGCTGCTGCCGTTCTGTATCCCAATCCTCTATTTCTTGAACCGCCTCAGGCGACACAGTCCCCATCTCAAAGTCTACAGGCAACTTGCCTGGTCTGGCTCGCATCAGGTAAGCGGGGCTGCAGTTGGTCGAATTCACTGGGATGTGGTTGTACAGGTCTACCAGATCTGGCAACTTTTCTGGCCATTGGTTCCTTTCCTCCAGCGGCAGGGTCTTCAGCATATCAATAACCACATGGTTCATTTTCTCGCACAGTCCATTGGTTTGGGGGTGGTACGGTGTGGTTCGGATTTTCTTACAACCGTACATGTTACAGAACTCTTGGAACACTTCAGCCTCGAATGCAGGACCCTGATCAGTCAGTACCCTTTCCGGATAGCCGTGAGGTCGACAAAAGGATGCCTGGAACGCTCTAGCTGCTGTCCTGGCTGTCTGGTCCTTCACAGGCACTACTACCAGGAAACGAGAGTAATGGTCCACAATGGTGAGGGCGTACACATAGCCTGACCGGCTTGGTGTTAACTTCACGTGGTCCAGGGCCACCAACTCCAGGGGCTGCTTTGTGACAATTGGCTGTAGGGGAGACCTTTGGCTGGCATCGTCTTTCCGCCTCAGGTTACACGGGCCACAGTCTCGGCACCACTTCTCGATCATCTTTCTCATGTGCACCCAATAGAACCGATCACGGAGTAGGGCTTCCAACTTCTTCCACCCGAAGTGTCCTGCGTTATCATGATACGCTGCTAGGACCATTGGAGCATCTCTCTGCGGAACCACTATCTGCCAGACAAGTTCATTTGTTCGATAGTTGACATATCTCTTGCAGAGCTTGCCTTGGTAGGTGAACAGTCGTCCCCTCTCCTTCCACAGCTGCTGGGCTTCCTCTGGAGCGTCTGGGCCAAGATGGGTCTCAGCTTGCGCTAGCTTCTCTTTGACCAATCGCACGGCCGGGTCACCGTTCTGTGTTTCTTCCCAATTATGGTGGAGTAAGGGGTTGACCGAGACCCCGTGCTGGCTTGAGCGCTTCACTCCTACAGCATGCTCACACTGGGACACACCTTGGTGATGGAAAGCCGGTAACTCTATCTCTTCGAGTTCATCCATGTCTTCTCCAGACTCGGGCAAGTGAGGCATTCTGGACAGCGCATCAGCATTGTTATTCTTCTTGCCAGCCCGATACTTGATGGTAAAGTCAAAGTTAGACAGCCGGGCCATCCATCGCTGTTCCATCGCACCTAACTTGGCTGTTGCCAGGTGTGTCAACGGATTGTTGTCCGTGAAGATGGTGAACTTGGCCGATGCCAGATAGTGCTTGAAGCGTTCAGTCACTGCCCAAACAATAGCGAGGAACTCCAGCTTGAAGGAACTGTAGTTTTCTGGATTCCTTTCTGTGGGCCGAAGCTTCCTACTGGCGTACGCTATCACCCTCTCTCTGCCTCCCTGTACCTGGGACAGAACTGCTCCCAGTCCCACGTTGCTGGCGTCTGTATACAGTACAAACGGTTGGCTGTAGTCAGGGTAGGCCAGAATTTCTTCTCCCGTGAGAGCCCCTTTCAGCCGGACAAAGGATGTTTCCAGTTGGCTGCTCCATTCAAATGGAGGGCTCTGCTTCTTAGCCTGCTTTGGCTGGCCCACCAGGAGATCTTGAAGGGGCGCTGCTATCTTGGTGAAACCATCAATGAACCTTCGGTAGTAGCCCACCAGTCCAAGGAACTGCCGCACCTCCTTCACTGTGGTGGGTCTTGGCCAGTCCTTGATTACAGTGACTTTCTCCGGATCAGGTGCCACACCTTCTGCGCTGACCACATGACCCAGGTACTGTACCTTTGGCTTCAAGAGGTGACATTTGGACGGCTTGATCCTCAGGCCATATTTCGACAAGGATTCAAACACTTCTGCTAAGTGCTTCAGGTGGTCCTCATAAGTCTTGGAGTAGACTATTACGTCATCCAGGTACAACAGCACGGTTTCAAAGTTGTGATGGCCCAAGCAGCACTCCATCAACCTTTGGAATGTCCCTGGGGCGTTGCAGAGCCCGAATGGCATACAGTTGAACTCACAGAGACCCATTGGTGTCGTGAATGCAGTCTTCTCTTTGTCCGCCTCTGCCACGGGAACCTGCCAATACCCACTGGTGAGATCCAAGGTGGAGAAATAGTTAGCTGACTTTAAGGCTGTTAGTGACTCCTCTATTCTGGGCAGTGGATAAGCATCTTTATGTGTAATGCGGTTAATTTGCCTGTAATCTACACACATTCTCATTGTACCATCTTTTTTCTTTACGAGCACTAGTGGAGCTGCCCAGGGGCTACAACTATCTCTGATAACCCCAGCCTCCTTCATTTCCCGTAACATTTCCTTGGCACACTGATACTGTGCGGGGGGTACAGGGCGGTATCTCTCTTTAATGGGATGATGATCACCCGTGGGGATTTGATGTTTAACCCCTTTCACCTGCCCAAAATCTAGGGGGTGTTTGCTGAAGACCCGCTCGTACTCCTGTACCACCCGGTAAACCCCATGCTTTTGGTGCGAGGGGGTGGAGTCGGTGCCTACATGTAATTTTTGGCACCAGTCTTCCGGCTGCCCCTTGGAGCCATTGTCTTCCGCCTGGTCGGACGGGATCAAGGGTTCCACTGCTTTAATGGTATTGTTACTGACAGTGTACAGTTTTGCTACAGTGGCGTACCGGGGCAATTTGGCCTCCTCCTCCCCACAATTCAGGACACGGACGGGCACTCTCCCCTTGCGGACGTCCGCTACCCCTCTGGCTATCAGGACTCCAGGCCTACTGTCTGAATACACTGGTTCTACCAAGGCATGGTAATCCTGACCCTTGAGGCCTATTGCTGCCCGACACCATATCAACATTTCACTTCTTGGGGGTATTACAATGGGGAGGGGGTCACTTACCCTCACACTGCCAATTTCTCCTCCGGCTAGCTCTACTTGCTGCCTCCTCATCAGGGCTCTGATCTCCCTCTGTAGGACACGCTGCTGCCCGGAGCTGGCAGTTTCAGACGCCTGTTGCAACAAAATTATCACTTCGGCAATACAATTTTCTATCACATTTGTACCAAGGGTTAGCAGTGGGTCAGATTCTTTGCGATCAATATCTACAATTATCATCCCCTGACATGGCAATTCCACCCGCCCCACTTTAATGGTTACTTCTTTGTACCCAATTTGAGGTAAGGGCTGACCATTACTGGCCACAATCGTTAAATCATCATCTGGGCCATGGTCAATGTCTGAATCAGCCCAATATCTTTTGTACAGTTTGTGGGGGATGGTTGTTACCTGGGACCCCGTATCCAGGAGGGCATTCAAAGGGATCCCATCCAGCACAATGGGAAGGACCGGTCGTCCTCCCACATACTTGCTGCGGCTGGGGTTTGAGCCGGGCTTCCTCACACCTGGGGGTTGGCTCCTGGCCCCAGGCTCAGCCCGTTTAAAGGACAGCGTCGTGCAATGTGGCCCGCCTGGTTGCAGTGGCGGCAGATCGGTTGTCCTGTTGAATCATACCGGTCTGTGTCTCTGCCTCGGGTCGGCGGAATCCTCCTCTGTCGCATCCATGGGACGTCTTCTGGGCTGGAGGCCAACTCGATTTTTGCAGGCGAGGGGGTCATTTGTAGAGACTGCACGGTCTTGGCAAGGGCAGCCACAGTCTTGGTCAGCTCCTGGAACTGCTGTCTGAGCTCTGCCGTGGGATCCTTATCCAGGGACTGCGCCTCAGCCCCTGCAGTGGCTCGTGTTGCAGGCACCACCCCGGGGTACGTGATAGCAAGAGGCCGGAGGGGAACTGGGTCATTCGGTGTAGATTCTCTCAGTACCCTGATGGCCTGGTCCTTAAACTTTGCAAAGTCCAGAGCAGGGTTCTGCAGGACCATGATACGCAGCTGTGTCCTGTGGGCGTCTGACAGGAGCCCCTCTATGAACTGCTCAGTTAGGAGTTTGTGTTCCTCACGTACACTCTCTGGGTCCACCTGTTTAACTGCTTTCAGGGCCTCCTGCAAGTTTAAGGCATAGTCCCTTATGCTGTCTGTGGCCCGTTGCTTGCACCCAAAGAATCTCATCTTTATCTCTGCTGCGGTGCGGGTGTCAAAAGTGCTCTTTAGTTTGGCCAGTATCTGGGCTGCTGTCCCTTTATCTGTATCAGGCCAGGACTTCGCTTCACGCTGGGCTGCGCCGGCTAGCTGTCCCATTAATATGCCCACCTTCTGGCTCTCAGTCAGAGGATACACCCGGAACAAGCTGTGCAGGCTTTCTCTGAAGTCACTCAAGGTATGGGACTCCCCGGAGTACTGCGGCAGCCATTCTGCTCCTGGTATGTACGGCATGGTGATCGGCATTACCGGCGCTATAGTGGGGGCTGGGGCGACGGCGACTGGGACTACTTCGGCCGGTGCTGCGGCGCCCTGGGCGATGGCAGCCACCTGCTCTCCCTCGGATTCGGACATCTTCCTCCCCCTTAGTGAACCTTACCAGGCTCCGTTCACTTTTCAAATTTTCTTCCGGGTCGCGCGGGGTTAACAGCGCTCTGCTCTGATGGCGCGCTCCCTTCGCGCTCTTTGTCAGGCACGCCCCCCTTCTTCCTGCGCTCGGCGCGGCTAATGGCGGCGGCAATTTACAACCAGTACACAGTCTTTTACACAGTTCTTCAGGCGCACAGTACCCGGTGTGACCGGGCACGAAATCCTGTTCGTGACGCCAAAAGTTGACTCGCCCACCCCAGGGCTATGGGACACTCGGTGCCGGGCCGGACTAGTCCGGTGGTAGTCAGTGGTGGCTGGGCCCGGCTCCGTGGCCCTGGTGGGTGTCAGTTGAATATGTGGCTGATGACTTTAATGTTTGTGTTCGTGACGCCACCTGTGGTATGCGGCTATTAAGCCGCCGCTGCTGTGTGAGGCCTCCGGGATGATGATATAGCAGCTGTGGTAGTACTGCTCCCCACAGGTGGAGCAATGCCCGGGGCACAGTTGGTGCTTGTGGAAGTCTATGGTGCTGCGTGACTAACACGGTGCAGGGCCGACAAGCAATGAAAGAAACAGGCACAAACAGTAGTCTCTTTACCTTCTCCTCTTTTACTCGGCAGAAACTTAGTCCAGGGAGACCGTCACAGATGGTATAGATGATCCGGCCGGCCTGGAAGTGCCTGGGGTGATCTTTGGCCAGTTGAGTATGAGGCCTACTCCTTAATCTTTCTCTGCTGTTTTAGGACACTGCACTTTGGGTTAGCAATTGCCCTCTTGCTGCTGGGACTTGTTGTTCGTCCCCTCTTCTGTGTGGTAGACTGCGCAGGCCCTCTCTGGTGCTTCTCTGCTGGAGCCCACACCAGGCCCTTGGGATGCAGTTGTACCTTCAGATTGCTTCTGGGGCAGGGGGCTTGCAGCTCTCCTGCCCTCCGGATTCAGCTACCAGGGATGGATTTTATGCCCTGGCAACTACAGACTCCGATGTCCGAGTCTCTGCTGTGCCTCTCTGCTCCCCTTGCTTCACTGGGCCAAGCTATCCCAGCTCTAGGCCCCAGTTTACAAGGCAGCACTACTCTGCGTCTGCACTCTTTCACTCCTGTCTCCAAACTAACTAACACTTCCTCCTTCCAGCCAGACTTAAGGAATGCTCCCTGAAGTTCCAGGTTCAGAGCTCCCCCTGCTGGCCGGAGGGAGAACTGTGTTGAGTGTTAACTTACTGGCCAATAGATCTCCCAATTACCTCCAGGCTCAGCATTAACCCTTTTGGGAGGGCAATGCTGTTGTGGCGACCAGGTCCTGGGGCGCCACAGGTGCATGGAGCTGACTGGAGCGGCGGTGAGTAGCGCGATCAGCTGAGCTGTCACTGAGGTTACCCGCGGCCACCGCTGCATCCACCACTGGATCCAGGTAACCTCAGTGACAGCTCAGCTGATCGCTATACTCATTTCATTAGCTGCGTGGAGGTGACCGGAGCGGCGGTGTATTCTGCAGCTCCTGTCACTTCCATGCAGCAGAGCTGGACGCGACGCTGGAGGACTGTGGAGTACGCCGGACATGGAGGGTTTGTCGGGGTTAATAAATTGGTAATGAGGGACTTTGTTAGTGTTTTTTATTTCTAATAAAGGATTTTTCGGGTGTGTGTGTTTTTTAACTGTAATTTACAGATTAATCATGGAAGGAATCTCGGGGAGACACCTGACATGATTAATCTAGGATTTAGTGGCAGCTATGGGCTGCCATTAACTCCTTATTACCCCGATTTGCCAACGCACTAGGGTAAATCGGGAAGAGCCGGGTACAGTCCCAGAACTGTCGCATATAATGTATGCGGCAATTCTGGGCGGCTCCTGACTGATATTGTTAGGGTGGGGGGCTCCCCATAACGTGGAGCTCCCCATCCTGAGAATACCAGCCTTCAGCCGTATGGCTTTATCTGGCTGGTATTAAAATTGGGGGGACCGCACGCCGTTTTTTTTAATTATTTAATTATTTATTTCACTGCACAGTATACACACACCGGCTGCTGTGATTGGGTGCAGTGAGACAGCTGTCACTCAGTGTGGGAGCGTGTCTCACTGCAACCAATCATAGGCGCCGAAAAGCAGGAAAGCAGAGAATACGAGATTGATTAATGAGCGGCCGGCTTTTTCAAAAGAGGAAAAGCCACCGGAGTTTGAACAGCCGTGCAGCGCCGCGGCAGTGATCGGGGAACGGTAAGTAAGAGAGAGGGGGGGGAACTGACCGACAGACTGTGAGAGGGGGACAGACAAGACAGAGAGAGACAGACCGACGGGAGATAGAATGAAAAACAAAATGACCGACATCGTTAGTAAAAAGCACAAAACGTGCGTTTTGGACATCGGAGTGCCACACAAGGTTTTCACGTAAAATCTTTCATGTATTAATCTCAAAAAGTAACATACACCAGCTCTATCTCACTATTGGGTATGTGCCCTTAACATTTCCGCCATGAAAATTCATTTTGGTGTCATTTTGGAAGGTTTTCTGGTGAGTCCGTAAAAATGGCGTAAAACTTGGACAAAATTGTTCACAGCTGTGACTTTTGAGTGATAAATGCTTCAAGGGGTCTTCCCCATGCTGATGCCATGTCATTTGAGCACTCTTCTGAGACTTTTGTGACATTTTTAGGGTTTCTACATGCTGCCGGGGGGTCATTTCACAAAAATACTCGGGTCTCCCATAGGATAACATTGGGCTCGGTGCTCGGGCCGAGTACACGAGTATCTTGGGAGGCTCGGCCCGAGCTTCGAGCACCCGAGCTTTTTAGTACTCGCTCATCACTACCAAACATGTATACTTTTTCGTTTACTTTTTAACAAAAATATAAATATTTAATAATACATTTTTGTTCATGTTTTTGTTCATCAGTTTCGGATTTGTTTTCAATATTTTCAAAAGCAAATGTAACTTTTTTTTTCACTTTTTTACTTAGTCCTTATGTGGGACATTAACTTTTATTATACATTATACCTGTCTCTTATGCACTTACAGAAGCCTCTTAGATAGTGATGGGCAGACCCGGACAGAAGGGCAGTGAGCCCCATAGGGGTGAATGGACCCCATGACGATCGGGAGGGTGCAAGGTTAGGAAAGGGTTAATGGGTTTGCATGGGATGGGGGATATGTGGGAGTACAGGATTGGTAGAAGGGAGCTGTAAGGGGATTGGGGGGGAGCAAGGAAGGGGTGGGGTGTTGTGAGAGGTATAAGAGAGGGGGGTGTACTGATCACCTCCCCTTTCGTCGCTTGATCTTTGTGTCCCAGGACGTAGTGCTGCCTCCTGCCATGGCTGCCCTTGCTGAACTGCTGGAGATGGTGCGGGGGGCCTCCGAGGTAGTAGGAGTGGATGCCCTGAGGCAGCAGCTGGCAGCGGTCTGTGGGGCTGGAGCGCCGCCGCCTGCTGTTCCAGTGCCCGGGCCGTTGCTACGTGCTCGGCGGGCGCGACCGCCGGAGCGCTACTCCCCCAGCTGGAGGGGGAGAATAAGATCAAGGAGCCCCTGCGGGGACCCTCCGGAGCAGCGGCGGAGCCCTTCAACTCACCTAGGGGAGCAGCCGGCCACCGGGAGGAATCCGCGTCGGAGATCCCGTGGGTCGGGGGTGGGCGGAGCCTCGGCGAGGCCCACTTCCGGTCCGCGGCCTGCGCAGCACCAGACCGGAGCATGGATGACGGCAGCCCCCAGTGATGTGCCGGCTGGGGGTGGCGCTCGGCGTGCCGGATTGCCGGAGGAGACTCCCTGCAGGCCGCAGGGGAGAGCTACAGGACGGAGGACGGGAGCGGATGCGAGCGGCGAGGTCAGGAGATCGGAGGAGGGGCACGGTGGCCCGCAGGCACAGAGGAGATCGGTAGTCACGGTCCCCCCCGGCGAGGAGCGTGCTGGGGGAGGGTCCCGGCGAGGAGCAAGCTCGGCACGGCCTTCCGGCAGTCGGCAGGGAGGGAGCCCACTGAGAACGACAGGAGAAGTGGCGGCGCAGCAGGATATCACGATTACAGCGAGAAAAGACGGCGGCAGGGCGCCACGGCGGGAGAAAAGTAAGAGGTCAAGCAGGAGTCGCCCGGACGAGCAGGGTGCGGTGACCGTGGGGGTCGACGGCCGCCAGGTGCGGGCTGTCCCCTCGCTGGTCCCCCCTGAGGATTTCGGCAGCGCATCAGAATCCAGTGAGGAAGAAGTAGCAGCGGCGGGTCGGACGGAGCGGCAGCAGGAAGATCGTGGCACGGCTGTTCCGGCGTCGGCTCAACGGCAGCCTGGTGAGCAGACAACAGAAATGTTTCATGCTGTGGGTAGCGCGGGCGGGGGTTCCGTCGCGGGACGCGTTGCGCTGGGGGCGAGTGCGGTCGGGCAGTCTGGTTTACCGGGTCCGGAGTTTTGGGGGCAGCTTTTGGGGGTGTTGCAGGGGTTGTCTGTGGAACGGGTTAGTCGGACTGGGCCTGGGGCTCCGGTGGGGGCGTGGGTGGGCCCCACGGAGGTGGTGCGGACAGAAGCGCCGGTGCGCGAGGTTGCGGCGGGGGACTCGACCTCGGCGGCAGGTACGGGACAGGAGGCTGGTGGGGCGGCTTCCGTGGGTGCGAGTAAGGAGGCGGAAAAGGAAAAAGAAAAGGAGGATGAGGTTGTGCGTTTGGATGATAGGGCGCGGAGTGAAATTTATGTGTGTTTTGAAGGTCAGTTAGGGGTTCATTTGAAAAAGGAGGTGAGGGAAAAGATATGGAAAGGGGAGTATGTGGAAATTTTTTCCCTGCTTCCCTTGGAAAAGTTTAATTTGGATAAGGTAAAACCCAGTGATACAAAAAAGGAGAAGGAGGATGAGGAAAAACGGAGGTATAGGTTGATCCCGAGGACGTTTACTAACTGGCTACAGGCCTTTGCGATCTTAGCCAGTGTGATCAGGGAAAAGGAGCCGGAGCATTGTTCCGCCCTATTTGGATATATGGACGCGATAGGGGAAGCGTATAGAGTATACGGCGGTTTAGGGTGGTTGAGATGATGAGCAGTTCCGGCAACGGAAGGCTCTGCGGCCGGGAGTCCAGTGGGGCCACAAGGATATTTCTTTGTGGATGCGGTTAATGACGGCGCCGCCTCAGCCCTTTCGAGGGGGTGCCGGGAGCCCGGGTGCGAGTGGCGGGTCCTCGGCTGGACAGAAAAAGGGAGCTTGTTGGCAGTATAACGAGGGACAGTGTAAGTTCGGGGCCTCTTGTCGGTTCAGACACGAGTGTTCCGGATGTGCAGGGTCCCACCCTCTGGCCAGGTGCTTCAAGAAAGGGAAAGGAAAGGCGGGGGATGGGTCTGGAAAAAGGGAGGACGCCAGTGAGGGTCGAGGCGATGCTTCCCTATTTAAGTAGATACCCGGATGTTCGGGCGGTGGAGTTGTTGGAACGTGGTTTTACGGAGGGCTTTCGGATTCCGTTTGAATCTGAGGCGCCGGTGTTTCGCCCGGGAAACCTGAGGTCCGCGAAAGAACATCCGGCGGTGGTGAAGGAAAAGCTGCAGAAGGAGGTGGAGTTGGGAAGGATGGCGGGCCCATTCCAGGACCCGCCATTCTCCAATTTACGGATTTCCCCCCTTGGGGTGGTACCTAAGAAGGAGCCGAACAAATTTCGGCTCATTCATCATTTATCTTATCCGGCGGGATTGTCGGTGAATGATGGGATATCACCGGAATTGTCGGCGGTATGTTATGTATCGTTCGATAGGCCCTTGGAGCTGGTAAGGGTAGCGGGGCGGGGGGCCCTGATGGCAAAGGCGGATGTGGAAGCAGCTTTTCGTTTACTCCCGGTGCATCCAGAGAGCTTTCATCTCTTAGGGTGTATGTGGGATGGTGAATACTATGTGGATCGTTGCTTGCCGATGGGCTGTTCCATTTCGTGTGCTTATTTTGAGGCATTCAGTACGTTTGTGGAATGGGTAGTCAAGGAGGTGGCAGGAGTCCATTCGGTGATTCACTATTTGGATGACTTCTTTTGCGTGGGTCCGGCGGGCTCTTCGGTTTGCTCCTTGTTGTTGTTCACGTTAGAGCGGATCGCGCGTAGCCTGGGTATTCCGTTGGCAAAAGACAAAACAGAAGGGCCGGTGACGGTTTTATGTTTCTTAGGTATCGAAATTGATACACTGGCAATGGAATGCCGGTTGCCGGAGGGGAAGCTGTTGGATTTGAAGGCGTCGGTGCGGTTTTTGTCTCAGGCCAAGAAGGTGCGGTTGCGCGAGTTGCAGTCAGTGCTCGGAAAATTGAATTTCGCTTGTCGCATTATGCCGATGGGGCGGATATTTAATAGGAGAATGGCGGGCGCAACCGCGGGGGTAAAAGCTCCAAATCACTTTGTCAGAGTGACAAAAATGATGAAAGGGGATTTGTTGGTGTGGGAGGAGTTCTTGGACCGGTACAACGGTCGGACCCTTTGGATGAGCGAGGCAGTGTCCAATAGCCAGCTGGAATTGTACACTGATGCGGCTGGGGCGACAGGTTTTGGAGCAATTTTTCAAACGCGCTGGTGCGTGGGAAAGTGGCCGCGGCGTTGGGTGGAAGCAGGTTTGGTGAGGAATTTGGCGCTGTTGGAATTGTTTCCCATTATTGTGGCGGTGGAGTTGTGGGGCCCTGTTTTTGCTGGAAGAAGGGTTTGCATGCATTGTGACAACATGGCGGTGGTGCATTCCATCAACGCACTGTCGGCAAAATCCCCGCCGGTTGTGGGGTATTTAAGGCATCTAGTGTTGCGTTGCTTGGAGTTAAACATTTGCGTGGTGGCTCGGCATGTGCCTGGGATTCGCAACGAGGTGGCTGATGCGCTATCACGGTTTCAGTTTTGCAGGTTCAGGAAGCTGGTGCCGGAAGCGGACGCGGAGGGAGAACCTTGCCCGAACTGGCTGTGGGACCTGGCATCGGTATAGCATTTGAGGGAATTCGGAGATCGGTGTCTGAGGCTACTTGGTGCCGATATCAGGCGGTGTGGAAGGAATGGGCAGAGTTGGAAAGTAGGGAGTTCATGGAGTCGGGTTACAAGGGTCGAGTGTTGGGGGTACTGATGTTAATAAGTGGGGATTTTTCGGAAGGCAGGTCTGTTTCGGGGATTGGTTGCAAGTTGGCGGCGTTGGCCTTTTTGTTCCAGATGCAGGGGGTTCGGGACGCGACTAAGGATTTTCTGGTGCGACAGGCGATGAAGGGTTTTCGGAAAGGGGCTCAGTCGCGTGACTGTAGGCGGCCGGTGTCATTGCCATTGTTGGTGCGTTTAGTGGGGTATTTAGGGGAGTTGTGTTCGTCTCCTTATGAGCGGGTGTTGTTTTCGGTAGCTTTTGTACTGGCGTTTTTTGGGGCCTTTCGTATTGGCGAATTGGTCAGCCCGACTAAGCAAGCGATGGGTGGTTTGCTGTTGGGTGATGTAATGCTGGGGGAGGATAGAGTGGAATGTCGGCTTCGCTTTTCTAAGACGGATCAGAGGGGCCGGGGGCGCTTAGTAGTGTTCTTCGCTTTACCGGGGCACCAGTTGTGCCCAGTGTTACATGTGTCAGAGTTTTTAAAGGTGCGCGGCGGTTACCCTGGTGTTTTTCTTAGACATGCGGACGGATTGGCTTTGTCGCGGTATCAATTCAATGCGGAGCTGAAGATGGCTCTAGCAAGGGTGGGGGAGGAGCCACGTGAGTACGGGTCTCACTCTTTCCAGATTGGGGCGGCAACGGAGGCCGCCAGGTGGGGTTTGAGTGAGGACTGTATCCGGCGGATTGGGAGGTGGGAGTCTTCCAGGTTCCGTTTGTACATTAGGCCTCACTTGGTCAGGTGATGGTCAGGGGTGGGGGATTCAAGGTTGGTGTTTGATGCCGGTTTGTGGGGCAATTTCTTGTTCTGTTGCTGTTTTTATTCGTGGTCTTTGTATTTTATAGGTCCATGCCTTGTGTGGATCCTCGGGCACTCCTATGTGTATTGGGGAGCGTTACGGGCGGATGTGCGGCGTGACGGTCGGCAGCTTGGAGTGTCGGTGTCGGAAGCTCGAGTAAAGTGGCTCGGAATTCGGGGCATGACCTGGGGTAGGGTGCGCCCTGAGGTGGCTTATTATAGCCGTATGGATCGTGTCCCTGATGTGTTAATTTTGCATGTGGGGGGGAACGATTTGGGAGTAAGGTCGGCGAGGGAATTGAAAAGGGATATAAAGCTGGACCTGTTACATTTGTGGAGGGCGTTCCCGGGCATAGTTATCGTTTGGTCAGACATTATAGCTCGGACGCAGTGGCGTTTTGGGAGGTCGGTGGACCGTATTAATAGGGCCCGGAGCAAGCTGAACCGGGCTATTGGCAGGTTTGTGGCGAGAAATGGTGGGTTGGTGGTGCGGCATAGAGAATTGGAGGAGTCCACGGAGCAGTATCTAAGGAGAGATGGGGTTCACCTGACTGATGTGGGCCTGGATTTATGGATGTTGGGTTTGAGGGATGGCCTAGAGCAAGCACTGGGGGTGTGGGGGGCTCGGGCCAAGTAAGGGTGTCACTTGGCCGGCCTATGGCGGGGTGATAGGTCCGTCTGAGAGGTTGGGAGTACCGACAGTCGGTTTTTTGGTACGAAGTCGCTCAAGGGGAGTGGCTTCGGAGTGGATGGGAACTTGTGGGCGGAGGTCCCGCAGGTTCTGGGTAGGGGTAATTAACGATGGAACGTTGTTACCCCTCACCTTGGGCCGGGTGGTCACGGCCGAGGTGGTCCTCTGGGCCGGTTTGGAGGTTACGGCCAGGGGGTTAGGAATGATGGTTTGCCTCTCGGACGGATCTATCGGTGTTTCTGGTTATACGGGTATATATGTATAAGGTTAAGTTTAACAATTGAGTGGCATGTTGGGCCACGAGTTTTGGTATACATATATACGGTAAAATAAAACTGTGGCCATTCCTGCAATAAAGTCGTGGTTCTCGTCTTTATTTAGGTAGATATAGTACGGGGGGTGTTTTGCAGGATAACCTGCTTATCCCTTATAGATGCGTCATGTAAATGTCAGGATCTGTGCAGTGTCAAACTTACCCAAGTACCGGACCTGGGCCCGGGATTCTGGGTATTGTTCCGGATCTTGCAATTCAGGAAGTAAAAAATAAAAATGAAGAAAAAATAATGAAAATAAGAATGAAACAAGCACTTCATACCTACTGAGGTTCCGGCATGGCTGTACACTCTACTTCCTGGGCCGTTCATTACTGCTCATCCATATGCACTGCTTTCCCCACCCACCGGCCTTAATGGCATCTGTGATTGTTTGCAGTCAGATGCGCACCCAACCTGTGTGACAGCGTCTGCCTGCAACCAATCACAGGTAGAGATGAGCGAACCAGTCGCAGTTCGGCTCGAGCTCGTGTTCGGTTCGGCGAACCGGTTCGGCGAACCACTTGAACCCCATAGGAAACAATGGGAGGCAATCACAAACACATAAAAACCCCTAGAAAACACCCTCAAAGGTGTCCAAAAGGTGACAAACAACTCACAAAACAACACAAACACATGGGAAAGTGACAAGAACAAATTCTCATGCGAAAAAAAAACAGCGTTACGAGGAAAAAGAGGACGAGACACAGATATAGGCATGGCACGCCCTTCTAAAATCATATAAAACACAGCAAGGGTTACCCAAGCAGAGTCTCCCTTTTTTCCAAAAATTGGGCCACACAGACACCTCCTTCAGTGGCAGCAGTTGTGCCCCAGTAGTACACTTCACAGGTAGATTTGCATCAAGCACATTCAAAAATACGCCATACTTAACCGTCCCCAGGATGACAATGGGGTAGGTAGCAAAGTCTTTGCTGAACCAACCATTACTTGTTCATCTTGGCTCCTTTTTAAAAACACCGCAAGGGTTACTCCAAGCAGAGTCTCCCTTTTTTCCAAAAATTGGGCCACACAGACACCTCCTTCAGTGGCAGCACTTGTGCCCCAGTTGTACACTTCACAGGTAGATTTGCATCAAGCACATTCAAAAATACGCCATACTTAACCGTCTCCAGGATGACACCGGAGTAGGTAGCAAAGTCTTTGCTGAACCCAGATCTGTTCATCTTGAATCAATTTTAGAAACACTGCAAGCAAGGATTACTCCAAGTGGAGTCTCCTTTTTTCCAAAAATTGGGCCACACAGACACCTACGTCAGTGGCAGCACTTGTGCCCCAGTAGTACACTTCACAGGTAGATTTGCATCAAGCACATTCAAAAATACGCCATCCTTAACCATCCCCAGGATGATACCGGGGTAGGTAGCAAAGTCTTTGCTGAACCATGACTTGTTCATCTTGGCTCCTTTTTAAAAACACAGCAAGGGTTACTCCAACAGAGTCTCCCTTTTTCCAAAAATTGGGCCACACAGACACCTCCTTCAGTGGCAGCACTTGTGCCCCAGTTGTACACGTCACAGGTAGATTTGCATCAAGCACATTCAAAAATACGCCATACTTAACCGTCTCCAGGATGACACCGGAGTAGGTAGCAAAGTCTTTGCTGAACCCAGATCTGTTCATCTTGGATCAATTTTAGAAACACTGCAAGCAAGGGTTACTCCAAGCGGAGTCTCCCTTTTTTCCAAAAATTGGGCCACACAGAAACCTCCTTCAGTGGCAGCATTTGTGCCCCAGTTGTACACTTCACAGGTAGATTTGCATCAAAAACATTCAAAAATA
Source organism: Anomaloglossus baeobatrachus (assembly GCF_048569485.1). Lineage (NCBI taxonomy): Eukaryota > Metazoa > Chordata > Amphibia > Anura > Aromobatidae > Anomaloglossus > Anomaloglossus baeobatrachus. The sequence goes on from NC_134359.1 coordinate 159,803,297, forward strand.
CGCCATCCTTAACCGTCCCCAGGATGACACTGGGTTAGGTAGCAAAGTCTTTGCTGAACCTAGATCTGTTCATCTTGAATCATTTTTAGAAACACTGCAAACAAGGGTTACTCAAGCGGAGTCTCCCTTTTTTCCAAATATTGGGCCACACAGACACCTCCTTCAGTGGCAGCACTTGTGCCCCAGTTGTACACTTCACAGGTAGACTTGCATCAAGCACATTCAAAAATACGCCATCCTTAACCATCCCCAGGGTGATACCGGGGTAGGTAGCAAAGTCTTTGCTGACTCATGACTTGTTCATCTTGGCTCCTTTTTAAAAACACAGCAAGGGTTACTCCAACAGAGTCTCCCTTTTTCCAAAAATTGGGCCACACAGACACCTCCTTCAGTGGCAGCACTCTTGCCCCAGTTGTACACTTCACAGGTAGATTTGCATCAAGCACATTCAAAAATACGCAATACTTAACCATCCCCAGGATGATACCGGGGTAGGTAGCAAAGTCTTTTCTGAACCATGACTTGTTCATCTTGGCTCCTTTTTAAAAACACAGCAAGGGTTACTCCAACAGAGTCTCCCTTTTTCCAAAAATTGGGCCACACAGACACCTCCTTCAGTGGCAGCACTCTTGCCCCAGTTGTACACTTCCCAGGTAGATTTGCATCAAACACATTCAAAAATATGCCATCCTTAACCGTCCCCAGGATGACACTGGGGTAGGTAGCAAAGTCTTTGCTGAACCCAGATCTGTTCATCTTGGATCATTTTTAGAAACACTGCAAACAAGGGTTACTCCAAGCGGAGTCTCCCTTTTTTCCAAAAATTGGGCCACACAGAAACCTCCTTCAGTGGCAGCATTTGTGCCCCAGTTGTACACTTCAGAGGTAGATTTGCATCAAAAACATTCAAAAATACGCCATCCTTAACCGTCCCCAGGATGACACTGGGTTAGGTAGCAAAGTCTTTGCTGAACCTAGATCTGTTCATCTTGAATCATTTTTAGAAACACTGCAAACAAGGGTTACTCCAAGCGGAGTCTCCCTTTTTTCCAAATATTGGGCCACACAGACACCTCCTTCAGTGGCAGTACTTGTGCCCCAGTTGTACACTTCACAGGTAGACTTGCATCAAGCACATTCAAAAATACGCCATCCTTAACCATCCCCAGGATGATACCGGGGTAGGTAGCAAAGTCTTTGCTGACTCATGACTTGTTCATCTTGGCTCCTTTTTAAAAACACAGCAAGGGTTACTCCAACAGAGTCTCCCTTTTTCCAAAAATTGGGCCACACAGACACCTCCTTCAGTGGCAGCACTCTTGCCCCAGTTGTACACTTCACAGGTAGATTTGCATCAAGCACATTCAAAAATACGCAATACTTAACCATCCCCAGGATGATACCGGGGTAGGTAGCAAAGTCTTTTCTGAACCATGACTTGTTCATCTTGGCTCCTTTTTAAAAACACAGCAAGGGTTACTCCAACAGAGTCTCCCTTTTTCCAAAAATTGGGCCACACAGACACCTCCTTCAGTGGCAGCACTCTTGCCCCAGTTGTACACTTCACAGGTAGATTTGCATCAAGCACATTCAAAAATATGCCATCCTTAACCGTCCCCAGGATGACACTGGGGTAGGTAGCAAAGTCTTTGCTGAACCCAGATCTGTTCATCTTGGATCATTTTTAGAAACACTGCAAACAAGGGTTACTCCAAGCGGAGTCTCCCTTTTTTCCAAAAATTGGGCCACACAGACACCTCCTTCAGTGGCAGCACTTGTGCCCCAGTTGTACACTTCACAGGTAGATTTGCATCAAGCACATTCAAAAATACGCCATACTTAACCATCCCCAGGATGACACCGGGGTAGGTAGCAAAGTCTTTCCTGAACCAACCATCCAACCATGACTTGTTCATCTTAGCTCCTTTTTAAAAACACAGCAAGGGTTACTCCAAGCAGAGTCTCCCTTTTTAACAAAATTTGGGCCACACAGACATCTCCGTCAGTGGCAGCACTTGTGCCTCAGTTGTACACTTCACAGGTAGATTTGCATCAAGCACATTCAAAAATACGCCATCCTTAACCGTCCCCAGGATGACACCGGGGTAGGTAGCAAAGTCTTTCCTGAACCAACCATGACTTGTTCATCTTGGCTCCTTTTTAAAAACACAGCAAGGGTTACTCCAAGTAGAGTCTCCCTTTTTAACAAAAATTGGGCCACACAGACAACTACTTCAGTGGCAGCACTTGTGCCCCAGTTGTACACTTCACAGGTAGATTTGCATCAAGCACATTCAAAAATACGCCATCCTTAACCATCCCCAGGATGATACCGGGGTAGGTAGCAAAGTCTTTGCTGACTCATGACTTGTTCATCTTGGCTCCTTTTTAAAAACACAGCAAGGGTTACTCCAACAGAGTTTCCCTTTTTTCAAAAATTGGGCCACACAGACACCTCCTTCAGTGGCAGCACTCTTGCCCCAGTTGTACACTGCACAGGTAGATTTGCATCAAGCACATTCAAAAATACGCCATACTTAACCATCCCCAGGATGATACCGGGGTAGGTAGCAAAGTCTTTGCTGAACCATGACTTGTTCATCTCGGCTCCTTTTTGAAAACACAGCAAGGGTTACCCCAACAGAGTCTCCCTTTTTTCCAAAAATTGGGACAAACAGACATCTCCTTCGGTGGCAGCACTTGTGCCCCAGTTGTACACTTCACAGGTAGATTTGCATCAAGCACATTCAAAAATACGCCATCCTTAACCGTCCCCAGGATGACACCGGGGTAGGTAGCAAAGTCTTGGCTGAACCCAGATCTGTTCATCTTGGATCATTTTTAGAAACACTGCAAGCAAGGGTTACTCCAAGAGGAGTCTCCCTTTTTTCCAAAAATTGGGCCACACAGACACCTCCTTAAGTGGCAGCACTTATGCCACAGTTGTACACTTCACAGGTAGATTTGCATCAAGCACATTCAAAAATACGCCATCCTTAACCGTCCCCAGGATGACACCGGGGTAGGTAGCAAAGTCTTGGCTGAACCCAGATCTGTTCATCTTGGATCATTTTTAGAAACACTGCAAGCAAGGGTTACTCCAAGAGGAGTCTCCCTTTTTTCCAAAAATTGGGCCACACAGACACCTCCTTAAGTGGCAGCACTTATGCCACAGTTGTACACTTCACAGGTAGATTTGCATCAAGCACATTCAAAAATACGCCATCCTTAACCGTCCCCAGGATGACACTGGGGTAGGTAGCAAAGTCTTTGCTGAACCCAGATCTGTTCATCTTGGATCATTTTTAGAAACACTGCAAACAAGGGTTACTCCAAGCGGAGTCTCCCTTTTTTCCAAAAATTGGGCCACAAAGACACCTCCTTCAGTGGCAGCACCTGTGCCCCAGTTGTACACTTCACAGGTAGATTTGCATCAAGCACATTCAAAAATACGCCATACTTAACCATCCCCAGGATGACACCGGGGTAGGTAGCAAAGTCTTTCCTGAACCAACCATGACTTGTTCATCTTGGCTCCTTTTTAAAAACACAGCAAGGGTTACTCCAAGCAGAGTCTCCCTTTTTAACAAAAATTGGGCCACACAGACATCTCCGTCAGTGGCAGCAGTTGTGCCCCAGCTGTACACTTCACAGGTAGATTTGCATCAAGCACATTCAAAAATACGCCATCCTTAACCGTCCCCAGGATGACACTGGGGTAGGTAGCAAAGTCTTTGCTGAACCCAGATCTGTTCATCTTGGATCATTTTTAGAAACACTGCAAACAAGGGTTACTCCAAGCGGAGTCTCCCTATTTTCCAAAAATTGGGCCACACAGATACCTCCTTCAGTGGCAGCACTTGTGCCCCAGTTGTACACTTCACAGGTAGATTTGCATCAAGCACATTCAAAAATACGCCATCCTTAACCATCCCCAGGATGATACCGGGGTAGGTAGCAAAGTCTTTGCTGAACCATGACTTGTTCATCTTGGCTCCTTTTTAAAAACACAGCAAGGGTTAGTCCAACAGAGTCTCCCTTTTTCCAAAAATTGGGCCACACAGACACGTCCTTCAGTGGCAGCACTCTTGCCCCAGTTGTACACTGCACAGGTAGATTTGCATAAAGCACATTCAAAAATACGCCATACTTAACCATCCCCAGGATGACACTGGGGTAGGTAGCAAAGTCTTTGCTGAACCATGACTTGTTCATCTTGGCTCATTTTTAAACACAGCAAGGGTTACCCCAACAGAGTCTCCCTTTTTTCCAAAAATTGGGCCACACAGACTCCTCCTTCAGTGGCAGCAATTATGCCCCAGTTGTACACTTCACAGGTAGATTTGCATCAAGCACATTCAAAAATACGCCATCCTTAACCGTTCCCAGGATGACACTGGGGTAGGTAGCAAAGTCTTTGCTGAACCCAGATCTGTTCATCTTGGATCATTCTTAGAAACACTGCAAACAAGGGTTACTCCAAGCGGAGTCTCCCTTTTTTCCAAAAATTGGGCCACACAGACAACTGCTTCAGTGGCAGCACTTGTGCCCCAGTTGTACACTTCACAGGTAGATTTGCATCAAGCACATTCAAAAATACGCCATCCTTAACTGTCCCCAGGATGACACCGGGGTAGGTAGCAAAGTCTTTGCTGAACCCAGATCTGTTTTTCTTTGATCATTTTTAGAAACACTGCAAACAAGGGTTACTCCAAGCGGAGTCTCCCTTTTTTCCAAAAATTGGGCCACACAGACACCTCCTTCAGTGGCAGCACTTGTGCCCCAGTTGTACACTTCACAGGTAGATTTGCATCAAGCACATTCAAAAATACGCCATACTTAACCATCCCCAGGATGACACCGGGGTAGGTAGCAAAGTCTTTCCTGAACCAACCCTGACCTGTTCATCTTGGCTCCTTTTTAAAAACACAGCAAGGGTTACTCCAAGCAGAGTCTCCCTTTTTAACAAAAATTGGGCCACACAGACATCTCCGTCAGTGGCAGCACTTGTGCCCCAGTTGTACACTTCACAGGTAGATTTGCATCAAGCACATTAAAAAATACGCCATCCTTAACCGTCCCCAGGATGACACCGGGGTAGGTAGCAAAGTCTTTGCTGAACCCAGATCTGTTCATCTTAAATCATTTTTAGAAACACTGCAAGCAAGGGTTACTCCAAGTGGAGTCTCCCTTTTTTCCAAAAATTGGGCCACACAGACACCTACTTCAGTGGCAGCACTTGTGCCCCAGTTGTACACTTAACAGGTAGATTTGCATCAAGCACATTCAAAAATACGCCATCCTTAACCATCCCCAGGATGATACCGGGGTAGGTAGCAAAGTCTTTGCTGAACCATGACTTGTTCATCTTGGCTCCTTTTTAAAAACACAGCAAGGGTTACTCCAACAGAGTCTCCCTTTTTCCAAAAATTGGGCCACACAGACACCTCCTTCAGTGGCAGCACTCTTGCCCCAGTTGTACACTGCACAGGTAGATTTGCATCAAGCACATTCAAAAATACGCCATACTTAACCATCCCCAGGATGATACCGGGGTAGGTAGCAAAGTTTTTGCTGAACCATGACTTGTTCATCTTGGCTCCTTTTTAAAAACACAGCAAGGGTTAGTCCAACAGAGTCTCCTTTTTTTCCAAAAATTGGGACACACAGACACCTACTTCAGTGGCAGCACTTGTGCCCCAGTTGTACACTTCACAGGTAGATTTGCATCATGCACATTCAAAAATACGCCATACTTAACCATCCCCAGGATGATACCGGGGTAGGTAGCAAAGTTTTTGCTGAACCATGACTTGTTCATCTTGGCTCCTTTTTAAAAACACAGCAAGGGTTACCCCAACAGAGACTCCCTTTTTTCCAAAAATTGGGCCACACAGACACCTCCTTCAGTGGCAGAACTTGTGCCCCAGTTGTACACTTCACAGGTAGATTTGCATCAAGCACATTCAAAAATACGCCATCCTTAACCGTCCCCAGGATAACACCGGGGTAGGTAACAAAGTCTTTGCTGAACCCAGATCTGTTCATCTTGGATCATTTTTAGAAACACTGCAAACAAGGGTTACTCCAAGCTGAGTCTCCCTTTTTTCTAAAAATTGGGCCATTCAGACACCTCCTTCAGTGGCAGCACTTGTGCCCCAGTTGTACACTTCACAGGTAGATTTGCATCAAGCACATTCAAAAATACGCAATCCTTAACCGTCCCCAGGATGACAGCGGGGTAAGTAGCAAAGTCTTTGCTGAACCCAGATCTGTTCATCTTGGATCATTTTTAGAAACACTGCAAGCAAGGGTTACTCCACGCGGAGTCTCCCTTTTTTCCTAAAATTGGACCACACAGACACCTCCTTCAGTGGCAACACTTGTGCCCCAGTTGTTCCCTTCACAGGTAGATTTGCATCAACCACATTCAGAAATACGCCATACTTAACTGTCCCCAGGATGACACCGGGGTAGGTAACAAAGTCTTTGCTGAACCCAGATCTGTTCATCTTGGATCATTTTTAGAAACACAGCAAGCAAGGGTTACTCCAAGCAGAGTCTCCATTTTTTCCAAAAATTGGGCCACACAGACACCCCTTCAGTGGCAGCACTTCTGCCCCAGTTTTACACTTCACAGGTAGATTTGCATCAAGCACATTCAAAAATATGCCATACTTAACCATCCCCAGGATGATACCGGGGTAGGTAGCAAAGTCTTTGCTGAACCATGACTTGTTCATCTTGGCTCCTTTTTAACAACACAGCAAGGGTTACTCCAACAGAGTCTTCCTTTTTTCCAAAAATTGGGCCACACAGACATCTCCTTCAGTGGCAGCACTTGTGCCCCAGTTGTACACTTCACAGGTAGATTTGCATCAAGCACATTCAAAAATACGCCATCCTTAACCATCCCCAGTATGATACCGGGGTAGGTAGCAAAGTCTTTGCTAAACCATGACTTGTTCACCTTGGCTCCTTTTTAAAAACACAGCAAGGGTTACCCCAGCGAAGCCTCCCTTTTTTCCAAAAATTGGGCCACACAGACAACTCCTTCAGTGGCAGAACTTGTGCCCCAGTTGTACACTTTACAGGTAGATTTGCATCAAGCCCATTCAAAAAATACACCATCCTTAACCGTCCCCAGGATGACACCGGGGTAGGTAGCAAAGTCTTTGCTGAACCCAGATCTGTTCATCTTGGATCATTTTTAGAAACACTGCAAGCAAGGGTTACTCCAAGCGGAGTCTCCCTTTTTTCCAAAAATTAGGCCACACAGACACCTCCTTCAGTGGCAGGACTTGTGCCCCAGTTGTACACTTCACAGGTAGATTTGCATCAAGCACATTCAAAAATACGCAATCCTTAACCGTCCCCAGGATGACAGCGGGGTAAGTAGCAAAGTCTTTGCTGAACCCAGATCTGTTCATCTTGGATCATTTTTAGAAACACTGCAAGCAAGGGTTACTCCAAGCCGAGTCTCCCTTTTTTCCAAAAATTGGACCACACAGACACCTCCTTCAGTGGAAAAACTTGTGCCCCAGTTGTTCCCTTCACAGGTAGATTTGCATCAACCACATTCAAAAATACGCCATACGTAACCGTCCCCAGGATGACACCGGGGTAGGTAGCAAAGTCTTTGCTGAACCATGACTTGTTTATCTTGGCTCCTTTTTTAAAACACAGCAAGGGTTACTCCAACAGAGTCTCCCTTTTTTCAAAAAATTGGGCCACACAGACACCTACTTCAGTTTCAGAACTTGTGCCCCAGTTGTACACTTCACAGATAGATTTGCATCAAGCACATTCAAAAATATGCCATCCTTAACCGTCCCCAGGATGATACCAGGGTAGGTAGCAAAGTCTTTGCTGAACCCAGATCTGTTCATCTTGGATCATTTTTAGAAACACTGCAAGCAAGAGTTACTCCAAGCGGCGTCTCCCTTTTTTCCAAAAATTGGGCCACACAGATACCTCCTTCAGTGGCAGCACTTGTGCCCCAGTTATACACTTCACAGGTAGATTTGCATCAAGCACATTCAAAAATATGCCATCCTTAACCGTCCCCAGGATGATACCAGGGTAGGTAGCAAAGTCTTTGCTGAACCCAGATCTGTTCATCTTGGATCATTTTTAGAAACACTGCAAGCAAGGGTTACTCCAAGCAGAGTCTCCCTTTTTTCCAAAAATTGGGCCACACAGACACGCCTTCAGTGGCAGCACTTTTGCCCCAGTTGTACACTTCACAGGTAGATTTGCATCAAACACATTAAAAAATACGCCATAATTAACCGTCCCCAGGATGACACCGGGGTAGGTAGCAAAGTCTTTTCTGAACCCAGATCTGTTCATCTTGGATCATTTTTAGAAACACTGCAAGGAAGGGTTACTCCAAGCGGAGTCTACATTTTTTCCTAAAATTGGGCCACACAGACGCCCCTTCAGTGGCAGCACTTGTACCCCAGTTGTACACTTCACAGGTAGATTTGCATCAAGCACATTCAAAAATACACCATACTTAACCGTCCCAAGGATGACATCGGGGTTGGTAGCAAAGTCTTTGCTGAACCAACCATGAAATGTTCATCTTGGCTCCTTTTTAAAAACACAGCAAGGGTTACTTCAAGCAGAGTTTCCCTTTTTTCCAAAAATTGGGCCCCACAGACATCTCCTTCAGTGGCAGCACATGTGCCCCAGTTGTACACTTCACAGGTAGATTTGCATCAAGCACATTCAAAAATACGCCATCCTTAACCGTCCCCAGGATGACACTGGGGTAGGTAGCTAAGTCTTTGCTGAACCCAGATCTGTTCATCTTAGATCATTTTTAGAAACACTGCAAGCAAGGGTTACTCCAAGCGGATTCTTTCTTTTTTCCAAAAATTGTACCACACAGACACCTTCTTCAGTGGCAGCACTTGTGCCCCAGTTGTACACTTCACAGGTAGCATTGCATCAAGCACATGCAAAAATATGCCATCCTTAACCATTCCCAGGATGATACCGGGGTAGGTAGCAAAGTCTTTGCTGAACCATGACTTGTTCATCTTGGCTCCTTTTTAAAAACACAGCAAGGGTTACTCCAAGCAGAGTTTCCCTTTTTTCCAAAAATTGGGCCCCACAGACACCTCCTTCAGTGGCAGCACTTGTGCCCCAGTTGTACACTTCACAGGTAGATTTGCATCAAGCACATTCAAAAATACGCCATCCTTAATAGAGTTGAGCGCGGTTCGCGGTTCTCCAGTTGTAAGCTCGAGTGATTTTTGGGTCTGTTCGAGATCGAACTAGAACTCGAGCTTTTTGCTAAAAGCTCGATAGTTCTAGATACGTTCGAGAACGGTTCTAGCAGCAAAAAGCAGGGCTTTTTACAGCTACAGTGAGCAGGAGCCATCGCTGGCAGCCTGCCAGAAGCTGGTAACCAAGATAAACATCGGGTATCCAAGCAAAGCGCTTTGGTTAGTAACCCGATGTTTATCTTAGTTACGTGCAGGAAGCCCACACTTCCCCGCTCAGCTCGTTCCGCCCCCTCCTGCCCGCGGCATGTACACATACATACACACACACACACACACACACACACACGCACCCCCCCCCCCGCTCGGCTTACCTGCGGTGATGAAGTCCCGCCATCCCGACCTCAGCGCTGTCACAGTCCTCCATAGCCGCCGCTTGTCACATCACCTCTCGCTTCCGACCCGAGACTGACTAGCGGTGACGTCACGGACCTCTCGCGATACTTGAGGGGAAGGCGCCGGTCATTGAACTCAGTGACAGGGGCTGTCGGCAGTGCTGGAGATCAGCGCAGGTAATGTACCTCGCTGACAGCAGCACTTGTCACCCCCCTGCAGTGACCTGGGCTGACCCATTGATGTTAGCTCAGGTCACTGCATTGCTCTCCCAGCCAATGGGGAACATCCTGCTCTTCATTGACTGGGACAGTGTGGATCGTCATGGCAACCCCTTGGATTACAGCAGACCTGGATTTGTTTTTCAATTTAATAAATTGGTTAAAGAGGGAATGTTTTGGGGAGTGTTTTTTCAAATAAAAATCTGTTTGTCGTCTATTTTTTTTTATTACTGACTGGGTTGGTGATGTCGGGTATCTGATACACGCCTGACCTCACCAACCCCAGGGCTTGATGCCAGGTGACATTACACATCTGGTATTAACCCCATATATTACCCCGTTTGCCACCGCACCAGGGCGCGGGATGAGCTGGGGCGAAGCACCAGGATTGGCGCATCTAATGGATGCGCCACTTCTGGGGCGGCTGCGGCCTGCTATTTTTAGGCTGGGGAGATTCCAATAACCATGGACCTCCCTAGTCTGAGAATATCAGGCCCCAGCTGTCTGCTTTACCTTGGCTGGTGATCCAATTTTGGGGGACCCCTACGTGTTTTTTTTTTAAATTATTTATTTAATTTAAAATAACAGCGTGGGGTGCCCTCAGTTTTGGATTACCAGCCAAGGTGAGGTTGCCAGCTGTGGTCTGCAGGCTGCAGCCGTCTGCTTTACCCTAGCTGGCTACAAAACTAGGGGGAACCCTACGTCATTTTTTTTTTCATTTTTTTGGCTAAATACAAAGCTAAGCACCCCTTAGTGCCACATGAAAGGTACCAAAGGGTGTTCCACTTTTTCTCCACTTTTTCTCCACTTTTTTCTCCACTTTTTCTCCTCTTATGCTCCACTTTTTCTCCACTTTTTCTCCTCTTATGCTCCACTTTTTCTCCACTTTTTCTCCACTTTTTCTCCTCTTATGCTCCACTTTTTCTCCACTTTTTCTCCACTTTTTCTCCACTTTTTCTCCTCTTATGCTCCACTTTTTCTCCACTTTTTTCTCCACTTTTTCTCCTCTTATGCTCCACTTTTTCTCCACTTTTTTCTCCACTTTTTCTCCACTTTTTCTCCTCTTATGCTCCACTTTTTCTCCACTTTTTCTCCTCTTATGCTCCACTTTTTCTCCACTTTTTCTCCTCTTATGCTCCACTTTTTCTCCACTTTTTCTCCACTTTTTCTCCTCTTATGCTCCACTTTTTCTCCACTTTTTCTCCACTTTTTCTCCACTTTTTCTCCACTTTTTTCTCCACTTTTTCTCCTCTTATGCTCCACTTTTTCTCCACTTTTTCTCCTCTTATGCTCCACTTTTTTCTCCACTTTTTCTCCTCTTATGCTACACTTTTTCTCCACTTTTTCTCTTCTTATGCTCCACTTTTTCTCCACTTTTTCTCCACTTTTTCTCCACTTTTTCTCCACTTTTTCTCCACTTTTTTCTCCAATTTTTCTCCACTTTTTCTCCTCTTATGCTCCACTTTTTCTCCACTTTTTCTCCACTTTTTCTCCACTTTTTCTCCACTTTTTTCTCCACTTTTTTCTCCACTTTTTCTCCTCTTATGCTCCACTTTTTCTCCACTTTTTCTCCTCTTATGCTCCACTTTTTTCTCCACTTTTTCTCCTCTTATGCTCCACTTTTTCTCCACTTTTTCTCCTCTTATGCTCCACTTTTTCTCCACTTTTTCTCCACTTTTTCTCCACTTTTTTCTCCACTTTTTCTCCTCCTATGCTCCACTTTTTCTCCACTTTTTCTCCACTTTTTCTCCTCTTATGCTCCACTTTTTCTCCACTTTTTCTCCACTTTTTCTCCTCTTATGCTCCACTTTTTCTCCACTTTTTCTCCACTTTTTCTCCACTTTTTTTTCCACTTTTTCTCCTCTTCTGCTCCACTTTTTCTCCACTTTTTCTCCACTTTTTCTCCTCTTATGCTCCACTTTTTCTCCACTTTTTCTTTTCTTATGCTCCACTTTTTCTCCACTTTTTCTCCACTTTTTCTCCTCTTATGCTCCACTTTTTCTCCACTTTTTCTCCACTTTTTCTCCTCTTATGCTCCACTTTTTCTCCACTTTTTCTCCTCTTATGCTCCACTTTTTCTCCACTTTTTCTCCACTTTTTTCTACACTTTTTTCTCCACTTTTTCTCCTCTTATGCTCCACTTTTTCTCCACTTTTTCTCCTCTTATGCTCCACTTTTTCTCCACTTTTTCTCCACTTTTTCTCCTCTTATGCTCCACTTTTTCTCCTCTTTTTCTCCTCTTTTTCTCCACTTTTTCTCCACTTTTTCTCCACTTTTTTCTACACTTTTTCTCCACTTTTTCTCCACTTTTTCTCCTTTTATGCTCCACTTATTCTCCACTTTTTCTCCTCTTATGCTCCACTTTTTCTCCACTTTTTCTCCACTTTTTCTCCTCTTATGCTCCACTTTTTCTCCACTTTTTCTCCACTTTTTCTCCTCTTATGCTCCACTTTTTCTCCTCTTATGCTCCACTTTTTCTCCACTTTTTCTCCACTTTTTCTCCACTTTTTCTCCACTTTTTTCTCCACTTTTTCTCCACTTTTTCTCCACTTTTTCTCCTCTTATGCTCCACTTTTTCTCCACTTTTTCTCCACTTTTTCTCCACTTTTTCTCCACTTTTTCTCCACTTTTTCTCCTCTTATGCTCCACTTTTTCTCCACTTTTTCTCCACTTTTTCTCCACTTTTTCTACACTTTTTTCTACACTTTTTCTCCACTTTTTCTCCTCTTATGCTCCACTTTTTCTCCACTTTTTCTCCACTTTTTCTCCTCTTATGCTCCACTTTTTCTCCACTTTTTCTCCACTTTTTTCTCCACTTTTTCTCCTCTTTTTTCTCCACTTTTTTTCCACTTTTTCTCCTCTTATGCTCTACTTTTTCTCCACTTTTTCTCCACTTTTTCTCCACTTTTTTCTCCACTTTTTCTCCTCTTATGCTCCACTTTTTCTCCACTTTTTCTCCACTTTTTCTCCACTTTTTCTCCTCTTATGCTCCACTTTTTCTTCACTTTTTCTCCACTTTTTCTCCACTTTTTCTCCTCTTATGCTCCACTTTTTCTCCACTTTTTCTCCTCTTATGCTCCACTTTTTCTCCACTTTTTCTCCTCTTATGCTCCACTTTTTCTCCACTTTTTCTCCACTTTTTCTCCACTTTTTGTCCACTTTTTTCTACACTTTTTCTCCACTTTTTCTCCTCTTATGCTCCACTTTTTCTCCACTTTTTCTCCACTTTTTCTCCTCTTATGCTCCACTTTTTCTCCACTTTTTTCTCCACTTTTTCTCCTCTTATGCTCCACTTTTTCTCCACTTTTTCTCCACTTTTTCTCCTCTTATGCTCCACTTTTTCTCCTCTTATGCTCCACTTTTTCTCCACTTTTTCTCCACTTTTTCTCCTCTTATGCTCCACTTTTTCTCCACTTTTTCTCCGTTCTTTTTCTATGGTCGGTCTACCCATTAGCTCTGCCATGCATACTGTAGCTCTACACCTACTGCACATGTTACTTTATGATTGGCATCTCTTTCGTACCAGAGCTGTCTAAGCCTACTCTGACCCCATATTTGTCATTACTGTATTATGACATTTGTATCATGTGTTTCATTTCTTGCTGTGTTGCAATTTTTTTGCTGCATCCCAATTGTACCTCTACATTGTTCGAGTTTATGTTATTGTTCTCTCACTCTTATGTGATACTGATTATTGTCATTTTTCATGATTACATGCAGATAAGTCCAATCTGACGAAGGCTCAGGCCGAAACGTCATTTGTAACTTGTTTTGGACAAAAACATATATGCTTATGAAAAAAAATTTTTCTTAATACGGACCAATAAAGAGTGATTTTGCATTACTATCCATTGTGACTTACTGACTTAGTCTGGGAGATTTAGAGTGCCGAGGTTACTCACTAATTTTATCTATTATTACCTCTGAGCACCTATATACCAGTGAGCAGAGCTTCCTCTACAGTAGTTCTCCTGATTAGGCATGCCCTTACCTCATGAGCAGGGCATTGCAGCTTTGGTAGCAACCATTACGACATGGACTCTGCTGCTGTGGACCCGGGGAGAGTGAGTGCAGATTCATTGCACCCACACTCCTCACATGAAGGGTCCGCACTCCTAGAAAATGGGGGATACGTTCCCTGAGTGTCTCCCCCCCATATTCTAGACGGTCCAGAGTCGTCGTGGGACCCCTTTATTTTTTTTCTTACAATAAATTGGTGAAAGAGGAAATGTTTTGGGGACTGTTTTTTCAAATAAATTTCTTTTGTCGATTTTTTGTTTTTGTTAGTACTGACAGTTTATGATGTTGGGTATCTAATAGACGCCATGACATCACAAACTGCTGGGCTTGATCTCAGGTGACTTTACAGCTAGTATCAACCCGATTTATTACCCCGTTTGCCACTGCACCAGGGCAAGGGATGAGCTGGGGTGAAGCGCCAGGATTGGCGCATCTAGTGGATGCGCCACGTCTGGGGTGCCTGCGGCCTGCTATTTTTAGGCTGTGAAGGCCCAATAACTATGGACCTTCCCACCCTGAGAATACCAGACCACAGCTGTCCGCTTTACCTTGGCTGGTGATCCAATTTGGGGGGACCCTACTTTTAGTGTGTAATTATTAATATTTATAAAATAATTATAAAAAAGAGCCTGAGGGGACCTCCACATTGGATCCCCAACCACGGTAAAGCTGCCAGCTGTGGTTTTCAGGCTACAGCCGTCTGCTTTACCCTAGCTGGCTATCAAAAATGGGGGGACCCAACGTCATTTTTTTTTTTAACTATTTTTTAAATAGAAAAAATTAATGGGCTTCCCTGTATTTTGATTGACAACCAAGGTAACGGCAGGCAGATGGGGGTGGCAACCCATAGCTGTCTGCTTTATCTGCGCTGAGAATCAAAAATACCGCGGAGCGCTACGTCATTTTTTTAAAGATTTATTTTTACAGCACTGTGATGTCCAGCAATCAAAATACAGGGAAGCCCATTTTATTTTTAGTTATTTAAATAAATAATTAAAAAAAATATATATGGGCTCCCGCTGCATTTTTAGTATTGCTAGCTAAGGGTAATCCAAGCAGCTACTGGCTGCTAACCCCCACTGCTTGGTGTTACCTTCACTGGCAATGGAAAATCCAGGGAAGCATTTTTTATTTTTTTTGCCAAAAAACTACAAAAAAAGGACGTGAGCTTCGCCATATTTTTGTATGCTAGCCAGGTATAGCAGGCAGGTGCTGGAAGAGTTGGATACAGCGCCAGAAGATGGCGCTTCCATGAAAATGCCATTTTCTGAGGTGGCTGCAGACTGCAATTCGCAGCAGTGGGGCCCAGAAAGCTCAGGCCAACCGGTGGTACGGATTCCAATCCCCAGCTGCCTAGTTGTACCTGGCTGGACACAAAAATGGGGCAAAGCCTACGTCATTTGTTTTCTAATTATTTCATGAAATTCATGAAATAATAAAAAAAGGGCTTTCCTTTATTTTTGGTTCCCAGCCATATTTTTGTATGCTAGCCAGGTACAGCTGGCAGCCACGGGCTGCCTCCAACCCCCAGTTGCCTATTTGTACCCGGCTAGGAACCAAAAATATAGGGAAGCCCGTTTTTTTTTAATTATTTCACTTATTTCATGAAATAATTAAAAAACAAATGACGTGGGCTTCGCCCTATTTTTGTGTCCAGCCGGGTACAACTAGGCAGCTGGGGATTGGAATCCGCAGCACAGGTTAGCCCGAGGTTTGTGGGCGCCTCTGCTGCGGATTTCAGTCCGCAGCCGTCCCAGAAAATGGCGCTCTCATAGAAGCGCCATCATCTGGCGCTGTATCCAACTCTTCCAACAGCCCTGGAGCCGGGTGGCTTGTTGGGTAATCATGAGTTAATACTGGCTTTGTTTTACCAGCCAGTATTAAGCCAGAGATTCTTAATGTCAGGCACGTTTGACCCGGCCATTAAGAATCTCCAATAAAGGGTTAAAAAAAAGACACCACACAGAGAAAAAATACTTTAATAGAAATAAATACACAGACACATTAGAGACTCCATCTTTATTACCCCCTGTCAGCCCTCCACGATCCTGCTCTTCTGTCTTCTTTCTTTCTAGTGTAGTAGTAGTGACGATTGTAGTGAGGATGAGATTCACCAGCTCATCACTTGGGGCTGGGGAACCTCCATCCTCACTACAATCCTCACTAGTGTAGTAGTAGTGACGATTGTAGTGAGGATGAGATTCACCAGCTCATCACTTGGGGCTGGGGAACCTCCATCCTCACTACAATGCTCACTACAATCGGGAAGCAGCGTACAGCCTTCACTCCGTGAGTGATCAGTGCTGGCTGCTAGCGGTAACGCTGACAGACGCGTTACCATAGCAACGGTGCTCTCGGAGCCGCGGTTAGCGGTGACGTCACCGCTAACTGCGTTGCTATGGCAACGGTGATCTCCGTTAATGACCGGCTGTGTCAGCCGGTCCCTAACGGAACGGGGAGTCGACCGTGTGCTAGAGCATGTCGCCGGTACACGGCGATACACATATGTGCACCGTGTACTGGAGAGATGCACTCGCAGGTCCTACATGACGTGTCATAGTCATGTGACCAGTCTGTAGCCAATGAGATAATAGCCACGTGACTGGTCACATGGCTATTTTGACGTCACGATAGGTCCTGCTTCTCTGCTGGCAGTGCAGGTCACCGGGAGGATTCAGCGATCATCGGATGGAATAGCGGCAGGAGACAGAGTGCAGAAGGGATCAAGAGGACCGGTAAGTGTTATGGCAATGTTTATTAACTGTTTGTGTACATTTATAATGCATTTTTATGTGTTTGTGATTGCCTCCCATTATAGCCTATACGTTCGAGTTCGGTTCGTCGAACGTTCGACGAGCCGAACTCGAACGGGACCCCCGTTCGGCGAACCGGCCTCAAGCCGAACCGGGACCAGTTCGCTCATCTCTAATCCTTAACCGTCCACAGGATGACACCGGGGTAGGTAACAAAGTCTTTGCTGAACCCAGATATGTTCATCTTGGATCATTTTTAGAAACATTGCAAGCAAGGGTTACTCCAAGCGGAGTCTCCCTTTTTTCCAAAAATTGGGCCACACAGACACCTCCTTCAGTGGCAGCACTTGTGCCCCAGTTGTACACTTCACAGGTAGATTTGCATCAAGCACATTCAAAAATACGCCATACTTAACCATCCCTAGGATGATACCGGGGTAGGTAGCAAAGTCTTTGCTAAACCATGACTTGTTCATCTTGGCTCCTTTTTAAAAACACAGCAAGGGTTACTCCAAGCGGAGTCTCCCTTTTTTCTAAAAATTGGGCCACACAGACACCTCCTTCAGTTGCAGAACTTGTGCCCCAGATGTACACTTCACAGGTAGATTTGCATCAAGCACATTCAGAAATATGCCATACTTAACCGTCCCCAGGATGACACCGGGGAAGGTATCAAAGTCTTTGCTGAACCAACCATGACTTGTTCATCTTGGCTCCTTTTTAAAAACACAGAAAGGGTTACTCCAACAGAGTCTCCCTTTTTTTCAAAAATTGGGCCACACAGACACCTCCTTCAGTGGCAGCACTTGTGCCCCAGTTGTACACTTCACAGGTAGATTTGCATCAAGCACATTCAAAAATACGCCATACTTAACCATCCGTAGGATGATACCGGGGTAGGTAGCAAAGTCTTTGCTGAACCCAGATCTGTTCATCTTGGATCAGTTTTAGAAACACTGCAAGGAAGGGTTACTCCAAGCGGAGTCTCCCTTTTTTCCAAAAATTAGGCCACACAGAAATCTCCTTCAGTGGCAGCACTTGTGCCCCAGTTGTACACTGCACAGGTAGATTTGCATCAAGCACATTAAAAAATACGCCATACTTAACCATCCCCAGGATGACACCAGGGAAGGTAGCAAAGTCTTTGCTGAACCAACCATGACTTGTTCATCTTGGCTCCTTTTTAAAAACACAGCAAGGGTTACTCCAAGCAGAGTCTCCCTTTTTTCCAAAAATTGGGCCACACAGACACCTCCTTCAGTGGCAGCACTTGTGCATCAGTTGTACACTTCACAGGTAGATTTGCATCAAGCACATTCAAAAATACACCATACTTAATTATCCCCAGGATGATACTGGGGTACGTGGCAAAGTCTTTGCTGAACCCAGATCTGTTCATCTTGGATCATTTTTAGAAACATTGCAAGCAAGGGTTACTCCAAGCGGAGTCTCCCTTTTTTCCAAAAATTGGGCCACACAGACACCTCCTTCAGTGGTAGCACTTGTGCCCCAGTTGTACACTTCACAGGTAGATTTGCATCAAGCACATTCAAAAATACGCCATCCTTAACCGTCCCCAGGATGACACCGGGGTAGGTAGCAAAGTCTTTGCTGATCCCAGATCTGTTCATCTTGGATCATTTTTAGAAACACTGCAAACAAGGGTTACTCCAAGTGGAATCTCCTTTTATTAGAAAAATTGAGCCACACAGACACCTCCTTCAGTGGCAGCACTTGTGCCCCAGTTGTACACTTCACAGGTAGATTTGCATCAAGCACATTCAAAAATACGCCATCCTTATCCATCCCCAGGATCATACCGGGGTAGGTAGCAAAGTCTTTGCTGAACCCAGATCTGTTCATCTTGGATCATTTTCAGAAACACTGCAAGCAAGGGTTTCTCCAAGCGGAGTCTCCCTTTTTTCCAAAAAATGGGCCACAGAGACACCTCCTTCAGTGGCAGCACTTGTGCCCCAGTTGTACACTTCACAGGTAGATTTGCATCAAGCACATTCAAAAATACGCCATCCTTATCCATCCCCAGGATCATACCGGGGTAGGTAGCAAAGTCTTTGCTGAACCCAGATCTGTTCATCTTGGATCATTTTCAGAAACACTGCAAGCAAGGGTTACTCCAAGCGGAGTCTCCCTTTTTTCCAAAAATTGGGCCACACAGACACCTCCTTCAGTGGCAGCACTTTTGCCCCAGTTGTACACTTCACAGGTAGATTTGCATCAAGCACATTCAAAAATACACCATACTTAACCATCCCCAGTATGATACCGGGGTAGGTAGCAAAGTCTTTGCTGAACCATCACTTGTTCATCTTGGCTTCTTTTTAAAAACACAGCAAGGGTTATTACAACAGAATCTCCCTTTTTCTCAAAAATTGGGCCACACAGACACCTCCTTCAGTGGCAGCACTTGTTCCCCAGTTGTACACTTCACAGGTAGATTTGCATCAAGCACATTCAAAAATACGCCATCATTAACCATGCCCAGGATGATACCGGGGTAGGTAGCAAAGTCTTTGCTGAACCATGACTTGTTTATCTTGGCTCCTTTTTAAAAACACAGCAAGGGTTATTTCAACAGTCTCCCTTTTTTCCAAAAATTGGGCCACACAGACACCTCCTTCAGTGGCAGCACTTGTGCCCCAGTTGTACACATCACTGGTAGATTTGCATCAAGCACATTCAAAAATATGCCATCCTTAACCGTCCCCAGGATGACACCAGGGTAGGTAACAAAGTCTTTGCTGAACCCAGATCTGTTCATCTTGGATCATTTTTAGAAACACTGCAAGCAAGGGTTACTCCAAGCAGGGTCTCCCTTTTTATTCCAACATTTGGGTTCACAGACACCCCTTCAGTGGCAGCACTTGTGCCCCAGTTGTACTGTTCACAGGTAGATTTGCATTAAGCACATTCAAAAATACGCCATCGTTAACCGTCCCCAGGATGGCACCGGAGTAGGTAGCAAAGTCTTTGCTGATCCGTGACTTGTTCATCTTGGCTCCTTTTTAAAAACACAGCAAGTGTTACTCCATGCGGAGTCTCCCTTTTTTCCAAAAATTGGGCCACACAGACACCCCTTCTGTGGCAGCACTTTTGCCCCAGTTGTACTGTTCACAGGTAGATTTGCATCAAGCACATTCAAAAATACACCATACTTAACCATCCCCAGGATGATACCGGGGTAGGTAGCAAAGTCTTTGCTGAACCATCACTTGTTCATCTTGGCTTCTTTTTAAAAACACAGCAAGGGTTATTTCAACAGAGTCTCCCTTTTTTCCAAAAATTGGGCCACACAGACACCTCCTTCAGTGGCAGCACTTGTGCCCCAGTTGTACTGTTCACAGGTAGATTTGCATCAAGCACATTCAAAAATACGCCATCATTAACCATGCCCAGGATGATACCGGGGTAGGTAGCAAAGTCTTTGCTGAACCATGACTTGTTTATCTTGGCTCCTTTTTAAAAACACAGCAAGGGTTATTTCAACAGAGTCTCCCTTTTTTCCAAAAATTGGGCCACACAGACACCTCCTTCAGTGGCAGCACTTGTGCCCCAGTTGTACACATCACTGGTAGATTTGCATCAAGCACATTCAAAAATATGCCATCCTTAACCGTCGCCAGGATGACACCGGGGTAGGTAACAAAGTCTTTGCTGAACCCAGATCTGTTCATCTTGGATCATTTTTAAAAACACTGCAAGCAAGGGTTTCTCCAAGTGGAGTCTCCCTTTTTTCCAAAAATTGGGCCACACAGACACCCCTTCAGTGGCAGCACTTGTGCCCCAGTTATACTGTTCACAGGTAGATTTGCATCAAGCAAATTCAAAAATTTGCCATCCTTAACCGTCCCCAAGGATGGCACCGGGGTAGGTAGCATAGTTTTTGCTGATCCCAGATCTCTTCATCTTGGATCATTTTTAGAAACACTGCAAGCAAGGGTTACTCCAAGCAGAGTCTCCTTTTTTTCCAAAAATTGGGCCACACAGACACACCTTCAGTGGCAGCACTTGTGCCCCAGTTGTACTGTTCACAGGTAGATTTGCATCAAGCACATTCAAAAATACTCCATCCTTAACCGTCCTCAGTATGGTACCAGGGTAGATAGCAAAGTCTTTGCTGAACTATGACTTGTTCATCTTGGCTCCTTTTTAAAAACACAGCAAGGGTTGCTCCAAGCAGAGTCTCCCTTTTTTTCCAAAAAATGGCCACACAGACACCCCTTCAGTGGCAGCACTTATGCCCCAGTTATACACTTCACAGGTAGATTTGCACCAAGCACAATCAAAAATACGCCATCCTTAACCGTGCCCAGGATTGCACCGGGGTAGGTAGCAAAGTCTTTGCTGATCCCAGATCTGTTCATCTTGGATCATTTTTAGAAACACTGCAAGCAAGGGTTACTCCAAGCAGAGTCTCCCTTTTTTCCGAAAATTGGGCCACACAGACACCACTTCAGTGGCAGCACTTGTGCCCCAGTTGTACACTTCACAGGTAGATTTGCATCAAGCACATTCAAAAATGCGCCATCCTTAACCGTCCCCAGGATGACACCGGGGTAGGTAGCAAAGTCTTTGCTGAACTATGACTTGTTCATCTTGGCTCCTTTTTGAAAACACAGCAAGGGTTACTCCAAGCAGAGTCTCCCTTTTTTCCGAAAATTGGGCCACACAGACACCACTTCAGTGGCAGCACTTGTGCCCCAGTTGTACACTTCACAGGTAGATTTGCATCAAGCACATTCAAAAATGCGCCATCCTTAACCGTCCCCAGGATGGCATCGGGGTAGGTAGCAAAGTCTTTGCTGAACCATGACTTTTTCATCTTGGCTCCTTTTTAAAAATACAGCAAGGGTCACTCCAAGCGGAGTCTCCCTTTTTTCCAAAAATTGGGCCACACAGACACCCCTTCAGTGGCAGCACTTGTGCCCCAGTTGTACACTTCACAGGTAGATTTGCATCAAGCACATTCAAAAATACGCCATCCTTAACCGTCCCCAGGATGGCACCGGGGTAGGTAGCAAAGTCTTTGCTGAACCATGACTTTTTCATCTTCGCTCCTTTTTAAAAACACAGCAAGGGTTACTCCAAGCAGAGTCTCCCTTTTTTCCAAAAATTGGGCCACACAGACACCCCTTTAGTGGCAGCACTTGTGCCCCAGTTGTACACTTCACAGGTAGATTTGCATCAAGCACATTCAAAAATACGCCATCTTTAACCGTCCCCAGGATGACACCGGGGTAGGTAGCAAAGTCTTTGCTGAACTATGACTTGTTCATCTTGGCTCCTTTTTGAAAACACAGCAAGGGTTTCTCCAAGCAGAGTCTCCCTTTTTTCCGAAAATTGGGCCACACAGACACCACTTCAGTGGCAGCACTTGTGCCCCAGTTGTACACTTCACAGGTAGATTTGCATCAAGCACATTCAAAAATGCGCCATCCTTAACCGTCCCCAGGATGGCACCGGGGTAGGTAGCAAAGTCTTTGCTGAACCATGACTTTTTCATCTTGGCTCCTTTTTAAAAACACAGCAAGGGTCACTCCAAGCGGGGTCTTCCTTTTTTCCAAAAATTGGGCCACACAGACACCTTTTCAGTGGCAGCACTTGTGCCCCAGTTGTACACTTCACAGGAAGATTTGCATCAAGCACATTCAAAAATACGCCATCCTTAACCGTCCCCAGGATGGCACTTGGGTAGGTAGCAAAGTCTTTGCTGAAACATGACTTGTTCATCTTGGCTCCTTTTTAAAAACACAGCAAGGGTTACTCAAAGTGGAGTGTCCATTTTTCCAAAAATTGGGCCACAGAGAAACCCATTCAGTGGCAGCACTTATGCCCCAGTTGTACAATTCACAGGTAGATTTGCACCAAGCACAATCAAAAATACGCCATCCTTAACTGTCCCCAGGAGGGTACCGGGGTAGGTAGCAAAGTCTTTGCTGATCCCAGATCTGTTCATCTTGGATCATTTATAGAAACACTGCAAGCAAGGGTTACTCCAAGCGGAGTCTCCCTTTTTTCCCAAAAATTGGGCCACACAGACACCCCTTTAGTGGCAGCACTTTTGCCCCAGTTGTACACTTCACAGGTAGATTTGCATCAAGCACATTCAAAAATACGCCATCCTTAACCGTCCCCAGGATGACACCGGGGTAGGTAGCAAAGTCTTTGCTGAACTATGACTTGTTCATATTGGCTCCTTTTTGAAAACACAGCAAGGGTTACTCCAAGCAGAGTCTCCCTTTTTTCCGAAAATTGGGCCACACAGACACCACTTCAGTGGCAGCACTTGTGCCCCAGTTGTACACTTCACAGGTAGATTTGCATCAAGCACATTCAAAAATACGCCATCTTTAACCGTCCCCAGGATGACACCGGGGTAGGTAGCAAAGTCTTTGCTGAACCATGACTTGTTCATCTTGGCTCCTTTTTAAAAACACAGCAAGGGTTACTCCAAGCAGTGTCTCCCTTTTTTTCCAAAAATTGGGCCACACAGACACCCCTTTAGTGGCAGCACTTGTGCCCCAGTTGTACACTTCACAGGTAGATTTGCATCAAGCACATTCAAAAATACGCCATCCTTAACCGTCCCCAGGATGGCACCGGGGTAGGTAGCAAAGTCTTTGCTGATTACAGATCTGTTTATCTTGGATCATCTTTAGAAACACTGCAAGCAAGGGTTACTCCAAGCGGAGTCTCCCTTTTTTTCCAAAAGTTGGGCCACACAGACACTTCTTCAGTGGCAGCACTTGTGCCCCAGTTGTACACTTTACAGGTAGATTTGCATCAAGCACATTCAAAAATACGCAATCCTTAACCATCCCCAGGATGACACCGGGGTACGTAGCAAAGTCTCTGCTGAACCATGACTTGTTCATCTTCGCTCCTTTTTGAAAACACAGCAAGGGTTACTCCAAGCAGAGTCTCCCTTTTTTCCAAAAATTGGGCCACACAGACACCCCTTCAGTGGCAGCACTTGTGCCCCAGTTGTACACTTCACAGGCAGATTTGCATCAAGCACATTCCAGATACACAAGCATTTACTCTCCCTAGGATGACACAGGGGTAGTAAATTCCTTGCGGATCCATGACTTGTTCATTTTGATGAACATTCGTCTGTCCACATTGTCACTGGACAGACGCGTGCACTTATCTGTCAGCACACACCCAGCAGCACTGAAGACACGTTCTGAGACATTGCTGGCAGCTGGTCACGACAAGATCTCCAAGGCGTAAGTTGAGAGCTCTGGCCATTTTTCAAGATTTGAAGCCCAAAATGAGCAATGCTCCATTTGCAAAGTCATGGCATCGATGTTCATTTGGAGATACTCCTGTATCGTCCTCTCCAGCCGTTGACTATGTGTCAGACTTGTTGTCTCTGGTGGCCTTGCAAAGGATGGTATAAAAAAATTATGAAACGATTCAATAAAATTGATGTTACCAGCACCAGATACGGTGCTGCTGGTATGGTTAGACTGATGATGATGACGAGACAGTGCCATGTTTGTCAAGTTACAACTGGGAGATTCACTTTGTGCACCACGGTTGTTTGGTGGAAAAGCCGAGCTAAGATCGAGTAACAGCTTCTGCTGATACTCCTGCATACGTGCATCTCTTTTTATGGCTGGAATTATGTCACAAAATTTGGACTTGTACCGGGGATATAATAGCGTGGCAAGCCAGTAGTCATCATTAGAGTTGAGCGCGGTTTGTGGTTCTTGTTTCTCCAGTTCGCGGTTCGAGTGATTTTGGGGGGTGTTCTAGATCAAACTAGAACTCGAGCTTTTTGCTAAAAGTTCGTTAGCTCGAGTTACGTTTGAGAACGGTTCTATCAGCAAAAAGCCTAGCTAATTCCTAGATGGCTTTTCACTGTAATAGTGTGAGTCACTCTGTGATTCACACTATTACCAAATTTCAGCGTATATAGTGCGGGGGCTGCGCGTTTAGATCACTGCTGCTGGGATAATGGTGATCGCCAAATTTTTTTTTCTTCATTCCCTAAGCGCGCGTGTAGTGGGGCGGGCCAGCATGTCAGCCAATCCCAGACACACACACGGCAAAGTGTACTTTTTGCCAGACAAGCAAGGGCATGTGTCATAGGCTGTCCATGTCACATGTCATTGCATTATAAATACGGACATTTTCCCTCAGGACGCCATTATCTGCCTTCTGCGTCTAGGTGTCAGTCACCGCTCGCGCAGCTCCTGTCGCCGGTCCTGCTGTGTACGCTAAACACACAGTGCTCTACTCTTTAGGAACAGAAGTTTATTTCAGCCCTTTTAAGGGCTAATTACAGCTGGCTCAGAGCCATAGGTGACAGTCAGGTCCGTGGAAACGCTGTATACAGCTTCAGATAACAGCGTCTGTGTAGCTAAGCTCAGGGAATTCCTTGCTGCATTTCACCATTAGGAGGGATAGATAGTGAGGCTTCCTTTCCTTTACACTGACCCACAACCCGGCCACTGTACCCTCCTGCCCTTTTTTGCAAAGCCATTTTAATATCAGAGTGCTGCCAGTTAGTGCCATCCAAAGAGTGGCTGCTGTCCTCCATTTTTGTGCCACTTGTACCAAGCAAGTCCCACCACCTCTGCATTCTCCCCCCTGCACATTTTTGCAAAGCCATTTTAATTGAGAGGAGTGCAGGCAGTTAGTGGCATCCAAAAAGTGGCTGTTGGACTCCATTAGTGTCCCACTGGTGCCAAGCAATTTTCAGCACCTCTGCATTGCACCCTCAAGCTCATTTTTTCTAAGCCATTATAATAGCAAACACTGAGGAAACTTACTGGCATCCTAAAAGTGGCTGTTGGACTTCAGTAGTGTCCCACTGTTGCCAAGCAATTTCCAGCACCTCTGCATTGCACCCTCAAGCTCATTTTTACTAAGCTCTTAGGGTATGTGCGCACGTTGCTTTTTACCTGCTTTTTACCTGCTTTTTTGCTGCTTTTTCTTCTGCGCTGTTTAATGCCAAAATGGATGTGTTCTTCTATTCAAGCAAAGTCTATGGGAATTTGGGTTTCTTGTTCACACTATGTTGTTCAAAATGCTGCCTTTTTGTGGCAGAACTTTGGCCAAAAACTCAGCTTTGCAGTGCAAAACCCAAATGGCAAAAACAATTGACATGTTGCTTCTTTGAAAAGCTGAGTTTTTGACCAAAGTTCTGCCACAAAAAGGCAGCATTTTGAACAACATAGTGTGAACAAGAAACCCAAATTCCCATAGACTTTGCTTGAATAGAAGAACACATCCATTTTGGCAGAAGAAAAAGCAGCAAAAAAGCAGGTAAAAAGCAGGTAAAAAGCAACGTGCGCACATACCCTGATAATAGCAAACACTGAGCAAACTTAGTGGCATCCAAAAAGTAGCTGTTGGACTCCATAAGTGTCCCACTGGTGCCAAGCAATTTCGAGCACCTCTGCATTACACCCTCCTGCTCATTTTTACTAAGCTATTATAATAGCAAACACTGAGGAAATTTAGTGGCATCAAAAAAGTGGCTGTTGGACTCCATTAGTGTCCCACTGGCGCCAAGAAATTTCCAGCACCTCTGCATTGCACCCTCCTGCTCATTTTTACTAAGCTATTATAATAGCAAACACTGAGGAAACTTAGTGGCATCCAAAAAGTGGCTGTTGGATTCCATTAGTCTCCCACTGGTGCCAAGCAATTTCCAGCACCTCTGCATTGCACCCTCCTGCTCATTTTTACTAAGCTATTATAATAGCAAACACTGAGGAAACTTAGTGGCATCCAAGAAGTGACTGTTGGACTTCATTAGTGTCCAACTGTTGCCAAGCAATTTCCAGCACCTCTGCATTGCACCCTCCTGCTCATTCTTACTAAGCTATTATAATAGCAAACACTGAGGAAACTTAGTGGCATCCAAAAAGTGGCTGTTGGACTCCATTTGTGTCCTACTGGTGCCAAGCAATTTCCAGCACCTCTGCATTTCACCCTCAAGCTCATTTTTACTAAGCTATTATAATAGCAAACACTGAGGAAACTTAGTGGCATCCAAAAAGTGGCTGTTGGACTCCATTAGTGTCCCACTGGTGCCAAGCAATTTCCAGCACCTCTACATTGCACCCTCAAACTAATTTTTACTAAGCTCTTATAATAGCAAACTGTGCTGCCAGTTTAAGGGCCATAGTTGCATTGTCAGGGATAGTCAGTGTTGTTTCTTCTGCTGTCAATATAGCTAGACCACCTCTGCAATCTACACCACCTCTCAATTTTTACTACCACATTTTAAGTGGACAATCTTGTTGCCATCAAAATGAGTGGCAAAATGACATATGCTGGTGGAAAGAGGAACAGGCGTTTTGGAAAAGGAAAAACTGTTTTTGTCCATGGGGAAGGTGGCAAAGCTACATTAACATCTGATGAAGATAGGCCATCTTCCAGCAAAAGTAAGATGTCTACTACTTTCCGTGGACAATCCGATGTGCTCCCTTTTTTACAGACCCAAACAACTGGAACAAAGGTAGATGATGTACAAAAAAAGAACATGCTTGAATAGATCTTAAGTGCTCCAACAAGTGCCCTCTCCTCCACCTCAACTACCGCATCCAAAAAAACCAGTCCTCTGAGGTGTAATCCCAATCACACTTGCTTTCTCCCAGCTCTCAAGTCTCCATCCGCCCTGCACAGTATGGTGGAACAGAGATGGCTGAGTCTGCAGAGCTGTTCAGTCACACTATAGACTTGGAATCAGAGGTATGCTCCCAAGCTACAGTGAGTACAGACCAGGAAATGGTCTGCAGTGATGCCCAGAACCTTTGTGACTCAGATTCAGGCCGTGATGACCAAATTTCTGAGCATAATGTTGACCCTTATTCACAAACTGTAACACCTGTTGTTAGAGGCAATGAGGAACATACTGATGACGATGAGACGCAGATAACAGATTGGGATGACAACTTAAATATTCGGTCAGGGCAGGAAGAGGCTAGGTCTGACGGTGAGGGGAGTGCAAACACAACGCTTGATGATGAAGTTCTAGATCCCACCTACTGTCAATCCACAGTCAGGCACTCAAGGAAGTCAAAAGAGGCGGTGGAGGAGGATGCAACTGACGACGAAGTTACCTTGCGCCTTCCTGGACAGAGTCGGAGTACCGGTAGCACGTCTACAACTGCATCCTCAGCCACCACTCTGCCTGTGAGCACTAGTCGCGGTGGCTCAGCAGGTCGCATGTCCTCTAAGCCTTGCCTAGCCTGGTCCATTTTTGACCTTGCAAAGGATCGCCCAAATCACGTGATCTGTAAAGTTTGTCGGGAATCCGTTAGTAGAGGCAAAAACCTCAGCAGTTTGACAACTTCTTCCATGAATCGTCACATGAATAAATATCATATGTCCCAGTGGGAAGCTCACCGTGCTGCAATGCGGCCTAGCGGAGCAGACCGTCCACCGCCTGCCCCTTCCAGTGCATCTGCGCGCTTTTCATCTTCTAGGACTGTGGGGACAGCTGTCTTACCTGGTTTTCCACGCACACCTTCCACCACTGTAACCGCAACAGGCAGTTTACTTGTTAGGTTGTCAGTTGGTTTGGAAAGGGAAACAAGTGCGTGTGTACAGCTCTCTCAGACATCTATAGCACCAACGTTGGATGAAGGCAACATCATGTCTACGCCTGCACTTTCCTCACAAACCTGCATTTTTCCAGGGACACCCTACTCACCAGCGTCTACACACACCAGTCAGATCTCTGTCCCTCAGTTGTGGACAAATAAAAGGCCATTTCCTGCGACCCATGACAAAGCTAAGAGGTTGACTTTCTCCCTCTGTAAGCTCTTGGCTACCAAAATGGTGCTTTTCCGCCTGGTGGACACACAGGATTTTTGAGACCTTAAGTCTGTCGCTGTGCCCCAGTACCAGATGCCCAGTCGCCACTACTTCTCTAAGAAAGGTGTGCCTGCGCTACACCAGCATGTCGCATACAACATCACCGCTTCCTTGAGAAACTCTGTGTGTGAACGGGTGCATTTCACCACCGATACTTGGACCAGTAAGCATGGACAGGGATGTTACATGTCGCTGATTGGGCACTGGGTAACTGTGGTAATAGATGGTGAAGGGTCTGCTGCACAAGTCTTGCCGTCCCCACGACTTGTGCGGCAATCCTCTGTCTGTCCAAGTTCCTCCACTGCTTCTGCCTCCTCAACCTCGTCTGGGTCCTCCACCTCCGCCCCAAGCCTGCCTGGTCAGGCCACCAGCGTTGTAACTGTGCACAAGGAATCACGCACACCTCATTACTATAATAATATAAGAACTGGAAGACAAGGAGTACAGTGCAAAGATATTTAATATGGAGCAACTGGCACATGGGAAACAGCGGCAAATCAGGCTGGTATTGTATAAAAGGTACAAATACACATATAAATTAGTACAAAGCACAAGTAAAGAAACTAAAGCCCGCTACACACGCGTCAATATATCTCACAATCCGTCGTTGGGGTCAAGTTGTAAGTGACGCACATCCGGCATCGTTTGTGAGGTATCTGCGTGTGACATCTACGTGCGATCAGGATTGAACGCAAAACCGTTGATCGCAAACACATCGTATCATTCTCTAGAATTGAGCGTTTTGTTGCACGAACCTAGTGAATTGTAACGTGTGACATCCCTCATACGATTTTGATGTCTGAGGCTATGTGCGCAGGTGTGCGCTCTGCACCGCAGCTTAAAAAAGGTCCGCTTCAGAGCGCAGCTGAAAAGCTGCGTTCTGAAGCGCCTCACAATGTCTGTCATTCACTAATCTCTGTCAGTCGGTCACTATCTCTGTCCCTCACTCTCTGTCCATGTCAGTCTATCCCCCTCTCTCATATACTCACCGATCCCCGATCCCCGGCGCTGCACAGCGTTCACACTGCTCCGGCGGCTTTTACTGTTTTGAAAATGCCGGCCGCCCATTAAACAATTTCGTATTCCCTGCTTTCCCCGCCCACCGGCGCCTATGATTGGTTACAGTGAGACACGCCCCCACTCTGAGTGACAGGTGTCACACTGCACCCAATCACAGCAGCCGGTGGGCGTGTCTATACTGTGTAGTGAAATAAATAATTAAATAATTAAAAAAAACGGCGTGCGGTCCCCCCCAATTTTAAAACCAGCCAGATAAAGCCATACGGCTGAAGGCTGGTATTCTTAGGATGGGGAGCTCCACGTAATGGGGAGCCCCCCAGCCTAACAATATCAGCCAACAGCCGCCCAGAATTGCCGCATACATTATATGCGACAGTTCTGGGACTGTACCCGGCTCTTCCCGATTTGCCCTGGTGCGTTGGCAAATCGGGGTAATAAGGAGTTATTGGCAGCCCATAGCTGCCAATAAGTCCTAGATTAATCATGTCAGGCGTCTATGAGACACCCTCCATGATAAATCTGTAAATTAAAGTAAATAAACACACACACGCCCGAAAAAATCCTTTATTAGAAATAAAAAACACAAACATATACCCTGGTTCACCACTTTAATCAGCCCCAAAAAGCCCTCCATGTCCGGCGTCATCCAGGATGGTCCAGCGTCGCATCCAGCGCTGCTGCATGGAGGTGACCGGAGCTGCAGAATACACCGCCGCTCCGGTCACCTCCACGCAGGTAATGAAGACAGCCGCGCGATCAGCTGCTGTCACTGAGGTTACCCGCTGTCACTGGATCCAGCGGTGGCCGCGGGTAACCTCAGTGACAGCTCAGCTGATCGCACTACTCACCGCCGCTCCTATCACCTCCACGCAGCAACTGAGGTGAGTAGCGCGATCAGCTGAGCTGTCACTGAGGTTACCCGTGGCCACCGCTGGATCCAGTGACAGCGGGTAACCTCAGTGACAGCAGCTGATCGCGCGGCTGTCTTCATTACCTGCGTGGAGGTGACCGGAGCGGCTGTGTGTGCTGCAGCTCCGGTCACCTCCATGCAGCAGCGCTGGAAGCGACGCTGGAGCATCCTGGATTACGCCGGACATGGAGGGCTTTTTGGGGCTGATTAAAGTGGTGAACCAGGGTATATGTTTGTGTTTTTTATTTCTAATAAAGCATTTTTTCGGGTGTGTGTGTTTATTTACTGTAATTTACAGATTAATCATGGAGGGTGTCTCATAGACGCCTGACATGATTAATCTAGGACTTATTGGCAGCTATGGGCTGCCAATAACTCCTTATTACCCCGATTTGCTAACGCACCAGGGCAAATCGGGAAGAGCCGGGTACAGTCCCAGAACTGTCGCATATAATGTATGCGGCAATTCTGGGCGGCTGTTGGCTGATATTGTTAGGCTGGGGGGCTCCCCATAACGTGGAGCTCCCCATCCTGAGAATACCAGCCTTCAGCCGTATGGCTTTATCTGGCTGGTTTTAAAATTGGGGGGAACCGCACGCCGTTTTTTTTAATTATTTAATTATTTATTTCACTACACAGTATAGACACGCCCACCGGCTGCTGTGATTGGGTGCAGTGTGACACCTGTCACTCAGAGTGGGGGCGTGTCTCACTGTAACCAATCATAGGCGCCGGTGGGCGGGGAAAGCAGGGAATACGAAATTGTTTAATGGGCGGCCGGCTTTTTCAAAACAGTAAAAGCCGCCAGAGCAGTGTGAACGCCGTGCAGCGCCGGGGATCGGGGATTGGTGAGTATGAGAGAGGGCTGCTAACTTCAGTAACTTAGGAGATTAGCGGTCACCGGTGAGTCCTTCACTGGTGACCGCTAATCAGGGCGCGACACAGACAGAGCCGCAGCATGACCGTGAAGTCGGGTGAAGTTCACCCGAGTTCATTCTGACAGTGCGGCTCTGTCTGTGTCTGCTGTCATCTGCCATTCAGCTCTGCTACATGGCTGTCTGTGTCTGCTGTTAGCGGCCATGTAGCAGAGCTGAATGGCAGATGACATAGTAAAAACGCATCCCTACACATTACACACGCTTGGCAAGTCAATAAATAAAAAAAAAAGGGTGCCCAATGCATACGTCACAGAACACATGATCTAAGGATCGCACATAAAATTGACCAATTTAACATAGACTACTAACGCACGTGTGACAGCAAATGAACGACCAACGTGAAATCTCATAAGATCCCGTATGCAACCTGGGCGTGTCACATCGCAAATGCGATTGTACAATTAATTGCAAAGTGTAAAGTGGGCTTAACAGGCTGGGTCAGGAATTTCGGCATAAGAATAAGCATGGGCACCCTATATACAAATAGCATGATAAGATTTTGACAATTGTTACACATAGAGGAGTCATAAAAACCAGCACTAAATGTTACACATGGATAAATCACTACGTAAAGTGAAAAAAGTGTGTGTACTCTGAAATAGCAGAGAATCTAGTAAACATTGCTTTTACAAAAGTGCTGGTAAAATAGACTCTACAATGGCAGATTAACATGAACAAACAGGATCAATGCTAGATTTAGCCGAAATAGTAATGAATGGATGCCAGTGAGCAGTTAGAGTGAATAAAAGGACACCAGTACAAGGCGATAGCCCAGCCAGTTAGGTGAACATACCCATAAAAGTGCAAATACAAGCCTGAAAAAGCAGCAGAGAGGACCCCCTGGAGAGAGAGCCCCATCCTCTGCCTGCTCAACCTCGTCTGGGTCCTCCACCTCCGCCCCAAGCCTGCCTGGTCAGGCCACCAGCGTTGTAACTGCGCACAAGGAATCACATACACCTCATTACTATGCTGGCAGCAGAGCGCAACGGAATCAGGCGGTCTTTATCTTAAGATGTCTTGGAAATAAGAGTCACACAGCGGCTAAGTTGTGGGCAGCTCTGGAGACTGAGTTCGGTAAATGGTTGTCTCCACTCAACCTGCAGCCTGGTAAGGCCGTGTGCGACAATGCTGCAAACCTGGATGCAGCCCTTCGCATGGGCAAGGTGACACACATTCCTTGTATGGCTCACGTGTTGAACCTTGTTGTCCAGCAATATTTAACACACTATCCCGGCCTAGATGGCCTTCTGAACAGGGCATGAAAACTGTCTGCTCACTTCCGCCGTTCAACCGCCGCAGCTGAGAGACTTGCATCGCTCCAGAAGTCTTTCGGCCTGCCAGTTCATCGCCTGAAATGCGATGTGCCGACACGCTGGACTTCTACTCTCCACATGTTACAGCAACTGTGGCAGCACCGTCGAGCACTGGTGCAATATTTCATGACGTATAGTCTGGGCCAACGAAATGCAGAGGTGGGGAAGATCACCCTGCTGGAGTGGTCTCAGATCAAGGACCTATGCACCCTTCTGCACAGTTTCGACATGGTGACGAATATGTTTAGTGCTGACAATGCCATTATCAGCATGACAATTCCAGTCATTTACATGCTGGAGCACATGCTAAACACTATTTGGAGTCAGGGGGTGGTAAAACAGGAAGGGGAGGAAGTACAGGAGGATTCATATGCGCAAGGGACAACAACATCACCAAGGTCCAGAGGTTCATCATCACCAAGGCGGCAGGCATGGGACCATGGGGGACAGGGATCAACAAGGGCGCATGGCAGCAGGCGAAATGTTGAGGAAGGTGCAGGAGAACATGAAGAAATGGAGGACGAACTGTTCATGGACATGGAAGACTCAGCGGATGGGGGAGACCTTAGTCAAATTTCAGTTGAAAGAGGTTGGGGGGAGATGTCAGAGGAAGAAAGAACGGTTAGCACCTCTATGCCACAAACACAGCGTGGACTTGGTCCGCATGGATGCGCAAGACACATGAGCGCTTTCTTGCTGCACTACCTCCAACATGACCCTCGTATTGTCAAAATTAGAAGTGATGATGACTACTGGCTTGCCACACTATTAGATCCCCGGTACAAGTCCAAATTTTGTGACATAATTCCAGCCATAGAAAGAGACGCACGTATGCAGGAGTATCAGCAGAAGCTGTTACTCGATCTTAGCTCAGCTTTTCCACCAAACAACCGTGGTGCACAAAGTGAATCTCCCAGTTGTAACTTGACAAACATGGCACTGTCTCGTCATCATCATCAGTCTAACCATACCAGCAGCACCGTATCTGGTGCTGGTAACAGCAATTTTATTGAATCGTTTCATAATTTTTTTAGACCGTCCTTTGCAAGGCCACCAGAGACAACAAGTCTGAC
Organism: Anomaloglossus baeobatrachus; assembly: GCF_048569485.1. Classification (NCBI taxonomy): domain Eukaryota; kingdom Metazoa; phylum Chordata; class Amphibia; order Anura; family Aromobatidae; genus Anomaloglossus; species Anomaloglossus baeobatrachus. The sequence goes on from NC_134359.1 coordinate 159,837,027, forward strand.
ACATAGTCAACGGCTGGAGAGGATGACACAGGAGTATCTCCAAATGAACATCGATGCCATGACTTTGCAAATCGAGCCTTGCTCATTTTGGGCTTCAAATCTTGAAAAATGGCCTGAGCTCTCCACTTAGGCCTTGGAGATCTTGTCATTTCCAGCTGCCAGCATTGTCTCTAAACGTGTCTTCAGTGCTTCTGGGTGTGTTCTGACAGATAAGCGCACGCGTCTGTCCAGTGACAATGTGGACAGACTAACGTTCATCAAAATGAACAAGTCATGGATCCACAAGGAATTTACTACCCCTGTGTCATCCTGGGGAGAGTAAATGCTTGTGGATTTGGAAAGTGCTTGATGCAAATCTACCTGTGAAGTGTACAACTGGGGCACAAGTGCTGCCACTGAAGGGGTGTGTGTGTGGCCCAATTTTTGGAAAAAAGGGAGACTCCGCTTGGAGTGACCCTGGCTTGCAGTGTTTCTAAAAATGATCCAAGATGAACAGATCTGGGATCAGTAAAGACTTTGCTACCTACCCCGGTGTCATCCTGGGGACGGTTAAGGATGGCGTATTTTTGAATGTGCTTGATGCAAATCTACCTGTGAAGTGTACAACTGGGGCACAAGTGCTGCCACTGAAGGGGTGGCTGTCTGTGTGGCCAAATTTTTGGAAAAAAGGGAGACTCCTCTTTGAGTCACCTTGCGGTGTTTTACATCATTTTAGAAGGGCATGCCATGCCTATATCTGTGTCTCCTCCTCTTTTTCCTTGTCCAGCTCTTTTGTTTTCGCATGAGGTTATGTCCTTGTCACTTTCCCATGTGTTTGTGTAGTGTTGTGAGTTGTTTGTCACCTTTTGGACACCTTTGAGGGTGTTCTCTAGGTGTTTTTATGTGTTTTTTGATTGCGTCCCATTGTTTCTATGGGTTCGAGTGGTTCGCCGAACCGGTTCGCCGAACCGAACTCGAACTAGACCTCTGTTCGACGAACCAAGCTCGAGCCGAACCGCGACCGGTTCGCTCATCTCTACTCATAACATTTGATAATGTATATTGCAGTATAGTTTGTAAAATTGATCTAATATAAATTTACATAAATATGAATGTAAATCCATTAATAAATATAAGGGTAACATTTCTTTTTTTTTTTTCTCCTTTTAAATATAAATATTAAATTAATAATGATTGAACAAAAGGAAAGTGTAAATTATCAAATATTGAAGAACCACTTGCTCTGCTATAGATATCTTTACCTAGTATCAATATATATAACTAACATTTCATAATAAACATCCATGACTATATGTAATCCTACATTATAAATAAATCATTTGTATACAATTAACATATGAATATGGATCGGAATAGCTGATGCACCTATCATATTCTGCATTATAAATTTATAAATTCATATAAATGATAAAAATGTTGACATGAAAATAACTCACTTAAATATTTATAAATATAATGTATTACATTAATGCACAGCATGAAACTTGATGCATTCACAGAATTTAATGCTATACATGTTTGTAATCATGTGATTTTATTATTAATTTAACTCACATACTCATTTTCACTCCCACAACTTTTCTTCTTCTCTCTTTCCTTTTCTTTTCTTTATTATTCCTTTTCCATCTTTCCATGCTTCCCCCTCATCCCTTCCCTCCCCCCCATCTTCTTGCTTTTCTGTAAAACCGCATTGCAACCATTTACTATGTACCTATGTACTTGGAACCCCTGTGAAAAATCCATATGTGTATGCAATTAGGGTGGGTGTGTGCTACACCATTTAGGAAACCGACATCCTTTCCTCATTTGAACATGACTAAGGCTATGTGTCGAAAAGCGTAGTTCGATGGGATCTATGTAAACCTGTAACCTCCTATACTTCTTTGCTGACCACTATGTATACTATAATTTTATTGGATTTATATGAATAAAAGTCGATCGTTTTAAATCTACATTCAGAGGACTGCTCTGGACTTCTTTTTCTCCTTAGCTAGAAAATTGGTTCACTGCATAATTTGGAGCAGCTACTGAAAAGTGGCAAGACCTATTTAGCTAGTTCACTAGCAAATTTACAGTAGGCACTACTAACTAACAATACATAGAAATGTTGTTCACTGGCTAACTTGAAGCAGGCAGTAATAAGTAGCAACACCTAGAAACTTGATGTTCACGGCGTAATTTGGAGCAGGCACTGAAAAGTGCCAAGACCTATTTAGCTACAGTGTCTACAAGTAGTATTCAACCCCCTGCAGATTTAGCAGGTTTGATAAGATGCAAATAAGTTAGAGCCTGCAAACTTCAAACAAGAGCAGGATTTAGTAACAGATGCATAAATCTTACAAACCAACAAGTTATGTTGCTCAGTTAAATTTTAATAAATTTTCAACATAAAAGTGTGGGTCAATTATTATTCAACCCCTAGGTTTAATATTTTGTGGAATAACCCTTGTTTGCAATTACAGCTAATAATCGTCTTTTATAAGACCTGATCAGGCCGGCACAGGTCTCTGGAGTTATCTTGGCCCACTCCTCCATGCAGATCTTCTCCAAGTTATCTAGGTTCTTTGGGTGTCTCAAGTGGACTTTAATCTTGAGCTCCTTCCACAAGTTTTCAATTGGGTTAAGGTCAGGAGACTGACTAGGCCACTGCAACACCTTGATTTTTTCCCTCTTGAACCAGGCCTTGGTTTTCTTGGCTGTGTGCTTTGGGTCGTTGTCTTGTTGGAAGATGAAATGACGACCCATCTTAAGATCCTTGATGGAGGAGCGGAGGTTCTTGGCCAAAATCTCCAGGTAGGCTGTGCTATCCATCTTCCCATGGATGCGGACCAGATGGCCAGGCCCCTTGGCTGAGAAACAGCCCCACAGCATGATGCTGCCACCACCATGCTTGACTGTAGGGATGGTATTCTTGGGGTCGTATGCAGTGCCATCCAGTCTCCAAACGTCACGTGTGTGGTTGGCACCAAAGATCTCGATCTTGGTCTCATCAGACCAGAGATCCTTGAACCAGTCTGTCTCAGAGTCCTCCAAGTGATCATGAGCAAACTGTAGACGAGCCTTGACATGACGCTTTGAAAGTAAAGGTACCATACGGGCTCGTCTGGAATGGAGACCATTGCGGTGGAGTACGTTACTTATGGTATTGACTGAAACCAATGTCCCCACTGCCATGAGATCTTCCCGGAGCTCCTTCCTTGTTGTCCTTGGGTTAGCCTTGACTCTTCGGACAAGCCTGGCCTTGGCACGGGTGGAAACTTTCAAAGGCTGTCCAGGCCGTGGAAGGCTAACAGTGGTTCCATAAGCCTTCCACTTCCGGATGATGCTCCCAACAGTGGAGACAGGTAGGCACAACTCCTTGGAAAGGGTTTTGTACCCCTTGCCAGCCTTGTGACCCTCCACGATCTTGTCTCTGATGGCCTTGGAATGCTCCTTTGTCTTTCCCATGTTGACCAAGTATGAGTGCTGTTCACAAGTTTGGTGAGAGTCTTAATTAGTCAGAAAAGGCTGGAAAAAGAGATAATTAATCCAAACATGTGAAGCTCATTGTTCTTTGTGCCTGAAATACTTCTTAATACTTTAGGGGAACCAAACAGAATTCTTGTGGTTTGAGGGGTTGAATAATAAATGACCCTCTGAATAAACTTTTCACAATTTAAAAAAAAAAAATAAAAAAAGAAATAACATTCTTTTTTGCTGCAGTGCATTTCACACTTCCAGGCTGATCTACAGTCCAAATGTCACAATGCCAAGTTAATTCCGAAAGTGTAAACCAGCTAAATCTGCAGGGGGTTGAATACTACTTGTAGGCACTGTAGTTCACTAGCAAATGTACAGCAGGCACTACTAACTAACAATGCCTAAAAATGTGTTTTACTGGCTAATTTGGAGCAGGCAGTAGTAAGTAGCAATACCTGTTTAATTACTTCACTCTCCTATTTTTTTCATGAAATGACGATTTTTGACACACACCTTTCCCTACACTGCACGTCAGAACCTTGTGGATGTTTGCTGTGCGGTGATTGACTGCAGGAACATCCGCAAAAAAAAGTCGAGGAAAAAAATGGCATCATGTGCTTTAGGCTTCTTCCAAGTCCCCACCCTCTCAACTCATTAAATACATCCCCCCGTTGAACATACTGCACTACAATCCTATCCAAAAGCATAATGTTATTAGAAAAGAGTTTTTGTAAAACACAATCAGTTATCAAACAAAACCGAACATTGCTGACTTTTAAGGAAGTGCTCGTATTACCGAGCCAAAGCCAAACAGGCTAAGACCCCTTTTACATTGTGTTTGCCTTACGTTCAGTGGTCCCGTCGGGGCATCCGTCCGAACCGCCCCTCCCCCACCCTGCAAAATGTGTTTCGGACACATGCGCTGACAGGGCCATTGACTGTAATGGAGCGCACTACGTTAGCGTGTGCTCTGTGTTACGGGGGGCTGTCTGATTATAAAAACCAAAGGGATATCAGACAGTCAGGGTCCACCATGCAAAGTCTCTGCTGCAGACTATGGCAGAGGATAAGGGGTATCTTGTACCACGAAAGCAGTACTGACACTGATATGTCTCAGTGACACTAGAGCCAATCACGGCGTGTACTGTTAAAGTCACAGCGACTACCATATTTAGCATTAACGTAAAAGGGATATGTTAATGAGTGAGGAAGAGTATATAAGTGTGCCACTCTAAATAGTAGTAACACAAGTGCAGAGTGCAATACTTCTGTTAAACTCACAGAGGAATATAGTTAGGAAATAAAGCATGTGGGTATGTATACATTGTGATATTATTGTTACTATGCCAACTTTAGTTCTTTTTTACTATATACAGCATGTGAAATAAGTATTGAACACATCACCAATTTTATAAGTAAATATATTTGTAAAGGTGCAATTAACATGAATTTCTCACTAGAGATGAGTGATGTTTAAGGTTCGAGGTTCGCCAATTTCATGTTCGAGTGATTTTGGGGGGGTGCTCGAGATCGAACTCGAATGCGAGCTTTTTACTAAAAGCTCGACAGCTCGAATTACGTTTGATAACGGTTTGATCAGTAAAAAGCCTAGCTAGTTACTAGTAGAGTTGAGCGCGGTTCGAGATTCGCCAATTTCATGTTCGAGGGATTTTGGGGGGTTTCCAGATCGAACTAGAACTCGAGCTTTTTGCTAAAAGTTCGGCAGCTCGAGTTACGTTCGAGAACGGTTCTATCAGCCAAAAGCCTAGCTAATTACTAGCTGCTTTTCACTGTAATAGTGTGAGTCACTCTGTGATTCACACTATTATCTAATTTCAGCGTATAGTGTGCGGGGAGGACTGGGTTTACATCTGTGTTGCTGAGAGAAAGCTGATCTCCATTTTTTTTTTCTTTCCTAAGCGCGCGTGTAGTGGGGCGGGCCCGCATGTCAGCCAATCCTAGACACAGACATAGGTAAGTGGTCTTTTTGCCAGACAAGCAAGGGGCATGTGTCATAGGCTGTCCATGTCACATGTCCTTGCATTATAAATACCGGCATTTTTCTCTCACGGCGCCATTATCTGCTTTCTGCATGTAGGTGACAGTCACCACTCACGCAGCTACTGGCGCTGCTCCGGCTGTGTACGCTATACACATAGCGCTTTACAGAATAGGGACTGAAGTTTATTCCAGCCCTTTTGAGAGCTCATTTTCTCGGGCTCAGAGCCATAGGTGACAGTCTGGTCCGTAGAAACGCTGTATACAGCTTCAGATAACAGCGTCTGTGTACCTAAGCTCAGGGAATTGCTTGCTGCATTTCACCATTAGGTAGGATAGAAAGTGTGGCTTCCTTTCCTCTACACTGACCCACAATCCGGCCACTGTACCCTAATGCCAATGTTTGCAAAGCTATTTTAAAAGCAAAGAGTGCTGCCAGTTAGTGCCATCCAAAAAGTGGCTGCTGTACTCCATTAGTGTCCCACTTGTGCCAAGCAAGTCCCCCCACCTCTGCATTGTACCCTGCTGCCTTGTTTGCCAAGCTATTTTAATATCAAAGAGTGCTGCCAGTTGTAGGGCCATAGTTGCATTGTCAGGGATAGTCAGTGCTGTTTCTTCAGCTGTCAATAAAGCTAGACCACCTCTGCAATCTACATCACCTCTCAATTTTTGCTACCACATTTTAAGTGGACAATCCTGTCGCTAACAAAATGAGTTTCAAAAGGACAGAAAAAAAGTTTGTGTCCGTGGGGAAGGTGGTAAAGCTACATTTAACATCTGCTGAAGTTAGGCCATCTTCCAGCAAAAGTAAGATGTCTACTACTTTCCGGGGACAATCCGATGTGCTCCCTTTTTTACGGAACAAAAAAAGCACATGCTTGAATGGATCTCAAGTGCTACAACAAGTGTCCTCTCCTCCACCTCAACTTCTAAATCCAAAAAACAACACTCCTCTGAGTTGTCATCCCAATCGCACTTGCTATCTACCAGCTCTAAAGTCTCCACCCGACCTGCAGGGTATGGTGGAACTGAGATGGCTGAGTCTGCAGAGCTGTTCACTCACACTATAGGCTTGGAATCAGAGGTCTTCTCCCAAGCTACAGTGAGTACAGACCAGGAAATGGTCTACAGTAATGCCCAGAAGTTTTGTGACTCAGATTCAGGCCCTGATGACCAATTTTCTGAGCATAATGTAGACCCTCATTCACAAACTGTAACACCTGTTGGTGGAGACAAGGAGGAGCATCCTGTTGACGATAAGACACAGATACCAGATTGTGATGACAACTTAAATATTCGGTCAGGGCAGGAAGAGGCTAGGTCTGAGGGTGAGGGAAGTGCAAACACAACGCTTGATGATGAAGTTCTAGATCCCACTTACTGTCAACCCACAGTCAGGCACTCGATGTCAACAGAGGCGGTGGAGGAGGATGCAACTGACGATGAAGTTACCTTGCGCCTTTCCCGACAGAGGAGGAGTACTGGTAGCACGTCTACAACTGCATCCTCAGCCACCACTCTGTCTCTGAGCACCAGTCGGGGTGGCTCAGCAGGTCGCATGTCCTCTAAGCCTTGCCTAGTCTGGTCCTTTTTTGAACTTGCAAAGGATCGCCCAAATTATGTGATCTGTAAAATTTGTCGTGATTCTGTTAGTAGAGGGCAAAACCTCAGCAGTTTGACAACTTCTTCCATGAATCGTCACATGAATAAATATCATATGTCCCAGTGGGAAGCTCACCGTGCTGCAATGCGGCCTAGCGGAGCGAACCATCCACCGCCTGCCCCTTCCAGTGCATCCGCGAGCTCTTCATCTTCTATGACTGTGGGGACAGCTGGCACATCTGTTTTTCCATGCAGACCTTCCATCTCTTTAACCACAACAGGCAGTTTGCTTGGCAGGTCGTCAGTTGGTTTGAAAAGGGAATCAAGTGCGGGTGTACAGCTCTCTCACACATTGATAGCACCAACTTTGGATGAAGGCAACATCATGTCTCCACCTGCACTTTCCTCACAAACCTGCATTTTTCAAGGGACACACTACTCACCACCGTCTCCACACAGCAGCCAGATCTATGTCCCTCAGATGTGGACAAATAAAAGATCATTTCCTGTGACCCATGACAAAGCTAAGAGGTTGACTTTATCCCTCTGTAAGCTCTTGGCTACCAAAATGCTGCCTTTCCGCCTGGTGGACACACAGGATTTTTGAGACCTTATGTCTGTCGCTGTGCCCTAGTACCAGATGCCCAGTCGCCACTACTTCTCTAAGAAAGGTGTGCCTGCGCAACACCTGCATGTCGCACACAACATCACCGCTTCCTTGAGAAACTCTGTGTGTGAACGGGTGCATTTCATCACCGATACTTGGAGCAGTAAGCATGGACAGGGACGTTACATGTCGCTGACTGGGCACTGGGTAACTATGGTGATAGATGGAGAAGGGTCTGCTGAACAAGTCTTGCCGTCCCCACGACTTGTGCGTCAATCCTCTTTCTGTCTTAGTTCTTCCAACGCTTCTGCCTCCTCAACCTCGTCAGGGTCCTCCACCGCCGCCCCAAGCCTGCCTGGTCTGGCCACCAGCGTTGTAACTCCGCACAAGGAATCACGCACACCTTATTACTATGCTGGCAGCAGAGCACAACGGCATCAGGCGGTCTTTAGCTTGAAATGTCTTGGAACTAAGAGTCACACAGCGGCTGAGTTGTGGGCAGTTCTGGAGACCAAGTTGGGTAAATGGTTGTCTCCACTCAACCTGTAGCCAGGTGACACACATCCCTTGTATGGCTCACGTGTTGAACCTTATTGTCCAGCAATTTTTAACACACTATCCCAGCCTAGATAGCCTTCTGCACAGGGCACGAAAACTGTCTGCTCACTTCCGCCATTCAAGCGCCGCAGCTGAGCGACTTGCATCGCTCCAGAAGTCTTTTGGCCTGCCGGTTCATCGCCTGAAATGCGATGTGCCGACACGCTGGAAATCGACTGTCCACATGTTACAGCGACTGTGGCAGCACCACCAAGCACTGGTGCAATACAACATGGCGTATAGCCTGGGCCAACGAGATGCAGAGGTGGGGCAGATCACCCTGATGGAGTGGTCTCAGATCAATGACCTATGCACCCTTCTGCAAAGTTTCGACATGGCGACGAATATGTTTAGCGCTGACAATGCCATTATCACCATGACAATTCCAGTCATTTTCATGTTGGAGCACACGCTAAATACTATTCGGAGTCAGGGGGTGGGACAACAGGAAGGGGAGGAAGTACAGGAGGATTCATATGCGCGAGGGATACTAACATCTACAAGGTCCAGATGTTCATCATCACCAAGGCGGCAGGCATGGGACGGTGGGGGAGAGGGATCAACAAGGGCGCATGGTAGCAGGCAAAATATGGAGGAAGGTGCAGGAGAACATGAAGAAATCGAGGACGAACTGTCCATAGACATGGAAGACTCAGCAGATGAGGGAGAAATTGGTCAAATTTTAGTTGAAAGAGGTTGGGGGAAGATGTCAGAGGAAGAAAGCATGGTTAGCACCTCTATGCCACAAACACAGTGCGGACTTGGTCCGCATGGATGCGCAAGACACATGAGCGCCTTCTTGCTGCACTATCTACAACATGACCCTCGGATTGTCAAAATTAGCAGCGATGATGAGTACTGGGTTCCCACACTATTAGATCCCCGGTACAAGTCCAAATTTTGTGAAATAATTCCAGCCATAGAAAGGGACGCACGTATGCAGGAGTATCAGCAGAAGCTGTTACTTGATCTTAGCTTGGCTTTCCACCAAACCCCTGTGGTGCACGGAGTGAATCTCCCAGTTGTATCTTGACAAACATGGGACTGTCTTATCATCAACAGTTTAACCGTACCAGCAGCACCATATCTGTTGCTGGTAACAGCAATTTTATTGAATCATTCCATAATTTTTTTAGACCCTCCTTTGCAAGGCCACAAGAAACAAGAAGTCTGACACATAGTCAACGGCTGGAAAGGATGATACAGGAGTATCTCCAAATGTACATCGATGCCATGACTTTGCAACTGGAGCCTTGCTCATTTTGGGCTGCAAATCTTGAAAAATGGCCTGAGCTCTCCACTTATGCCTTGGAGGTCTTGTCATGTCCAGCTGCTAGCGTTGTCTTAGAGCGTTTCTTCAGTGCTGCCGGGTGTGTGTTGACAGATAAGCGCACGCGTCTGTCCAGTGACAATGTGGACAGACTAACGTTCATCAAGATGAACAAGTCATGGATCCGCAAGGACTTTGCTACCCCTGTGTCATCCTGTGGAGAGTAAAGGCTTGTGGATTTGGAATGTGCTTGATGCAAATGTACAGTCATGGCCAAAAGTTTTGAGATTGACACCAAAATTATTTTTTCACATGATCTGTTGCCCTCTGGTTTTTAATTGTGTTTATCTGATGTTTACATCACATACAGAAATATAATTGCAATCATATTATGAGTTCCAAAAGGTTATATTGACAGTTAGGCTATGTGCGCATGTGTGCGTATTGCATGCTGTTACGCTGTGATCTGCAGCGCAGCGTAACTGCTTGCATCCTGCGTCCCCTGCACAGTCTATGGAGATTGTGCAGGAGCCGTGCGCACGTGGCATATTAGAACGCAGCGATTCGGCTGCTGCCCGAATCGCTGCGTTCTAAGAAGTGACATGTCACTTCTTCCGTGCGGTTTGCTTGCTGTCTATAGGGAGAGGCAGCATGCAGAGCGCACGAATCTGATGGCACCATTCGCTTTAGAACGGAGCTTTTCAGCTGCGATCTGAAGCTCACCTTTTAGGTGCGGTGCAGAGCGCACACGTGCGCACATAGCCTTAGAATGAGTTAATGCAGCAAGTCAATATTTGCAGTGTTGACCATTCTTTTTCAAGACCTCTGCAATTCTCCCCGGCATGCTCTCAATCAACTTCTGGACCAAATCTGACTGATAGCTGTCCATTCTTGCATAAGAAATGCTTGCATTTTGCCAGAATTTGTTGGTTTTTGTTTGTCCACCCGTCTCTTGATGATTGTCCACAAGTTCTCAATGGGATTAAGATCTGGGGAGTTTTCAAGCCATGGACCCAAAATCTCTATGTTTTGTTCCATGAGCCATTTAGTGATCACCTTTGCTTTATGGCAAGGTGCTCCATCATGCTGGAAAAGGTATTGTTGGGCGCCAAACTGCTCTTGGACAGTTGGGAGAAGTTGCTCTTGGATGACATTCTGGTACCATTCTTTATTCATGGCTGTATTTTTAGGCAAGACTGTGAGTGAGCCGATTCCCTTGGCTGAGAAGCAACCCCACACATGAATCTTTTCAGGATGCTTAACAGTTGGCATGAGACAAGACTGGTGGTAGTGCTCACCTCTTCTTCTCCTAATAAGCTGTTTTCCAGATGTCCCAAACAATCGAAAAGGGGATCCATCTGAGAAAATCATTTTACCCCAGTCCTCAGCAGTCCACTCCCTGTACCTTTTGTAGAATATCAGTCGGTCCCTGATGTTTTTTCTGGAGAGAAGTGACTTCTTTGCTGCCCTCCTTGAAACCAGGCCTTGCTCAAAGAGTCTCCGCCTCACAGTGCGTGCAGAAGCACTCAAACCAGCCTGCTGCCATTGCTGAGCTAGCTCGGCACTGATGGTAGTCCGATCCCGCAGCTGAAACAGTTTTAAGATACGGTCCTGGCATTTGCTGGTCCATCTTGGGCGCCCTGGAGCCTTTTTGGCAATAATGGAAGCTCTCTCCTTGAAGTTCTTGATGATGCGATAGATTGTTGACTGAGGTGCAATCTTTGTAGCTGCGATACTCTTTCCTGTTAGGCCATTTTTGTGCAGAGCAATGATGGCTGCACATGTTTCTTTAGAGATAACCATGGTTAACTGAAGAGAAACAATGATACCAAGCACAAGCCTCCTTTTAAAGTGTCCAGTGGTGTCATTCTTACTTAATCATGACTGAATGATCGCCAGCCCTGTCCTCATCAACACCCACACCTGTGTTAATGGAACAATCACTAAAACAATGTTAGCTTCTCCTTTTAAGGCAGGAATGCAATGATGTTGAAATGTGTTTTGGGGGTTAAAGTTCATTTTCTTAGCCAATATTGATTTTGCAGGTAATTGCTGTTAAGCTGATCACTCTTTATGACATTCTGGAGTATATGCAAATTGCCATTAGAAAAACGTAAGCAGTAGACTTTGTAAAAATTAATATTTGTAGCATTCTCAAAACTTTTGGCCATGACTGTACCTGTCAAGTTTACAACTGGGGCACAAGTGCTGCCACTGAAGGGGTGTCTGTGTTTCCCAATTTTTGGAAAAAATGGAGACTCCGCTTGGAGTAATCCTTGCTTGCTGTGTTTTTAAAAATGATCCAAGATAAACAAATCATGGATCAGCAAGGTCTTTGCTTCCTACCCCGGTGCAATCTAGGGGACAGTTAAGGATGGCTGTTTTTTGAATGTGCTTGATGCAAATCTAGCTGTGAAGTGTACAACTTGGGGACAAGTGCTGCCACTGAAGGGGTGTCTGTGTGGCCCAATTTTTGGAAAAAAGGGAGACTCCGCTTGGAGTCTTCTTGTGGGGTTTTGTATGATTTTAAAAGGGCATGCCATGCCTATATCTGTTTCTCGTCCTCTTTTCCCTCGTCAAGCTGTTTTGTATTGACATGAGAATTTGTTCTTGTCACTTTCCCATGTGTTTGTGTTGTTCTGTGAGTTGTTTGTCACCTTTTTGACACCTTTGAGGGTGTTTTCCAGGTGTTTTTATGTGTTTGTGATTACCTCCCATTGTTTCCTATGGTTTCGAGTGGTTCGTCGAACGGTTCTCCGAACCGAACTCGAACGCGGCCTCCGTTCGCCGAACCGAACTCGAGCCGAACCGTAACCGGTTCGCTCATCTCTAGTTACTAGCTGGCTTTTCACTGTGATAGTGTGAGTCACTCTGTGATTCACACTATTATCAAGTTTCAGCGTATAGTGTGAGGGGGGGACGCGTTTAGATCTGTGCTGCTGAGAGAATGGCGATTGCTATTTTTTAATTTTTTTTTTTCCTAAGCGCGCGTGCAGTGGGGCGGGCCAGCATGTCAGCCAATTCCAGACATACACACAGCTAAGAGTACTTTTTGACAGACAAGCAAGGGCATGTGTCATAGGCTGTGAATGTCACACATCCTTCTCTTATAAAATGCGGCCATTTCCTCTGTCGCCGCCATTATCTCCTTTGTGCATGTGGGTGACAATCACCGCTCACGCAGCTCCTGTCGCCGCTCCTGCTGTGTACGCTACATACACAGCACTGTACAGATTAGGGGCAGAAGTTTATTTCAGCCCTTTTCAGGGCTGATTTCCTGGGGCTACGAGCCATAGCTGACAGGCAGGTCCGTGGAAACGCTGTATACAGCTTTAGATAGTGTCTGTATACCTAAGCTCAGGGAATTCCTTGCTGCATTTCATTATTAGGAAGGATAGAAAGTGAGGCTTCCTTTCCTGTCCACTGACCCAAAGAACCCGGCCACTGTACCCACCTGCCCACTTTTGCCACGCTATTTTTTATAGCAAACAGTGCTGAAACCTAGTGGCATCCAAAAAGTGGCTGCTATACTCCATTGTTGTCCCACTGGTGCCAAGCAATTTCCAGCACCTCTGTATTCTACCCTCCTGCCCATGTTTGCTACGCTATTTTAATAGCAAACAGTGCTGAAACTTAGTGGCATTCACAAAGTGTCTCCTATACTCCATTAGTGTCCCACTTGTGCCAAGCAAGTTCCAGCACCTCTGCATTCTACCCTCCTGCCCATGTTTGCTACGCTATTTTAATAGCAAACAGTGCTGAAACTTAGTGGCATCCACAAAGTGTCTGCGATACTAATTTAGTGTCCCACTTGTGCCAAGCAAGTGAAACGCCCACGCCGGGGCTTGCAGGGCTCGCACGGTCACCGGGCCGGTGGTATTCGGGGTCAGGCTGTGAGTGGCCCGACCCGGTTTCCGTGACCCCGGCGGGTTTCAATAAAAAGGAAAGTCCGACCGTCAGTCCGGTGTTACAAGGGGGATGGAAGGAGGGTAACGGGGTCCCTGGGGGGGGGGCTTGCCATCGCTATTCCCCAGGAAACGGTACGGGACGGGGACGGGGGGTGCTTGCAGCGCCACCCGTAGTTTGCGGCCAGGTGTTAAGCCACCGCTGCGCGGTGTCTCTCCGGGGCAGGTGTTACGGGCAGCCGGATGGAATCGCTCCCCACGGGTGGAGCGGGGGAGCCCCGGGAGGTTAATGAGACCCAGGGCAACAGTCCTCAGGGACACCGGGGGCACAGGGCGGCGGCATTACTCACAGCAGTTACGGTGTGCGGTTCCAGTTGTTCTTTATTTAAAGTCCGTTTCACATCGCACCCAGGTGCTGGTCCTCGCCGCCTGTAGCCTTTGGTCGGTCCCGGGCAGGTAGGAGGAAGGGGTGTCCGGTGAGGTGTTCTTGGGATCTCTCCCTTTCGGTGCGTTAGTGCCGTCCCTGTGGCATAGAGCATCTTGGGAACTCGCCGCCTCTCTGTCTCTCTCATCCCCGGTAGCGGACCTAACACAACCGCCACTGGGTACAACTTGCTCCAGGGAGCCCCAGTCCTCAGATCCATTCCCCTCCTCTAGGTGTTATCAGCCCTGGTCTCGTGGCATCTCCTCAACAGGAGCTGTTCTCTGGACGTCTGCTCTCCCTTGCAGCCTCTGACGTTCTGCCTAAACTTCTGTGTGCTCTGCACTAAACTCACTCCTTCAGGCCCCCCTCCCCTTGGTTGTCATGGGGACCTGCCTGTGTCCAGCCACCTGCTCATTAAGGAGACAGGATGAGTCATGGACTCAGAACAAACTTCATGCTGCAAATGCTGTTAACTCCTTCCTGCCAGTGTGATGTTAGTGTGTGTTGTGGGGACCCTTCTTCCTCCTGCCCGGGAAAAATGGGGTAACATTTAATACCCTGTAACGACCCGTTTACAGGGGCGTTACACAAGTCCCACCACCTCTGCATTCTACCCTCATGCACATTTTGCTATGCTATTTTTATAGCAAATAGTGCTGAAACTTAGTGGCCTCCACAAAGTGTCTGCTATGCTAATTTAGTGTCCCATTTGTGCCAAGCAAGTCCCACCACCTCTGCATAAAACCCTCATGCACATTTTGCTACGCTATTTTTATAGCAAAAAGTGCTGAAACTTATTGGCATCCACAAAGTGGCCGCTATACTAATTTAGTGTTCCACTTGTACCAAGCGAGTCCTACCACTTCTGCATTCCACCCTCATGCACATTTTTCTACGCTATTTTTATAGTAAAAAGTTCTGAAACTTAGTGGCATCAGTAAAGTGTCTGCTATACTAATATATTGTCCCACTTGTGCCAAGCAAGTCCCACCACCTCTGCATTCTACCCTCATGCACATTTTGCTATGCTATTTTTATAGCAAAAAGTGCTGAAACTTAGTGGCATCAACAAAGTGTCTGCTATACTAATTTAGTGTCCCACTTGTGCCAAGCAAGTCCCACCACCTCTGCATTCTACCCTCATGCACATTTTGCTACGCTATTTTTATAGCAAACAGTGCTGAAAATTAGTGGCATCCAAAAAGTGTCTGGTATACTAATTTAGTGTCCCAGTTGTGCCAAGCAAGTCCCACCACCTCTGCATTCTACCCTCATGCACATTTTGCTACGCTATTTTTAGAGCAAAAAAAAATTAAACTTAGTGGCATCCACAAAGTGTCTGCTATACTAATTTAGTGTCCCACTTGTGCCAAGTGAGTCCCACCACCTCTGCATTCCACCCTCATGCACATTTTGCTGCGCTATTTTTATAGCAAAAAGTGCTGAAACTTAATGGCATCCACAAAGTATCTGCTATACTAATTTAGTGTCCCACTTGTGCCAAGCAAGTCCCACCACCTTTGCATTCTACCCTCATGCACATTTTGCTACGCTATTTTTATAGCAAACAGAGCTGAAACTTAGTGGCATCCACAAACTGTCTGCTATACTAATTTAGTGTCCCACTTGTGCCAAGCAAGTCTCACCACCTCTGCATTCTACCCTCATGCACATTTTGCTACGCTATTTTTATAGCAAAAAGTGCTGAAACTTAGTGGCATTCACAAAGTGTCTCCTATACTCCATTAGTGTCCCACTGGTGCCAAGCAAGTTCCAGCACCTCTGCATTCTTTCCTCATGCACATTTTGCTACGCTATTTTAATAGCAAACATTCCTGCAAGTTTGCATTGTCAGGGATAGTCAGTGTCGGTTCTTCAGCTGTCAATAAAGCTAGACCACCTCTGCAATCTACACCACCTCTCAATTTTTGCTACCACATTTTAAGCTGTCAATCTTGTCGCTAACAAAATGAGTGGCAAAAGCACAGATGCTGGTGGAAAGGGGAAAAAGCGTGTTGGAAAAGGAAAAAAGTTTGTGTCCGTGGGGAAGGTGGCAAAGCTACATTAACATCTGCTCAAGATAGGCCGTCTTCCAGCAAAAGTAAAAAGTCTACTACTTTCCGTGGACAATCCCGTGTGCTCCCTTTTTTACGGACCCGAACAACTGTAAGAAAGGTAGATGATGCACAAAAATAGAACATGCTTGAATGGATCTCAAGTGCTCAAACAAGTGCCCTCTCCTCCACCTCAACTACCACATAAAAAAAAAACAGTCCCCTGAGTTGTCATCCCAATCACACTTGTTTTCTCCCAGCTCTCAAGTCTCTACCAGCCCTGCATAGTATGGTGGAACTGAGATGGCTCAGTCTGCAAAGCTGTTTAGTCACACTATAACCTGGGAATCAGAGCTCTGCTCCCAAGCTACAGTGAGTACAGACCAGGAAATGGTCTACAGTGATGCCCAGAAGCTTTGTGACTCATATTCAGGCCCTGATGACCAAGTTTCTGAGCATAATGTAGACCCTCATTCACAAACTGTAACACCTGTTGGTGGAGACAATGAGCAACATACTGATGACAATGAGACGCAGATACCAGATTGGGATGACAACTTAAATATTCGGTCAGGGCAGGAAGAGGCTAGGTCTGAGGGTGAGAGGAGTGCAAACACAACGCTTGATGAAGTTCTAGATCCCACTTACTGTCAACCCACAGACAGGCACTTGAGGAGGTCAACAGAGGCGGTGGAGGAGGATGCAACTGACGATGAAGTTACCTTGCGCCTTCCTGGACAGTCGGAGTACAGGTAGCACGTCTAAAACTGCTTCTTTAGCCACCACTCTGCCTCTGAGCACAAGTCGGGGTGGCTCTGCAGGTCGCATGTCCTCTAAGCCTTGCCTAGCCTGGTCCTTTTTTGACCTTGCAAAGGATCTCCCAAATCATGTGAGCTGTAAACTTTGTCGGGAATCTATAAGTAGAGGCAAAAAGCTCACCAGTTTGACAACTTCTTCCCTGAATCATGACATGAATACCAAGCATAATTCCCAGTGGGAAGCTCACTGTGCTGCACTGCGGCCTAGTGTAGCGGGCCAACCACCGCCTGCCCCTTCCAGTGCATCCGCGCGCTCTTCATCTTCTATGATTGAGGGGACAGCTGTCACACCTGGTTTTCCACGCACACCTTCTACCACTGTAACCGCAACAGGCTTGGTTGGTCGTCAGTTGGTTTGGAGGGGGAAACAAGTGCGGGTGTACAGCTCTCTCAGACATTGATAGCACCAACTTTGGATGAAGGCAACATCATGTCTCCGCCTGCACTTTCCTCACAAACCTGCATTTTTCCAGGGACACCCTACTCACCACCATCTCCACACAGCAACCAGATCTCTGTCCCTCAGATGTGGACAAATAAAAGGCAATTTCCTGCTACCCATGACAAAGCTAAGAGGTTGACTTTATCCCTCTGTAAGCTCTTGGCTACTGAAATGCTGCCTTTCCGCCTTGTGGACACACAGGATTTTCGAGACCTTATGTCCGTCACTGTGCCCCAGTACCAGATGCCCAGTCGCCACTACTTCTCTAAGAAAGGTGTGCCTGAGCTACACCTGCATGTCGCACACATCACCACTTCCTTGATAAACTCTGTGTGTGAACGGGTGCATTTCACCACCGATACTTGGACCAGTAAGCATGGACAGGGGCGTTACATGTCGCTGACTGGGCACTGGGTAACTATGGTGATAGATGGAGAAGGGTCTGCTGAACAAGTCTTGCCGTTCACACGACTTGTACGTCAATCCTCTGTATGTAGAAGTTCCTCCAACGCTTCTGCCTCCTCAACCTCATCTGGGTCCTCCACCTCCGCCCCAAGCCTGCCTGGTCAGGCCACCAGCGTTGTAACGGCGCACAAGGAATCACGCACACCTCCTTACTATGCTGGCAGCAGAGCGCAATGGCATCACGTGGTCTTTAGCTTGAAATGTCTTGGAAATAAGAGTCACACATCGGCTGAGTTGTCGGCAGCTCTGCGCTCAGAGTTTCGTAAATGGTTGTCTCCACTCAACCTGCAGCCAGGTAAGGCCGTGTGCGACAATGCTGCAAACCTGGGTGCGGCCCTTCACCTGGGCAAGGTGACACACGTCCCTTGTATGGCTCAGGTGTTGAACCTTGTTGTCCAGCAATTTTTAACACACTATCCCCGAAGCTGACCGACTTGCATTGCTCCAGAAGTCTTTTGGCCTACCGGTTCATTGCCTGAAATGCGATGTGCCGACACACTGGAATTCGACTCTCCACATGTTACAGCGACTGTGGCAGCACCGCCGAGCACTGGTGCAATACGTCATGACGTATAGCCTGGGCCAACGAGATGCAGAGATGGGGCAGATCACCCTGATGGAGTGGTCTCAGATCAAGGACCTATGCACCCTTCTGCACAGTTTCGACATGGTGACGACTATTAATAGCGCTGACAATGCCATTATCAGCATGACAATTCCAGTCATTTTCATGCTGGAGCACACGCTAAACACTATTCGGAGTCACGGGGTGCGACATCAGGAAGGGGAGGAAGTACAGGAAGATTCATATGCGCAAGGGATAACAACATCACCAAGGTCCAGATGTTCATCATCACCAAGGCGGCAGGCATGGGACGATGGGGGAGAGGGATTAACAAGGGCGCATGGTAGCAGGCAAAATGTTGAGGAGGGTGCAGGAGAACATGAAGAAATGGAGGACGAACTGTCCATGGACATGGAAGACTGAGCAGATGAGGGAGACCGTCAAATTTAAGTTGAAAGAGGTTGGGGGGAGATGTCAGAGGAAGAAAGAACGGTTAGCACCTCTATGCCACAAACACAGCAAGGACTTGGTCCGCATGGATGTGCAAGTCACATGAGCGCCTTCTTGCTGCACTACCTACAACATGACCCTCGGATTGTCAAAATTAGAAGTGATGATGACTACTGGGTTCCCACACTATTAGATCCCCAGTACAAGTCCAAATTTTGTGAAATAATTCCAGCCATAGAAAGGGACGCACGTATGCAGGAGTATCAGCAGAAGCTGCGACTCAATCTTAGCTTGTCTTTTCCACCAAACCCCTGTGGTGCACGGAGTGAATCTCCCAGTTGTAACTTGACAAACATGGGACTGTCTCGTCATCAACAGTCTAACCGTTCCAGCAGCACCGTATCTGGTGCTGGTAACAGCAATTTTATTGAATCGTTTCATAATTTTTTTAGACCATCCTTTGCAAGGCCAACAGAGACAAAAAGTCTGACACATAGTCAATGGCTGCAGAGGATCATACCGGAGTATCTCCAAATGAACATCGATGCCATGACTTTGCAACTGGAGCCTTGCTCATTTTGGGCTTCCAATCTTGAAAAATGGCCTGAGCTCTCCACTGGAGATCTTGTCGTGTCCATAGTTACATAGTTACATAGTGTTACATAGTTACTTAGGTTGAAAAAAGACCTAGGTCTATCTAGTTGAACCTTCCTCCACCAGTTCTACATTTAGTCACTAAGTCATTTATAACCAACAATGTTTTGTGTACTGAGGAAATCATCCAGCCCTTTTTTAAAAGCTGTTATAGTATCTGCCATTACAACCTCTTGTGGTAGTGTATTCCACAGTCTGACCGCTCTAACTGTAAAGAACCCTTTCCTATTTAGGTGTCGGAATCGCTTTTCTTCCACTCGCAGTGAGTGCCCCCTGGTCCTTAGTATTGTTTTTGGAAGAAATAAGTCATGTGCCAGTCCTTTATATTGACCACACATGTATTTATACATATAAATGAGATCTCCTCTGAGACGTCTTTTTTCTAAGCTAAACATATCTAACTTTTTCAACCTGCCATCATATGGGAGGCCTTCCATTCCTTGTAATAGTCTAGTTGTCCGCCTTTGAACTGACTCTAACTTCTGAATGTCCTTTTTAAAATGTGGAGCCCAAAACTGGATCCCGTATTCCAGATGTGGCCTTACAAGTGATTTATAGAGGGGTAACAATACGTTGGGATCACGGGATCTAATCTCTCTTTTTATACACCCTAAAATCTTGTTTGCTTTAGCAGCTGCTGCTTGACATTGAGTGCTGCTGCTCAGCTTATTTGTAATGAGAATACCCAAGTCCTTCTCCTGTTCTGTAGTCCCGAGTTTACTTCCATTTAATGTATACGCAGCTATAGGATTACTCCGTCCTAGGTGCATTACTTTACATTTATCAACATTAAATCTCATTTGCCAAGTATCTGCCCATTCTGACATCTTATCCAGATCTTTTTGTAATATTGTACTATCCAGGTCAGTTTTTAATATCCTACATAGTTTGGTGTCATCGGCAAAGACTGACACTGTACTATCAATCCCATCCACAAGGTCATTAATAAAGAGAGTAAAAAGAATCGGTCCAAGCACAGATCCCTGCGGCACCCCACTGCTGACTATAGCCCATTTAGAGAATGTACCATTTATGACTACTCTTTGTTTCCTATCTTTTAGCCAATTCCTTACCCAGTTGCATATTGTGTCCCCTAGTCCTTGCTTCTGGAGATTTAGTATAAGGCTATTATGTGGTACAGTATCAAATGCCTTTGCAAAGTCCAAATAAATCACATCAGCTGCATTACCAATATCCAGGTTTGAACTTACCCCCTCATAGAACCCCAACAGGTTTGTTAGACACGACTTATCTTTCATGAATCCATGCTGTTTGTCAGTTATCATATTATTTTCTGCAATATATTTTTGCATGTCATCCCTTAAAATGCCCTCAAAAACTTTGCATCCAGCTGCCAGCGTTGTCTCAGAACGTGTCTTCAGTGCTGCTGGGGGTGTGCTGACAGATAAGCGCACGCGTCTTTCCAGTGACAATGTGGACAGACTAAAGTTCATCAAGATGAACAAGTCATGGATCCGCAAGGACTTTACTACCCCTGTGTCATCCTAGGGAGAGTAAATGCTTGTGGATTTGGAATGTGCTTGATGCAAATGTACCTGTCAAGTTTGAAACTGGAGTACAAGTGATGCCACTGAAGGGGTGTCTGTGTGGCCCAATTTTTGGAAAAAAGGGCGACTCTGCTCTGAGTCCCTCTGCTGTGTTTTTAAAAACGAGCCAAGATGAACAAGTCATGGTTCAGCAAAGAATTTGCTACCTACCCCGGTGTCATCCTGGGTACAGTTAAGGCCGGCGTATTTTGGAATGTGCTTGATGCAAATCTACCTGTGAAGTGTAAAACAGGGGCAAGAATGATGCCACTGAAGTGGTGTCTGCGGGGCCAAATTTTTGGAAATAAAGGAAACTGTGCTTGGAGTCCGCTTGCTTGCATTGCTTTTAAAAATGATCCCAGATGAACAGATCTGGGATCAGCAAAGACTTTGCTACCTTCCCCGGTGTCATCCTGGGGACAGCTGAGTCTGGCGTATTTTTGAATGTGCTGGATGCAAATCTACCTGTCAAGTTTGCAAATGGGGCACAAGTGATGCCACTGAAGGGATGTAGGTGTGGCCCAATTTTTGGAAAAAAGGGAGACTCTGCTTGGAGTAACTCTTGCTGTGTTTTTAAAAATGATCCAAGATGAACAGATCTGGGATCAGCAAAGACTTCGCTAACTACCCCGGTGTCATCCTGTGGACTGTTAAGGCTGGCGTATTTTGGAATGTGCTTGATGCAAATCTTCCTGTCAAGTTTGCAAACTGGGCACAAGTGATGCCACTGACGTGTTGTCTCTGGGGCCCAATTTTTGGAAATAAAGGAAACTGTGCTAGGAGTCCGCTTGCTTGCATTGCTTTTCTGGGATTAGCAAAAACTTTGCTACCTACCCCGGTGTCATCCTGGGGACAGTTAAGGCTGGCGTATTTTGGATTGTGCTTGATGCAAATCTACCTGTGAAGTGTACAACAGGGGCACAAGTGCTGCCAGTGAAGTGGTGTCTGTGGGGCCCAATTTTTTTAAAAAAGGGAGACTCCGCTTGGAGTAACTCTTGCTGTGTTTTTAAAAACAAGCCAAGATGAACAAGTCATGGTTCAGCAAAGACTCTACTATCTAGCCTTGTGTCATCTTGGGGACAGCTAAGGCTGGCGTATTTTTGAATGTGCTTGATTCAAATCTACCTTTGAAGTGTACAACATGGGCACAAGTGCTGCCACTGAAGGGGTGTCTGTGTGGCCCAATTTTTGGAATAAAAAGGGAGACTCTGCTTGGAGTCCGCTTGCTGTGTTTTACATGATTTTAGAAGGGCATGCCATGCCTATATCTGTGCCTTGTCCTCTTTTTCCTCCTCCAGCTGTTTTGTTTTCCCAGGAGTATATGTCTTTGTCAGTTTTCCATGTGTTTGTGTTGTCTTGGGAGTTGTTTGTCACCTTTTGGACACCTTTGAGGGTGTTTTCCAGGTGTTTTTAGGTGCTTGTGATTGCCTTCCATTATTTGCTAAGGGGTTCGAGAGGTTCGTCGAACGGGGTACCGTTCGACGAACCGAACCGAACTCGAACTATAGGGGGGTGGCTCATCTCTATTTCTCACCAGATGTTAGTAGCAAACCATCAAATCCACACATGCAAATAAATCAAAATGTGTCCATAAATAAAGTTATATGGAATAATGAGAAATGACTAGAGTTGAGCGCGGTTCGCGGTTCTCCAGTTCGCGGTTCGAGTGATTTTGGGGGGTGTTCTAGATCGAACTAGAACTCGAGCTTTTTGCTAAAGTTCGATAGTTCTAGTTACGTTCAAGAACGGTTCTAGCAGCAAAAAGCAGGGCTTTGTACAGCTACAGTGTTCAGGGAGCCATCGCTGGCAGCCTGCCAGAAGCTGGTAACAAAGATAAACATCGGGTATCCAAGCAAAGCGCTTTGGTTAGTAACCCGATATTTATCCTGGTTACATGTACAGGAAGCCGACACTTACCCGCTCAGCTCGCTCCGCCCCCTCCTGCCCGCGGCATGTATTGTACACACGTACACACACTCACACTCACCTGTCCCCAGCCATGCAGTCCACGACACTGACGTCCTCAGCGCCACATGACCCCGCTAGGCTCCACCCACTTCGCACTCCGCCGCCCGCACACATGGCCTCGCTAGTCTCCACCCACTTTGCACTCCGCCGCCAGCACACATGGCCCCGCTAGGCTCCGCCCACCTGGCACTCTGCACACATGGTCCCGCTAGGCTCCGCCCACCTGACACTCTGCACACATGGTCCCTCTAGGCTCCGCCCACCTGGCACTCTGCACACATTACCCCGCTAGGCTCCGCCCACCTGGCACTCTGCACACATGGTGCTGCTAGGCTCCGCCCACCTGGCACTCTGCACACATTACCCCGCTAGGCTCCACCACCTGGCACTCTGCACACATGGTCCCACTAGGTTCCGCCCACCTTGCACTCTGCACACATGGTCCCACTAGGCTCCGCCCACCTGGCACTCTGCACACATTACCCCACTAGGCTCTGCCCACCTGGCCCTCTGCACACATTTCCCCGCTAGGCTCCGCCCACCTGGCAGTCTGCACACATTACCCCGCTAAGCTCAGCCCACCTGGCACTCTGCACACATGGTCCCGCTAGGCTCCGCCCACATGGCACTCTGCACACATTACCCCGCTAGGCTCCGCCCACCTGGCACTCTGCACACATGGTGCTGCTAGGCCCCGCCCACCTGGCACTCTGCACACATTACCCTGCTAGGCTCCACCACCTGGCACTCTGCACTCATTACCCCGCTAGGCTCCGCCCACCTGGCACTCTGCACACATGGTCCCGCTAGGTTCCGCCCACCTTGCACTCTGCACACATGGTCCCGCTAGGCTCCGCCCACCTGGCACTCTGCACATATTACCCCACTAGGCTCTGCCCACCTGGCCCTCTGCACACATGGCCCCACTAGGCTCCGCCCACCTGGCACTCTGCACACATTTCCCCGCTAGGCTCCGCCCACCTGGCAGTCTGCACACATTACCCTGCTAGGCTCCACCCACCTGGCACTCTGCACACATTACCCCGCTAAGCTCCGCCCACCTGGCACTCTGCACACATGGTCCCGCTAGGCTCCGCCCACATGGCACTCTGCACACATTACCCCGCTAGGATCCGCCCACCTGGCACCCTGCACAAATTACCCCGCTAGGCTCCGCCCACCTGGCACTCTGCTCACATGGTCCCGCTAGGGTCGCCCACCTGGCACTCTGCACACATTACCCCGCTAGGCTCTGCCCACCTGGCACTCTGTACACATGGTCCCACTCTGCTTACCTGCGGTGATGAAGTCCCGCCCTCCCAACCTCAGCGCTGTCACTGTCCTCCATGGCCGCCACTTGTCACATCACCTTCTCTTGCTTCCGACCCGAGACTGACTAGCGGTGACGTCATGGGCCGCTCGCGATACTTGGCTGTGAAGGCGGCAGTCATTGAACTCAGTGACAGGTGCTGTCAGCAGTGCAGGAGATCAGCGCAGGTAATGTACCTTGCTCCTGACAGCAGCACTTGTCATCCCCTGCAGTGACCTGGGCTGACCTATTGATGTTATCTCAGGTCACTGCATTGCTCTCCCAGCCAATGGGGAACATCCTGCTATTCATTGACTGGGACAGTGTCGATCGCCATGGGAACCCCTTGGATTACAGCAGACCTGGATTTGTTTTTCTTTCTAATAAATTGGTTAAAGAGGGAATGTGTTGGGCAGTGTTTTTTCAAATAAAAATGTGTTTGTTGTCTATTTTTTTTTTATTACTGACTGGGTTGGTCATGTCAGGTATCTGATAGACGCCTGACCTCACCAACCCCAGGGCTTGATGCCAGGTGACATTACACATCTGGTATTAACCCCATATATTACCCCATTTGCCACCGCACCAGGGCACGGGATGAGCTGGGGCGAAGCATCAGGATTGGCGCATCTAATGGATGAGCCACTTCTGGAGCGGCTGCGGCCTGCTATTTTTAGGCTGGGGAGAGTCCAAAAACAATGGACCTCCCTAGTCTGAGAATATCAGACCCCAGCTGTCTGCTTTACCTTGGCTGGTGATCCAATTTTGGGGGGACCCCCAAGTGTTTTTTTTTTTTTAAATTATTTATTTAATTTAAAATAACAGCGTGGGGTGCCCTCAGTTTTGGATTACCAGCCAAGGTGAAGCTGCCAGCTGTGGTCTGCAGGCTGCAGCCGTCTGCTTTACCCTAGCTGGCTACAAAAATAGAGGGAACCCTACGTCATTTTTTTTAAATTTTTTTGGCTAAATACAAAGCTAAGCACCCCTTAGTTCCACATGAAAGGCACCAAAGGGTGCAAAATTACAAAATGCAGGACAGTGGGACATTATGTGTCTTTCTGCCATTATAATGACAGAAAAGACTGATGTGAAGTGTACAAGCACTAGAAAATCACCAAAGCGCTCTACGCTGTGAAAGGCAGTAGAAAATGGCACTGGAGTGAACATGTGACCGCCTCATGCAGGATGAAGCTATGGATCCTGGGTAAATTTACGTATTTTCCCTCCTTCAGTTTTTTTGCAGTACGCAAAAAAAACGGAAGGCACATGGATGACAAACAGATGACATACGGACCGTCTACGGAACGGAAACGGATGCCACACGGATGCACCCGTGAAAAACATGGACTGTTTTTTGCAGACCGCAAAAATGGATCGGTTGTGTTAATGTAGCCTTATTCTGATCTGCAGTTTATAAACAGCAGGCAGAAATAAGTGAATAGCGCCCCCCCACCGTCAGAAAATCTCCGGGGTTTCAGGGGTAGCTGAGACCCTGGAGATCATGATTCAGGCCGGTTTTTCCGGTCCCCGCTCACGTGATCACAGGTATACACCGATGATCACGTTATAGTAAATGACAGCGTCAGTAAAAAATTATTTATCCCCTATCATGCATGAACAAACATGATAAATCTCCTCCCCGGTCCCCCGGTGTCACCAAAGTGCCCCCCCTGTCCCCCTCCCAGAAATCGAAGATGGCCGCGCGCACAGCAGCGCGCCGGCCGCATTTACCCTACTCCTCTGATTTCTGTCGCATGTGCCATGACACATGTGACAGAAAACTACTCCCAAGGCCCTGCCAGGTCACCCCCTATAACCACTCCGGTGTTCCCCGGTGTCCCACGGTACCTGTGCAGCGTTGATCCCCCGTGACCCTCTCCTTCACAATAGATGCTGCCGCATGCACAGAGCAGCTGTCAGCTTAGCTTCCTGTGTTCAGACACAGTGAGTGGTGGTTATGCATCTGTAAGCTAAATAGGCGGCACGGTGGCTCAGTGGTTAGCACTGCAGACTTGGACACCATCTGCAAGGAGTTTGTATGTTCTCCCCGTGTTTGTGTAGGTTTCCTCCTAGTACTCCGGATCCCTCCCACACTACAAAGACATACAGATAGGGAATTTAGATTGTGAGCCCCAATGGGGACAGTGTTCCCAATGTATGCAAAGCGCTATGGAATTAATAATGGCATATAAATGAATAAATTATTATTATTACTAAAATGCCCTGCTCATGAGGTAAGGAACATAATTGATCAGAAGAGCTATACTACATTTCCAAATGGAGGGATTTGCTTTTATAGTTTCCCTGCTGAATGACTACCAAACATGAGAGTCCGTTATACGCCACAAGAAAACACATCTAAATAGCGAGCTCTGTTGTTAAGTATTCATTCAGCTGGATAACTGGACTTAAAGGGGTATTCCATCTCCAAGATCCTATCCCCAATATATAGTAGGTGGAATAGCAATAATATCAGCAAATACAAATATTTGGAAATGTAGAATAGTTTTCCTGATTAGGCATGCCCTTACCTCATGAGCAGGGCATTGCAGCTTTGGTAGCAACCGTTACGACATGGACTCTGCTGCTGTGGACCCGGGGAGAGTGAGTGCAGATTCATTGCACCCAAGCTCCTCACATGAAGGGTCTGTACTCATAGAAAATGGGGGATACTTTCCTGAGTGTCTCCCCCCATATTCTAGACGGTCCAGAGTCGTCGTGGGACCCCTTTATTTTTTTTCTTGTAATAAATTGGTGAAAGAGGGAATGTTTTGGGGACTGTTTTTTCAAATACATTTTTTTTGACGATTTTTTTTGTTAGTACTGACAGTTTAAGATGTTGGGTATCTAATAGACGCAATGACATCACAAACTGCTGGGCTTGATGTCAGGTGACTTTACAGCTAGTATCAATCCAATTTATTACCCCGTTTGCCATTGCACCAGGGCACAGGATGAGCTGGGGTGAAGCGCCAGGATTGGCACATCTAGTACATGCGCCACGTCTGGGGTGCCTGCGGCCTGCTATTTTTAGGCTGTGAAGGCCCAATAACTATGGACCTTCCCACCCTGAGAATACCAGACCACAGTTGTCCACTTTACCTTGGCTGGTGATCCAACTTGGGGGGGACCCTACTTTTTTTTGTAATTATTCATATTTATAAAATAATTATAAAAAAAGAGCCTAGGGTGACCTCCACATTGGATCCCCAACCACGGTAAAGCTGCCAGCTGTGGTTTTCAGGCTACAGCCGTCTGCTTTACCCTAGCTGGCTATCAAAAATGGGGGGACCCAACGTCATTTTATTTTTAACTATTTTTTAAATAGAAAAAATTAATGGGCTTCCCTGTATTTTGATTGCCAGCCAAGGTAACGCCAGGCAGATGGGGCTGGCAACCCATAGCTGTCTGCTTTATCTGCGCTGAGAATCAAAAATACCGCGGAGCGCTACGTCATTTTGTTTAAAGATTTATTTTTACAGCACTGTGATGTCCAGCAATCAAAATACAGGGAAGCCCTTTTTGTTTTTAGTTATTTAAATAAATAATTAAAAAAAATATATATGGGCTCCCGCTGCATTTTTTGTATTGCTAGCTAGGGGTAATCCAAGCAGCTACTGGCTGCTAACGCCCACTGCTTGGTGTTACCTTCACTGGCAATGGAAAATCCAGGGAAGCATTTTTTATTTTTTTTGCCAAAAAACTACAAAAACAAGGACGTGAGCTTCGCCATATTTTTGTATACTAGCCAGGTACAGGCTGCCCCCAACCCCCAGCTGCCTACCCGGCTGGGAACTAAAAATATAGGGAAGCCCTTTTTTTAATTATTTATTGAATTTCATGAAATAATTAAAAAAAAAAAAAATGATGTAGGCTTCGCCCCATTTTTGTGTCCAGCCGGGTACAACAAGGCAGCTGGGGATTGGATCCGCAGCACAGGTTAGCCCGAGCTTTCTGGGCCCCTCTGCTGCCAATTGCAGTCCGCAGCCGCCCCAGAAAATGGCGCTCCCCTAGAAGCGCCATTATCTGGCGCTGTATCCAACTCTTCCAGCTGCCCTGATGCCGGTGGCTCGCTGGGTATTAATGATTTCAGTTGATAATATACAGCTAGCCCTAACCCCATTATTACCCAGTGAATCACCCTTCACCAGGTCAGCTGGAAGAGTTGGATACATCGCCAGAAGATGGCGCTTCTATGAAAGTGCCATTTTCTGAGGCGGCTGCAGACTGCAATTCGCAGCAGAGGGGCCCAGAAAGCTCAGGCCAACCTGTGCTGCGGATTCCAATACCCAGCTGCCTAGTTGTACCTGGCTGGACACAAAAATTTGGCAAAGCCTACGTCATTTGTTTTCTAATTATTTCATGAAATTCATGAAATAATAAAAAAGGGCTTCTTTTTGGTTCTCAGCCGGGTGCAAATTTTTGGTTCCCAGCCGGGTACAAATAGGCAGCTGGGGGTTGGGGGCAGCCCGTAGCTGCCTGCTGTACCTGGCTAGCATACAAAAATATGGCGAAGCCTACATAATTTTTTTTTAGGGGGCAAAAAACTCCTGCATACAGTCCTGGATGGAGTATGCTGAGCCTTGTAGTTCTGCAGCTGCTGTCTGTCTGTATGGAGGAGAGCAGACAGCAGCTGCAGAATGACAAGGCTCAGCATGCTCCATTCACTAGTGTATGCAGGAGAGCAGACAGCAGCTGCAGAACTACAAGGCTCAGCATACTCCATCTAGGACTGTGTGCAGGAGTTTTTTGCCCACCAAGAAAATGACGTGAGCTTCGCCATATTTTTGTATGCTAGCCAGGTACAGCAGGCAGGTACGGCTGCCTCCCAACCCCCAGTTGCCTATTTGTACCCGGCTGGGAACAGAAAATATAGGGAAGCCCGTTTTTTTTAATTATTTCACTTATTTCATGAAATAATTAAAAAGAAATGACGTGGGCTTCGCCCCATTTTTGTGTCCAGCCAGGTACAACTAGACAGCTGGGGATTGGAATCTGCAGCACAGGTTAGCCCGAGGTTTCTGGGTGCCTCTGCTGTGAATTGCAGTCCGCAGCCGCCCCAGAAAATGGCACTTTCATAGAAGAGCCATCATCTGGCACTGTATCCAACTCTTCCAACAGCCCTGGTGACGGTGGCTTTGCTGGGTAATAATGAGTTAATACTAGTTTTGTTTTACTAGCTAGTATTAAGCCAGAAATTCTTAATGTCAGGCACGTTTGACCCGGCCATTAAGAATCTCCAATAAAGGGTTTAAAAAAAGACACCACACAGAGAAAAAATACTTTAATAGAAATAAATACACAGACACATTAGAGACTCCATGTTTATTACTCACTGTCAGCCCTCCACGATCTATGGTCTTCTGTCTTTCTCGTTCAACAAATGCAGCTCTGCTCCATCACTGCTGCATGGGGAAAGACACTGCTTCCCGTGCAGCCTTCATTCCGTGAGTGATCAGTGCTGCTGGCTGTTAGCGGTAACAGCGGTAACGCTGACAGACGCATTAGCATAGCAACGGTGCTCCGATCATGTGATTCCCGGAGCCGTGGTTACTGCGTTGCTATAGCAACGGTGATCTCCGTTAATGACCGGCTGTGTCAGCTGGTCCCTAACGGAATGGGGAATCAGAATGGGGAGTCGACCGTGCACTAGAGCATGTCGCCGGTACACGGCGATACACAAACCTGCACCGTGTACCGGAGAGTGCAATGACAGGACCTAGGACAGGACATGATGTCAAAGCCATGTGACCAGTCTCAGTCTATAGCCAATGAGATAATAGCCACGTGACTGGTCACATGGCTATTTTGACGACGTCACGGAATGTCCTGTCAGTGCTGGTTATCAGGAGGACGCAGCGATCATTGGAAGGAATAGTGACAGGAGACAGAGTGCAGGACGCATCGCGGGCACCGGTAAGTGTTATGGCAATGTTTATTAACTGTATGTGTACATTTATAATGCATTTTTGTGTTTGTGATTGCCTCCCGTTGTTTCCTATTGGTTCGAGTGGTTCGCCGAACTGGTTTGCCGAACCGAACTCAAACGGGACCTCGGTTCGGCGAACCGAGCTCGAGCCGAACCGCGGCTGGTTCGCTCATCTCTAGAAATGACACAGGGAAAAAGTATTAACCCCATGAAGAAAAAGGTGCAAAAAGCAATGGAAAGTCATTACACCAGCTCAAATCTATCAGTTATTAGAAAGCAAACCTGCCCCTTCTTAGTGAAAAATAATATTAAATGGTTCAACTGACGACCTATAAAAAGCTGTCTCATTAGCAATGTGACACACAATAAACATCTTATGATGGGTAAAACCAGTGAGCTGTCTCAAAACCTTTGCAATCTTATTGTTGCAAAACACACTGATGGCACTGGGTACAGAATTTCTAAACTATTGAAGTCTTGAGTGGTCACTATTGGGGCCATAATCCGAAAATGGAAAGAACATAATTTCATTATAACCCAGTACTACACACAAGATTTTGAATAGAGGAGTAAAAAAAATTATCAGAAGAGTTGTCCAAGAGCCAAGAATCTCCTGTGGAAAGCTATAGAAAGACCTGGAATCAGCAAGTTTAATTGTTTCAAAGAAAACAATATGTAATGCAATTTACTTCACTGGCCTGTATGCACGCTCACCACGCAAGAGTCCATCGCTAAATAAAAAGCATATTCAAATGCATTTAAAATTTGCACAACAACATTTAGACTAGCCTGGGAGAATATAGTCTGGTCAGATGAGACCAAAATTTGAACTCATTAGATGCCATAATACACACCATGTTTGGAGACCAAAATGCACTGCATATCACCCCAAAAAACCATACTATTAGGGAAGATTGAAGGTGGGAATAACATGGTGTAGGGCTGTTTTTCAGTATACAGCATTCTAGCAAACTTCAAATAATTGAAGAAAGGATGAATGGAGAAATGCATTGAGATATTCTTGACAAAAAATCTTCTGCCATCTACTAAGATGATGAAGATTAAACAAGGGTGGACATTTCAGCAAGACATTGACCCCAAACACACAGACAATGAAACTCTCAATTTTTTTCAGATAAGTAAATAAAGCTTCTAGAGTGGCAAATTGTGAGGGCACCGTAAGAGGGATATTACAGAAATATTTTATGAATACTAAGTTTCAGATAAACACCTACAATAACAGTTGAACACAATGGCAGAGATGATGGTGGACAAGTCCACATGAGAGTCTATATATTAAATTATTTGAACACGAATGGTATTAACTTATATTTTACATAAACTGGCTCTGCTATTTATGTGGATTTTCTAGATATTTCTTTGCTAATTGTGTCACTAAGTGTGTGAAATCCAATCTTTTCAGAAAACCTGTCAGTGATAACACTATTCTACATGCTGACAGCTGTCACCCCACTCATATCATTTCTAGAGTTGAGCGCGGTTCGTGGTTCGTGGTTCGAGTGATTTTGGGGGGTGTTCTAGTTAGAACTTGAACTCGAGCTATTTGCTAAAAGCTCGAACGGTTCTATCAGCAAAAGCGTGTCTTTTTACAGCTACAGTGTGCAGGGAGCCATCGCTGGCAGCCTGCGGTAAGCTGGTAACCAAGATAAACATCGGGTATCCAAGCAAAGTGCTTTGGTTAGTAACCCGAAATTCACCCTGGTTACGTGTGTAGGGAGCCGACACTTCCCCGCTCAGCTCGCTCCGCCCCCTCCTGCACGCGGCATTTACACACACACACACACACACACACACTCACACACACACTCACACTCACCTGTCCCCAGCCATGCAGTCCACGACACTGACATCCTCAGCGCCACATGGCCCCGCTAGGCTCCACCCACTTCGCACTCTGCCGCCCGCACACATGGCCCCGTTAGGCTCCACCCACTTTGCACTCTGCCGCCCACACACATGACCCCGCTAGGCTCCACCCACTTCGCACTCCGCCGCCCGCACACATGGCCCCGCTAGGCTCTGCCCACCTGGCACTCTGCACACATTACCCCACTAGGCTCCACCCACCTGGCACTCTGCACGCATGGCCCCGCTAGGCTCCGCCCACTTGGCACTCTGCACACATGGCCCGCTAGGCTCCACCCACCTAGCACTCTGCACACATGGCCTTGCTAGGCTCCACCCACCTGGCACTCTGCACACATGGCCCCGCCAAGCTCTGTCCACCTGGCACTCTGCACACATGGCCCCGCTAAGCTCCGCCCACCTGGCACTCTGCACACATGGCCAGGCTAGGCTCCGCCCACCTGGCACTCTGCACACATGGCCCCGCTAGGCTCCGCCTACCTAGCACTCTGCTCCCATGGCCCTGCTAGGCTCTGCCCACCTGGCACTCTGCACACATTACCCCGCTAGGCTCCGCCCACCTCACACTCTGCACACATGGTCCCGCTAGGCTCTGCCCACCTGGCACTCTGCACACATGGCCCCGGTAGGCTCCGCCCACCTGCCACTCTGCACACATGGCCCCGCTAGGGTCCGCCCACCTGGCACTCTGCTCACATGGCCCCGCTAAGCTCCACCCACCTGGCACTCTGCACACATTACCCCGCTAGGCTCCGCCCACCTCACACTCTGCACACATGGTCCCGCTAGGCTCTGCCCACCTGGCACTCTGCACACATGGCCCCGGTAGGCTCCGCCCACCTGGCACTTTGCACACATGGCCCCGCTAGGCTCCGCCCACTTGGCACTCTGCACACATTACCCTGCTAGGCTCCGCCCACCTCACACTCCGCATGCATTACCCCGCTCGGCTTACTTTTGGTGATGAAGTCCCGCCCTCCCGACCTCAGCGCTAACACTGTCTTCCATGGCCGCCGCTTCACATCTCTCACTGCAGTCCGTCACAGGCTCTCGCGATACTTGGCTGTGAAGGTCATTGAACTCAGTGACAGGTCTGCTGTCAGCAGTGCAGGAGATCGTCACCGCAGGTAATGTACCTCGCTCCTGACAGCAGCACTTGTCATGCCCTGCAGTGACCTGGGCTGACCTATTGATGTT
The DNA here is from genome assembly GCF_048569485.1 of Anomaloglossus baeobatrachus. Lineage (NCBI taxonomy): Eukaryota > Metazoa > Chordata > Amphibia > Anura > Aromobatidae > Anomaloglossus > Anomaloglossus baeobatrachus. The sequence continues at coordinate 159,870,174 of NC_134359.1, forward strand.
AGCTCAGGTCACAGCATTGCTCTCCCAGCCAATGGGGAACATTCTGTTCTTCATTGGCTGGGACAGAGACTATGGTATGGTAACCACTTGGATTACAGCAGATCTGGATTTGTTTTTCTTTCTAATAAATTGGTGAAAGAGGGAATGTTTTGGGCAGTGTTTTTTCAAATAAAAATGTGTTTGTCATCTATTTTTTTTTTATTACTGACTGGGTTGGTGATGTCGGGTATCTGATAGACGCGTGACATCACGAACCCCAGGGCTTGATGCCAGGTGACATTACAGATATGGTATTAACCCCCATATATTACCCCGTTTGCCACTGCACCAGGGCACGGGATGAGCCACTTCTGGGGCGGCTGCGGAGACATCCACATAGAGAGAAGAGGTGTTTACCTTGAAACGCATAGACCTATGGAATAAAAGAAAGAAATTAATATCATCAACATTTTACACCTTCATTTCGGCTGATGCGCGGCATTAACACCCTATCCTCTCCATTTTGTATGCACATCCACGTGGGGCTGCAGCAGACGCCATTATCTTAGGCGCATTAGTGGTTGTGACTCTCACAACCCGTTCAGGTGAGTGTATTTTTCCCAATTTACCTCACTATACTGTTGGCATTACACTATCAGCGCTCCTTATTTTTAGATTTACACATTTTTAAGGCTGGGGAGAGTCCAATAACCATGGACCTACCTAGTCTGAGAATATCAGACCCCAGCTGTCTGCTTTACTTTGGCTGGTGATCCAATTTTGGAGGGACCCCTATGTGGTTTTTTTTTTAAATTATTTATTTATTTTAAAATAACAGCATGGGGTGCCCTCAGTTTTGGATTACCAGCCAAGGTGAAGCTGCCAGCTGTGGTCTGCAGGCTGCAGCCGTCTGCTTTACCCTTGCTGGCTACAAAAATAGGGGGAACCCACGTCATTTTTTTTTTAAATTTATTTATTTATTTTGGTAAATACAAAGCTCAGCACCCCTTAGTGCCACATGAAAGGCACCAAAGGGTGCAAAATTACAAAATGCAGGAGAGTGGGACATTATGTGTCTTTCTGCCATTATGATGACAGAAAAGACTGATATGAAGTGTACAAGCACAAGAAAATCACCAGAGAGCTCTACGTTGTGAAAAGCAGTAGAAAATGGCACTGGAGTAAACATGTGACCGCCTCATGTAGGTTGAAGCTATGGATCCTGGGTAAATTTATGTATTTTCCCTCCTTCAGTTTTTTGGCAGTACACCAAAAAAACGGAAGGCACACGGATGACAATCGGATGACATGCGGACCGTATACGTGTCACGCTCCCGATGCCTCGGCACCGCTCCTTACCTACTGATCCGGTCGAACCATCCCAGCACCACTCCTTACCCACTGATCCGGTCGCACCTGCATGGTACCGCTTCTTACCCACTGATCCGGTCCACGTGTCCACTGGTCACGGCTGCCTCTCCCGCTCATGCGTTCCTGTGTCCTGTCCCCAGTCTCATGTGTCTGACTCATGCTTCTGTATAGGGTCGGGCCGCGCCCACTCACCTGGTCTTATGGGCCCAGCACTGCTGCAGCAGGATATGACATGAGGCTGTGCTGGGTATATAAGACTGGCCTTGCCATGTGGGCGGAGCCTGATCAACGTGTCTTGTAAGCCTTGTCTTGAAAGCTAGATGCTGAGGTCCCCCTTGTGCCGCGTCCTGTGATCAATACTATTGCCTGACATTCCTACCCGGCACCTGTGCCAGATTCCTGTACTGTCTCCAGGAACTCTGAAGCCCCAGTGACTGTTGTAACTGTCCCCTGTGGGACGCAGTCCCTGCCACGCTAGTGCTCTGGCTAACGTGCACCCAGGCCTCCGGTGGGGTGCACGGCCCAGTGGATCCACCACCCGGACCTAACAATACGGAACGGAAACGGATGCCACACGGATGCACCCGTGAAAAAAACAGACCGTTTTTTGCAGACCACAAAAACGGATTGGTCGTGTGAATGTGAATGTAGCCTTATTCTAATCTGCAGTTTATAAACAGCAGGCAGAAATAAATGAATAGCGCCCCCCCCCACCGTCAGAAAATCTCCGGGGTTTTAGGGGTAGCTGAGACCCTGAAGATCATGATTCAGGTCGGGTTTTTCCGGTCCCCGCTCACGTGATCACCGATATACACCGTATACCGATGATCATGTTAGAGTAAATGACAGCGCCGGTAAAAAATTATTTATCTCCCATCTGGCATGAACAAACATGTCAGATGGGAGATAAATCTGCTCCCTTGTCCCCTCCGGTCCCCCGGTGTCGCCAAAGTGCCCCCCCGACCCCCTCCCGAAAATGTCAGCGGTAACAGCGGTAACGCTGACAGACGCGTTACCATAGCAACGGTGCTCTCGGAGCCGCGGTTAGCGGTGACGTCACCGCTAACTGCGTTGCTATGGCAACGGTGATCTCCGTTAATGACCGGCTGTGTCAGCCGGTCCCTAACGGAACGGGGAGTCGACCGTGTGCTAGAGCATGTCGCCGGTACACGGCGATACACATATGTGCACCGTGTACCGGAGAGATGCACTCGCAGGTCCTACATGACGCGTCATAGTCATGTGACGAGTCTGTAGCCAATGAGATAATAGCCACGTGACTGGTCACATGGCTATTTTGACGTCACGATAGGTCCTGCATCTCTGCTGGCAGTGCCGTCACCGGGAGGATTCAGCGATCATCGGATGGAATAGCGGCAGGAGACAGAGTGCAGAAGGGATCGCGAGGACCGGTAAGTGTTATGGCAATGTTTATTAACTGTTTGTGTACATTTATAATGCATTTTTATGTGTTTGTGATTGCCTCCCATTATAGCCTATTGGTTCGAGTTCGGTTCGTCGAACGTTCGACGAATCGAACTCGAACGGGACCCCCATTCGGCGAACCGACCTCGAGCCAAACCGCGACCGGTTCGCTCATCTCTAGTGGGAACCCATATATATTTTTTTAAAATATTTATTTAAATAACTAAAAACAATAAGGGCTTCCTTGTATTTTGATTGCTGGACATCACAGTGCTGTAAAAATTATTCTTTAAAGAAAATGACGTAGCGCTCCACCGTATTTTTGATTCTCAGTGCAGATAAAGCAGACAGCTATGGGTTGCCACCCCCATCTGACTGACGTTACGTTGGCTAGCAATCAAAATACAGGGAAGCCCATTAATTTTTTTATTTAAAAAAATAGTTCAAAAAAAAAATTACGTTGGGTCCCCCCATTTTTGATAGCCAGCTAGGGTAAAGCAGACGGCTGTAGCCTGAAAACCACAGCTGGCAGCTTTACCGTGGTTGGGGATCCAATGTGGAGGTCCCCTCAGGCTCTTTTTTATAATTATTTTATAAATATTAATAATTACACAATAAAAGTAGGGTCCCCCCCAAATTGGATCACCAGCCAAGGTAAAGCGGACAGCTGTGGTCTGGTATTCTCAGGGTGGGAAGGTCCATAGTTATTGGGCCTTCACAGCCTAAAAATAGCAGGCCGCAGGCACCCCAGACGTGGCGCATCCACTAGATGCGCCAATCCTGGCGCTTCACCCCAGCTCATCCCGTGCCCTGGTGCAGTGGCAAACGGGGTAATAAATCGGGTTGATACTAGCTGTAAAGTAACCTGACATCAAGCCCAGCAGTTTGTGATGTCATGGCGTCTATTAGATACTCAACATCATAAACTGTCAGTACTAACAAAAAAAAAAAAAAAATCGACAAAAGAAATTTATTTGAAAAAACAGTCCCCAAAACATTTCCTCTTTCACCAATTTATTGTAAGAAAAAAAAATAAAGGGGTCCCACGACGACTCTGGACCGTCTAGAATATGGGGGGGAGACACTCAGGGAACGTATCCCCCCTTTTCTAGGAGTGCGGACCCTTCATGTGAGGAGTGTGGGTGCAATGAATCTGCACTCACTCTTCTCGGGTCCACAGCAGCAGAGTCCATGTCGTAATGGTTGCTACCAAAGCTGCAATGCCCTGCTCATGAGGTAAGGGCATGCCTAATCAGGAGAACTACTGTAGAGGAAGCTCTGCTCACTGGTATATAGGTGCTCAGAGGTAATAATAGATAAAATTAGTGAGTAACCTCGGCATTCTAAATCTCCCAGACTAAGTCAGTAAGTCCCAATGGATAGTAATGCAAAATCACTCTTTATTGGTCCGTATTAAGAAAAAAATTTTTTTCATAAGCATATATGTTTTTGTCCAAAACAAGTTACAAATGACGTTTCGGCCTGAGCCTTCGTCAGATTGGACTTATCTGCATGTAATCATGAAAAATGACAATAATCAGTATCACATAAGAGTGAGAGAACAATAACATAAACTCGAACAATGTAGAGGTACAATTGGGATGCAGCAAAAAAATTGCAACACAGCAAGAAATGAAACACATGATACAAATGTCATAATACAGTACAAGGACAATATAGTAATGACAAATATGGGGTCAGAGTAGACTTAGACAGCTCTGGTACGAAAGAGATGTCAATCATAAAGTAACATGTGCAGTAGGTGTAGAGCTACAGTATGCATGGCAGAGCTAATGGGTAGACCGACCATAGAAAAAGAACGGAGAAAAAGTGGAGAAAAAGTGGAGAAAAAATGGAGAAAAAGTGGAGAAAAAGTGGAGAAAAAGTGGAGAAAAAAATGAAGAAAAAGTGGAGAAAAAGTGGAGAAAAAGTGGAGAAAAAGTGTAGAAAAAATGGAGAAAAGGTGTTGAAACAGTGGAGAAAAAAAGTGGAGAAAAAATGGAGAAAAAAGTGGAGAAAAAGTGGAGAAAAAGTGGAGAAAAAGTGGAGAAAAAGTGGAGAAAAAAATGGAGAAAAAGTGGAGAAAAAGTGGAGAAAAAATGGAGAAAAAGTGTAGAAAAAATGGAGAAAAGGTGGAGAAAAAAAGTGGAGAAAAAATGGAGAAAAAAATGGAGAAAAAGTGGAGAAAAAAATGGAGAAAAAGTGGAGAAAAAGTGGAGAAAAAATGGAGAAAAAAATGGAGGAAAAGTGGAGAAAAAGTGGAGAAAAAGTGGAGAAAAAGTGGAGAAAAAAATGGAGAAAAAGTGGAGAAAAAGTGGAGAAAAAAATGGAGAAAAAGTGGAGAAAAAGTGTAGAAAAAGTGGAGAAAAAAATGGAGAAAAAGTGGAGAAAAAGTGGAGAAAAAGTGTAGAAAAAGTGGAGAATAAGTGAAGAATAAGTGGAGAAAAAAATGGAGAAAAAGTGGAGAAAAAGTGGAGAAAAAAATGGAGAAAAAGTGTAGAAAAAGTGTAGAAAAAGTGGAGAAAAAGTGGAGAAAAAAATGGAGAAAAAGTGGAGAAAAAGTGGAGAAAAAGTGTAGAAAAAGTGGAGAATAAGTGGAGAATAAGTGGAGAAAAAATGGAGAATAAGTGGAGAAAAAATGGAGAAAAAAATGGAGAAAAAGTGGACAAAAAGTGGAGAAAAAGTGGAGAATAAGTGGAGAAAAAGTGGAGAAAAAGTGGAGAAAAAGTGGAGAAAAAGTGGAGAAAAAGTGGAGAAAAAAATGGAGGAAAAGTGGAGAAAAAAGTGGAGAAAAAGTGGAGAAAAAGTGGAGAAAAAGTGGAGAAAAAGTGGAGAATAAGTGGAGAATAAGTGGAGAATAAGTGGAGAAAAAATGGAGAAAAAGTGGAGAAGAAGTGGAGAAGAAGTGGAGAAAAAATGGAGAAAAAGTGGAGAAGAAGTGGAGAAGAAGTGGAGAAAAAGTGGAGAAAAAGTGGAGCACCCTTTGGTGCCTTTCATGTGGCACTAAGGGGTGCTTAGCTTTGTATTTAGCCAAAAAAATTGAAAAAAAAAATGACGTAGGGTTCCCCCTAGTTTTGCAGCCAGCTAGGGTAAAGCAGATGGCTGCAGCCTGCAGACCACAGCTGGCAACCTCACCTTGGCTGGTAATCCAAAACTGAGGGCACCCCACGCTGTTATTTTAAATTAAATAAATAATTTAAAAAAAAAACACGTAGGGGTCCCCCAAAATTGGATCACCAGCCAAGGTAAAGCAGACAACTGGGGCCTGATATTCTCAGACTAGGGAGGTCCATGGTTATTGGACTCTCCCCAGCCTAACAATAGCAGGCCGCAGCCGCCCCAGAAGTGGCGCATCCATTAGATGCGCCAATCCTGGTGCTTTGCCCCAGCTCATCCCGCGCCCTGGTGCGGTGGCAAACGGGGTAATATATGGGGTTAATACCAGATGTGTAATGTCACCTGGCATCAATCCCTGGGGTTGGTGAGGTTAGGCGTCTATCAGATACCCGACATCACCAACCCAGTCAGTAATAAAAAAAAATAGACGACAAACACATTTTTATTTGAAAAAACACTCCCCAAAACATTCCCTCTTTAACCATTTTATTAGAATGAAAAACAAATCCAGGTCTGGTGTAATCCAAGGGGTTGCCATGACGATCCACACTGTCCCTGTCAATGAAGAGCAGGATGTTCCCCATTGGCTGGGAGAGCAGTGCAGTGACCTGAGCTAACATCAATGGGTCAGCCCAGGTCACTGCAGGGGATGACAAGTGCTGCTGTCAGCGAGGTACATTACCTGCGCTGATCTCCAGCACACTGACAGCCCCTGTCACTGAGTTCAATGACCGGCGCCTTCACACCAAGTATCGCGAGAGGCCCGTGACGTCACCGCTAGTCAGTCTCGGGTCGAAAGCGAGAGAAGGTGATGTGACAAACGGCGGCCATGGAGGACAGTGACAGCGCTGAGGTCGGGATGGCGGGACTTCATCACCGCAGGTAAGCCGAGCAGGACCGTGTGTGTGTGTGTGTGTGTGTGTGTACGTGTGTACAATACATGCCGCGGGCAGGAGGGGGCGGAGCGAGCTGAGCGGGGAAGTGTGGGCTTCCTGCACGTAACTAGGATAAACATCGGGTTACTAACCAAAGCGCTTTGGTTGGATACCCGATGTTTATCTTGGTTACCAGCTTCTGGCAGGCTGCCAGCGATGGCTCCTGCACACTGTAGCTGTAAAAAGCCCTGCTTTTTGCTGCTAGAACCGTTCTCGAACGTATCTAGAACTATCGAGCTTTTGCAAAAAGCTCGAGTTCTAGTTCGATCTCGAACAGCCCCCAAAATCACTCGAGCCTAGAACTGGAGAACCTCGAACCGCGCTCAACTCTAGTTCCCACTGCATTGTATGTATTGCTAGCTAAGGGTAATCCAAGCAGCTACTGGCTGCTAACCCCCACTGCTTGGTGTTACCTTCACTGGCAATGGAAAATCTAGGGAAGCATTTTTTATTGTTTTTGCCAAAAAACTACAAAAAAAATGACGTGAGCTTTGCCATATTTTTGTATGCTAGCCAGGTACAGCAGGCAGGTATGGCTGCCCTCAACCCCCAGCTGCCTATTTGTACCTGGCTGGGAACTACAAATATAGGGAAGCACTTTTTTTACTTAATTCATGAATTTTATGAAATAATTAAAAAAAACAAAACGACGTGAGCTTCGCCCCATTTTTGTGTCCAGTCGGGTACAGCTAGGCAGCTGGGGATTGGTTCCGCAGCACAGGTTAGCCCGAGGTTTCTGGGCGCCTCTGCTGCGAATTGCAATCCGCAGCCGCCCCAGAAAATAGCGCTCTCATAGAAGCGCCATCATCTGGCACTGTATCCAACTCTTCCAGCAGCCCTGAAGCCAGGTGGCTTGCTGGGTAATAAGGGTTAATACTAGCTTTGTTTTACTAGCTAGTATTAAGTCAGAGATTCTTAATGTCAGGCAAGTTTGACCCGGCCATTAAGAATCTCCAATAAAGGGTTAAAAGAAAACACCACACAGAGAAAAAATACTTTAATAGAAATAAATACACAGACACATTAGAGACTCCATCTTTATTACCCCCTGTCACCCCTCCACGATCCTGCTCTTCATTCTTCTTTCTCCTTCAACACATGCAGCTCTGCTACATCAGACAGCACAGCTGCATGGGAGAAAGGACGCTGTGCTCCGTGCAGAAATCACTCTGTGAGAGTGACTACAGGCTCCCGGCTGTAAGCGGTGGCACGGGTTGCCATAGCAACGCTGCTCCGATCACGTGAGTCTGGTGCCGCTGCGTGCTGGTAGCGGGACGTCACCGTCACCACTACCAAGCGCGTTGCTATGGCAACGGCGATCTCCGTTATTGACCGGCTGTGTCAGCTGGTCAGGAGCCGACTTCTGCAGACGCTGGTAACTAAGGGAAACATCGGGTAACCAAGAAGCCCTTTCCTTGGTTACCCGATATTTACCTTCGTTACCAGCATCCGCCGCTCTCACGCTGCCAGTGTCGGCTCCCTGCTCCCTGCACACATAACCAGACTACACATTGGGTAATTAACCCGATGTGTACTGTGGCTAGGTGTGCAGGGAGCCAGCGCTAAGCGGTGTGTGCTGGTAACCAAGGTAAATATCGGGTTTTTTTTACCCGATATTTACCTTAGTTACCAGGCGCAGCATCGCTTCCACGCGTGCTGCCGGCTGGAGGCTGGTCACTGGTTGCTGGTGAGATCTGCCTGCTTGACAGCTCACCAGCAACCCGTTGTAGCGACGCTCCAGCGATCCCTGCCAGGTCAGGTTGCTGGTGGGATCACTGGAGCGTCGCTTAGTGTGACGGTACCTTAAGGGAACGGGGAAGCAGAGCTGGGAGTCGACCGTGTGCTAGAGCATGTCGCCGGTACACAGCGATACACAAACGTGCACCGTGTAACAGAGAGATGCAATGACAGGTCCTAGCATGACACGTCATAGTCATGTGACCAGTCTGTAGCCAATGAGATAATAGACACGTGACTGGTCACATGGCTATTTTGACATCATGATAGGTCCTGCATCACTGCTGGTGTTCCCGGAAGACGCAGCGATTACCGATGGAAAAGCTGAGGGAGACAGAGTGCAGGATCCATCCCGTGGACAGGTAAGTGTTATGGCAATGTTTATTAACTGTATGTGTACATTTATAATGTGTTTTTATGTGTTTGTGATTGCCTCCCATTGTTTCCTATGGGTTCGAGTGGTTCGCCGAACCGAACTCGAACCAGACCTCGGTTCGGTGAACCGAGCTCGAGCCGAACTGCGGCCAGTTCGCTCATCTCTAATCTTTTCAGCCATTTTTTAAGGAGAGTTTTTAGAGAAAAACGTATTTGCTGCCATATGTCTACTTATAGGAAGGAATGTATTGCAAACAGGAACAGACTTAAAGAAAAAGGTTAGAGAGAAAATAATATCACAGACATTTTTAAAACTCAAAACAGTGATAAAAAAAATGATCCTGAAAAGCAATTAGATCCATGGAGGAAAAGATAAAACTACAGACATACATTGGGATCAAAGAGTTACTTTCATTACAGGTTTTACTATGCAATGCAACAGCATTAAAAAATATAATTAATAAGTATATCTATTTTATTTCAGGACAAAATTCTACATAACATCCTTCGCAATGACCATAGATTTGTTGCTAAAAACGTAAAATTGATTGGCAAAATAGTTTCCCTTAGCTTGTAAAGCAAAAATGAAAGTAATAACACCTGGCACTAGATCAAAGACTTTCAGAAGGGTTTTCACAAAAAATATCAAGGAGAGAACTCCGGCACACTACCCCAATAAATATGAGAGCAAAATTTCTGAATCAAAAGGGTTCTTTATTACATGAAAGTCCAAAACAAAAATGTTTCGACCAATAAGGTCTTCATCAAAGGACTATCCCTCCTATTATGCAGACCATGTTTAGTGACATTTAATCTAAAAGGTAGTTATATAACAACATACCCTTATATGAGGATCACGAACGGAGATACACCCTATACAGGTCTAATTGAATTTCATGATATTTTGTGGCTACGAGTCCCCTTGTGGTTAGCTGCTTTGCACCTCTGACCTCTATCTTACCGCCTCGTGGTTCACGCAGATAGTCCTTTGATGAAGACCTTATTGGTCGAAACGTTTATGTTTTGGACTTTCTTGTTTTGGACTTTCTTGTTTTGGACTTTCATGTAATAAAGAACCCTTTTGATTCAGAAATTTTTACTCTCATAATTATTTGGATAGTGTGCCGGAGTTCTCTCCTTGGTATTGAATTTTTTTCTCCTGAGCACCTATAAGGTGAAGCAGGGTCCTAACCTTTTCCTTCACAAAAAATATAACGTCTGCAAATATAAAAAAGGAGACAAAAATTGATGACAAGCACTATAATATTTGTTTTATGAACTGTGATACTACCTGTCATCCTGTCATGAAAGATTTTAAAGTCTCTTATTCAAACCAAAACTAGCACAGATCAAGCCCATCCCCAGAACCTAAGGAAAGGGAGGCAATCAAAGGCCTGAACAGCGCTGCTGCAGACAACTAACCTGTAGCTTCAAGCCAGAGCAGCTTAGCTCAGATGACCAGAAGGGACGGCTGAGGCTCTTTCAGCAATATCAAGATCAAGAGGCTGAGAGAGGCGAGCACAAGGCCTAGGCTGAGAGAGACGAATGAGAGGCTGGGCGAGCCGAACGTCTGGCCTAAGCTGTGCGAGGACAAAAAATAGAAAAAGTAGTTCAGCTCACCCTTCCTAAAGTCCAGGTCAGGATCGGTGTTGGTGCACGGAGCTGCCCTGGCCTCAGGCAGAACACAGACAAGGAAACTAAAGTATGATCTCCAGCACTTCAAAGAAGGTTAAAAATATTTATTGAGGTTCTATTAAAAAAGATCCATCGATCATGAAAACAGTGAGGGGGGACACATTAAGAGAAATCCAACATGTTTCAGCTAGTAGAGCCTTATTCAAGAGAGGGTTTGAAAAGACTTGTTTTTAGTATCAGTTGGCCAAGGAACAAATCCAGGACTGCGAGGCAAAGCCCTGGAAGTGTTTGCCGGTCTCCTGAAGAGCAAGGTGTAAACTAAAAGACCATAAAGTAGGCCAGCTGACCCCAAAAATGTACCAAAACACTTTCTGGACCCTCAAGCTTGAACCAAATGACAGCAACAGTGATATGGTGGATAGTCTCAGAACCAACTTTCAGCAGTGGTTTCAAGGACTGTTAGTTACCACCTTTTAGGAGCTAAAGGATGTGATGGTGAAGGACCAATGCCTATATCTTAGTCCTGAGAGGTTCGTCAGTTTGTGCTGGACCGGGAGCCAAAGGAGGTGGCTAAGATAGTGCAGATTGACAACACCTATGGGGATTACCATATGCCTGAGGTGCAGAAGCCATCCGTCACCAGATGGAAAGGTGGTAAGATGACAACCACCCCCACTGCCACTGCTAGCTGACCTTCAGGATGTCCTGTCCCGTCTGCCTGCATCTGATCCCTGCAGGTATTTTTCCTGCAACCAGAATCTCACATCCAAGACCCAAGGCCTAATGCAGCTGTTCTTTTTGTGGGTGTAGCAGTTGGGAGGGTCTGTGAAAATTTGCAATCCATCACCATGGGTTACACCATCACAGTGAGCCTTAAAGACATTGGGGCTGAACGAACCTTTAACTGCCCCGAACTGTTGTCCCACGAAAACTTTATCCTGGGAAAGCCCCTGACTGTCACCGGGTTTTGGGGTGTCCACCGTTCTTTGCCAGTGGCCCAGGATTTCCTGTATTGGGGTGTTGGAAGTGGGGTGAGAGAAGTGGGAGTGCCTGAGAACCTCCCCACAAAAGTGTTATTGGGAACTGATCTGGGATGGTTGGTCACCCAATATATTCCTGACAACCCTCCAAGATCCAGTACTTCATGTGATTCCAATGTCGATAACTAAAATGTCAATGTTATACATGTTGATGATGTGTCTCACTGTACAGAAGAACTAAGCCATGCCACGCTGCAAAGTGATATTGCTGACAATTTCTAAGGAGGAATAAGCGTTGGTGCTAGGAGTGATGGGGACAGGCACAGGGATCATAAAGTGGGTGGCCCCGTGCCACTGACCAATGTCACAATGGACTGTAACATGGCCGGTTGTAGCTGCTCCATGATTAGCATTGCTCCTGAATAGAGATGAGCCACCCCCCTAGAGTTTGAATTCGGTTTGGTTCGTCGAACGGTGCCCCGTTCGACGAGCCGTTCGACGAACCTCTCGAACCCCATTAAAAACAATGGGAGGCAATCACAAACACCTTAAAACACCTGGAAAACACCCTCAAAGTTGTCCAAAAGGTGCCAAACAACTCCCAAGACAACACAAACACATGGGAAAGTGACAAGGACAAATATTCATGCGAAAACTAAACAGCTGGATGAGGAAAAAGAGGAGGAGACACAGATATAGGCATGGAATGTCCTTCTAAAATCATGTAAAACACAGCAAGGGAACTCCAAGCAGACTCTCCCTTTTTTCCAAAAATTAGGACACACAGACACCACTTCAGTGGCAGCACTTGTGCACCAGTTGCAAACTGTATGTGTTGATTAGCATCAAGCACATTTTAAAATACGCCAGCCTTAACTGTCTCCAGAATGACAAAGGGGTGGGTAGCAAAGTCTTTGCTAAACCATGACTTGTTCATCTTGGCTCATTTTTAAAAACAGCGCAAGGGTTACTCTAAGCAGAGTCTCCCTTTTTTCCGAAAATTGGGCCACACAGACACCCCTTTAGTGGCAGCACTTGTGCCCCAGTTGCAAACTGGACAGGTAGATTTTCATCAAGCACATTCAAAAATATGCCAGCCTTAATTGTCCCCAGGATGACACCGGGAAAGGTAGCAAAGTCTTTACTGAACCATGACTTGTTTATCTTGGCTCATTTTTAAAAACACAGCAAGGGTTACTCCAAGCAGAGTCTCCCTTTTTTCCAAAAATTGGGCCCCACAGACACCCCTTCAGTGGCAGCACTTGTGCCCCAGTTGCAAACTGTATGTGTTGATTAGCATCAAGCACATTCAAAAATACGCCAGCCTTAACTGTCCCCGGGATGACACCGGGGTGGGTAGTAAAGTCTTTGCTGAACCATGACTTGTTCATCTTGGCTCATTTTTAAAAACACAGCAAAGGTTACTCCAAGCAGAGTCTCCCTTTTTTCCAAAAATTGGGCCCCACAGACACCCCTTCAGTGGCAGCACTTGTGCTCCAGTTGCAAACTTGACAGGTACATTTGCATCAAGCACATTCCAAATCCACAAGCATTTACTCTCCCCAGGATGACACAGGGGTAGTAAAGTCCTTGCGGATCCATGACTTGTTCATTTTGATAAACATTGTCACTGGACAGACGCGTGTGCTTATCTGTCAGCACACACCCAGCAGCACTGAAGACACGTACTGACACAACGCTGGCAGCTGGACACGATCTCCAAGGCGTAAGTGGCGAGCTCAGGCCATTTTTCAAGATTTGAAGCCCAAAATGAGCAAGGCTCCAGTTGCAAAGTCAAGGCATCGATGTTCATTTGGAGATACTCCTGTATCATCCTCTGCAGCCGTTGACTATGTGTCAGACTTTTTGTCTCTGTTGGCCTTGCAAAGGATGGTCTAAAAAAATTATGAAACGATTCAATAAAATTGCTGTTACCAGCACCATACACAGTGCTGCTGGTACGGTTAGACTGTTGATGACGAGACCGTCCCATGTTTGTCAAGTTACAACTGGGAGATTCACTCTGTGCACCACTGGGGCTTGATGGAAAAGCCGAGCTAAGATTGAGTAACAGCTTTTGCTGATACTCTTGCATATGTGCATCCCTTTCTATGGCTGGAATTATTTCACAAAATTTGGACTTGTACCGGGGATATAATAGTGGGGCAACCCAGTAGTCATCATCACTTCTAATTTTGACAATCCGAGGGTCATGTTGTAGGTAGTGCAGCAAGAAGGCGCTCATGTGTCTTGCGCATCCATGCGGACCAAGTCCTTGCTGTGTTTGTGGCGTAGAGGTGCTAACCGTTCTTTTTTCCTCTGACATCTCCCCCCAACCTCTTTCAACTGAAATGTGACCAAGGTCTCCCTCATCTGCTGAGTCTTCCATGTCCATGGACAGTTCGTCCATGTTGGTATCTGTTGCGCATATGAATCATCATGTACTTCCTCCCCTTTCTGTTGAACCACCCCCTGACTCCGAATAGTGTTTAGCGTGTGCTCCAGCATGAAAATGACTGGAATTGTCATGGTGATAATGGCATTGTCAGCGCTAAACATATTCTTCGCCATGTTGAAACTGTGCATGGGTTGCCATGACGATCCACACTGTCCCAGTCAATGAAGAGCAGGATGTTCCCCATTGGCTGGGAGAGCAGTGCAGTGACCTGAGCTAACATCAATGGATCAGCCCAGGTCACTGCAGGGGATGACAAGTGCTGCTGTCAGCGAGGTACATTACCTGCGCTGATCTCCAGCACACTGACAGCCCCTGTCACTGAGTTCAATGACCGGCGCCTTCACACCAAGTATCGCGAGAGGCCCGTGACGTCACCGCTAGTCAGTCTCGGGTCGAAAGCGAGAGAAGGTGATGTGACAAACGGCGGCCATGGAGGACAGTGACAGCGCTGAGGTCGGGATGGCGGGACTTCATCACCGCAGGTAAGCCGAGCAGGACCGTGTGTGTGTGTGTGTGTGTGTGTGTGTACGTGTGTACAATACATGCCGCGGGCAGGAGGAGGCGGAGCGAGCTGAGCGGGGAAGTGTGGGCTTCCTGCACGTAACTAGGATAAACATCGGGTTACTAACCAAAGCGCTTTGGTTGGATACCCGATGTTTATCTTGGTTACCAGCTTCTGGCAGGCTGCCAGCGATGGCTCCTGCACACTGTAGCTGTAAAAAGCCCTGCTTTTTGCTGCTAGAACCGTTCTCGAACGTATCTAGAACTATCGAGCTTTTGCAAAAAGCTCGAATTCTAGTTCGATCTCGAACAGCCCCCAAAATCACTCGAGCCTAGAACTGGAGAACCTCGAACCTCGAACCGCGCTCAACTCTAGTTCCCACTGCATTGTATGTATTGCTAGCTAAGGGTAATCCAAGCAGCTACTGGCTGCTAACCCCCACTGCTTGGTGTTACCTTCACTGGTGTGGCGCCCCTGACCTGGTCAGGCACCACTGAGTACTGCACCCATGCTGGGGACAGTACAATACAGGTAATCCAGAAGGCTGACCGGGGTGTGGAACACAGGCGCATAGTGATCAGGTCTCACACATGTACCTTTGAGAGGACCCCTGGGGATCCCAGGAGGGGGCAAAGCCTATACCTCCACTGGAATAGTGGCAGGGGGTCAAAAGCCTCCATCTCCTCTCAAGGGGTGTGGTGGAGAGTCTGGTTGCTAGGTGGCGTAGGCAAGAACAGGAGAGGAGGAGCAGTGAGTCAGTTAGAGGAGAACTCCAGAGGGCTCGGTGAGGAGCAGACCTGTGGGGTTGATGCTGTCTAACAGCGCCCGCGCAGTGGCTACTGACGGGGGAGAACGGTCAACTAGGAGTGCTACCTGAAAGCCAGCTTCAGCTAGAGAGAAAGCACGGAGTGGGAAGTAAGGAGACTGCTAGAGAGCACCAGGCCCAACCGGGCGGCAGATCCCGAAGCGAAGGTAGATCCAGCTTTCTTCTGCTAAACCTGCCGGTGTGGGGCTCTCAAAGCCCACACCATAACACCACAAAAGCCGCAGCCACGTAACCGCAGTGAGGGCCCATAGGTCACAGGAGGCAAGCAGCTGGAGTGGCCTGGTCCGGGGAACAAGCAAACGGCAAACAAAAGGGGGAGAGAGGCTGCAGCATCTTCCCTGGGTGACCCCCATAGGGACTCAAAGTCGGGGTCACCCCAAACCACCAAGGGCTAAGGAAGGCGAGTCAGTAGTCACCCTCATAAAGTCAGCCTGAAGGATACCTGGTTCCCATCTGGTTCATCCCAGCTACGCCCGGGCTACTCACCCTGCCATCAAATGTGAGTAAAGCCCTTGAAAGACAGTTCTGCCTGTGTGAGTCATTCTGCGACTTGTGGTACTACAAACTTACACAGGGCCCTGGGGCTTGCCTCACTCTCAGGAGGCTATTCCAACTAACTGCACACACCATCAGCCCCAGGCGACCCTCAACCTGCAGTGGCGGTCCCTACTGGCCGCAATACTGAGAGTGGCGTCACGACTACAAAGAAGATCTCCTACCTGTGACCAGAACCAGCTACGTGGAGTCCCTGAAGGTATGCACCGATACAACACCTGTGGGGCTTCACATCTGGCGTCACGAACAGGATAAGGACTAGACCTGTTCAGACAGGTGACCATGTGCCTGGGCGGTCCGCTTGAAAAACTGGAAGCGCCGCCATATTGCCACCATGAAAAGCGCGCTGAAAAACAACAGCAGCCCGCGCTGGGAGAAGTTACCGCCCACGAAGAGGTGTGGCTACCCAGAGATCCCCTGCAGAGTTCTGAGCTTGCCAGCAAAGAGAGCGGAAGCGTCCGGAGACGGCGGAGCAGAAGAGAAGCCAGCAGCTTGCTAATGGAGATGGCGTCTGAGAGCAGAGACCCAGAGCCAGGCTCCGCTGCCTGGTGGTGTCGGGAGCTTGCCGAGTTCTGCGATCAACTAGAAGCCAGGGTCGGAAGGCTGATCAGAGAGGGACGCGAGGAGTTCCTATGGATGACCGCGGCGGTTCGGGCCTACGAGGAGAGAGCCGCGCACCGAGTGCCAGATCGGGCGGTGACAACTCAGACCCCGATGCTGCCAACGGAGGGTGAGTCGAGTGATGCCCCGGCTAGCACCAGTGCCCCGACCCCTACTGCCACGCCCGCGGTCCCTGAAGAGGCGCCCGGCGCGGCGACGCTGAGCCAGGCCGCAGCCACGCCAGGTGCGGCCCGCCAAGCCCCGGCCGCCGCAGCGATGCCCTGCTCGGCCCGCCAAGCCCCGGCCGCCGCAACGATGCCCTGCTCGGCCCGCCAAGCCCAGGCCGCCGCAGCGATGCCCTGCTCGGCCCGCCAAGCCCCGGCCGCCGCAGCGATGCCCTGCTCGGCCCGCCAAGCCCAGGCCGCCGCAGCGATGCCCTGCTCGGCCCACCAAGACCCGGTCCCTGCAGCGATGCCCAGCCCAGCCTGCACAGAGCCCCCTGCAACAACGACACTGATCCAGGCCGCCGCCATGCCAGGCGCGGCCCGCCAAGACCAGGCCGCCGCCATGCCAGGCGCGGCCCGCCAAGACCAGGCCGCCGCCATACAGGGCGCGGCCCGCCAAGACCAGGCCGCCGCCATGCCAGGCGCGGCCCGCCAAGACCAGGCCGCCGCCATGCCAGGCGCGGCCCGCCAAGACAAGGCTGACGTACCATTTACCCCGGCCTGCAAGGCCAGAGCAGACAAAGCTCCCCAGGTTCAGGAAGTCCCTGCTAGGCAATCCCTGGTAGGTGAGGACTCCGCATACTGGCAGCTAAAAGCCGACCTGGAAGCTAAGTTCCCACGGGAGATGGTGGAGCGGTACATGCTCCCTCCGCACACTCCAAAGAGTATCCCGACAGCTCCTGCAGCAACCACGGCAAAGAGTTCCCCACCTGGGCCGGCAGAAAGAAGTCCATCCCCAGCACTGCTACCCAAGGAGTGCCAGGAA
Source organism: Anomaloglossus baeobatrachus (assembly GCF_048569485.1). Classification (NCBI taxonomy): domain Eukaryota; kingdom Metazoa; phylum Chordata; class Amphibia; order Anura; family Aromobatidae; genus Anomaloglossus; species Anomaloglossus baeobatrachus. The sequence continues at coordinate 159,887,659 of NC_134359.1, forward strand.
GAACTAAGGGGGGGAGGAGGCCAGGAAGCTGAGAGGCTGACTCCAGAGCCATACCCAGAGCCAGAGATGCTGCCTTATTCTCGCTGGGATGAGGAAGACCTAACACCATCTGCAGAAGAAGAACTGCCCAAAAGCCTTACCTGGGAGTTTGTGAGCTGCACCCTACAGAATCCAGCCCGTAAGACACACCGCAACAGAATGCAACTATCCCCTGCACCGTCATCCCCAGAGCAGAGAGAAGTCACCGCCAGAGACCTGCAAGAAAAACGAGCCCTGAGAAGGTCCAAAGCCCAGGCCAGAGGACCCCTTTTCAGAGGAGTAGTGGAGGATTTTAATCTGAGAAGTGGATATGGATTCATCGTAGCACCTGGTATTAAAGAAGGGATATTTGTCAACAGAAGAGATGTGAGAGCTCATCTGCCTAGAGGACACCCTGGCAGAAATCTAAAGATGGGAGATTCAGTCCAGTTTACTATGCATCAAGGCGAAAGAGGATTGTATGCCCTGGACGTAACACAAAGTCCTAAAGAAAGAGAAGGAAGACAAAGCAGAGAAAAAGAACCTACGGATGAAACGACCACAGACGACGACAAAGAGCAGGAAAGCAGCAGGTGCCGCAGCCATACAGGCTCAAGCCCTGGTAAAGAGGAGTAAAGTAAAGTAAAGAAAGAAGTTACCAGTTGAAGTTTCGAAAAGTTTTGGTTTGCAACGTTCTCAAGTTCAAGTAATGTGCCCACAAAAACTATTGTGAGAAAACCATAAACCTTAAGGCTATGAACTGGCTATAGCCACAAACTCTCGCAGTGTAAATAGTTACACCAGAGGGCACCACCGCCACCAGAGTCAGCCTGTTTAGGGGCTTGGCTCGTCTGCAACCAGGAGGAGCCCGTCCGTATATAGGGCCTTGGCTCACCTGCAACCAGAGAGCACGCCTGTTTATGGGGCCTTGGCTCACCACCACAAAGAGGGTACCTGGTCAGCACCAACTGTGGAGGCCGCCTCTGCATCCTGCCAGAAGAGGCTGAAGGCGCGGATCCACCAGGCCAGGTATACCCTGAAACCACCAGCCCATGTAAGCCGCCTCTACATCCTGCCAGAAGTGGCTGAAGCCGCGGCCAACGTGAAAGGGTTTTGGGTGGGTTAACGGACTTGTGGGTGGAGGGTGGTGATGTATGGTACCTGGTGCTTTTAAATGTTTTACATGTTTTAATGTTTTATGCATTTTAAAATGTTGTCTTGCAGCCCGAGGACGTGCTGGTGATAACTAAGGGGGAATGTGGCGCCCCTGACCTGGTCAGGCACCACTGAGTACTGCACCCATGCTGGGGACAGTACAATACAGGTAATCCAGAAGGCTGACCGGGGTGTGGAACACAGGCGCATAGTGATCAGGTCTCACACATGTACCTTTGAGAGGACCCCTGGGGATCCCAGGAGGGGGCAAAGCCTATACCTCCACTGGAATAGTGGCAGGGGGTCAAAAGCCTCCATCTCCTCTCAAGGGGTGTGGTGGAGAGTCTGGTTGCTAGGTGGCGTAGGCAAGAACAGGAGAGGAGGAGCAGTGAGTCAGTTAGAGGAGAACTCCAGAGGGCTCGGTGAGGAGCAGACCTGTGGGGTTGATGCTGTCTAACAGCGCCCGCGCAGTGGCTACTGACGGGGGAGAACGGTCAACTAGGAGTGCTACCTGAAAGCCAGCTTCAGCTAGAGAGAAAGCACGGAGTGGGAAGTAAGGAGACTGCTAGAGAGCACCAGGCCCAACCGGGCGGCAGATCCCGAAGCGAAGGTAGATCCAGCTTTCTTCTGCTAAACCTGCCGGTGTGGGGCTCTCAAAGCCCACACCACAACACCACAAAAGCCGCAGCCACGTAACCGCAGTGAGGGCCCATAGGTCACAGGAGGCAAGCAGCTGGAGTGGCCTGGTCCGGGGAACAAGCAAACGGCAAACAAAAGGGGGAGAGAGGCTGCAGCATCTTCCCTGGGTGACCCCCATAGGGACTCAAAGTCGGGGTCACCCCAAACCACCAAGGGCTAAGGAAGGCGAGTCAGTAGTCACCCTCATAAAGTCAGCCTGAAGGATACCTGGTTCCCATCTGGTTCATCCCAGCTACGCCCGGGCTACTCACCCTGCCATCAAATGTGAGTAAAGCCCTTGAAAGACAGTTCTGCCTGTGTGAGTCATTCTGCGACTTGTGGTACTACAAACTTACACAGGGCCCTGGGGCTTGCCTCACTCTCAGGAGGCTATTCCAACTAACTGCACACACCATCAGCCCCAGGCGACCCTCAACCTGCAGTGGCGGTCCCTACTGGCCGCAATACTGAGAGTGGCGTCACGACTACAAAGAAGATCTCCTACCTGTGACCAGAACCAGCTACGTGGAGTCCCTGAAGGTATGCACCGATACAACACCTGTGGGGCTTCACACTGGCAATGGAAAATCTAGGGAAGCATTTTTTATTGTTTTTGCCAAAAAACTACAATAAAAATGACGTGAGCTTTGCCATATTTTTGTATGCTAGCCAGGTACAGCAGGCAGGTATGGCTGCCCTCAACCCCCAGCTGCCTATTTGTACCTGGCTGGGAACTACAAATATAGGGAAGCACTTTTTTTACTTAATTCATGAATTTTATGAAATAATTAAAAAAAACAAAACGACGTGAGCTTCGCCCCATTTTTGTGTCCAGTCGGGTACAGCTAGGCAGCTGGGGATTGGTTCCGCAGCACAGGTTAGCCCGAGGTTTCTGGGTGCCTCTGCTGCGAATTGCAATCCGCAGCCGCCCCAGAAAATAGCGCTCTCATAGAAGCGCCATCATCTGGCACTGTATCCAACTCTTCCAGCAGCCCTGAAGCCGGGTGGCTTGCTGGGTAATAAGGGTTAATACTAGCTTTGTTTTACTAGCTAGTATTAAGTCAGAGATTCTTAATGTCAGGCAAGTTTGACCCGGCCATTAAGAATCTCCAATAAAGGGTTAAAAGAAAACACCACAGAGAGAAAAAATACTTTAATAGAAATAAATACACAGACACATTAGAGACTCCATCTTTATTACCCCCTGTCACCCCTCCACGATCCTGCTCTTCTGTCTTCTTTCTCCTTCAACACATGCAGCTCTGCTACATCAGACAGCACAGCTGCATGGGAGAAAGGACGCTGTGCTCCGTGCAGAAATCACTCTGTGAGAGTGACTACAGGCTCCCGGCTGTAAGCGGTGGCACGGGTTGCCATAGCAACGCTGCTCCGATCACGTGAGTCTGGTGCCGCTGCGTGCTGGTAGCGGGACGTCACCGTCACCACTACCAAGCGCGTTGCTATGGCAACGGCGATCTCCGTTATTGACCGGCTGTGTCAGCTGGTCAGGAGCCGACTTCTGCAGACGCTGGTAACTAAGGGAAACATCGGGTAACCAAGAAGCCCTTTCCTTGGTTACCCGATATTTACCTTCGTTACCAGCATCCGCCGCTCTCACGCTGCCAGTGTCGGCTCCCTGCTCCCTGCACACATAACCAGACTACACATTGGGTAATTAACCCGATGTGTACTGTGGCTAGGTGTGCAGGGAGCCAGCGCTAAGCGGTGTGTGCTGGTAACCAAGGTAAATATCGGGTTTTTTTTACCCGATATTTATCTTAGTTACCAGGCGCAGCATCGCTTCCACGCGTTCTGCCGGCTGGGGGCTGGTCACTGGTTGCTGGTGAGATCTGCCTGCTTGACAGCTCACCAGCAACCCGTGTAGCGACGCTCCAGCGATCCCTGCCAGGTCAGGTTGCTGGTGGGATCACTGGAGCGTCGCTTAGTGTGACGGTACCTTAAGGGAACGGGGAAGCAGAGCTGGGAGTCGACCGTGTGCTAGAGCATGTCGCCGGTACACAGCGATACACAAACGTGCACCGTGTAACAGAGAGATGCAATGACAGGTCCTAGCATGACACGTCATAGTCATGTGACCAGTCTGTAGCCAATGAGATAATAGACACGTGACTGGTCACATGGCTATTTTGACATCATGATAGGTCCTGTATCACTGCTGGTGTTCCCGGAAGATGCAGCGATTACCGATGGAAAAGCTGAGGGAGACAGAGTGCAGGATCCATCCCGTGGACAGGTAAGTGTTATGGCAATGTTTATTAACTGTATGTGTACATTTATAATGTGTTTTTATGTGTTTGTGATTGCCTCCCATTGTTTCCTATGGGTTCGAGTGGTTCGCCGAACCGAACTCGAACCAGACCTCGGTTCGGTGAACCGAGCTCGAGCCGAACTGCGGCCAGTTCGCTCATCTCTAATCTTTTCAGCCATTTTTTAAGGAGAGTTTTTAGAGAAAAACGTATTTGCTGCCATATGTCTACTTATAGGAAGGAATGTATTGCAAACAGGAACAGACTTAAAGAAAAAGGTTAGAGAGAAAATAATATCACAGACATTTTTAAAACTCAAAACAGTGATAAAAAAAATGATCCTGAAAAGCAATTAGATCCATGGAGGAAAAGATAAAACTACAGACATACATTGGGATCAAAGAGTTACTTTCATTACAGGTTTTACTATGCAATGCAACAGCATTAAAAAATATAATTAATAAGTATATCTATTTTATTTCAGGACAAAATTCTACATAACATCCTTCGCAATGACCATAGATTTGTTGCTAAAAACGTAAAATTGATTGGCAAAATAGTTTCCCTTAGCTTGTAAAGCAAAAATGAAAGTAATAACACCTGGCACTAGATCAAAGACTTTCAGAAGGGTTTTCACAAAAAATATCAAGGAGAGAACTCCGGCACACTACCCCAATAATTATGAGAGCAAAATTTCTGAATCAAAAGGGTTCTTTATTACATGAAAGTCCAAAACAAAAATGTTTCGACCAATAAGGTCTTCATCAAAGGACTATCCCTCCTATTATGCAGACCATGTTTAGTGACATTTAATCTAAAAGGTAGTTATATAACAACATACCCTTATATGAGGATCACGAACGGAGATACACCCTATACAGGTCTAATTGAATTTCATGATATTTTGTGGCTACGAGTCCCCTTGTGGTTAGCTGCTTTGCACCTCTGACCTCTATCTTACCGCCTCGTGGTTCACGCAGATAGTCCTTTGATGAAGACCTTATTGGTCGAAACGTTTATGTTTTGGACTTTCTTGTTTTGGACTTTCATGTAATAAAGAACCCTTTTGATTCAGAAATTTTTACTCTCATAATTATTTGGATAGTGTGCCGGAGTTCTCTCCTTGGTATTGAATTTTTTTCTCCTGAGCACCTATAAGGTGAAGCAGGGTCCTAACCTTTTCCTTCACAAAAAATATAACGTCTGCAAATATAAAAAAGGAGACAAAAATTGATGACAAGCACTATAATATTTGTTTTATGAACTGTGATACTACCTGTCATCCTGTCATGAAAGATTTTAAAGTCTCTTATTCAAACCAAAACTAGCACAGATCAAGCCCATCCCCAGAACCTAAGGAAAGGGAGGCAATCAAAGGCCTGAACAGCGCTGCTGCAGACAACTAACCTGTAGCTTCAAGCCAGAGCAGCTTAGCTCAGATGACCAGAAGGGACGGCTGAGGCTCTTTCAGCAATATCAAGATCAAGAGGCTGAGAGAGGCGAGCACAAGGCCTAGGCTGAGAGAGACGAATGAGAGGCTGGGCGAGCCGAACGTCTGGCCTAAGCTGTGCGAGGACAAAAAATAGAAAAAGTAGTTCAGCTCACCCTTCCTAAAGTCCAGGTCAGGATCGGTGTTGGTGCACGGAGCTGCCCTGGCCTCAGGCAGAACACAGACAAGGAAACTAAAGTATGATCTCCAGCACTTCAAAGAAGGTTAAAAATATTTATTGAGGTTCTATTAAAAAAGATCCATCGATCATGAAAACAGTGAGGGGGGACACATTAAGAGAAATCCAACATGTTTCAGCTAGTAGAGCCTTATTCAAGAGAGGGTTTGAAAAGACTTGTTTTTAGTATCAGTTGGCCAAGGAACAAATCCAGGGCTGCGAGGCAAAGCCCTGGAAGTGTTTGCCGGTCTCCTGAAGAGCAAGGTGTAAACTAAAAGACCATAAAGTAGGCCAGCTGACCCCAAAAATGTACCAAAACACTTTCTGGACCCTCAAGCTTGAACCAAATGACAGCAACAGTGATATGGTGGATAGTCTCAGAACCAACTTTCAGCAGTGGTTTCAAGGACTGTTAGTTACCACCTTTTAGGAGCTAAAGGATGTGATGGTGAAGGACCAATGCCTATATCTTAGTCCTGAGAGGTTCGTCAGTTTGTGCTGGACCGGGAGCCAAATGAGGTGGCTAAGATAGTGCAGATTGACAACACCTATGGGGATTACCATATGCCTGAGGTGCAGAAGCCATCCGTCACCAGATGGAAAGGGGGTAAGATGACAACCACCCCCACTGCCACTGCTAGCTGACCTTCAGGATGTCCTGTCCCGTCTGCCTGCATCTGATCCCTGCAGGTATTTTTCCTGCAACCAGAATCTCACATCCAAGGCCCAAGGCCTAATGCAGCTGTTCTTTTTGTGGGTGTAGCAGTTGGGAGGGTCTGTGAAAATTTGCAATCCATCACCATGGGTTACACCATCACAGTGAGCCTTAAAGACATTGGGGCTGAACGAACCTTTAACTGCCCCGAACTGTTGTCCCACGAAAACTTTATCCTGGGAAAGCCCCTGACTGTCACCGGGTTTTGGGGTGTCCACCGTTCTTTGCCAGTGGCCCAGGATTTCCTGTATTGGGGTGTTGGAAGTGGGGTGAGAGAAGTGGGAGTGCCTGAGAACCTCCCCACAAAAGTGTTATTGGGAACTGATCTGGGATGGTTGGTCACCCAATATATTCCTGACAACCCTCCAAGATCCAGTACTTCATGTGATTCCAATGTCGATAACTAAAATGTCAATGTTATACATGTTGATGATGTGTCTCACTGTACAGAAGAACTAAGCCATGCCACGCTGCAAAGTGATATTGCTGACAATTTCTAAGGAGGAATAAGCGTTGGTGCTAGGAGTGATGGGGACAGGCACAGGGATCATAAAGTGGGTGGCCCCGTGCCACTGACCAATGTCACAATGGACTGTAACATGGCCGGTTGTAGCTGCTCCATGATTAGCATTGCTCCTGAATAGAGATGAGCCACCCCCCTAGAGTTTGAATTCGGTTTGGTTCGTCGAACGGTGCCCCGTTCGACGAACCTCTCGAACCCCATTAAAAACAATGGGAGGCAATCACAAACACCTTAAAACACCTGGAAAACACCCTCAAAGTTGTCCAAAAGGTGCCAAACAACTCCCAAGACAACACAAACACATGGGAAAGTGACAAGGACAAATATTCATGCGAAAACTAAACAGCTGGATGAGGAAAAAGAGGAGGAGACACAGATATAGGCATGGAATGTCCTTCTAAAATCATGTAAAACACAGCAAGGGAACTCCAAGCAGACTCTCCCGTTTTTCCAAAAATTAGGACACACAGACACCACTTCAGTGGCAGCACTTGTGCACCAGTTGCAAACTGTATGTGTTGATTAGCATCAAGCACATTTAAAAATACGCCAGCCTTAACTGTCTCCAGAATGACACCGGGGTGGGTAGCAAAGTCTTTGCTAAACCATGATTTGTTCATCTTGGCTCATTTTTAAAAACAGTGCAAGGGTTACTCTAAGCAGAGTCTCCCTTTTTTCCGAAAATTGGGCCACACAGACACCCCTTTAGTGGCAGCACTTGTGCCCCAGTTGCAAACTGGACAGGTAGATTTTCATCAAGCACATTCAAAAATATGCCAGCCTTAATTGTCCCCAGGATGACACCGGGATAGGTAGCAAAGTCTTTACTGAACCATGACTTGTTTATCTTGGCTCATTTTTAAAAACACAGCAAGGGTTACTCCAAGCAGAGTCTCCCTTTTTTCCAAAAATTGGGCCCCACAGACACCCCTTCAGTGGCAGCACTTGTGCTCCAGTTGCAAACTTGACAGGTACATTTGCATCAAGCACATTCCAAATCCACAAGCATTTACTCTCCCCAGGATGACACAGGGGTAGTAAAGTCCTTGCGGATCCATGACTTGTTCATTTTGATGAACATTGTCACTGGACAGACGCGTGTGCTTATCTGTCAGCACACACCCAGCAGCACTGAAGACACGTACTGACACAACGCTGGCAGCTGGACACGATCTCCAAGGCGTAAGTGGCGAGCTCAGGCCATTTTTCAAGATTTGAAGCCCAAAATGAGCAAGGCTCCAGTTGCAAAGTCAAGGCATCGATGTTCATTTGGAGATACTCCTGTATCATCCTCTGCAGCCGTTGACTATGTGTCAGACTTTTTGTCTCTGTTGGCCTTGCAAAGGATGGTCTAAAAAAATTATGAAACGATTCAATAAAATTGCTGTTACCAGCACCATACACAGTGCTGCTGGTACGGTTAGACTGTTGATGACGAGACCGTCCCATGTTTGTCAAGTTACAACTGGGAGATTCACTCTGTGCACCACTGGGGCTTGATGGAAAAGCCGAGCTAAGATTGAGTAACAGCTTTTGCTGATACTCTTGCATACGTGCATCCCTTTCTATGGCTGGAATTATTTCACAAAATTTGGACTTGTACCGGGGATATAATAGTGGGGCAACCCAGTAGTCATCATCACTTCTAATTTTGACAATCCGAGGGTCATGTTGTAGGTAGTGCAGCAAGAAGGCGCTCATGTGTCTTGCGCATCCATGCGGACCAAGTCCTTGCTGTGTTTGTGGCGTAGAGGTGCTATCCGTTCTTTCTTCCTCTGACATCTCCCCCCAACCTCTTTCAACTGAAATGTGACCAAGGTCTCCCTCATCTGCTGAGTCTTCCATGTCCATGGACAGTTCGTCCATGCTGGTATCCGTTGCGCATATGAATCATCATGTACTTCCTCCCCTTTCTGTTGAACCACCCCCTGACTCCGAATAGTGTTTAGCGTGTGCTCCAGCATGAAAATGACTGGAATTGTCATGGTGATAATGGCATTGTCAGCGCTAAACATATTCTTCGCCATGTTGAAACTGTGCAAAAGGGTGCATAGGTCCTTGATCTGAGACCACTCCATCAGGGTGATCTTCCCCACCACTGCATCTCGTTGGCCCAGGCTATACGTCATGACGTATTGCACCAGTGCTCGGCGGTGCTGCCACAGTCGCTGTAACATGTGGAGAGTCGAATTCCAGCGTGTCGGTACATCGCATTTCAGGCGATGAACCGGCAGGCTGAAAGACTTCTGGAGCGATGCAAGTCGGTCAGCTGCGGTGGTTGAACGGCGGAAGTGAGCAGACAGTTTTCGTGCCCTGTGCAGAAGGCTATCTAGGCTGGGATAGTGTGTTAAAAATTGCTGGACAACAAGGTTCAACACGTGAGCCATACAAGGGACGTGTGTCACCTTGCCCAGGCGAAGGACCGCACCCAGGTTTGCAGCATTGTCGCACATGGCCTTACCTGGCTGCAGGTTGAGTGGAGACAACCATTTACCCAACTCGGTCTCCATAACTGCCCACAACTCAGCCGCTGTGTGACTCTTAGTTCCAAGACATTTCAAGCTAAAGACTGCCTGATGCCATTGCGCTCTGCTGCCAGCATAGTAAAGAGGTGTGCGTGATTCCTTGTGCACAGTTACAATGCTGGTGGCCTGACCAGGCAGGCTTGGGGCAGAGGTGGAGGACCCAGACGAGGTTGAGGAGGCAGAAGCGTTGGAGGAACTTATACATACAGAGGATTGACGCACAAGTCGTGTGGACGTCAAGACTTGTTCAGCAGACCCTTCTCCATCTATCACCATAGTTACCCAGTGCCCAGTCAGCGACATGTAACGCCCCTGTCCATGCTTACTGGTAGAGTTGAGCGCGGTTCGCAGTTCGTGGTTCTCCAGTTCTAGGCTCGAGTGATTTTGGGGGCTGTTCGAGATCGAACTAGATTTCGAGCTTTTTGCAAAAGCTCGATAGTTCTAGATACGTTTGAGAACGGTTCTAGCAGCAAAAAGCAGGGCTTTTTACAGCTACAGTGTGCAGGAGCCATCGCTGGCAGCCTGCCAGAAGCTGGTAACCAAGATAAACATCGGGTATCCAAGCAAAGCGCTTTGGTTAGTAACCCGATGTTTATCTTAGTTACGTGCAGGAAGCCCACACTTCCCCGCTCAGCTCGCTCCGCCCCCTCCTGCCCGCGGCATGTACACATACACACACACACACACACACACACACACACACACACACACACATGGTCCCGCTCGGCTTACCTACGGTGATGAAGTCCTGCCATCCCGACCTCAGCGCTGTCACTGTCCTCCATGGCCGCCGCTTGTCACATCACCTCTCGCTTCCGACCCGAGACTGACTAGCGGTGACGTCACGGACCTCTCGCGATACTTGGTGTGAAGGCGCCGGTCATTGAACTCAGTGACAGGTGCTGTCAGTGTGCTGGAGATCAGCGCAGGTAATGTACCTCGCTGACAGCAGCACTTGTCATCCCCTGCAGTGACCTGGGCTGACCCATTGATGTTAGCTCAGGTCACTGCATTGCTCTCCCAGCCAATGGGGAACATCCTGCTCTTCATTGACTGGGACAGTGTGGATCGTCATGGCAACCCCTTGGATTACACCAGACCTGGATTTGTTTTTCATTCTAATAAATTGGTTAAAGAGGGAATGTTTTGGGGAGTGTTTTTTCAAATAAAAATGTGTTTGTCGTCTATTTTTTTTTATTACTGACTGGGTTGGTGATGTCGGGTATCTGATAGACGCCTGACCTCACCAACCCCAGGGCTTGATGCCAGGTGACATTACACATCTGGTATTAACCCCATATATTACCCCGTTTGCCACCGCACCAGGGCACGGGATGAGCTGGGGCGAAGCACCAGGATTGGCGCATCTAATGGATGCGCCACTTCTGGGGCGGCTGCGGCCTGCTATTTTTAGGCTGGGGAGAGTCCAATAACCATGGACCTCCCTAGTCTGAGAATATCAGGCCCCAGCTGTCTGCTTTACCTTGGCTGGTGATCCAATTTTGGGGGACTCCTACGTGTTTTTTTTTTTTAATTATTTATTTAATTTAAAATAACAGTGTGGGGTGCCCTCAGTTTTGGATTACCAGCCAAGGTGAGGTTGCCAGCTGTGGTCTGCAGGCTGCAGCCGTCTGCTTTACCCTAGCTGGCTACAAAACTAGGGGGAACCCTGTGACGGGTGTGTACAACAGAGCAAAGGATGGACGAGGCCGAGGGACGATCCAACAGGTTTATTCACAAGAACACTGGAACAGCGCACGATAAGTCCACGTAAAACAGATTCGGGGTCCTTCCCGACAATCCTCGGACCGGATAACAAAGCAATCGTCCTTACAGTAGTCCAAAGGGTTCCACACAATCCCACGGGCCGCGGATCTCCAGTCTGTAACAGTCCACACACACAGACCCCAGGATCCAGCCTCAGCTATGGATCCTAGTCCTACTCCAGCCGAGCTCCAACTAACTGCATTTAGAAACAGGAGTGAATTGTCTGAGCTCGTGGGCCCGCCCCTCAAGGGTAGGGGTCTATGCAATGGTTGGGCCCACTAGAAGATTCTAGAAGGTTGGCTCCGAGATGTCTACAGGTTTGTGTAGTTGGCATTATCCACTGCTTACGAAACAATGAGAAGTTCCCCTGGCTGTGTGGACAAGAGATAATTGCATTATGGGCCCAGAGACACAGGGGATGGGGGGAAGGTATATTACAGCAAATACAGTGAGAAGGTAAAATACATCATGACAATTATACAAAATAAATGACAGGGAAATATACATATGACATAGTATCACAGCATATACAGTTAGAGGGTAAATTACATCTTCACAAACCCTATGTCATTTTTTTTTCATTTTTTTGGCTAAATACAAAGCTAAGCACCCCTTAGTGCCACATGAAAGGCACCAAAGGGTGCTCCACTTTTTCTCCACTTTTTCTCCACTTTTTCTCCACTTTTTCTCCACTTTTTCTCCACTTTTTCTCCACTTTTTCTCCACTTTTTCTCCACTTTATCTCCATTTTTTCTCCACTTTCTCTCTACTTTTTCTCCACTTTTTCTCCACTTTTTCTCCACTTTTTCTCTCCACTTTTTCTCCACTTTTTCTCCATTTTTTTCTCCACTTTTTCTCCATTTTTTCTCCACTTTTTCTCCACTTTTTCTCCATTTTTTCTCCAATTTTTCTCCAATTTTTCTCCACTTTTTCTCCACTTTTTCTCCACTTTTTCTCCACTTTTTCTCCATTTTTTTTCTCCATTTTTTCTCCACTTTTTTCTCCACTTTTTCCTCCACTTTTTCCTCCACTTTTTCTCCACTTTTTCTCCATTTTTTTCTCCACTTTTTCTCCACTTTTTCTCCATTTTTTTCTCCACTTTTTCTCCACTTTTTCTCCACTTTTTCTCCACTTTTTCTCCATTTTTTCTCCACTTTTTCTCCACTTTTTCTCCACTTTTTCTCCACTTTTTCTCCACTTTTTCTCCATTTTTTTCTCCACTTTTTCTCCACTTTTTCTCCACTTTTTCTCCACTTTTTCTCCACTTTTTCTCCACTTTTTCTCCATTTTTTTCTCCATATTTTCTCCATTTTTTTCTCCATTTTTTCTCCACTTTTTCTCCACTTTTTCTCCACTTTTTCTCCACTTTTTCTCCATTTTTTCTCCACTTTTTCTCCACTTTTTCTCCACTTTTTCTCCACTTTTTCTCCACTTTTTCTCCACTTTTTCTCCATTTTTTTCTCCACTTTTTCTCCACTTTTTCTCCACTTTTTCTCCACTTTTTTCTCTACTTTTTCTCCACTTTTTCTCCACTTTTTCTCCATTTTTTTCTCCATTTTTTCTCCATTTTTTTCTCCATTTTTTCTCCACTTTTTCTCCACTTTTTCTCCACTTTTTCTCCACTTTTTCTCCATTTTTTTCTCCATTTTTTCTCCACTTTTTCTCCACTTTTTCTCCACTTTTTCTCCACTTTTTCTCTCCACTTTTTCTCCACTTTTTCTCCACTTTTTCTCCACTTTTTCTCCACTTTTTCTCCATTTTTTCTCCATTTTTTCTCCACTTTTTCTCCACTTTTTCTCCACTTTTTCTCCATTTTTTTCTCCACTTTTTCTCCACTTTTTCTCCACTTTTTCTCCACTTTTTTCTCTACTTTTTCTCCACTTTTTCTCCACTTTTTCTCCATTTTTTTCTCCATTTTTTCTCCATTTTTTTCTCCATTTTTTCTCCACTTTTTCTCCACTTTTTCTCCACTTTTTCTCCACTTTTTCTCCATTTTTTTCTCCATTTTTTCTCCACTTTTTCTCCACTTTTTCTCCACTTTTTCTCCACTTTTTCTCCACTTTTTCTCTCCACTTTTTCTCCACTTTTTCTCCACTTTTTCTCCACTTTTTCTCCATTTTTTCTCCATTTTTTCTCCACTTTTTCTCCACTTTTTCTCCAATTTTTCTCCACTTTTTCTCCACTTTTTCTCCACTTTTTTCTCCACTTTTTCTCCATTTTTTTTCTCCATTTTTTCTCCACTTTTTCTCCACTTTTTCCTCCACTTTTTCTCCACTTTTTCTCCATTTTTTTCTCCACTTTTTCTCCACTTTTTCTCCATTTTTTTCTCCACTTTTTCTCCACTTTTTCTCCACTTTTTCTCCACTTTTTCTCCACTTTTTCTCCACTTTTTCTCCACTTTTTCTCCACTTTTTCTCCATTTTTTTCTCCACTTTTTCTCCACTTTTTCTCCACTTTTTCTCCACTTTTTCTCCATTTTTTCTCCACTTTTTCTCCACTTTTTCTCCACTTTTTCTCCACTTTTTCTCCATTTTTTTCTCCACTTTTTCTCCACTTTTTCTCCACTTTTTCTCCACTTTTTCTCCACTTTTTCTCCATTTTTTTCTCCATATTTTCTCCATTTTTTTCTCCATTTTTTCTCCACTTTTTCTCCACTTTTTCTCCACTTTTTCTCCATTTTTTCTCCACTTTTTCTCCACTTTTTCTCCACTTTTTCTCCACTTTTTCTCCACTTTTTCTCCATTTTTTTCTCCACTTTTTCTCCACTTTTTCTCCATTTTTTTCTCCATATTTTCTCCATTTTTTTCTCCACTTTTTCTCCACTTTTTCTCCACTTTTTCTCCACTTTTCCTCCACTTTTTCTCCACTTTTTCTCCACTTTTTTCTCCACTTTTTCTCCATTCTTTTTCTATGGTCGGTCTACCCATTAGCTCTGCCATGCATACTGTAGCTCTACACCTACTGCACATGTTACTTTATGATTGACATCTCTTTCGTACCAGAGCTATCTAAGCCTACTCTGACCCCATATTTGTCATTACTATATTGTCCTTGTACTGTATTATGACATTTGTATCATGTGCTTCATTTCTTGCTGTGTTGCAATTTTTTTGCTGCATCCCAATTGTACCTCTACATATTTCGAGTTTATGTTATTGTTCTCTCACTCTTATGTGATACTGATTATTGTCATTTTTCATGATTACATGCAGATAAGTCCAATCTGACGAAGGCTCAGGCCGAAACGTCATTTGTAACTTGTTTTGGACAAAAACATATATGCTTATGAAACATTTTTTTTTTCTTAATACGGACCAATAAAGAGTGATTTTGCATTACTATCCGTTGTGACTTACTGACTCAGTCTGGGAGATTTAGAGTGCCGAGGTTACTCACTAATTTTATCTATTATTACCTCTGAGCACCTATATACCAGTGAGCAGAGCTTCCTCTACAGTAGTTCTCCTGATTAGGCATGCCCTTACCTCATGAGCAGGGCATTGCAGCTTTGGTAGCAACCATTACGACATGGACTCTGCTGCTGTGGACCCGAGAAGAGTGAGTGCAGATTCATTGCACCCACACTCCTCACATGAAGGGTCCGTACTCCTAGAAAATGGGGATACGTTCCCTGAGTGTCTCCCCCCCATATTCTAGACGGTCCAGAGTCGTTCGTCGTGGGACCCCTTTATTTTTTTTCTTACAATAAATTGGTGAAAGAGGAAATGTTTTGGGGACTGTTTTTTCAAATAAATTTCTTTTGTCGATTTTTTTTTTTTTTGTTAGTACTGACAGTTTATGATGTTGGGTATCTAATAGACGCCATGACATCACAAACTGCTGGGCTTGATCTCAGGTGACTTTACAGCTAGTATCAACCCGATTTATTACCCCGTTTGCCACTGCACCAGGGCACGGGATGAGCTGGGGTGAAGCGCCAGGATTGGCACATCTAGTGTATGCGCCACGTCTGGGGTGCCTGCGGCCTGCTATTTTTAGGCTGTGAAGGCCCAATAACTATGGACCTTCCCACCCTGAGAATACCAGACCACAGCTGTCCGCTTTACCTTGGCTGGTGATCCAATTTGGGGGGGACCCTACTTTTATTGTGTAATTATTAATTTTTATAAAATAATTATAAAAAAGAGCCTGAGGGGACCTCCACATTGGATCCCCAACCACGGTAAAGCTGCCAGCTGTGGTTTTCAGGCTACAGACGTCTGCTTTACCCTAGCTGGCTATCAAAAATGGGGGGACCCAACGTCATTTTTTTTTTTAACTATTTTTTAAATAGAAAAAATTAATGGGCTTCCCTGTATTTTGATTGCCAACCAAGGTAACGGCAGACAGATGGGGGTGGCAACCCATAGCTGTCTGCTTTATCTGCGCTGAGAATCAAAAATACCGCGGAGCGCTACGTCATTTTTTTAAAGATTTATTTTTACAGCACTGTGATGTCCAGCAATCAAAATACAGGGAAGCCCATTTTATTTTTAGTTATTTAAATAAATAATTAAAAAAAATATATATGGGCTCCCGCTGCATTTTTTGTATTGCTAGCTAAGGGTAATCCAAGCAGCTACTGGCTGCTAACCCCCAGTGCTTGGTGTTACCTTCACTGGCAATGGAAAATCCAGGGAAGCATTTTTTATTTTTTTTGCCAAAAATCTACAAAAAAAGGACGTGAGCTTCGCCATATTTTTGTATGCTAGCCAGGTATAGCAGGCAGGTGCTGGAAGAGTTGGATACAGCGCCAGAATATGGAGCGTCTATGAAAATGCCATTTTCTGAGGCGGCTGCAGACTGCAATTTGCAGCAGTGGGGCCCAGAAAGCTCAGGCCAACCTGTGCTGCGGATTCCAATCCCCAGCTGCCTAGTTGTACCTGGCTGGACACAAAATGGGGCGAAGCCTACGTCATTTGTTTTCTAATTATTTCATGAAATTCATGAAATAATATAAAAAGGGCTTCCCTTTATTTTTGGTTCCCAGCCGGGTACAAATAGGCAACTGGGGGTTGGGGGCAGCCGTACCTGCCTGCTGTACCTGGCTAGCATACAAAAATATGGCGAAGCCCACATAATTTTTTCAGGGGGCAAAAAACTTCGGCATACAGTCCTGGATGGAGTATGCTGAGCCTTGTAGTTCTGCAGCTGCTGTCTATCTGTATGGAGAAGAGCAGACAGCAGCTGCAGAACTACAAGGCTCAGCATACTCCATCCAGGACTGTATGCAGAATTTTTTTGCCCACCAAAAAAATGACGTGGGCTTCGCCATATTTTTGTATGCTAGCCAGGTACAGCAGGCAGCCACGGGCTGCCTCCAACCCCCAGTTGCCTATTTGTACCCGGCTGGGAACCAAAAATATAGGGAAGCCCGTTTTTTTTAATTATTTCACTTATTTCATGAAATAATTAAAAAACAAATGACGTGGGCTTCGCCCCATTTTTGTGTCCAGCCGGGTACAACTAGGCATCTGGGGATTAGAATCCGCAGCACAGGTTAGCTCGAGGTTTCTGGGCGCCTCTGCTGCGGATTTCAGTCCGCAGCCGTCCCAGAAAATGGCGCTCTCATAGAAGCACCATCATCTGGCGCTGTATCCAACTCTTCCAACAGCCCTGGAGCCGGGTGGCTTGTTGGGTAATCATGAGTTAATACTGGCTTTGTTTTACTAGCCAGTATTAAGCCAGAGATTCTTAATGTCAGGCACGTTTGACCCGGCCATTAAGAATCTCCAATAAGGGGTTAAAAAAAACACCACACAGAGAAAAAATACTTTAATAGAAATAAATACACAGACACATCAGAGACTCCATCTTTATTACCCCCTGTCAGCCCTCCACGATCCTGCTCTTCTGTCTTCTTTCTTTCTAGTGTAGTAGTAGTGACGATTGTAGTGAGGATGAGATGCCCCAGCCCATCATGGGCTGGGGCATCTCATCCTCACTACAATCCTCACTAGTGTAGTAGTAGTGACGATTGTAGTGAGGATGAGGTGCACCAGCCCATCATGGGCTGGGGAACCTCATCCTCAGTACAATCCTCACTACAATCGGGAAGCAGCATGCAGCCTTCACTCCGTGAGTGATCAGTGCTGGCTGTCAGCGGTAACAGCGGTAATGCTGACAGACGCGTTACCATAGCAACGGTGCTCTCGGAGCCGCGGTTAGCGGTGATGTCACCGCTAACTGCGTTGCTATGGCAACGGTGATCTCCGTTAATGACCGGCTGTGTCAGCCGGTCCCTAACGGAACGGGGAGTCGACCGTGTGCTAGAGCATGTCGCCGGTACACGGCGATACACATATGTGCACCGTGTACCGGAGAGATGCACTCGCAGGTCCTACATGACGTGTCATAGTCATGTGACCAGTCTGTAGCCAATGAGATAATAGCCACGTGACTGGTCACATGGCTATTTTGACGTCACGATAGGTCCTGCATCTCTGCTGGCAGTGCAGGTCACCGGGAGGATTCAGCGATCATCGGATTGAATAGCGGCAGGAGACAGAGTGCAGAAGGGATCGCGAGGACCGGTAAATGTTATGGCAATGTTTATTAACTGTTTGTGTACATTTATAATGCATTTTTATGTGTTTGTGATTGCCTCCCATTATAGCCTATACGTTCGAGTTTGGTTCGTCGAACGTTCGACGAACCGAACTCGAATGGGACCCCCGTTCGGCGAACCGACCTCGAGCCGAAAGAGGACCGGTTCGCTCATCTCTACTTACTGGTCCAAGTATCAGTGGTGAAATGCACCCGTTCACACACAGAGTTTCTCAAGGAAGCGGTAATGTTGTGTGCGACATGCTGGTGTAGCTCAGGCACACCTTTCTTAGAGAAGTAGTGGCGACTGGACATCTGGTACTGGGGCACTGCGACGGACATAAGGTCTATGTGTGTCCACCAGGTGGAAAGGCAGCATTTCGGTAGCCAAAAGCTTACAGAGGGATAAAGTCAACCTCTTAGCTTTGTCATGGGTCGTAGGAAATGGCCTTTTATTTGTCCACATCTGAGGGACAGAGATCTGGCTGCTGTGTGGAGACGGTGGTGAGTAGGGTGTCCCTGGAAAAATACAGGTTTGTGAGGAAAGTGCAGGCGTAGACATGATATTGCCTTCATCCAACGTTGGTACTATCGATGTCTGAGAGAGCTGTACACACGCACTTTTTTCACCTTCCAAATTAACTGATGACCTACCAAGCAAACTGCCTGTTGTGGTTACAGTGGTGGAAGGTGTGCGTGGAAAACCAGGTGTGACAGCTGTCCCCACAGCAATAGAAGATGAAGAGTGCATGGATGCACTGGAAGGGGCAGGCGGTGGTTGGCCTACTACGCTAGGCCGCATTGCGGCACAGTGAGCTTCCCATTGGGAATTATGCTTGGTATTCATGTGATGATTCATGGAAAAAGTTGTCAAACTGGTGAGCTTTTTGCCTCTACTTATAGATTCCCGACAAATTTTACAGATCACATGATTTGGGAGATCCTTTGCAAGGTCAAAAAAGGACCAGGCTAGCCAAGGCTTAGAGGACATGCGACCTGCAGAGCCACCCCGTCTTGTGCTCAGAGGCACAGTGGTGGCTGAGGATGTAGTTGGAGACGTGCTACCAGTACTCCGACTCTGTCCAGGAAGGTGCAAGGTAACTTCGTCGTCAGTTGCATCCTCTTCCACCGCCTCTGTTGACCTCCTCAAGTGCCTGACTGTGGGTTGACAGTAAGTGGGATCTAGAACTTCATCATCAAGCGTTGTGTTTGCACTTCCCTCACCCTCAGACCTGGCCTCTTCCTGCCCTGACCGAATATTTAAGTTGTCATCCCAAATTGGTCTGCGTCTCATTGTCATCAGTATGTTCCTCATACATACATACATACATCATGTTATGGTACACCATACTGTGCAGGGCGGGTGGAGACTTGATAGCTGGGAGAAAGAAATTGTGATTGAGATGACAACTCAGAGGACTGTTTTTTTTTTTTATGTGGTAGTTGAGGTGGAGGAGAGGGGACTTGTTGGAGCACTTGAGATCCATTCAAGCATGTTCTTTTTTTGTGCATCATCTACCTTTCTTACAGTTGTTCGGGTCCGTAAAAAAGGGAGCACATCGGATTGTCCACGGAAAGTAGTAGACATCTTTCTTTTGCTGGAAGATGCTGAAAGGGGGGAGAAAAGGCGCAAATAGGGTTTTACCCGGTATTAACCGTGTAAGGATGTAGAAAGATACACTCACCTGGAGCGGTTGTGCCAGTCACAACCCCTTGTAAAGCATATGAGTGTCCGCGTGGTTCCAGCAGCAGCCCCGTGAAGACTTAGTGAAAAAAAGACATATATATATATATATATATATGTGAGAATCGGGTTTTAGCCGCGCTAAGAAACCACTGTTGCCAGGATGTAGTTTATATTGAAAAACTCTTTCTTTATTACAGCATCCAACGCGTTTCAGAGACATAAGCCGTCTCCTTCTTCAGGGAAAAAGAGAATACATGCATAGTACACAGGCCAGTTACTTATAGAGGAGTTCAATACGCCATGCTACCAGCTATGACGTCAATGCTCTCATGGTAACGGAGTGACTCATAGACACGTGAAAAATACAGAGGAGGAGTATTTGTTACTGAGTACAAAGCATATAACGGAGCATTGAAGGAAATAAATATATAATAAATAAAATATAAATGTAAATGTAACATGGATTTTTAAAAATGGGAGAACATTGACCCAAAAATATACATGAAAATGTGTGCTGTTTGGTTTTTCAGAGCGCATCCATATGATGACAGGTGCATGTGCTTATTGTGATTCTCGAACTCAAAAAGTTCACTCTGTTGAGTACTGAGTGATTAGTGCACATCCATGTCTCTGACCATTATTTATTTGTAAGGGAAAGAAATATTTCTGAATTCATTGATTCTGTGGAGAGTGTGCACCACGTCCAAGAACCAGAAGCTCAAAGTGCCAGAGGAATTCCTGGAAAGCAAAGGTACGTGAAGGGCGCTTGTGCAAAGACACAGAGCAAGTTCCCAATGAGAGCAAGGGGTGAAATAAGTTCAGACTGTGGGAACTAAAGGAGTGCGCATGCGGGAAAACACAGTGAAAGTGACACAGAGTAGCGGAGCCTGAGAAAAAGACAGGCTTCGCTTCAGTTTACAAGGACAAAGTATACACTGCTGCAAATTAAAACACATACAAATGTTTTAATTGCCCAAACAAAGGAGATAAATAATCCACTAAATTGTTCAAGACATGCCAGATGTGTATATTATATGTGATCCCCGAACTCAAGAAGTTTGAGCACTGGGTTATATGACAGGGGTTAGTGAACATCCGTTCCTCTAAAGGCTGACCGATTAAAGAGTGAGTTAGTTTTAGGGGATTACTATATGTGTCACAGTGAGGAGCTGATAAGGAAGAGTGCAATTTGCTCGTGTTATCTACTTGAAGGGAGAAAAGCCGTGTATTCAAAGAGACCAGTTGTAAAACACTGAATTAACTATCCATGGAAATAGAACAAAGCAAGTTCAAGTCATAGGGACCAGAAGAAAGTGCATGTGTGGATGCACAAAAACCAAAGCAAAACGGTACAGCAGAATTTTTTTTTTTTTTTTTTTGGAAAAATCGGTACAGAAAAATAATGAATTGAAAATATATGAAACAGAGATTACTTGTCTGGGTTATCAGAGTCGTGGAAAAAGAAATGTCTCACATAGTAATTACAAATTTGTAAAAAGGATTATGCCTGTAATGCATAGAAACGCGCTAGGATAAACCTTTAAAAATTATGAATAAAAATTATGAATAAAAATTATATGGACCATTAAAAATATATATGGTCCAAAAATATTGATATTATTATTATTATCAATATTAATACTGACCATAAAAACATTAAAAACAATAAAAAATAAAAAATAAAAAATAAAAAATAAAAAATAAAAAATAAAAAATAAAAAATAAAAAATAATAATAATAATTTTTTATTTTTTTTTTATTTTTTTTTTTATTTTTTATTTTTTATTGTTTTTAATGTTTTTATGGTCAGTATTAATATTGATAATAATAATAATATCAATATTTTTGGACCATATATATTTTTAATGGTCCATATAATTTTTATTCATAATTTTTATTCATAATTTTTAAAGGTTTATCCTAGCGCGTTTCTATGCATTACAGGCATAATCCTTTTTACAAATTTGTAATTACTATGTGAGACATTTCTTTTTCCACGACTCTGATAACCCAGACAAGTAATCTCTGTTTCATATATTTTCAATTCATTATTTTTCTGTACCGATTTTTCCAAAAAAAAAAAAAAAAAAAATTCTGCTGTACCGTTTTGCTTTGGTTTTTGTGCATCCACACATGCACTTTCTTCTGGTCCCTATGACTTGAACTTGCTTTGTTCTATTTCCATGGATAGTTAATTCAGTGTTTTACAACTGGTCTCTTTGAATACACGGCTTTTCTCCCTTCAAGTAGATAACACGAGCAAATTGCACTCTTCCTTATCAGCTCCTCACTGTGACACATATAGTAATCCCCTAAAACTAACTCACTCTTTAATCGGTCAGCCTTTAGAGGAACGATGTTCACTAACCCCTGTCATATAACCCAGTGCTCAAACTTCTTGAGTTCGGGGATCACATATAATATACACATCTGGCATGTCTTGAACAATTTAGTGGATTATTTATCTCCTTTGTTTGGGCAATTAAAACATTTGTATGTGTTTTAATTTGCAGCAGTGTATACTTTGTCCTTGTAAACTGAAGCGAAGCCTGTCTTTTTCTCAGGCTCCGCTACTCTGTGTCACTTTCACTGTGTTTTCCCGCATGCGCACTCCTTTAGTTCCCACAGTCTGAACTTATTTCACCCCTTGCTCTCATTGGGAACTTGCTCTGTGTCTTTGCACAAGCGCCCTTCACGTACCTTTGCTTTCCAGGAATTCCTCTGGCACTTTGAGCTTCTGGTTCTTGGACGTGGTGCACACTCTCCACAGAATCAATGAATTCAGAAATATTTCTTTCCCTTACAAATAAATAATGGTCAGAGACATGGATGTGCACTAATCACTCAGTACTCAACAGAGTGAACTTTTTGAGTTCGAGAATCACAATAAGCACATGCACCTGTCATCATATGGATGCGCTCTGAAAAACCAAACAGCACACATTTTCATGTATATTTTTGGGTCAATGTTCTCCCATTTTTAAAAATCCATGTTACATTTACATTTATATTTTATTTATTATATATTTATTTCCTTCAATGCTCCGTTATATGCTTTGTACTCAGTAACAAATACTCCTCCTCTGTATTTTTCACGTGTCTATGAGTCACTCCGTTACCATGAGAGCATTGACGTCATAGCTGGTAGCATGGCGTATTGAACTCCTCTATAAGTAACTGGCCTGTGTACTATGCATGTATTCTCTTTTTCCCTGAAGAAGGAGACGGCTTATGTCTCTGAAACGCGTTGGATGCTGTAATAAAGAAAGAGTTTTTCAATATAAACTACATCCTGGCAACAGTGGTTTCTTAGCGCGGCTAAAACCCGATTCTCACATATATATATATATATATATATGTCTTTTTTTGCTGGAAGATGGCTTATCTTCAGCCGATGTTAATGTAGCTTTGCCACCTTCCCTACGGACACAAACTTTTTTTCCTTTTCCAACACGCATGTTCCCCTTTCCACTTGCATCTGTCCTTTGGCCACTCATTTTGTTAGCTACAAGATTAGTCACTTAAAATGTGGTAGCTAAAATTGAGAGGTGGTGTAGATTGCAGAGGTGGTCTAACTTTATTGACAGCTGAAGAACCAACACTGACTATCCCTGACAATGCAACTATGGCCCTAAAACTGGCAGCACTGTTTGCTATCAAAATAGCGTAGCAAAATGTGCATGAGAGTTTAATGCAGAGGTGCTGGGAAATGCTTGGCACCGGTGGGACACAAAATTAGTATAGCAGCCACTGTTTGGATGCCACTTATGTTCAGCACTGTTTGCTATAAAAATAGCGTAGCAAAATGTGCATCAGGGTTTAATGCAGAGGTGCTGGAAAATGCATGGCACTGGTGGGACACAAAATTAGTATAGCAGCCACTTTTTGGATGCCACTTATGTTCAGCACTGTTTGCTATAAAAATAGCGTAGCAAAATGTGCATGAGGGTTAATGCAGAGGTGCTGGAAAATGCTTGGCACCAGTGGGACACAAAATTACTATAGCAGCCACTTTTTGGATGCCACTAAGTTTCAGCACTGTTTGCTTTAAAAATAGTGTGGCAAAAGTGGGCAGGTGGGTACAGTGGCCGGGTTCTCTGGGTCAGTGGACATGAAAGGAAGCCTCACTTTCTATCCCTCCTAATGGTAAAATGCAGCAAGGAATTCCCTGAGCTTAGGTACACAGACGCTGTTATCTGAAGCTGTGTACAACGTTTCCACGGACCTGACTGTCACCTATGGCTCTGAGCCCGAGAAAATGAGCCCTGAAAAGGGCTGAAATAAACTTCTGTCCCTAATCTGTAGAGCGCTGTGTGTATAGCGTACAAAGCAGGAGCGGCGCCAGGAGCTGCGTGAGCGGTGACTGTCACCTACACGCAGAAAGCAGATAATGGCGCCGTGAGTGAAAATGGCCATATTTATAATGCAAGGACATGTGACATGGACAGCCTATGACACATGCCCTTGCTTGTCTGGCAAAAAAGACCACTTAGCTGTGTGTGTGTTTGGAATTGGCTGACATGCTGGCCCGCCCCACTGCACACGAGCTTAGGGAAAAAAAAAAAAAATGGCGATCGCCATTATCTTAGCAGCACTGATCTAAACGCGCCGCCCCCGCACACTATACACTAAAATTAGATAATAGTGTGAATCACGGAGTGACTCACACTATTACAGTGAAAAGCCACTTAGTAACTAGCTAGGCTTTTTGCTGATCGAACCGTTCTCGAACGTAACTCGAGCTATCGAGCTATCAGCATAAAGCTCGCGTTCGATCTCGAGCACCCCCAAAATCACTCGAACATGAAATTAGCGAACCTTGTTATCCCCCAGGCAGACAGCCTACATTGCTGCTGTCAGCCGCAGTCAGAGTGCAAAGATTGCAAATGCAGGTAACGTGCTGCCTTCTGGACCCTTATCATCAAGAAGGATAACAGAACTTGTTACAGACCCAAAGCAGGTCCCACACGGTTCCGTAAAGTTGGGCCCTTAACGCCACTTTTGGCTGCCCTCAGTCAAGAGTTTCAGGTGGCTCTGTACTCAGATGCCAGTCTAGAGCCATTCAGTGACCTTACTCACACGTTGTGTATTTGTATGCGTCCTGCGTCCCAAGCACAATCCCTCTCTCTTTCCTACTCACTGATCAGCTGCACGGCTGTCACAAAGCTCCAGAGGCTTTTCCTCTTTTGAAAATGGCTGCCGCTCATTATTTAATCTTGTATTCCCTGCTTTCCCCGCCCACTGGTGCTCATAATTGGTTGCATCAGACACGCCCCCACGCTGAGTGACAGCTGTCTCACTGCAACCAATCACAGACGCCGGAGGGCGGGTCTCTATCGTGCAGTAAAAAAAATAAATAATTAAAAAAAAAAAAAACAAACTGTGGTCCCCTCCAATTTTGATACCAGCAAAGATAAAGCCACAAGGCTGGAGGCTGGTATTGTCAGGATGGGGAGTGCCACGTTATGGGGAGCCCACCACCCTAACAATATCAGCCAGTAGCCACCGGGAATTGCCGCATCCATTAGATGCGACAATCCCAGGACTCTACCCGGCTCATCCCGAATTGCCCTGGTGCGGTGGAAATTGGGGTAATAAGGAGTTAAATTGCAGCTTAGAGCTGCCACTAAGTCCTAGGTTAATCATGGCAGGCGAGATACCTATCATGATTAATCTGTAGTGAAAGTAAATAAACACACACAACGAAAAATCCTTTATTTGGAATAAAAGACAAACCCCCCCCTCATTTACCACTTTATTAATCTCCAAACACCCATCCATGTCCGAAGTAATCCATATGACGCTTTCAGCTCTGCTACATGAAGCTGACAGGGAGCGCCGTAGAACACGATCTCTCTGTTAGAGTTGAGCGCTGTTCGTGGTTCGCTAGTTCGAGGTTCGAGTTATTTTGGGGGGTGTTCTAGATACAACTAGAACTCGAGCTTTTTGCTAAAAGTTCAGCAGTTCGAGTTACGTTCGAGAACGGTTTGATCAGCAAAAGCGTGGCTTTTTACAGCTACAGTGTGCAGGGAGCCATCACTGGCAGCCTGAGGTAAGCTGGTAACCAAGATAGATATCGGGTATCCAAGCAAAGCGCTTTGGTTAGTAACCCGATATTTACCCTGGTTACATGTGCAGGGAGCCGACACTTCCCCACTGGGCTCCGCCCCCCTTTTGCACTCGGCATGTACACACACACACTCACACTCACCTGTCCCCTGCCATGCAGTCCCCGACACTGACGTCTTCAGCGCCACATGGCCCTGCTAGGATCCACCCACTTCGCACTCCACTGCCTGCACACATGGCCCCGCTAGGCTCCATCCACTTCGCACCCTGCCGCCCGCACACATAGCCCCGCTAGGCTCCACCCACTTTGCACTCCGCCGCCCGCACACATGGCCCCGCTAGACTACACCCACTTTGCACTCCGCCCGCACACATGGCCCCGCTTGGCTCCACCCACCTCGCACGCTGCACACATTCCCCGCTCGGCTTACCTGCAGTGATGAAGTCCTACCCTCCCGACCTCAGCGCTGTCACTGTCCTCCATGGCCGCCGCTTCACATCTCATCTCGCTGTGGAGCCGAGACTGTCACTAGCGGTGACCTCACAGGCTCCCGCGATACTTGGCTGTGAAGGCAGCGGTCATTGAAGTCAGTGCCCTGCAGTGACCTTGGCTGACCCATTGATGTTAGCTCAGGTCACTGCACTGCTCTCCCAGCCAACGGGGAACATCTTGCTCTTCATTGACTGGGACAGTGTGGATCGTCATGGCAACCCCTTGGATTACACCAGACCTGGATTTGTTTTTCTTTCTAAAAAATTGGTGAAAGAGGGAATGTGTTGAAGGGTGTTTTTTCAAATAAAAATGTGTTTGTCGTCTATTTTTTTTTTTATTACTGACTGGGTTGGTGATGTCGGGTATCTGATAGACGCCTGACATCACCAACCCCAGGGCTTCATGCCAGGTGACATTACACATCTGGAATTAACCCCATATATTACCCCGTTTGCCACCACACCAGGGCACGGGATGAGCTGGGGCGAAGCACCAGGGTTTGCGCATCTAATGGATGCGCCACTTCTGGGGTGGCTGCGACCTGCTATTTTTAGGCTGGGGACAGTCCAATAACCATGGACCTCCATGGTCTGAGAATATCAGACCCCAGCTGTTTGCTTTACCTTGGCTGGTGATCCAATTTTAGGGGTTTTTTTTTTAATTATTTATTTTAAAATAACAGCGTAGGGTGCCCTCAGTTTTGGATTACCAGCCAAGGTGAAGCTGCCAGCTGTGGTCTGCAGGCTGCAGCCGTCTGGTTTACCCTAGCTGGCTATCAAAAATAGGGGGAACCCCACGTCATTTTTTTTTAAATTAATTTTTTTTTGGTAAATACAAGGTTAAGCACCCCTTAGTGCCACATGAAAGGCACTAAAGGGTGCAAAAATACAAAATGCAGGAGAGTGGGACATAATGTGTCTTTCTGCCATTATAATGACAGAAAAGACTTATATGAAGTGTACAGGCACAAGAAAATCCCCAGAGCGCTCTACGCTGTGAAAGGCAGTAGAAAATGGCACTGGAGTGAACATGTGACTGCCTCATGTAGGCTGAAGCTATGGATCCTGGGTAAATTTATGTATTTTCCCTCCCTCAGTTTTTTTGCAGTAGGCAAAAAAACCGGAAGGCACATGGATGACAATCGGATGACATACGGACCGTATACGGAACGGAAACGGATGTCACACGGATGCACCCGTGAAAAAAACGGACCATTTCTTGCGGACCGCAAAAACGTATCGGTCGTGTGACTTTAGCCTTATTCTAATCTGCCGTTTATAAACAGCAGGCAGAAATAAGTGAATAGCGCCCCCCAGCGTCAGAAAATCTCCGGGGTTTCAGGGGCAGCTGAGACTTTGGAGATCATGATTCAGGCCGGTTTTTCTGATCCCCGTATACTAATGATCATGTTACAGTAAATGACAGCGCCGGTAAAAAATTATTTATCTCCCATCTGGCATGAACAAACATGTCAGATGGGAGATAAATCTCCTCCCTGGTCCCCTCCGGTCCCCCGGTGTCGCCAAAGTGACCCCTCCGACCCCCTCCTGGAAATCCAAGATGCCGCGCACACAGCAGCGCGCCGGTCGCATTCACCTTACTCCTCTGATTTCTGTCGCATGTGCCATGACACATGTGACAGAAAACTCCTCCTCAGGCCCTGCCAGGTCACCCCCTATAACCACACCGGTGTTCCCCGGTGTCCCACGGTACCTGTGCAGCGTTGATCCCCTGCGGCCCCCTCCTTCACAATAGACGCTGCTGCATGCATAGAGCGGCTGTCAGCTCAGCTTCCTGTGTTCAGACACAGTGAGTGGCGGTAACCATGCATCTGTAAGCTACTGCAATGCCCTGCTCATGAGGTAAGGAACATAGTTGATCAAGAGAGCTATACTACATTTCCAAATGGAGGCATTTGATTTTATAGTTGCCCTGCTGAACGACTACCAAACATGAGAGTCCGTTATACGCCACACAACAACATGTCTAAATAGCGAGCTCTGTTTAGTAATCATTCAGCTGGTTAACTGGACTTAAAGGGGTATTCCATCTCCAAGATCCTATCCCCAATATATAGTAGGTGGAATAGCAATAATATCAGCAAATACCAATATTTGGAAATGTAGAATAGTTCTCCTGATTAGGCATGCCCTTACCTCATGAGCAGGGCATTGCAGCTTTGGTAGCAACACTTACGACATGGACTCTGCTGCTGTGGACCCGGGGAGAGTGGATGCAGATTCATTGCACCCACACTCCTCACATGAAGGGTCTGCACTCCTAGAAAATGGGGGATACGTTCCCTGAGCGTGTCCCCCCATATTCTAGATGGTCCAGAGTCATCGTGAGACCCCCTTATTTCTTTTCCTTACAATAAAATGGTGAAAGAGGGAATGTTTTGGGGAGTGTCTTTTCAAATAAAAATTTTTTTGTCTATTTTTTTGTTAGTACTGACAGTTTGTGATGTCGGGTATCTGATAGACGCCATGACATCACAAATTGCTGGGCTTGGTGTCAGGTGACTTTACAGCTAGTATCAACCCCATTTATTACCCCGTTTGCCACTGCACCAGGGCACGGAATGAGCTAGGGTGAAGCGCCAGGATTGGCGCATCTAATGGATGCAACACTTCTGGGGTGCCTGCGGCCTGCTATTTTTAGGCTGTGAAGGGCCAATAATTATGGACCTTCCCACCCTGAGAATACCAGACCACAGCTGTCAGCTTTTCCTTGGCTGGTGATCCAATTTGGGGGGGACCCTACTTTTTTTTTGTAATTATTAATATTTATAAAATAATTATAAAAAAAGAGCCTGGGGTGACCTCCACATTGGATCCCCAACCACGGTAAAGCTGCCAGCTGTGGTTTTCAGGTTACAGCCTTCTGCTTTACCCTAGCTGGCTATCAAAAATGGGGGGACCCAACGTCATTTTTTTTTTAACAATTTTTTTAAATAAAAAAAAATTAATGGGCTTCCCTGTATTTTGATTGCCAGCCAAGGTAACGCCAGGCAGATGGGGGTTGCCTGCTTTACCTGCTTTATCTGCTTTATCTGGGCTGAGAATCAAAAATACCGCAGAGCACTACGTCATTTTTTTTAAAGATTTATTTTTACAGCACTGTGATGTCAGGCAATCAAAATACAGGGAAGCCCTTTTTGTTTTTAGTTATTTAAATAAATAATTAAGAAAAATATATATGGGCTCCCGCTGCATTTTCTGTATTGCTAGGGTAATCCAAGCAGCTACTGGCTGCCAACCCCCACTGCTTAGTGTTACCTTCACTGGCAATGGAAAATCCAGGGAGGCATTTTTTATTTTTTTGCCAAACAACTACAAAAAAAATTACGTGAGCTTCGCCATATTTTTGTATGCTAGCCAGGTACAGCAGGCAGGTACGGCTGCCCCCAACCCCCAGCTGCCTATTTGTACCCGGCTGGGAACTAAAAATATAGGGAAGCCCTTTTTTTAATTATTTCCCTTATTTCATGAAATAATTTAAAAAAAAAACGACGTGGGCTTCGCCTCATTTTTGTGTTCAGCCAGGTACAACTAGGCAGCTGCAAATTGCAATCCACAGCCACCCCAGAAAATGACGCTTTCATAGAAGCGTCATCATCTGGTGCTGTATCCAACTCTTCCAGCAGCCCTGAAGCCAGGTGGCTTGCTGGGTAATCATGAGTTAATACCAGCTTTGTTTTACTAGCTAGTATTAAGTCAGAGATTCTTCAGGCAGGTTTGACCCAGCCATTAAGAATCTCCAATAAAGGGTTAAAAAAGACACCACACAGAGAAAAAATACTTTAATAGAAATAAATACACAGACACACTTAGAGACTCCATGTTTATTACTCCCTCTTATCCCTCCACGATCCATGCTCTTCTGTCTTTCTCCTTCAGGCAATGCAGCTCAGCTACATGAGCAGCACAGCATGTGAGAAAGACGCTGCTGCTCCCCGTGCAGTCTTCACTCCGTGAGTGATCAGTGCTGCTGGCTGTTACCGCTGACAGACGGGTTGCCATAGCAACGGTGCTCTGATCACATGACTCCCGGTGCCACTGTTAGCTGTGACGTCACCGCTAACAAGCGCGCTGCTATGGCAACGGTGATCTCCGTTATTGACCGGCTGTGTCAGCTGGTCCCTAACGGAACGGGGAAGCAGAACGGGGAGTCGACCATGTGCCAGAGCATGTCGCCAGTACACGGCGATACACAAACGTGCACCGTGTACCGGAGAGATGCAATGACAGGACCTAGAATGATGTCAAAGCCATGTGACCAGTCTGTAGCCAATGAGATAATAGACACGTGACTGGTCACATGGCTATTTTGACGTCACGATAGGTCTTGCATCACTGCTGGTTACCGGGAGGACGCAGCAATTACCGATGGAAAAGCGGAGGGAGACAGAGTGCAGGACGCATCGTGGGCACCGGTAAGTGTTATGGCAATGTTTATTAACTGTATGTGTACATTTATAATGTGTTTTTATGTGTTTGTGATTGCCTTCCATTGTTTCCTATGGGGTTCGAGTGGTTCATCGAACCGGTTCCTCCGGTGACCTCCGTTCGACGAACCAAGCTCAAGCCGAACCGCGACCGGTTCGCTCATCTCTACTCTCTGTGTCAGCTCCACGCAGCAACTGAAGTGAGCTGCGCTGTCACCGGAGACTTCACTTAGGTAGTGACTGTGTATGCGGGGATGATGGAGGCCGGTGTGTGCGGGGATGGAGAGGGCCGGTGTGTGCGGGGATGATGGAGGCCGGTGTGTGCAGGGATGACGGGGGCCGGTGTGTGCGGGGATGGTGGGGGCCGGTGTGTGCAGGGATGACGAGGGCCAGTGTGTGCGGGATGATGGAGGCCAGTGTTTGCGGGTATGATGGGGGCCGGTGTGTGCGGGCGGGGATGATGGGAGCCGGTGTGTGCGGGGATGACGGGGGCCGGTGTGTGCGGGGATGACAGGGGCCGGTGTTTGCGGGGCTGATGGGGGCCAGAGTGTGCGGGGATGATGGAGGCCAGTGTGTGCGGGGATGATGGAGACCGGTGTGTGCGGGAATCATGGGGGCCGGTGTGTGCGAGGATGATGGAGACCGGTGTGTGCGGGGATGATAGAGGCCAGTGTGTGCGGGGATGATGGGGGCATTGTGTGCGGGGATGATGGAGGCCGGTATGTGCGGGAATGACGGGGGCCGGTGTGTGAGGGGATGATGAAGGCCGGTAACTGCAGTGATGGCACCGCTGATCGCAGCTCACTTCAGTCACTCAGGGGATTTGCGGTCACTGGTGCATCCTTCACCGGTGACCGCAAATCAGGCTGCGACACAGACAGAGCCGCAGGATGACAATGAAGTTGGGTGAAGTTCATCCGAGTTCATTCTCATCGCGCGACTGTCTGTGTCTGCTGTCAGCGGGCATGGAGCCGAGCTGAATGGCAGAGCAAGCATCCAGCGCGCACACATTTTGCATCAATTCTGCAGTCACAATACTTTCACATGTGCTGCCAAATCGCTGCAGAATTATACGCATGGACACTACGCGATATGCACAATGTTAATAATAATATCCAAATTCAGTGTACAGTGTGAGGGGGGCGGGGTTCCTGAAATAATGGCGATCTCCATTTTTTTTTCCAAACCGCGCTTACAGTGGGGCGGTGCAGGCTGTCAGCCAATCACAGACACACACAGAAAAGTGCATTTTTGCACACAAGCAAGGGCATGTGTCATTGGCTGTGTATGTCACATGTCCTTGCCCTATAAGGACGTCTGAGTAGTTTCACTTTTGGACACCGTAGAAGGAGTTTACTTTGTGTATACGTACTTCATACTAGAACTGTCTCATCTGGATCGATCCGTGCACCTCCTGATTTGTCCTGTGGCTTCTATGCTGGTAAAATGAATAGTGATGAGCGAGTACTAAAAAGCTCGGGTGCTCGAGGCTCGGGCCGAGCATCCCAAGATACTCGTGTACTCGGCCCGAGCACTGAGCCCAATGTTATCCTATGGGAGACCCGAGTATTTTTGTGAAATGACCCCCCGGCAGCATGTAGAAACCCTAAAAATGGCAAAAAAGTCTCAGAAGAGTGCTCAAATGACATGGCAATAGCATGGGGAAGACCCCTTGAAGCATTTATCACTCAAAAGTCACAGCTGTGAACAATTTTGTCCGCGTTTTACGCCATTTTTACGGACTCACCAGAAAACCTTCCAAAATGACACCAAAATGAATTTTCATGGCGGAAATGTTAAGGGCACATACCCAATAGTGAGATAGAGCTAATGTATGTTACTTTTTGAGATCAATACATGAAAGATTTTACGTAAAACATTGTGTGGCACTCCGATGTCCCTGAAAAGAGACGTACATAAAGGCCTCTGAGTCTAATGTGCCCATTTTGAGGAACTGAATCTTTGTAGTATTTTCCTTTGCCAGGGCAGTCCAAAATTGTGAGGTTCACCAATGACCCTGCATACAGACGTGCATGAGGGCCTGTAAACCTGAAGTGCCTATTGGAAGGAAGTGGGTCTATTGTAGTATAGCCCTTAGGCAGGGCAGCCAAAAATTGGGAGGCTCCACGTTGTCCCTGGATAGAGACGTGCATGAGGGCCTGTAAACCTGAAGTGCCCATTGGAAGGAAGTGGGTCTATTGTAGTATAGCCCTTAGGCAGGGCAGCCAAAAATTGGGAGGCTCCACGTTGTCCCTGGATAGAGACGTGCATGAGGGCCTGTAAACCTGAAGTGCCCATTGGAAGGAAGTGGGTCTATTGTAGTATAGCCCTTAGGCAGGGCAGCCAAAAATTGGGAGGTTCCACGTTGTCCCTGGATAGAGACGTGCATGAGGGCCTGTAAGCCTGAAGTGCCCATTGGAAGGAAGTGGGTCTATTGTAGTATAGCCCTTAGGCAGGGCAGCCAAAAATTGGGAGGCTCCACGTTGTCCCTGGATAGAGACGTGCATGAGGGCCTGTAAACCTGAAGTGCCCATTGGAAGGAAGTGGGTCTATTGTAGTATAGCCCTTAGGCAGGGCAGCCAAAAATTGGGAGGCTCCACGTTGTCCCTGGATAGAGACGTGCATAAGGGCCTGTAAACCTGAAGTGCCCATTGGAAGGAAGTGGGTCTATTGTAGTATAGCCCTTAGGCAGGGCAGCCAAAAATTGGGAGGCTCCACGTTGTCCCTGGATAGAGACGTGCATGAGGGCCTGTAAACCTGAAGTGCCCATTGGAAGGAAGTGGGTCTATTGTAGTATAGCCCTTAGGCAGGGCAGCCAAAAATTGGGAGGCTCCACGTTGTCCCTGGATAGAGACGTGCATGAGGGCCTGTAAACCTGAAGTGCCCATTGGAAGGAAGTGGGTCTATTGTAGTATAGCCCTTAGGCAGGGCAGCTAAAAATTGGGAGGCTCCACGTTGTCCCTGGATAGAGACGTGCATGAGGGCCTGTAAACCTGAAGTGCCCATTGGAAAAAAGTGGGTCTATTGTAGTATAGCCCTTGAGCAGGGCAGCCAAAAATTGGGAGGCTCCACGTTGTCCCTGGATAGAGACGTGCATGAGGGCCTGTAAACCTGAAGTGCCTATTGGAAGGAAGTGGGTCTATTGTAGTATAGCCCTTAGGCAGGGCAGCCAAAAATTGGGAGGCTCCACGTTGTCCCTGGATAGAGACGTGCATGAGGGCCTGTAAACCTGAAGTGCCCATTGGAAGGAAGTGGGTCTATTGTAGTATAGCCCTTAGGCAGGGCAGCCAAAAATTGGGAGGCTCCACGTTGTCCCTGGATAGAGACGTGCATGAGGGCCTGTAAACCTGAAGTGCCCATTGGAAAAAAGTGGGTCTATTGTAGTATAGCCCTTGAGCAGGGCAGCCAAAAATTGGGAGGCTCCACGTTGTCCCTGGATAGAGACGTGCATGAGGGCCTGTAAACCTGAAGTGCCCATTGGAAGGAAGTGGGTCTATTGTAGTATAGCCCTTAGGCAGGGCAGCCAAAAATTGGGAGGCTCCACGTTGTCCCTGGATAGAGACGTACATGAGGGCCTGTAAACCTGAAGTGCCCATTTGAAGGAAGTGGGTCTATTGTAGTATAGCCCTTAGGCAGGGCAGCCAAAAATTGGGAGGCTCCACGTTGTCCCTGGATAGAGACGTGCATGAGGGCCTGTAAACCTGAAGTGCCCATTGGAAGGAAGTGGGTCTATTGTAGTATAGCCCTTAGGCAGGGCAGCCAAAAATTGGGAGGCTCCACGTTGTCCCTGGATAGAGACGTGCATGAGGGCCTGTAAACCTGAAGTGCCCATTGGAAGGAAGTGGGTCTATTGTAGTATAGCCCTTAGGCAGGGCAGCCAAAAATTGGGAGGCTCCACGTTGTCCCTGGATAGAGACGTGCATGAGGGCCTGTAAACCTGAAGTGTCCATTGTCAGGAAGTGGGTGTATTATAGTATAGCCCTTTGGCAGGGCAGCCAAAAATTGGGATGTTCCACGTTGTCCCTGGATAGAGACGTGCATGAGGGCCTAAAAACATTGTTCCCATTGCAAAGGAGCGGGTCTCCTGTCGTTGTAATGTCCATTCTGCAAAGAATGGGCGAAAAAATTTACCACTGGGGGTATACCTGAAACAAAGGCCTAACTCTTGTAACGGTCATCATGGTGGCGCATGAGGAGAAGGAGTAGCAGTCCAGCGATTATCCAAAGTCCAGAAGTGTGTACCCATGGGTGACTGGAGGTACATGGCAAATTCCCGTTACAAACTTTAAATTCCGCTCTCATTTGCTGGTGGTGTGGTGAAGTCTGGCCCAATCCAACCCTTGTTCATCTTGATCAGAGTCAGCCTATCAGCATTTTCAGTTGACAGGCGGGTGCGTTTATCTGTAATGATTCCACCTGCGGCACTAAAAACACGCTCTGACAAAACGCTAGCGGCAGGGCAGGCCAGGACTTCCAAGGCGTAGAGAGCCAATTCATGCCACGTGTCCACCTTGGATACCCAATAATTGTAAGGCACAGAGGAATGTCGGAGTACAGTTGTTCGATCTGCAAGGTACTCCTTGAGCATCTGGGCAAACTTAGGATTTCTTGTGGCACTACCCCGCACCTCAGGGGCTGTGGTACGTGAGGGGCTGAGAAAACTGTCCCACATCTTAAAGACTGTTCCCCTACCTCTGGCGGATTGGACTTGTGCCTCTCTCGGCTGTACGCCTTGGTTGTCCACTGATTCCTGACCTATGCCGCTAGCGTTTTGTGAGGGGAATGCTTTGCCTACTTCCGTGACTATGGCCTTCCGGAACTGCTGCATTTTGGTTGACCTCTCCGCCTCAGGAATAAGAGACATAAAGTTCTCCTTGTAGCGTGGGTCTAAAAGTGTTACCAACCAGTAATGATTGTCGGCCAAGATGTTCTTAACGCGAGGGTCACGAGACAGGCAGCTTACCATAAAGTCAGCCATGTGCGCCAGACTCTTAACAGCCAGGACTTCAGTAGCCTGACCAACACGATGACTGAATATGCTGTCCTCCTCCTCCTCCTCCTCCTCCTCATCTACCCTGTCCTCTGGCCAGCCATGCTGAACCGAGGATATGACTGGTGTGCATGTCATATCCTCAATTTGGCCGGAGATTTGCTCCATGTCTTCATCCTCCTCCTCGTCATAGTCCTCCACTGCACGTTGTGATGAGACGAGGCTGGGCTGTGTGTTATCACCCACACCCACTATTGTTTCTTGCTGCAACTCATCGCGCTCCGCCTGCAATGCATCATGTTTGGTTTTGAGCAGAGACCGTTTTAGAAGGCAGAGTAGCGGTATGGTGACGCTAATAATGGCGTCATCACCACTCACCATCTTGGTGGAGTCCTCAAAGTTTTGGAGGATGGTACATAGGTCGGACATCCATCTCCACTCCTCAGGTGTTATGTGTGGAGTTTGACCCATTTCCCGATGGCTTAGGTGATGCAGGTACTCAACAACTGCCCTCTTCTGCTCACATATCCTGACCAACATGTGCAGAGTTGAATTCCAACGCGTGGGGACATCATACACCAGTCTGTGAGCCGGAAGATGCAAACGGCGCTGAAAGCCAGCAAGGCCGGCTGAAGCAGTAGGTGACTTTCGAAAATGTGCAGACAGGCGGCGAACTTTTACCAGCAGATCAGACAGCTCTGGGTATGACTTTAGAAACCGCTGAACCACGAGGTTGAGCACATGGGCCACGCATGGAACATGTGTCAGCTGGCCTTGCCTCAAAGCCGCCACCAGGTTCCGGCCATTGTCACACACGACCTTTCCTGGCTTTAGGTTCATAGGTGTGAGCCAGTGATCTGCCTGCTGTTTCAGAGCTGTCCACACCTCTTCTGCATTGTGGGGTTTGTCACCTATGCAGATTAGCTTCAGCACAGCCTGTTGCCGCTTCGCCGAGGCAGTGCTGCAGTGCTTCCAGCTTGGGACTGGTGTGGAGGGTACAGTGGATGAGGATGCGCAGGAGGAGGAGGAGGCTGAAGAGCATGACATTCCGGAGCTGTAGAGTGTGGGTGAAACACTGACTGAGGTAGGGCCTGCAAACCTTGGTGTGGGAAGGACGTGTTCCGTCCCTCGCTCAGACTGGGTCCCAGCTTCCACAATATTAACCCAGTGTGCCGTCAACGAGATGTAGCGGCCTTGCCCACAAGCACTTGTCCACGTGTCTGTGGTTAGGTGGACTTTGGGTGAAACAGCGTTGTTCAGGGCACGTGTGATGTTTTGTGACACGTGGTTATGCAACGCGGGGACGGCACACCGGGAGAAATAGTGGCGGCTGGGGACCGAGTAACGTGGGACAGCTGCCGCCATCAGGTCGCGGAATGCTTCTGTCTCCACCAGCCTAAAAGGCAACATTTCCAGCGCAAGCAGTCGCGAAATGTTAGCATTTAGAACTGTGGCATGTGGGGTGTTGGCAGTGTATTTGCGCCTGCGTTCAAAGGTTTGCTGAATGGATAACTGAACGCTGCGCTGGGACAAGGACGTGCTTGATGATGGTGTTATTTCTGCGTAGGCAACTGCAGGTGCAGGACCGGAGGAGGCTTGTTTGCAGGCAGCATGGACAGGGGATTGGCTCGCATGCACAACCAGCGAAGACGTAGCAGTGACATCAGCAAGCACTGCTCCTCGACTCTGTTGTACTTCCCACAAAGTCGGGTGCTTGGCTGACATGTGCCTGATCATGCTGGTGGTGGTCAGGCTGCTAGTTTTGGTACCCCTGCTGATGCTGGCACGGCAGGTGTTACAAATGACCTTTTTAGAATCATCTGGAGCCAACTTAAAAAACTGCCAGACTCGGGAAGACCTAACATTTGTACAGGCACCTTGTGTCGTGTTGTTGTTCCGGGGAACGGTTGCCTGACTTCTGCCTGGAGCCACCACCCTGCTTCTTACTGCCTGTTGGGATGCTACGCCTCCCTCCCCCTGTGCACTGCTGTCCTCGCTCTGCATATCCTCCTGCCAGGTTGAGTCAGTTACTGGATCATCCACCACGTCGTCTTCCTCTTCCGCACCCTGCTCCTCCTCCTGACTTCCTGACAATTGTGTCTCATCATCGTCCACCCCTTGTTGAGACACGTTGCCAACTTCGTGAGAACGTGGCTGCTCAAATATTTGGCCATCTGTACATACGATCTCCTCATGACCCACTTCAACATTAGCTGGCGAGAGGCCAGAATGTGCGAATGGAAACGTGAACAGCTCTTCCGAGTGTCCAAGTGTGGGATCATTAATGTCCGAGGACGTGTACTCAGCCTTGTGGTAGGAAGGAGGATCAGGTTCTGAAATGTGCGGTGCAGTATCACGGCTACTGACACTTGACCGTGTGGAAGACAGAGTGTTTGTGGTGGTGCCAATCTGACTGGAAGCATTATCCGCTATCCAACTAACAACCTGTTGACACTGGTCTTGGTTCAAGAGCGGTGTACTGCTGCGGTCCCCAAGAATTTGGGACAGGACGTGCGAGCGACTAGATGTGGCCCTTTGTTGTGGCGAAATTAGAGCTTGCCCACGACCTCGGCCTCTGCCTGCACCACCATCACGTCCACTTCCTTGTTCCTTGCCAACGCCCTTGCACATTTTGCAATGCTGTGCTGACGTGTATTCACTAGACTTGGGCGTTATATCCAAGTTTGTGCAAATCGTGCACCTGTACGCTGCCACCGACAGGCACACACGTGCGGTTTTTAAATGCAAGCACGGACGCACTAAGAACCTAACAGGTTTTAGGAGCAAAAATTAATGAGAACTCTGACACTATCAGCCACTGCTGACTGACGTGTATTATACACTACACTTGTGCGTTATATAATAGTTTGGTAAAAACGCACACAAGTGCACCTGTACGCTGCCACCGACAGGCACAAACGTGCGGTTTTTAAATGCAAGCACGGACGCACTAAGAACCTAACAGGTTTTAGGAGCAAAAATTAATGAGAACTCTGACACTATCAGCCACTGCTGACTGACGTGTATTATACACTACACTTGTGCGTTATATAATAGTTTGGTAAAAACGCACACAAGTGCACCTGTACGCTGCCACCGACAGGCACACACGTGCGGTTTTTAAATGCAAGCACGGACGCACTAAGAACCTAACAGGTTTTAGGAGCAAAAATTAATGAGAACTCTGACACTATCAGCCACTGCTGACTGACGTGTATTATACACTACACTTGTGCGTTATATAATAGTTTGGTAAAAACGCACACAAGTGCACCTGTACGCTGCCACCGACAGGCACACACGTGCGGTTTTTAAATGCAAGCACAGACGCACTAAGAACCTAACAGGTTTTAGGAGCAAAAATTAATGAGAAGTCTGACACTATCTGGACTGTTTTAGACTGTGTACACCAGCCCCAGATATGATGAAGGCTGGTATACGGTCACCACTAGGAATGGCTATATACCCTGCCTGCCTGCCTGCCTGCCTGTATACTGCTACAATAGTCCTGACAAGGACTCTTCTGGTCACCAGCCTGTATTCCGACCTGGCTATACCATGCCTGTATACAGCAACAATAGTCCTGAGAAGGACTCTGCTACTGTACTCCGACCTGGCTATACCCTGCCTGCCTGTATACAACTACAATAGTCCTGAGAAGGACTTTTGGTCACACTGTTTGCAGCCCTGCTACGGAAATAGCTATAAAGGGCCGCAAACCTTTCCCTGAAGCAGCGACACTCTCCCTGCACTGACTGTCTGGATGGCTGTGAGCAGAGCACAGCGCGCCGGCCGGTATAAAGGCTCGGTCACGCTGTGCGGGCCGGCCAATCACTGCATTTCCACAACTAACAGGGCTGTGGCATTGCAGTGGTCTGCCAGCCAATCCCTGCATGAGGGCTGGCTCTCAAAAGAGCGCCAACATGCAGGGATGAAGACCACGAGTACAGCACGAGTATCGCGAGATTACTCGGTCCCCGCCGAGTAGCCCGAGTACAGTGATACTCGTGCGAGTACCGAGTAGTAACAAGCATGCTCGCTCATCACTAAAAATGAACCTTTTTTTTGTGTTTTCTATGTGTTTGTGTTTACCTGCTATTGTTTTCAAAGGGGTTTGAAGGTGTTCGCCGAACGTTCGACGACCGAACCGAACTCGAAGACTAGGGGGGTGGCTCATCTCTACTGAGAAGCTCATCTCCAAAACTGATAAGGAGAAGATATTCTTGGACCAGGGGAGGTTGTACCGGAAAACTGTAATTCGAAACAGAAGTGACTGAGGGAAAGACAACTGGTCAAGCTCTATTAGTTTAGGGATGAGTTGTTGCAAATTACCTATGAGATTCCACTTGCTGGACACTTAGAGGTCAGCAAAACCAAGGCCTGGCTATCCTGACACTTTTATTAGCCAAAAGTGAGGACATATGTTGCCAACTACTGCTGCTCCTGTGTCACATGTCAAGGAGTGGGAAAGTTGGGGCCTGCTCCCAAAGATCCCCTGTTCTCTTTACCAGTGATAAAGGAGCCTTTCCAGATAATTCCTGTGGTCATTGTTGGGCCTCTGGCCATCCCCATCAGCTCTGGAAAATGTTTAATTCTTACTGTGGTAGACTATACTACCCGGTATCCGGAGGCACTGGCTCTGTCCTCAATTAGGGCCGAAAAAGTAGCAGATGTCCTCTTGGCCATATTCTCCTAAGTAGGATTTCCCAGGGAGGTGCTTACTGATCAGAGGACTCAGTTCATGTTTTGTTTAATTAAGGCTCTCGGTAAGAAAATACAGGGGCAGCATCTGGTATGAAGTTTGTATCACTCACAGACCAATGGTTATGTGAATGATTTAATTGTACCCTTGTGCAGATGCTTAAGATGCTGGTTGAGTCACATGGACGTGACTGGGAGCAGTACCTCCCACACCTGCTCTTTGCTTACCGAGAGGTACTACAGACCTCAACGGGAATTTACTCCTTTGAGCTCCTGTATGACAAAGAAGTCTGGGGGCCCCTTGGTAAGGTAAGGGAATCCTGGGAAAAGGAACTGAAAACCCCAGAAGTGTTCATCATGGAGTATGTCATGCAGCTCCATGTCAAATTGCAGTCAATGACGCAGCTGTTGCATGAGATTATGGTGCAGGCCCAGGCCAGTCAGAAGCTTTGATATGACCAACACGCTCGTGAGTAGGTGTACAAAGTGGGTCAGAAGGTGTGGGTCCTAGTCCCAATGACCTTGAACAAGCTTCAGGCAGCCTGGGAAGGTCCATACCTTGAGCAACAGCGCTTCAATTATGTAAATTACATGGACACCATTAACCACGCCAGGAAGAGGCAAAAGGTATTGTCACGCACGGAGTTGGAGATATCCGTTTATATTGCGTGACACATGATCAGACCAATGGGCATTGATGCACTACCAAAAAACACCACAAAAAGGGGGACATACCCGGGGTCACGATACGAGGTCCCTGCTGCTAGGAAGAGGGGTTAGGGGGCACCTCCTGCACTCACCTCAAGCTAACTTCTGAGATCTCTAGCATCCATATACAGATTCTTTCAACCGGTCAGCGAGTAGGATACCTGGGTCTCTCAGGTGGCGCTAGACTCACCCTGTCTGGTGAGTAGGCCGAGTACACTAGACTCACCAGTCAACTAATAAACATGGAGGGAAGGGAAAGACAGATGGGGGAATAAACAGAAGGATAAAAAACATCAAACTAACCCATAGCAGATGGACTCTATAGTAGCAGGTAGATGGTCACGGGACAAAACGTCAGCAGTTTCTTCCACCAGATTGGCCAAAGTAGAAATGATTCCAACAGCAGCAACGTCTTCTGGGAAGGCTCTAGTATTTAACCTAAATGGGCGTGGACCTAAAGCAGCAGCAGTTGACCTGCCCTGCTCAGAACTGCTGGCAACAAAACCTGAAATGAACTCATGAGACACCAGAGGAAAGGAATCCTCATTTAAATGAGTCAAGATGGAGATGGGAGGCTCCATCCTAAGGCTGTCACTAGTCTCAAAAATGCAGGGAGATGACCGTGACAGGTATTCCATGTCAACATGATAAAAGCTCATCAAGAGGAAGGGAAGACAAAATTGAAGTCTTGCTGGACTTGCTAGCAGTGACCTGGGACAGAGGGTCTATTGAGGACGCAGAATTCAACCTGCAGCTATCTATGGCCAAAGGTCCCAGCTGCAGGAGGTGTTCTGGCCCTACCTGATGATCTTCATGGGTGTCCAAGGGAAGATGCTGCTAGCCACCTACCAAGTGGACATGGAGTCATGCCCCAGTTCGATTGGCAAATCAATCTCCTATGCCACCTCAAAAAGTTGTCATGAAAAATTTTAAAGTCTCTAATACCCAAACCAAAGCTAACACAGAGCTTAGTACTCCTTAGTACTGTGGCAAGCTTATTTGATCAGCAATTGGAATTGGGTATATACAAATGTGGGGAGGGGGGGGCGTGTATGTAGCTCAGGGAGAATGTGCAAAGTTATCTCATTGTTCTTCTAGGTAATGAAAAAACAACTATGCAGCAATATTTAAGATTCCACATTAATATCTGAGATAGGAAAATTAAGTTGTTGGAATCCTAGCTAAGCGGGTGAACGCAAAGCACCATTTTACTTCACTGGGTGATTACTGGTATCCCAAAAATGGATATTGGCCAATACAATCATGCCAGATATGTTGTTTCATGTCTTTGTGAAGGTAAAATCAGAATAGAGGGAAGGGGACCTGAAGTCATAAAAGTCAGCTCTCACATTTTTGCTTTGTTTAGTTCTTGAGGACACAGATATGCTGTGGTGCTGTCAATTTTAGAGTTGAGCGCGGTTCGTGGTTCGTGGTTCTCCAGTTCGCGGCTCGAGTGATTTTGAGGGCTGTTCTAGATCGAACTAGAACTTGAGCTTTTTTGCAAAAGCTCGATAGTTCTAGATATGTTCGAGAACGGTTCTAGCAGCAAAAAACCCAGCTAATTCCTAGCTGGCTTTCCGCTGTAATAGTGTAAGTCACTCTGTGACTCACACTAATATGAAATTTCAGTGTATAGTGTGCGGGAACAGAGCATTCAGATCACTGCTGTATGTATAATGGCGATCGCCATTTTTTTTTTTTTCCTTGTCTTCCTTCCCTAAGCGCGCGCGTGTAGTGGGGAGGGCCAGCATGTCAGCCAATCCCAGACACACACACAGCTAAGTGGACTTTTAGCCAGAGACGCAACGGCATGTGTGATAGGATGTCCATGTCACATGTCCCTGCATTATAAAAACGAGTATCTGCCCGTCCGGACGCCATTATCTCTTCTACGTCCTTGGTGTCAGACATCACTGGCGCAGCTCCTATCGCCGATACAGCTGTATTACGCTCCATACACAGCGCTGGACAGCTTAGGGATAGCACTTTCTATCAGTCCTTTTAAGGGCTCATACCGGCAGGGTCAGAGCCATAGGTGACAGGTCCTGAAAACAGAGTTTAACAGCTACACAAGATGACAGCGTCTGTGTAGCTAAGGTCAGGGATTTCCTCGCTGCATTTCCCCATTAGGAGGGATAGAAAGGCAGGCTTCCTTTCCTCTACCCAGAGACCCACAACCCTGCCACTGTACCCTCCTGCCCTTTGCACACTCCAACTCATTGTTACTAAGCCATTATACTAGCAAACACTGAGTGAACCTAGTGGCATCCTAAACGTGGCTATTGGACTTCTGTATAGTCCCACTAGTGCAAAGATATTTGCAGCACGTCTGCCTGCATTGCACACTCAAACTCATTGTTACTAAGCCATTATACTAGCAAACACTGAGTGAACCTAGTGGCATCTATTGGACTTCTGTATAGTCCCAGTAGTGCACAGATATTTGCAGCACGTCTGCCTGCATTGCACACTCCAACTCATTATAACTAAGCCATTATACTAGCAAACACTGAGTGAACCTAATAGCATCCTAAACGTGGCTATTGGACTTCTGTATAGTCCCAGTAGTGCAAAGATATTTGCAGCACGTCTGCCTGCATTGCACATTCAAACTCATTATAACTAAACCATTATACTAGCAAACACTGAGTGAACCTAGTGGCATCCTAAACGTGGCTGTTACACCTCGTGGCTCTCCTATTGCAAGGAATGAGGTGGTCCCCCATTCCTTGTCTGCCACGAGCCCTCTTGCTCAGCAGCACCAAAGGTCTGGGAGACTGTGCAGTTTGCAGGAGTTGCCTCCTTGGAGACGCAGCAGAAGGGTGACACCTAGTGGTTCTCCCCTTGCAAGGAATGGAGTGGTCTCCCATCCCTTGTCTGCCACGAGCCCTCCTGCTCAGCATCACAGAGGGTCGGGGAGGTTGCGCAGTGTGCAAAGGATGGATGCTCAGGGAAGCAGCAAGACTTCCCTTATCTCTGCACATTGTGAAACCGAGGATCCCGCCTTTATGACCCAGAGGCAGGAAGATGAGTATGTGCCCCACGTGACGTCTTCTGATTCGCTCACTGATATCACACGGCCCGATAACGAGGCTGGTGGTGTGCTGAATCTTGACTGGCCGGGCCAAGATGTCACGAATCCTGATTGGGTCACGTCCATCTCGCGCCCGCCCTTGGGTGGAGCTACACCTCCTTAAAAGCTCCCCCTGCCATCATGGCGGCGCGTGACTGTCCTTCTATGTTTGGATGTCTGGCAGCGTGCTGCCACGCCACTGCTCAGGCATTATTGTCTTTTGTGGGCTTTGCCCTTGCTGCTCAGGCAGCACCTGGTTTGCAGGCCGTGTTCCTGCCTTGCTGCTCCGGGAGTATCTTCTTCAACAGGCCGTGTTCCTGTCCCAGGTGAGCTCCTCGAGTCTCCACCGGACTCACCTGGTTATTGAAAGCACACGTGCGTGGGCACCTCTGTGCTACCCTCGTGCCATATCCTGTGACTCCCGCTGGCACACGTGCGTAGGCACCTCTGTGCGTCCCCGTGCAACAGGTACA
This sequence comes from Anomaloglossus baeobatrachus, assembly GCF_048569485.1. Taxonomy (NCBI): domain Eukaryota; kingdom Metazoa; phylum Chordata; class Amphibia; order Anura; family Aromobatidae; genus Anomaloglossus; species Anomaloglossus baeobatrachus. Next base: position 159,932,161 of record NC_134359.1, read on the forward strand.
CCGATCGAGAAGCCCCGAGCCATACAACCCTCACGGGTTAGGGCGGACCGGTGTACATAGATCATCTGTGACATTCCAGACTATCACTAGTAGCAACCCGCTCACTCTTTCCTGACCATAGCAGCGGTCCCTTACACCGCACAGTGGACCTTGACCGGCGGAAGCTGTCCATTTCCCATCTTGGCACGCTTCCCCGGGTCCCCCTCGTAACAGTGGCTATTGGACTTCTGTATAGTCCCACTAGTGCAAAGATATTTGCAGCACGTCTGCCTGCATTGCACACTCAAACTGATTATAACTAAGCCATTATACTAGCAAACACTGAGTGAACCTAGTGGCATCCTAAACGTGGCTATTGGACTTCTGTATAGTCCCAGTAGTGCAAAGATATTTGCAGCACGTCTGCCTGCATTGCACACTCCAACTCATTGTTACTAAGCCATTATACTAGCAAACACTGAGTGAACTTAGTGGCATCCTAAACGTGGCTATTGGACTTCTGTATAGTCCCAGTAGTGCAAAGATATTTGCAGCACGTCTGCCTGCATTGCACACTCCAACTCATTATAACTAAGCCATTATACTAGCAAACACTGAGTGAACCTAGTGGCATCCTAAACGTGGCTATTGGACTTCTGTATAGTCCCGGTAGTGCAAAGATATTTGCAGCACGTCTGCCTGCATTGCACACTCCAACTCATTATAACTAAGCCATTATACTAGCAAACACTGAGTGAACCTAGTGGCATCCTAAACGTGGCTATTGGACTTCTGTATAGTCCCAGTAGTGCAAAGATATTTGCAGCACGTCTGCCTGCATTGCACACTCCAACTCATTGTTACTAAGCCATTATACTAGCAAACACTGAGTGAACTTAGTGGCATCCTAAACGTGGCTATTGGACTTCTGTATAGTCCCAGTAGTGCAAAGATATTTGCAGCACGTCTGCCTGCATTGCACACTCCAACTCATTATAACTAAGCCATTATACTAGCAAACACTGAGTGAACCTAGTGGCATCCTAAACGTGGCTATTGGACTTCTGTATAGTCCCACTAGTGCAAAGATATTTGCAGCACGTCTGCCTGCATTACACATTCAAACTGATTATAACTAAGTCATTATACTAGCAAACACTGAGTGAACCTAGTGGCATCCTAAACGAGGCTATTGGACTTCTGTATAGTCCCAGTAGTGCAAAGATATTTGCAGCACGTCTGCCTGCATTGCACACTCCAACTCATTGTTACTAAGCCATTATACTAGCAAACACTGAGTGAACTTAGTGGCATCCTAAACGTGGCTATTGGACTTCTGTATAGTCCCAGTAGTGCAAAGATATTTGCAGCACGTCTGTGTCAGGTTTCCGGGTTTTCCAGTTCTCTTTTGAAAGAGCTTGCCCTCAGTTAACATGGAGTTTAATGTTCTGTTGCCCTACTTCCTGTCCAGCTGCTTAAAAGGCCGCCTCTAAGCCTAGTCCAGTGCCTGAGTATACTGCTTGCTGTGTGCTCCTGCTTTGCTGCTTCTACTTCCTGATTGCCTTTTGGATCCTCCTGAAAGACTACCGACCGACTCTGGACCATACCCGGTTTCTTCAAGCTGTGCCCGGACTCCGTCTGCCGTCTTTGGTCAGCACTTCTGCCCGGTTCCTTCTGGTTCGTAACCACTCTGGACTATCATCCCGTACGGACACTTCTGGACTTTACCACTTGCCCCTTGTGTCCCGGCTGCTGCGCATTTAGGCCTTCCGGGGTGATTGCCGGACAGTCCCTGTATAGGGGTTCGCTCTGGTGGTCTCCCTGGGGGAGTCCGGTGCGTGGCCCCGGGAATCCCCTTCGCTCCGTTTCGGGAAGGTATTTCGTGTGTGTTCTACTGTGTTTGTTCCGTTGTGTATCTACCGTGGTTACATATTATAAACATCTTGTACCAAGAACTCGTCTCTGGTTGTCATTGCCCTAACGCTATCGAAATCCTCAGAACATACAATAGTATTACAGTCTGCCTGCATTGCACACTCCAACTCATTATAACTAAGCCATTATACTAGCAAACACTGAGTGAACTTAGTGGCATCCTAAACGTGGCTATTGGACTTCTGTATAGTCCCAGTAGTGCAAAGATATTTGCAGCACGTCTGCCTGCATTGCACACTCCAACTCATTATAACTAAGCCATTATACTAGCAAACACTGAGTGAACCTAGTGGCATCCTAAACGTGGCTATTGGACTTCTGTATAGTCCCACTAGTGCAAAGATATTTGCAGCACGTCTGCCTGCATTGCACACTCCAACTCATTATAACTAAGCCATTATACTAGCAAACACTGAGTGAACCTAGTGGCATCCTAAACGTGGCTATTGGACTTCTGATTAGTCCCACTAGTGCAAAGATATTTGCAGCACGTCTGCCTGCATTGCACACTCCAACTCATTATAACTAAGCCATTATACTAGCAAACACTGAGTGAACCTAGTGGCATCCTAAACGTGGCTATTGGACTTCTGTATAGTCCCAGTAGTGCAAAGATATTTTCAGCACGTCTGCCTGCATTGCACACTCCATCTCATTATAACTAAGCCATTATACTAGCAAACACTGAGTGAACCTAGTGGCATCCTAAACGTGGCTATTGGACTTCTGTATAGTCCCAGTAGTGCAAAGATATTTGCAGCACGTCTGCCTGCATTGCACACTCAAACTGATTATAACTAAGCCATTATACTAGCAAACACTGAGTGAACCTAGTGGCATCCTAAACGTGGCTATTGGACTTCTGTATAGTCCCACTAGTGCAAAGATATTTGCAGCACGTCTGCCTGCATTAAACACTCCAACTCATTATAACTAATCCATTATACTAGCAATTTATGCTGCCAGTTTAAGGGCCGTAGTTGCATTGTCAGGGATATTTATTCTTTATTATTCTGCTGTTAATAAAGCTAGACCACCGCTGCAATCTACACCACCTCTCAATTTTTACTACCACATTTTCAGTGCACAATCTTGTCGCAATCAACATGAGTGGCAAAATGACAGATGCTGGTGGAAAGGGTAAGAGGCATGGTGGAAAAAGAAAAAAAGGGTTTGTCCGTGGGGAAGGTGGCAAAGCTCCATTTTCATCTGCTGAAGATAGACCATCTACCAGCAAAAGTAAGATGTCTACGACTTACCGTGGACAATCCGATGTGCTCCCTTTTTTACGGACACGAACAACAGGAACAAAGGTAGATGAATGCCAAAAAAGGAAAATGCTTGAATGGATCTCAAGTGGTCCAACAAGTGCCCTCTCAGCCACTTCAAGTACCGCAACCAAAAAACACCAGTTCTCTGAGTTGTCATCCCAATCAAACTTGCTTTCTCCCAGCTCTGAAGTCTCCACACAGTATGGTGGAACTGAGATGGCTGAGTCTGCAGAGCTGTTCAGTCACACTATAGCCTGGGAATCAGAGGTCTGCTCCCAAGTTACAGTGAGTACAGACCAGGAAATGGTCTGCAGTGATGCCCAGAACCTTTGTGACTCTGATTCAGGCCGTGAGGACCAAGTTTCTAAGCATAATGTTGACCCTTTGTCACAAACTGTAACACCTGTGGTTATAGACAATGAGGAACATACTGATGACGATGAGATGCAGATACCAGATTGGGATGACAACTTAAATATTCGGTCAGGGCAAGAAGAGGCTCGGTCTGAGGGGGAGGGGAGTGCAAACACAACAATTGATGATGAAGTTCTAGATCCCACCTACTGTCAACCCCCAGTCAGGCACTCGAGGAGGTCAACAGAGGCGGTGGAGGAGGATGCAACCAACGACGAAGTTACCTTGCGCCTTCCTGGACAGAGTCAGAGCACTGGTAGCATGTCTACAACTGCATCATCAGCCACCACTCTGCCTCTTAGCACTAGTCGGGGGGGCTCAGCAGGTTGCATGCCTTCTAAGCCTTGCCTAGCCTGGTCCTTTTTTGATATAGAAAAAGATTGCCCAAATTATGTGATGTGTAAAATTTGTCATGATTCTGTTAGTAGAGGTCAAAACATCAGCAGTTTGACAATTTCTTCCATGAATCGTCACATGAATAAATATCATAGGTCCCGGTGGGAAGCTCACCGTGCTGCAATGCGGCCTAGCGGAGCGAACCATCCACGGCCTGCCCCTTCCAGTGCATCCGCGCGCTCTTCATCTTCTAGGACTGTGGGGACAGCTGTCACACCTGGTCTTCCACGCACAACTTCCACCACTGTAACCGCAATAGGCAGTTTGCTTGGTAGGTCGTCAGTTGGTTTGGAAGGGGAAACAAGTGAGTGTGTACAGCTCTCTCAGACATCGATAGCACCAACGTTGGATGAAGGCAACATCATATCTCCGCCTGCGCTTTCCTCACAAACCTGCATTTTTAAAGGGACACCCTACTCAACACCGTCTACACACAGCAGCCAGATCTCTGTCCCTCAGATGTGGTCAAATAAAAGGCCATTTCCTGTGACCCATGACAAAGCTAAGAGGTTGACTCTATCCCTCTGTAAGCTCTTGGCTACCAAAATGCTGCATTTCCGCCTAGTGGACACACAGGATTTTAGATACCTTATGTCTGTCGCTGTGCCCCAGTACCAGATGCCTAGTCGCCACTACTTCTATAAGAAAGGTGTGCCCGCGCTACATCAGCATGTCGCACACAACATCACCGCTTCCTTGAGAAACTCTGTGTGTGAATGGGTGCATTTCACCACCGATACTTGGACCAGTAAGCATGGACAGGGACGTTACATGTCGCTGACTGGGCACTGGGTAACTATGGTGATAGATGGTGAAGGGTCTGCTGCACAAGTCTTGCCGTCCCCACGACTTGTGTGTCAATCCTCTGTCTGTCCAAGTTCCCCCACTGCTTCTGTCTCCTCCACCTCATCTGGGTCCTCCACCTCCGCCCCAAGCCAGCCTGGTCAGGCCACCAGCGATCTCACTGCGCAGAATGAATCACGCACCCCTCATTACTATGCTGGCAGCAGAGCGCAACGGCATCAGGAGGTCTTTAGCTTGACATGTCTTGGGAATAGGAGTCACACAGCTGAGGAGTTGTGGTCAGCTCTGCGGTCCGAGTTTAATAAATGGTTGTCTCCACTCAACCTGCAGCCTGGTAATGCCGTGTGCGACAATGCTGCAAACCTCGGTGCGGCCCTTCACCTGGGCAAGGTGACACACGTGCCTTGTATGGCTCACGTGTTGAACCTTGTTTTCCAGCAATTTTTAACACACTATCCCGGCCTAGATGGCCTTCTGACCAGGGCACGAAAACTGTCTGCTCACTTCCGCCGTTCAACCGCCGCAGCTGAGCGACTTGCATCGCTCCAGAAGTATTTCGGCCTGCCGGTTCATCGCCTGAAATGCGATGTGGCGACACGCTGGAATTCGACTCTCCACATGTTACAGCGACTGTGGCAGCACCGCCGAGCCATGGTGCAATACGTCATGACGTATAGCCTGGGCCAACGAGATGCAGAGGTGGGGGAGATTACCCTGATGGAGTGGTCTCAGATCAAGGACCTATGCACCCTTCTGCACAGTTTCGACATGGCGACGAATATGTTTAGCGCTGACCATGCCATTATCAGCATGACAATTCCAGTCATTTACATGCTGGAGCACACGCTAAACACTATTCGGAGTCAGGGGGTGGGACAACAGGAAGGGGAGGAACTACAGGAGGATTCATATGCGCAAGGGACAACAACATCACCAAGGTCCAGACGTTCATCATCACGAACGCAGCAGGCATGGGACCATGGTGGACAGGGATCAACAAGGGCGCATAGTAGCAGGCGAAATGTTGAGGAAGGTGCAGGAGAACATGAAGAAATGGAGGACGAACTGTCCATGGACATGGAAGACTCAGCGGAAGAGGGAGACCTTGGTCAAATTTCAGTTGAAAGAGGTTGGGGGGAGATGTCAGAGGAAGAAAGAACGGTTAGCACCTCTATGCCACAAATACAGCGTGGACTTGGTCCGCATGGCTGCGCAAGACACATGAGGGCCTTCTTGTTGCACTACCTCCAACATGACCCTCGTATTGTCAAAATTAGAAGTGATGATGACTACTGGATTGCCACACTATTAGATTCCCGGTACAAGTCCAAATTTTGAGACATAATTCCAGCCATAGAAAGGGACGCACGTATGCAGGAGTATCAGCAGAAGCTGTTACTCGATCTTAGCTCGGCTTTTCCACTAAACAACCGTGCAGGTGCAGGGAGTGAATCTCCCAGTTGTAACTTGACAAACATGGGACGGTCTCGTCATCTTCAACAGTCTACACGTACCAGTAGGACTGTATCTGGTGCTGGTAACAGCAATTTTATGGAATCTTTTCATAATTTTTTTAGACCCTCCTTTGCAAGGCCACCAGAGACAACAAGTCTGACACATAGTCAACGGCTGGAGAGGATGATACAAGAGTATCTCCAAATGAACATCGATGCCATGACTTTGCAAATGGAGCATTGCTCATTTTGGGCTTCAAATCTAGAAAAATGGCCAGAGCTCTCCAGTTACGCCTTGGAGATTTTGTCGTGTCCAGCTGCCAGCATTGTCTCTGAACGTGTCTTCAGTGCTGCTCGGTGTGTGCTGACAGATAAGCGCACGCGTCTGTCCAGTGACAATGTGGACAGACTAACGTTCATCAAAATGAACAAGTCATGGATCCACCAGGAATTTACTACCCCTGTGTCATCGTGGGGAGAGTAAATGCTTGTGGATTTGGAATGTGCTTGATGCAAATTTAGCTGTGAAGTGTACAACTAGGGCACAAGTGCTGCCACTGAATGGGTGGGTGTGTGTGGGGCACAATTTTTGGAAAAAAGGGAGACTCCGCTTGGAGTAACCCTTGCTTACATTGTTTTTAAAAGAAGCCAAGATGAACAGAGCTGAGATCAGGAAAGGTTTTGCTACCTACCCCGGTGTCATCCTGGGGACGGTTAAGTATGGCGTATTTTTGAATGTGTTTGATGCAAATCTAGCTGTGAAGTGTACAACTGGGGCACAACTGCTGCCACTGAAGGGGTGGGTGTGTATGGGGCCCAATTTTTGGAAAAAAGGGAGACTCCGCTTGGAGTAACCCTTGCTTACATTGTTTTTAAAAGAAGCCAAGATGAACAGAGCTTGGATCAGGAAAGACTTTGCTACCTACCCCGGTGTCATCCTGGGGACGGTTAAGTATGGCGTATTTTTGAATGTGCTTGATGCAAATCTAGCTGTGAAGTGTATAACTGGGGCACAACTGCTGCCACTGAAGGGGTGGGTGTGTGTGGGGCCCAATTTTTGGAAAAAAGGGAGACTCCGCTTGGAGTAACCCTTGCTTACATTGTTTTTAAAAGAAGCCAAGATGAACAGAGCTGGGATCAGGAAACACTTTGCTACCTACCCCGGTGTCATCCTGGGGACGGTTAAGTATGGCGTATTTTTGAATGTGCTTGATGCATATCTAGCTGTGAAGTGTACAACTGGGGCACAACTGCTTCCACTGAAGGGGTGGGTGTGTGTGGGGCCCAATTTTTGGAAAATAGGGAGACTCCGCTTGGAGTAACCCTTGCTTACATTGTTTTTAAAAGAAGCCAAGATGAACAGAGCTGGGATCAGGAAAGACTTTGCTACCTACCCCGGTGTCATCCTGGGGATGGTTAAGTATGGCATATTTTTGAATGTGCTTGATGCAAATCTAGCTGTGAAGTGTACAACTGGGGCACAACTGCTGCAACTGAAGGGGTGGGTGTGTGTGGGGCCCAATTTTTGGAAAAAAGGGAGACTCCGCTTGGAGTAACCCTTGCTTACATTGTTTTTAAAAGAAGCCAAGATGAACAGAGCTGGGATCAGGAAAGACTTTGCTACCTACCCCGGTGTCATCCTGGGGACGGTTAAGTATGGCGTATTTTTGAATGTGCTTGATGCAAATCTAGCTGTGAAGTGTACAACTGGGGCACAACTGCTGCCACTGAAGGGGTGGGTGTGTGTGGGGCCCAATTTTTGGAAAAAAGGGAGACTCCGCTTGGAGTAACCCTTGCTTACATTGTTTTTAAAAGAAGCCAAGATGAACAGAGCTGGGATCAGGAAAGACTTTGCTACCTACCCCGGTGTCATCCTGGGGACGGTTAAGTATGGCGTATTTTTGAATGTGCTTGATGCAAATCTAGCTGTGAAGTGTACAACTGGGGCACAACTGCTGCCACTGAAGGGGTGGGTGTGTGTGGGGCCCAATTTTTGGAAAAAAGGGAGACTCCGCTTGGAGTAACCCTTGCTTACATTGTTTTTAAAAGAAGCCAAGATGAACAGAGCTGGGATCAGGAAAGACTTTGCTACCTACCCCAGTGTCATCCTGGGGACGGTTAAGTATGGCGTATTTTTGAATGTGCTTGATGCAAATCTAGCTGTGAAGTGTACAACTGGGGCACAACTGCTGCCACTGAAGGGGTGGGTGTGTGTGGGGCCCAATTTTTGGAAAAAAGGGAGACTCCGCTTGGAGTAACCCTTGCTTACATTGTTTTTAAAAGAAGACAAGATGAACAGAGCTGGGATCAGGAAAGACTTTGCTACCTACCCCGGTGTCATCCTGGGGATGGATAAGTATGGCGTATTTTTGAATGTGCTTGATGCAAATCTAGCTGTGAAGTGTACAACTGGGGCACAACTGCTGCCACTGAAGGGGTGGGTGTGTGTGGGGCCCAATTTTTGGAAAAAAGGGAGACTCCGCTTGGAGTAACCCTTGCTTACATTGTTTTTAAAAGAAGCTAAGATGAACAGAGGTGGGATCAGGAAAGACTTTGCTACCTACCCCGGTGTCATCCTGGGGACGGTTAAGTATGGCGTATTTTTGAATGTGCTTGATGCAAATCTAGCCGTTAAGTGTACAACTAGGGCACAACTGCTGCCACTGAAGGGGTGGGTGTGTGTGGGGCCCAATTTTTAGAAAAAAGGGAGACTCCGCTTGGAGTAACCCTTGCTTACATTGTTTTTAAAAGAAGCCAAGATGAACAGAGCTGAGATCAGGAAAGACTTTGCTACCTACCCCGGTGTCATCCTGGGGACGGTTAAGTATGGCGTATTTTTGAATGTGTTTGATGCAAATCTAGCTGTGAAGTGTACAACTGGGGCAAAACTGCTGCCACTGAAGGGGTGGGTGTGTATGGGGCCCAATTTTTGGAGAAAAGGGAGACTCCGCTTGGAGTAACCCTTGCTTACATTGTTTTTAAAAGAAGCCAAGATGAACAGAGCTTGGATCAGGAAAGACTTTGCTACCTACCCCGGTGTCATCCTGGGGATTGTTAAGTATGGCGTATTTTTGAATGTGCTTGATGCAAATCTAGCTGTGAAGTGTACAACTGGGGCACAACTGCTGCCACTGAAGGGGTGGGTGTGTGTGGGGCCCAATTTTTGGAAAAAAGGGAGACTCCGCTTGGAGTAACCCTTGCTTACATTGTTTTTAAAAGAAGCCAAGATGAACAGAGCTGGGATCAGGAAAGACTTTGCTACCTACCCCGGTGTCATCCTGGGGACGGTTAAGTATGGCGTATTTTTGAATGTGCTTGATGCAAATCTAGCTGTGAAGTGTACAACTGGGGCACAACTGCTGCCACTGAAGGGGTGGGTGTGTGTGGGGCCCAATTTTTGGAAAAAAGGGAGACTCCGCTTGGAGTAACCCTTGCTTACATTGTTTTTAAAAGAAGCCAAGATGAACAGAGCTGGGATCAGGAAAGACTTTGCTACCTACCCCGGTGTCATCCTGGGGACGGTTAAGTATGGCGTATTTTTGAATGTGCTTGATGCAAATCTAGCTGTGAAGTGTACAACTGGGGCACAACTGCTGCCACTGAAGGGGTGGGTGTGTGTGGGGCCCAATTTTTGGAAAAAAGGGAGACTCCGCTTGGAGTAACCCTTGCTTACATTGTTTTTAAAAGAAGCCAAAATGAACAGAGCTGGGATCAGGAAAGACTTTGCTACCTACCCCGGTGTCATCCTGGGGACGGATAAGTATGGCGTATTTTTGAATGTGCTTGATGCAAATCTAGCTGTGAAGTGTACAACTGGGGCACAACTGCTGCCATTGAAGGGGTGGGTGTGTGTGGGGCCCAATTTTTGGAAAAAAGGGAGACTTCTCTTGGAGTAACCCTTGCTTACATTGTTTTTAAAAGAAGCCAAGATGAACAGAGCTGGGATCAGAAAAGACTTTGCTACCTACCCCGGTGTCATCCTGGGGACGGTTAAGTATGGCGTATTTTTGAATGTGCTTGATGCAAATCTAGCTGTGAAGTGTACAACTGGGGCACAACTGCTGCCACTGAAGGGGTGGGTGTGTGTGGGGCCCAATTTTTGGAAAATAGGGAGACTCCGCTTGGAGTAACCCTTGCTTACATTGTTTTTAAAAGAAGCCAAGATGAACAGAGCTGGGATCAGGAAAGACTTTGCTACCTACCCCGGTGTCATCCTGGGGACGGTTAAGTATGGCATATTTTTGAATGTGCTTGATGCAAATCTAGCTGTGAAGTGTACAACTGGGGACAACTGCTGCCACTGAAGGGGTGGGTGTGTGTGGGGCCCAATTTTTGGAAAAAAGGGAGACTCCGCTTGGAGTAACCCTTGCTTACATTGTTTTTAAAAGAAGCCAAGATGAACAGAGCTGGGATCAGGAAAGACTTTGCTACCTACCCCAGTGTCATCCTGGGGACGGTTAAGTATGGCATATTTTTGAATGTGCTTGATGCAAATCTAGCTGTGAAGTGTACAACTGGGGCACAACTGCTTCCACTGAAGGGGTGGGTGTGTGTGGGGCCCAATTTTTGGAAAAAAGGGAGACTCCGCTTGGAGTAACCCTTGCTTACATTGTTTTTAAAAGAAGCCAAGATGAACAGAGCTGGGATCAGGAAAGACTTTGCCACCTACCCCGGTGTCATCCTGGGGACGGATAAGTATGGCGTATTTTTGAATGTGCTTGATGCAAATCTAGCTGTGAAGTGTACAACTGGGGCACAACTGCTGCCATTGAGGGGGTGGGTGTGTGTGGGGCCCAATTTTTGGAAAAAAGGGAGACTTCACTTGAAGTAACCCTTGCTTACATTGTTTTTAAAAGAAGCCAAGATGAACAGAGCTGGGATCAGAAAAGACTTTGCTACCTACCCCGGTGTCATCCTGGGGACGGTTAAGTATGGCGTATTTTTGAATGTGCTTGATGCAAATCTAGCTGTGAAGTGTACAACTGGGGCACAACTGCTGCCACTGAAGGGGTGGGTGTGTATGGGGCCCAATTTTTGGAAAAAAGGGAGACTCCGCTTGGAGTAACCCTTGCTTACATTGTTTTTAAAAGAAGCCAAGATGAACAGAGCTTGGATCAGGAAAGACTTTGCTACCTACCCCGGTGTCATCCTGGGGACGGTTAAGTATGGCGTATTTTTGAATGTGCTTGATGCAAATCTAGCTGTGAAGTGTACAACTGGGGCACAACTGCTGCCACTGAAGGGGTGGGTGTGTGTGGGGCCCAATTTTTGGAAAAAAGGGAGACTCCGCTTGGAGTAACCCTTGCTTACATTGTTTTTAAAAGAAGCCAAGATGAACAGAGCTGGGATCAGGAAAGACTTTGCTACCTACCCCAGTGTCATCCTGGGGACGGTTAAGTATGGCGTATTTTTGAATGTGCTTGATGCAAATCTAGCTGTGAAGTGTACAACTGGGGCACAACTGCTGCCACTGAAGGGGTGGGTGTGTGTGGGGCCCAATTTTTGGAAAAAAGGGAGACTCCGCTTGGAGTAACCCTTGCTTACATTGTTTTTAAAAGAAGCCAAGATGAACAGAGCTTGGATCAGGAAAGACTTTGCTACCTACCCCGGTGTCATCCTGGGGACGGTTAAGTATGGCGTATTTTTGAATGTGCTTGATGCAAATCTAGCTGTGAAGTGTACAACTGGGGCACAACTGCTGCCACTGAAGGGGTGGGTGTGTGTGGGGCCCAATTTTTGGAAAAAAGGGAGACTCCGCTTGGAGTAACCCTTGCTTACATTGTTTTTAAAAGAAGCCAAGATGAACAGAGCTGGGATCAGGAAAGACTTTGCTACCTACCCCAGTGTCATCCTGGGGACGGTTAAGTATGGCGTATTTTTGAATGTGCTTAATGCAAATCTAGCTGTGAAGTGTACAACTGGGGCACAACTGCTGCCACTGAAGGGGTGGGTGTGTGTGGGGCCCAATTTTTGGAAAAAAGGGAGACTCCGCTTGGAGTAACCCTTGCTTACATTGTTTTTAAAAGAAGCCAAGATGAACAGAGCTGGGATCAGGAAAGACTTTGCTACCTACCCCAGTGTCATCCTGGGAACGGTTAAGTATGGCGTATTTTTGAATGTGCTTGATGCAAATCTAGCTGTGAAGTGTACAACTGGGGCACAACTGCTGCCACTGAAGGGGTGGGTGTGTGTGGGGCCCAATTTTTGGAAAAAAGGGAGACTCCGCTTGGAGTAACCCTTGCTTACATTGTTTTTAAAAGAAGCCAAGATGAACAGAGCTGGGATCAGGAAAGACTTTGCTACCTACCCCGGTGTCATCCTGGGGACGGTTAAGTATGGCGTATTTTTGAATGTGCTTGATGCAAATCTAGCTGTGAAGTGTACAACTGGGGCACAACTGCTGCCATTGAAGGGGTGGGTGTGTGTGGGGCCCAATTTTTGGAAAAAAGGGAGACTTCACTTGGAGTAACCCTTGCTTACATTGTTTTTAAAAGAAGCCAAGATGAACAGAGCTGGAATCAGGAAAGACTTTGCTACCTACCCAGATGTCATCCTAGGGACGGTTAAGTATGGCGTATTTTAGAATGTGCTTGATGCAAATGTAGCTGTGAAGTGTACAACTGGGGCACAACTGCTGCCACTGAAGGGGTGGGTGTGTGTGGGGCCCAATTTTTGGAAAAAAGGGAGACTCCGCTTGGAGTAACCCTTGCTTACATTGTTTTTAAAAGAAGCCAAGATGAACAGAGCTGGGATCAGGAAAGACTTTGCTACCTACCCCGGTGTCATCCTGGGGACGGTTAAGTATGGCGTATTTTTGAATGTGCTTGATGCAAATCTAGCCGTGAAGTGTACAACTAGGGCACAACTGCTGCCACTGAAGGGGTGGGTGTGTGTGGGGCCCAATTTTTAGAAAAAAGGGAGACTCCGCTTGGAGTAACCCTTGCTTACATTGTTTTTAAAAGAAGCCAAGATGAACAGAGCTGGGATCAGGAAAGACTTTGCTACCTACCCCGGTGTCATCCTGGGGACGGTTAAGTATGGCGTATTTTTGAATGTGCTTGATGCAAATCTAGCTGTGAAGTGTACAACTGGGGCACAACTGCTGCCACTGAAGGGGTGGGTGTGTATGGGGCCCAATTTTTGGAAAAAAGGGAGACTCCGCTTGGAGTAACCCTTGCTTACATTGTTTTTAAAAGAAGCCAAGATGAACAGAGCTTGGATCAGGAAAGACTTTGCTACCTACCCCGGTGTCATCCTGGGGATGGTTAAGTATGGCGTATTTTTGAATGTGCTTGTTGCAAATCTAGCTGTGAAGTGTACAACTGGGGCACAACTGCTGCCACTGAAGGGGTGGGTGTGTGTGGGGCCCAATTTTTGGAAAATAGAGAGACTCCACTTGGAGTAACCCTTGCTTACATTGTTTTTAAAAGAAGCCAAGATGAACAGAGCTGGGATCAGGAAAGACTTTGCTACCTACCCCGGTGTCATCCTGGGGACGGTTAAGTATGGCGTATTTTTGAATGTGCTTGATGCAAATCTAGCTGTGAAGTGTACAACTGGGGCACAACTGCTGCCACTGAAGGGGTGGGTGTGTGTGGGGCCCAATTTTTGGAAAAAAGGGAGACTCCGCTTGGAGTAACCCTTGCTTACATTGTTTTTAAAAGAAGCCAAGATGAACAGAGCTGGGATCAGGAAAGACTTTGCTACCTACCCCGGTGTCATCCTGGGGACGGTTAAGTATGGCGTATTTTTGAATGTGCTTGATGCAAATCTAGCTGTGAAGTGTACAACTGGGGCACAACTGCTGCCACTGAAGGGGTGGGTGTGTGTGGGGCCCAATTTTTGGAAAAAAGGGAGACTCCGCTTGGAGTAACCCTTGCTTACATTGTTTTTAAAAGAAGCCAAGATGAACAGAACTGGGATCAGGAAAGACTTTGCTACCTACCCCGGTGTCATCCTGGGGACGGTTAAGTATGGCGTATTTTTGAATGTGCTTGATGCAAATCTAGCTGTGAAGTGTACAACTGGGGCACAACTGCTGCCACTGAAGGGGTGGGTGTGTGTGGGGCCCAATTTTTGGAAAAAAGGGAGACTCCGCTTGGAGTAACCCTTGCTTACATTGTTTTTAAAAGAAGCCAAGATGAACAGAGCTGGGATCAGGAAAGACTTTGCTACCTACCCCGGTGTCATCCTGGGGACGGTTAAGTATGGCGTATTTTTGAATGTGCTTGAAGCAAATCTAGCTATGAAGTGTACAACTGGGGCACAACTGCTGCCACTGAAGGGGTGGGTGTGTGTGGGGCCCAATTTTTGGAAAAAAGGGAGACTCCGCTTGGAGTAACCCTTGCTTACATTGTTTTTAAAAGAAGCCAAGATGAACAGAGCTGGGATCAGGAAAGACTTTGCTACCTACCCCGATGTCATCCTGGGGACGGTTAAGTATGGCGTATTTTTGAATGTGCTTGATGCAAATCTAGCTGTGAAGTGTACAACTGGGGCACAACTGCTGCCACTGAAGGGGTGGGTGTGTGTGGGGCCCAATTTTTGGAAAAAAAGGGAGACTCCGCTTGGAGTAACCCTTGCTTACATTGTTTTTAAAAGAAGCCAAGATGAACAGAGCTGGGATCAGGAAAGACTTAGCTACCTACCCCGGTGTCATCCTGGGGACGGTTAAGTATGGCGTATTTTTGAATGTGCTTGATGCAAATCTAGCTGTGAAGTGTGCAACTGGGGCACAACTGCTGCCACTGAATGGGTGGGTGTGTGTGGGGCCCAATTTTTGGAAAAAAGGGAGACTCCGCTTGGAGTAACCCTTGCTTACATTGTTTTTAAAAGAAGCCAAGATGAACAGAGCTGGGATCAGGAAAGACTTTGCTACCTACCCCGGTGTCATCCTGGGGACGGTTAAGTATGGCGTATTTTTGAATGTGCTTGAAGCAAATCTAGCTATGAAGTGTACAACTGGGGCACAACTGCTGCCACTGAAGGGGTGGGTGTGTGTGGGGCCCAATTTTTGGAAAAAAGGGAGACTCCGCTTGGAGTAACCCTTGCTTACATTGTTTTTAAAAGAAGCCAAGATGAACAGAGCTGGGATCAGGAAAGACTTTGCTACCTACCCCGGTGTCATCCAGGGGACGGTTAAGTATGGCGTATTTTTGAATGTGCTTGATGCAAATCTAGCTGTGAAGTGTACAACTGGGGCACAACTGCTGCCACTGAAGGGGTGGGTGTGTGTGGGGCCCAATTTTTGGAAAAAAGGGAGACTCCGCTTGGAGTAACCATTGCTTACATTGTTTTTAAAAGAAGCCAAGATGAACAGAGCTGGGATCAGGAAAGACTTAGCTACCTACCCCGGTGTCATCCTGGGGACGGTTAAGTATGGCGTATTTTTGAATGTGCTTGATGCAAATCTAGCTGTGAAGTGTACAACTGGGGCACAACTGCTGCCATTGAAGGGGTGGGTGTGTGTGGGGCCCAATTTTTGGAAAAAAGGGAGACTTCACTTGGAATAACCCTTGCTTACATTGTTTTTAAAAGAAGCCAAGATGAACAGAGCTGGGATCAGGAAAGACTTTGCTACCTACCCCGGTGTCATCCTGGGGATGGTTAAGTATGGCGTATTTTTGAATGTGCTTGATGCAAATCTAGCTGTGAAGTGTACAACTGGGGCACAACTGCTGCCACTGAAGGGGTGGGTGTGTGTGGGGCCCAATTTTTGGAAAAAAGGGAGACTCCGTTTGGAGTAACCCTTGCTTACATTGTTTTTAAAAGAAGCCAAGATGAACAGAGCTGGGATCAGGAAAGACTTTGCTACCTACCCCGGTGTCATCCTGGGGACGGTTAAGTATGGCGTATTTTTGAATGTGCTTGATGCAAATCTAGCTGTGAAGTGTACAACTGGGGCACAACTGCTGCCACTGAAGGGGTGGGTGTGTGTGGGGCCCAATTTTTGGAAAAAAGGGAGACTCCGCTTGGAGTAACCCTTGCTTACATTGTTTTTAAAAGAAGCCAAGATGAACAGAACTGGGATCAGGAAAGACTTTGCTACCTACCCCGGTGTCATCCTGGGGACGGTTAAAAATGGCGTATTTTTGAATGTGCTTGATGCAAATCTAGCTGTGAAGTGTACAACTGGGGCACAACTGCTGCCACTGGAGGGGTGGGTGTGTGTGGGGCCCAATTTTTGGAAAAAAGGGAGACTCCGCTTGGAGTAACCCTTGCTTACATTGTTTTTAAAAGAAGCCAAGATGAACAGAGCTGGGATCAGGAAAGACTTTGCTACCTACCCCGGTGTCATCCTGGGGACGGTTAAGTATGGCGTATTTTTGAATGTGCTTGATGCAAATCTAGCTGTGAAGTGTACAACTGGGGCACAACTGCTGCCACTGAATGGGTGGGTGTGTGTGGGGCCCAATTTTTGGAAAAAAGGGAGACTCCGCTTGGAGTAACCCTTGCTTACATTGTATTTAAAAGAAGCCAAGATGAACAGAGCTGGGATCAGGAAAGACTTTGCAACCTACCCCGGTGTCATCCTGGGGACGGTTAAGTATGGCGTATTTTTGAATGTGCTTGAAGCAAATCTAGCTGTGAAGTGTACAACTGGGGCACAACTGCTGCCACTGAAGCGGTGGGTGTGTGTGGGGCCCAATTTTTGGAAAAAAGGGAGACTCCGCTTGGAGTAACCCTTGCTTACATTGTTTTTAAAAGAAGCCAAGATGAACAGAGCTGGGATCAGGAAAGACTTTGCTACCTACCCCGGTGTCATCCTGGGGACGGTTAAGTATGGCGTATTTTTGAATGTGCTTGATGCAAATCTAGCTGTGAAGTGTACAACTGGGGCACAACTGCTGCCACTGAATGGGTGGGTGTGTGTGGGGCCCAATTTTTGGAAAAAAGGGAGACTCCGCTTGGAGTAACCCTTGCTTACATTGTTTTTAAAAGAAGCCAAGATGAACAGAGCTGGGATCAGGAAAGACTTTGCTACCTACCCCGGTGTCATCCTGGGGACGGTTAAGTATGGCGTATTTTTGAATGTGCTTGAAGCAAATCTAGCTATGAAGTGTACAACTGGGGCACAACTGCTGCCACTGAAGGGGTGGGTGTGTGTGGGGCCCAATTTTTGGAAAAAAGGGAGACTCCGCTTGGAGTAACCCTTGCTTACATTGTTTTTAAAAGAAGCGAAGATGAACAGAGCTGGGATCAGGAAAGACTTTGCTACCTACCCCGGTGTCATCCTGGGGACGGTTAAGTATGGCGTATTTTTGAATGTGCTTGATGCAAATCTAGCTGTGAAGTGTACAACTGGGGCACAACTGCTGCCACTGAAGGGGTGGGTGTGTGTGGGGCCCAATTTTTGGAAAAAAGGGAGACTCCGCTTGGAGTAACCCTTGCTTACATTGTTTTTAAAAGAAGCCAAGATGAACAGAGCTGGGATCAGGAAAGACTTTGCTACCTACCCCGGTGTCATCCTGGGGACGGTTAAGTATGGCGTATTTTTGAATGTGCTTGATGCAAATCTAGCTGTGAAGTGTACAACTGGGGCACAACTGCTGCCACTGAATGGGTGGGTGTGTGTGGGGCCCAATTTTTGGAAAAAAGGGAGACTCCGCTTGGAGTAACCCTTGCTTACATTGTTTTTAAAAGAAGCCAAGATGAACAGAGCTGGGATCAGGAAAGACTTTGCAACCTACCCCGGTGTCATCCTGGGGACGGTTAAGTATGGCGTTTTTTTGAATGTGCTTGATGCAAATCTAGCTGTGAAGTGTACAACTGGGGCACAACTGCTGCCACTGAAGGGGTGGGTGTGTGTGGGGCCCAATTTTTGGAAAAAAGGGAGACTCCGCTTGGAGTAACCCTTGCTTACATTTTTTTTAAAAGAAGCCAAGATGAACAGAGCTGGGATCAGGAAAGACTTTGCTACCTACCCCGGTGTCATCCTGGGGACGGTTAAAAATGGCGTATTTTTGAATGTGCTTGATGCAAATCTAGCTGTGAAGTGTACAACTGGGGCACAACTGCTGCCACTGAAGGGGTGGGTGTGTGTGGGGCCCAATTTTTGGAAAAAAGGGAGACTCCGCTTGGAGTAACCCTTGCTTACATTGTTTTTAAAAGAAGCCAAGATGAACAGAGCTGGGATCAGGAAAGACTTTGCTACCTACCCCGGTGTCATCCTGGGGACGGTTAAGTATGGCGTATTTTTGAATGTGCTTGATGCAAATCTAGCTGTGAAGTGTACAACTGGGGCACAACTGCTGCCACTGAATGGGTGGGTGTGTGTGGGGCCCAATTTTTGGAAAAAAGGGAGACTCCGCTTGGAGTAACCCTTGCTTACATTGTTTTTAAAAGAAGCCAAGATGAACAGAGCTGGGATCAGGAAAGACTTTGCTACCTACCCCGGTGTCATCCTGGGGACGGTTAAGTATGGCGTATTTTTGAATGTGCTTGAAGCAAATCTAGCTATGAAGTGTACAACTGGGGCACAACTGCTGCCACTGAAGGGGTGGGTGTGTGTGGGGCCCAATGTTTGGAAAAAAGGGAGACTCCGCTTGGAGTAACCCTTGCTTACATTGTTTTTAAAAGAAGCCAAGATGAACAGAGCTGGGATCAGGAAAGACTTTGCTACCTACCCCGGTGTCATCCTGGGGACGGTTAAGTATGGCGTATTTTTGAATGTGCTTGATGCAAATCTAGCTGTGAAGTGTACAACTGGGGCACAACTGCTGCCACTGAAGGGGTGGGTGTGTGTGGGGCCCAACTTTTGGAAAAAAGGGAGACTCCGCTTGGAGTAACCCTTGCTTACATTGTTTTTAAAAGAAGCCAAGATGAACAAGTCATGGTTTAGCAAAGACTTTGCTACCTACCCCGGTGTCATCCTGGGGACGGTTAAGTATGGCGTATTTTTGAATGTGCTTGATGCAAATCAAGCTGTGAAGTGTACAACTGGGGCACAACTGCTGCCACTGAAGGGGTGTCTGTGTGGCCCAATTTTTGGAAAAAAGGGAGACTCCGCTTGGATTCACCTTGCGGTGTTTTACATGATTTTAGAAGGGCATGCCATGCCTATATCTGTGTCTCGTCCTCTTTTTCCTCGTAACGCTGTTTTGTTTTCACATGAGAATTTGTCCTTGTCACTTTCCCATGTGTTTGTGTTGTGTTGTGAGTTGTTTGTCACCTTTTGGACACCTTTGAGGGTGTTTTCTAGGTTTTTTTTGTGTTTGTGAATGCCTGCCATTGTTTCCTATGCAGTTCCAGTTCGGTTCGTCGAACGTTCGACGATCCGAACACGAACGGGAGCTCCGTTCGGCGAACCGACATCGAGCCGAACCGCGACCTGTTCGCTCATCTCTAGTCAATTTGTATTCTCGGAAATTCTCCCTCCATAAACCCAGAAGTCATATCTATGGCACAACTTTAGTATATTTTTATAAACAATGCCTATTCTTTTGGATTAAATATGTAAAATGTAATAGCTTTGTTCCTCTCGCTCTAAATCACAATTCCAAATATGCCTTATACTATCTAACGAGTGTTCAATCACCTATAAAATGATTGGTGGTGCAGCAAGTATTTTGCTTGCATTAATGTGGGGCTTGGCAGGGACGATACCAGAGGTATATATCTATATATATAATTGCCTTATTCTGTCTGTCTGTCTGTCTTGCTCCAAAATGACGTCATTACAGTGACAACCGTCGCCACACCGCGCGCGCTAAAGAGCCTGCGACTAATGGCTCAGCTAACTGAACAGCCCGAACTACGGGCCGACAGGATGACGTCCGACACTTTTCCCCGCACCCACTTGGAGCCCCGACTCCCCGGTGAGTGCTACACCCCCGGGAACTTACACCGGCAACCCATCCAACACATACCCACCGTTCGCCTCCGCCTTCCGCACACATTACCCCGCTCGGCTACACCCCCCCGCCGCACTCCGCCCTCTGCATGTATACACTGAACACACACACACGAATAGTCACCTGTCCCCAGCCATACAGTCCCCAGCACTGACGTCCTCAGCACCATGGCCCCGCTCGGCTCAACACCCCAACACTCCGCCCCCTGCACACATTAGCCCGCTCGGCTCGGCCCCCCGCACTCCGCCCTTCGCATGTATACACTGAACACACTCACACACACACACACCTGGATAGTCACCTGTCCCCAGCCACGCAGTCCCCGGAAATGACGTCCTCAGCGCCATGGCCCCACTCGGCTCCACCCCCCCGCAAACATTACCCCGCAGGATGGGGTCACATATCAGCATTGGGCCACATCACAGCATCAGCATATTTTTACTTAACTTTACACTGTTCATGGCCTTCTTTCATTACAAGCCATTGCCATCATTAAACATTAGACTCATCTATTAAAACTGTTCCTTCTGTTGTTTGTCATTTTAAAACCAATAAATAGTGATGAGCGAGCATGCTTGTTACTACTCGGTACTCGCACGAGTATCACTGTACTCGGGCTACTCGGCGGGGACCGAGTAATCTCGCGATACTCGTGCTGTACTCGTGGTCTTCATCCCTGCATGTTGGCGCTCTTTTGAGAGCCAGCCCTCATGCAGGGATTGGCTGGCAGACCACTGCAATGCCACAGCCCTGTTAGTTGTGGAATTGCAGTGATTGGCCGGCCCGCACAGCGTGACCGAGCCTTTATACCGGCGGGCGCGCTGTGCTCTGCTCACAGCCATCCAGACAGTCAGTGCAGGGAGAGTGTCGCTGCTTCAGGGAGAGGTTTGCGGCCCTTTATAGCTATTTCCGTAGCAGGGCTGCAAACAGTGTGACCAAAAGTCCTTCTCAGGACTATTCTAGTTGTATACAGGCTGGCAGGGTATAGCCAGGTCGGAGTACAGTAGCAGAGTCCTTCTCAGGACTATTGTTGCTGTATACAGGCAGGGTATAGCCAGGTCGGAATACAGGCTAGTGACCAGAAGAGTCCTTGTCAGGACTATTGTAGCAGTATACAGGCAGGCAGGCAGGCAGGCAGGGTATATAGCCATTCCTAGTGGTGACCGTATACCAGCCTTCATCATATCTGGGGCTGGTGTACACAGTCTAAAACAGTCCAGATAGTGTCAGACTTCTCAGTAATTGTCGCTCCTAAAAACCTGTTAGGTTCTTAGTGCGTCCGTGCTTGCATTTAAAAACCGCACGTGTGTGCCTGTCGGTGGCAGCGTACAGGTGCACTTGTGTGCGTTTTTACCAAACTATTATATAACGCACAAGTGTAGTGTATAATACACGTCAGTCAGCAGTGGCTGATAGTGTCAGAGTTCTCATTAATTTTTGCTCCTAAAACCTGTTAGGTTCTTAGTGCGTCCGTGCTTGCATTTAAAAACCACACGTGTGTGCCTGTCGGTGGCAGCGTACAGGTGCACGATTTGCACAAACTTGGATATAACGCACAAGTCTAGTGAATACACGTCAGCACAGCATTGCAAAATGCGCAAGGGCATTGGCAAGGAACAAGGAAGTGGACGTGATGGTGGTGCAGGCAGAGGCCGAGGTCGTGGGCAAGCTCTAATTTCGCCACAACAAAGGGCCACATCTAGTCGCTCGCACGTCCTGTCCCAAATTCTTGGGGACCGCAGCAGTACACCACTCTTGAACCAAGACCAGTGTCAACAGGTTGTTAGTTGGATAGCGGATAATGCTTCCAGTCAGATTGGCACCACCACAAACACTCTGTCTTCCACACGGTCAAGTGTCAGTAGCCGTGATACTGCACCGCACATTTCAGAACCTGATCCTCCTTCCTACCACAAGGCTGAGTACACGTCCTCGGACATTAATGATCCCACACTTGGACACTCGGAAGAGCTGTTCACGTTTCCATTCGCACATTCTGGCCTCTCGCCAGCTCATGTTGAAGTGGGTCATGAGGAGATCGTATGTACAGATGCCCAAATATTTGAGCAGCCACGTTCTCACGAAGTTGGCAACGTGTCTCAACAAGGGGTGGACGATGATGAGACACAATTGTCAGGAAGTCAGGAGGAGGAGCAGGGTGCGGAAGAGGAAGACGACGTGGTGGATGATCCAGTAACTGACCCAACCTGGCAGGAGGATATGCAGAGCGAGGACAGCAGTGCACAGGGGGAGGGAGGCGTAGCATCCAAACAGGCAGTAAGAAGCAGGGTGGTGGCTCCAGGCAGAAGTCAGGCAACCGTTCCCCGGAACAACAACACGACACAAGGTGCCTGTACAAATGTTAGGTCTTCCCGAGTCTGGCAGTTTTTTAAGTTGGCTCCAGATGATTCTAAAAAGGCCATTTGCAACACCTGCCGTGCCAGCATCAGCAGGGGTACCAAAACTAGCAGCCTGACCACCACCAGCATGATCAGGCACATGTCAGCCAAGCACCCGACTTTGTGGGAAGTACAACAGAGTCGAGGAGCAGTGCTTGCTGATGTCACTGCTACGTCTTCACTGGTTGTGCATGCGAGCCAATCCCCTGTCCATGCTGCCTGCGAACAAGCCTCCTCCGGTCCTGCACCTGCAGTTGCCTACGCAGAAATAACACCATCATCAAGCACGTCCTTGTCCCAGCGCAGCGTTCAGTTATCCATTCAGCAAACCTTTGAACGCAGGCGCAAATACACTGCCAACACCCCACATGCCACAGTTCTAAATGCTAACATTTCGCGACTGCTTGCGCTGGAAATGTTGCCTTTTAGGCTGGTGGAGACAGAAGCATTCCGCGACCTGATGGCGGCAGCTGTCCCACGTTACTCGGTCCCCAGCCGCCACTATTTCTCCCGGTGTGCCGTTCCCGCGTTGCATAACCACGTGTCACAAAACATCACACGTGCCCTGAACAACGCTGTTTCACCCAAAGTCCACCTAACCACAGACACGTGGACAAGTGCTTGTGGGCAAGGCCGCTACATCTCGTTGACGGCACACTGGGTTAATATTGTGGAAGCTGGGACCCAGTCTGAGCGAGGGACGGAACACGTCCTTCCCACACCAAGGTTTGCAGGCCCTACCTCAGTCAGTGTTTCACCCACACTCTACAGCTCCGGAATGTCATGCTCTTCAGCCTCCTCCTCCTCCTGCGCATCCTCATCCACTGTACCCTCCACACCAGTCCCAAGCTGGAAGCACTGCAGCACTGCCTCGGCGAAGCGGCAACAGGCTGTGCTGAAGCTAATCTGCATAGGTGACAAACCCCACAATGCAGAAGAGGTGTGGACAGCTTTGAAACAGCAGGCAGATCACTGGCTCACACCTCTGAACCTAAAGCCAGGAAAGGTCGTGTGTGACAATGGCCAGAACCTGGTGACGGCTTTGAGGCGAGGCCAGCTGACACATGTTCCATGCGTGGCCCATGTGCTCAACCTCGTGGTTCAGCGGTTTCTAAAGTCATACCCAGAGCTGTCTGATCTGCTGGTAAAAGTTCGCCGCCTGTCTGCACATTTTCGAAAGTCACCTACTGCTTCAGCCGGCCTTGCCGGCTTTCAGCGCCGTTTGCATCTTCCGGCTCACAGACTGGTGTGTGATGTCCCCACGCGTTGGAATTCAACTCTGCACATGTTGGTCAGGATATGTGAGCAGAAGAGGGCAGTTGTTGAGTACCTGCATCACCTAAGCCGTCGGGAAATGGGTCAAGCTCCACACATAACACCTGAGGAGTGGAGATGGATGTCCGACCTATGTACCATCCTCCAAAACTTTGAGGACTCCACCAAGATGGTGAGTGGTGATGACGCCATTATTAGCGTCACCATACCGCTACTCTGCCTTCTAAAACGGTCTCTGCTCAAAACCAAACATGATGCATTGCAGGCGGAGCGCGATGAGTTGCAGCAAGAGACAGTAGTGGGTGTGGGTGATAACACACAGCCCAGCCTCGTCTCATCACAACGTGCAGTGGAGGACTATGACGAGGAGGAGGATGAAGACATGGAGCAACTCTCCGGCCAAATTGAGGATATGACATGCACACCAGTCATATCCTCGGTTCAGCGTGGCTGGCCAGAGGACAGGGTAGATGAGGAGGAGGAGGAGGACAGCATGTTCAGTCATCGTGTTGGTCAGGCTACTAAAGTCCTGGCTGTTAAGAGTCTGGCGCACATGGCTGACTTTATGGTAAGCTGCCTGTCTCGTGACCCTCGCGTTAAGAACATCTTGGCCGACAATCATTACTGGTTGGTAACACTGTTAGACCCACGCTACAAGGAGAACTTTATGTCTCTTATTCCTGAGGCGGAGAGGTCAACCAAAATGCAGCAGTTCCGGAAGGCCATAGTCACGGAAGTAGGCAAAGCATTCCCCTCACAAAACGCTAGCGGCATAGCTCAGGAATCAGTGGACAACCAAGGCGTACAGCCGAGAGAGGCACAAGTCCAATCCGCCAGAGGTAGGGGAACAGTCTTTAAGATGTGGGACAGTTTTCTCAGCCCCTCACGTACCACAGCCCCTGAGGTGCGGGGTAGTGCCACAAGAAATCCTAAGTTTGCCCAGATGCTCAAGGAGTACCTTGCAAATCGAACAACTGTACTCCGACAGTCCTCTGTGCCTTACAATTATTGGGTATCCAAGGTGGACACGTGGCATGAATTGGCTCTCTACTAGAGATGAGCGAACCGGTCCCGGTTCGGCTCGAGGCCGGTTCGCCGAACGGGTGTCCCGTTCGAGTTCGGTTCGTCGAACGTTCGACGAACCGAACTCGAACGTATAGGCTAGAATGGGAGGCAATCACAAACACATAAAAATGCATTATAAATGTACACAAACAGTTAATAAACATTGCCATAACACTTACCGGTCCTCGCGATCCCTTCTGCACTCTGTCTCCTGCCGCTATTCCATCCGATGATCGCTGAATCCTCCCGGTGACCTGCACTGCCAGCAGAGAAGCAGGACCTATCGTGACGTCAAAATAGCCATGTGACCAGTCACGTGGCTATTATCTCATTGGCTACAGACTGGTCACATGACTATGACACGTCATGTAGGACCTGCGAGTGCATCTCTCCGGAACACGGTGCACATATGTGTATCGCCGTGTACCGGCGACATGCTCTAGCACACGGTCGACTCCCCGTTCCGTTAGGGACCGGCTGACACAGCCGGTCATTAACGGAGATCACCGTTGCCATAGCAACGCAGTTAGCGGTGACGTCACCGCTAACCGCGGCTCCGGGAGCACCGTTGCTATGGTAACGCGTCTGTCAGCGTTACCGCTAGCAGCCAGCACTGATCACTCACGGAGTGAAGGCTGCACGCTGCTTCCCGATTGTAGTGAGCATTGTAGTTAGGATGGAGGTTCCCCAGCCCCAAGTGATGCCCCTCACTACAATCGTCACTACTACACTAGAAAGAAAGAAGACAGAAGAGCAGGATCGTGGAGGGCTGACAGGGGTAATAAAGATGGAGTCTCTAATGTGTCTGTGTATTTATTTCTATTAATGTATTTTTTCTCTGTGTGGTGTCTTTTTTTAACCCTTTATTGGAGATTCTTAATGGCCGGGTCAAACGTGCCTGACATTAAGAATCTCTGGCTTAATACTGGCTAGTAAAACAAAGCCAGTATTAACTCATGATTACCCAACAAGCCACCCGGCTCCAGGGCTGTTGGAAGAGTTGGATACAGCGCCAGATGATGGCGCTTCTATGAGAGCGCCATTTTCTGGGACGGCTGCGGACTGAAATCCGCAGCAGAGGCGCCCACAAACCTCGGGCTAACCTGTGCTGCGGATTCCAATCCCCAGCTGCCTAGTTGTACCCGGCTGGACACAAAAATAGGGCGAAGCCCACGTCATTTGTTTTTTAATTATTTCATGAAATAAGTGAAATAATTAAAAAAAACGGGCTTCCCTATATTTTTGGTTCCCAGCCGGGTACAAATAGGCAACTGGGGGTTGGAGGCAGCCCGTGGCTGCCAGCAGTACCTGGCTAGCATACAAAAATATGGCGAAGCCCACGTCATTTTTTTGGTGGGCAAAAAACTTCTGCATACAGTCCTGGATGGAGTATGCTGAGCCTTGTAGTTCTGCAGCTGCTGTCTGCTCTTCTCCATACAGACAGACAGCAGCTGCAGAACTACAAGGCTCAGCATACTCCATCCAGGACTGTATGCAGAAGTTTTTTGCCCCCTGAAAAAATTATGTGGCTTCGCCATATTTTTGTATGCTAGCCAGGTACAGCAGGCAGGTACGGCTGCCCCAACCCCCAGTTGCCTATTTGTACCCGGCTGGGAACCAAAAATAAAGGGAAGCCCTTTTTTTATTATTTCATGAATTTCATGAAATAATTAGAAAACAAATGACGTAGGCTTTGCCCCATTTTTGTGTCCAGCCAGGTACAACTAGGCAGCTGGGATTGGAATCCGCACCACCGGTTGGCCTGAGCTTTCTGGGCCCCACTGCTGCGAATTGCAGTCTGCAGCCACCTCAGAAAATGGCATTTTCATAGAAGCGCCATCTTCTGGCGCTGTATCCAACTCTTCCAGCACCTGCCTGCTATACCTGGCTAGCATACAAAAATATGGCGAAGCTCACGTCCTTTTTTTGTAGCTTTTTGGCAAAAAAAAAAAAAAAATGCTTCCCTGGATTTTCCATTGCCAGTGAAGGTAACACCAAGCAGTGGGGGTTAGCAGCCAGTAGCTGCTTGGATTACCCTTAGCTAGCAATACAAAAAATGCAGTGGGAGCTAACATATATTTTTTTTAATTATTTATTTAAATAACTAAAAATAAAATGGGCTTCCCTGTATTTTGATTGCTGGACATCACAGTGCTGTAAAAATAAATCTTTAAAAAAATGACGTAGCGCTCCGCGGTATTTTTGATTCTCAGCGCAGATAAAGCAGACAGCTATGGGTTGCCACCCCCATCTGCCTGCCGTTACCTTGGTTGGCAATCAAAATACAGGGAAGCCCATTAATTTTTTCTATTTAAAAAATAGTTAAAAAAAAAAAATTACGTTGGGTCCCCCCATTTTTGATAGCCAGCTAGGGTAAAGCAGACGGCTGTAGCCTGAAAACCACAGCTGGCAGCTTTACCGTGGTTGGGGATCCAATGTGGAGGTCCCCTCAGGCTCTTTTTTATAATTATTTTATAAATATTAATAATTACACAATAAAAGTAGGGGACCCCCCAAATTGGATCACCAGCCAAGGTAAAGCGGACAGCTGTGGTCTGGTATTCTCAGGGTGGGAAGGTCCATAGTTATTGGGCCTTCACAGCCTAAAAATAGCAGGCCGCAGGTACCCCAGACGTGGCGCATCCACTAGATGCGCCAATCCTGGCGCTTCACCCCAGCTCATCCCGTGCCCTGGTGCAGTGGCAAACGGGGTAATAAATCGGGTTGATACTAGCTGTAAAGTCACCTGAGATCAAGCCCAGCAGTTTGTGATGTCATGGCGTCTATTAGATACCCAACATCATAAACTGTCAGTACTAACAAAAACAAAAAATCGACAAAAGAAATTTATTTGAAAAAACAGTCCCCAAAACATTTCCTCTTTCACCAATTTATTGTAAGAAAAAAAATAAAGGGGTCCCACGACGACTCTGGACCGTCTAGAATATGGGGGGGAGACACTCAGGGAACGTATCCCCCATTTTCTAGGAGTGCGGACCCTTCATGTGAGGAGTGTGGGTGCAATGAATCTGCACTCACTCTCCCCGGGTCCACAGCAGCAGAGTCCATGTCGTAATGGTTGCTACCAAAGCTGCAATGCCCTGCTCATGAGGTAAGGGCATGCCTAATCAGGAGAACTACTGTAGAGGAAGCTCTGCTCACTGGTATATAGGTGCTCAGAGGTAATAATAGATAAAATTAGTGAGTAACCTCGGCACTCTAAATCTCCCAGACTAAGTCAGTAAGTCACAACGGATAGTAATGCAAAATCACTCTTTATTGGTCCGTATTAAGAAAATTTTTTTTTCATAAGCATATATGTTTTTGTCCAAAACAAGTTACAAATGACGTTTCGGCCTGAGCCTTCGTCAGATTGGACTTATCTGCATGTAATCATGAAAAATGACAATAATCAGTATCACATAAGAGTGAGAGAACAATAACATAAACTCGAACAATGTAGAGGTACAATTGGGATGCAGCAAAAAAATTGCAACACAGCAAGAAATGAAACACATGATACAAATGTCATAATACAGTACAAGGACAATATAGTAATGACAAATATGGGGTCAGAGTAGACTTAGACAGCTCTGGTACGAAAGAGATGTCAATCATAAAGTAACATGTGCAGTAGGTGTAGAGCTACACTATGCATGGCAGAGCTAATGGGTAGACCGACCATAGAAAAAGTAGAGAAAAAGTGGAGAAAAAGTGGAGAATAAGTGGAACATAAGAGGAGAAAAAGTGGAGAAAAAGTGGAGAAAAAAGTGGAGAAAAAGTGGAGAAAAAGTGGAGCATAAGAGGAGAAAAAGTGGAGAAAAAGTGGAGAAAAAAGTGGAGAAAAAGTGGAGAAAAAGTGGAGAAAAAGTGGAGAAAAAGTGGAGATTAAGAGGAGAAAAAGTGGAGAAAAAGTGGAGAAAAAGTGGAGCATAAGAGGAGAAAAAGTGGAGAAAAAAGTGGAGAAAACGTGGAGAAAACGTGGAGAAAAAGTGGAGAAAAAGTGGAGCATAAGAGGAGAAAAAGTGGAGAAAAAGTGGAGAAAAAGTGGAGCATAAGAGGAGAAAAAGTGGAGAAAAAGTGGAGAAAAAGTGGAGAAAAAGTGGAGCATAAGAGGAGAAAAAGTGGAGAAAAAGTGGAGAAAAAAGTGGAGAAAAAGTGGAGAAAAAGTGGAGAAAAAAGTGGAGAAAAAGTGGAGCATAAGAGGAGAAAAAGTGGAGAAAAAGTGGAGAAAAAAGTGGAGAAAAAGTGGAGAAAAAGTGGAGAAAAAGTGGAGAAAAAGTGGAGATTAAGAGGAGAAAAAGTGGAGAAAAAGTGGAGAAAAAGTGGAGCATAAGAGGAGAAAAAGTGGAGAAAAAAGTGGAGAAAACGTGGAGAAAAAGTGGAGAAAAAGTGGAGAAAAAGTGGAGCATAAGAGGAGAAAAAGTGGAGAAAAAAGTGGAGAAAACGTGGAGAAAAAGTGGAGAAAAAGTGGAGAAAAAGTGGAGCATAAGAGGAGAAAAAGTGGAGATTAAGAGGAGAAAAAGTGGAGAAAAAGTGGACAAAAAGTGGAGAAAAAGTGGAGAAAAAGTGGAGAAAAAGTGGAGCATAAGAGGAGAAAAAGTGGAGAAAAAAGTGGAGAAAAAGTGGAGAAAAAGTGGAGAAAAAGTGGAGATTAAGAGGAGAAAAAGTGGAGCATAAGAGGAGAAAAAGTGGAGAAAAAAGTGGAGAAAAAGTGGAGAAAGTGGAGAAAAAAATGGAGAAAAAGTGGAGAAAAAGTGGAGAAAAAGTGGAGAATAAGAGGAGAAAAAGTGGAGAATAAGTGGAGAAAAAAATGGAGAAAAAGTGGAGAAAAAGTGGAGAAAAAGTGGAGCATAAGAGGAGAAAAAGTGGAGAAAAAGTGGAGAAAAAGTGGAGCATAAGAGGAGAAAAAGTGGAGAAAAAGTGGAGAAAAAGTGGAGCATAAGAGGAGAAAAAGTGGAGAAAAAGTGGAGAAAAAGTGGAGAAAAAGTGGAGCATAAGAGGAGAAAAAGTGGAGAAAAAGTGGAGAAAAAAGTGGAGAAAAAGTGGAGAAAAAGTGGAGAAAAAGTGGAGAAAAAGTGGAGATTAAGAGGAGAAAAAGTGGAGAAAAAGTGGAGAAAAAGTGGAGCATAAGAGGAGAAAAAGTGGAGAAAAAAGTGGAGAAAACGTGGAGAAAACGTGGAGAAAAAGTGGAGAAAAAGTGGAGAAAAAGTGGAGCATAAGAGGAGAAAAAGTGGAGAAAAAAGTGGAGAAAACGTGGAGAAAAAGTGGAGAAAAAGTGGAGAAAAAGTGGAGCATAAGAGGAGAAAAAGTGGAGAAAAAGTGGAGAAAAAGTGGAGAAAAAGTGGAGAAAAAGTGGAGCATAAGAGGAGAAAAAGTGGAGAAAAAAGTGGAGAAAGTGGAGAAAAAAATGGAAAAAAAGTGGAGAAAAAGTGGAGAAAAAGTGGAGAATAAGAGGAGAAAAAGTGGAGAAAAAGTGGAGAAAAAGTGGAGAATAAGAGGAGAAAAAGTGGAGAATAAGTGGAGAAAAAAATGGAGAAAAAGTGGAGAAAAAGTGGAGAGAAAGTGGAGAAAAAAATGGAGAAAAAGTGGAACACCCTTTGGTACCTTTCATGTGGCACTAAGGGGTGCTTAGCTTTGTATTTAGCCAAAAAAATGAAAAAAAAATGACATAGGGTTCCCCCTAGTTTTGTAGCCAGCTAGGGTAAAGCAGACGGCTGCAGCCTGCAGACCACAGCTGGCAACCTCACCTTGGCTGGTAATCCAAAACTGAGGGCACCCCACGCTGTTATTTTAAATTAAATAAATAATTAAAAAAAAAAACACGTAGGGGTCCCCCAAAATTGGATCACCAGCCAAGGTAAAGCAGACAGCTGGGGCCTGATATTCTCAGACTAGGGAGGTCCATGGTTATTGGAATCTCCCCAGCCTAAAAATAGCAGGCCGCAGCCGCCCCAGAAGTGGCGCATCCATTAGATGCGCCAATCCTGGTGCTTCGCCCCAGCTCATCCCGCGCCCTGGTGCGGTGGCAAACGGGGTAATATTTGGGGTTAATACCAGATGTGTAATGTCACCTGGCATCAAGCCCTGGGGTTGGTGAGGTCAGGCGTCTATCAGATACCCGACATCACCAACCCAGTCAGTAATAAAAAAAAAATACACGACAAACACATTTTTATTTGAAAAAACACTCCCCAAAACATTCCCTCTTTAACCAATTTATTAGATTGAAAAACAAATCCAGGTCTGGTGTAATCCAAGGGGTTGCCATGACGATGCACACTGTCCCAGTCAATGAAGAGCAGGATGTTCCCCATTGGCTGGGAGAGCAATGCAGTGACCTGAGCTAACATCAATGGGTCAGCCCAGGTCACTGCAGGGGGGTGACAAGTGCTGCTGTCAGCGAGGTACATTACCTGTGCTGATCTCCAGCACACTGACAGCCCCTGTCACTGAGGTCAATGACCGGCGCCTTCACATCAAGTATCGCGAGAGGTCCGTGACGTCACCGCTAGTCAGTCTCGGGTCGGAAGCGATAGGTGATGTGACAAGCGGCGGCCATGGAGGACAGTGACAGCGCTGAGGTCGGGATGGCGGGACTTCATCACCGCAGGTAAGCCGAGCGAGCGGGCGTGCGGGCGGGAGGGGGGGGGGGTGGTGGATGTGTGTGTGTGTGTGTGTTTGTGTATGTGTATGTATGTGTACATGCCGCGGGCAGGAGGGGGTGGAGCGAGCTGAGCGGGAAAGTGTGGGCTTCCTGCACGTAACTAAGATAAACATCGGGTTACTAACCAAAGCGCTTTGCTTGGATACCCGATGTTTATCTTGGTTACCAGCTTGTGGCAGGCTGCCAGCGATGGCTCCTGCTCACTGTAGCTGTAAAAAGCCCTGCTTTTTGCTGCTAGAACCGTTCTCGAACGTATCTAGAACTATCGAGCTTTTAGCAAAAAGCTCGAGTTCTAGTTCGATCTCGAACAGCCCAAAAATCACTCGAGCCGCGAACTGGAGAACCACGAACCACGAACCGCGCTCAACTCTACTCTCTACGCCTTGGAAGTCCTGGCCTGCCCTGCCGCTAGCGTTTTGTCAGAGCGTGTTTTTAGTGTCGCAGGTGGAATCATTACGGATAAACGCACCCGCCTGTCAACTGAAAATGCTGACAGGCTGACTCTGATCAAGATGAACAAGGGTTGGATTTAGCCAGACTTCACCACACCACCAGCAAATGAGAGCGGAATTTAAAGTTTGTAACGGGAATTTGCCATGTACCTCCAGTCACCCATGGGTACACAGTTCTGGACTTTGGATAATCGCTGGACTGCTCCTCCTTCTCCTCATGCGCCACCATGATGACCGTTACAATAGTTAGGCCTTTGTTTCAGGTATACCCCCAGTGGTAAATTTTTTCGCCCATTCTTTGCAGAATGGACATTACAACGACAGGAGACCCGCTCCTTTGCAATGGGAACAATGTTTTGAGGCCCTCATGCACGTCTCTATCCAGGGACAACGTGGAGCCTCCCAATTTTTGGCTGCCCTGCCAAAGGGCTATACTATAATACACCCACTTCCTGACAATGGACACTTAATGTTTTGAGGCCCTCATGCACGTCTATCCAGGGACAATGTGGAGCCTCCCAATTTTTGGCTGCCCTGCCTAAGGGCTATACTACAATAGACCCACTTCCTTACAATGGGCACTTCAGGTTTACAGGCCATCATGCACGTCTGTATGCAGGGGCATTGGTGAACCTCACAATTTTGGACTGACCTGGCAAAGGAAAATACTACAAAGACTCACTTCCTCAAAATGGGCACATTAGACTCAGAGGCCTTTATGTACGTCTCTTCTCAGGGACATCGGAGTGCCACACAATGTTTTACGTAAAATCTTTCATGTATTGATCTCAAAAAGTAACATACATTAGCTCTATCTCACTATTGGGTATGTTCCCTTAACATTTCCGCCATGAAAATTCATTTTGGTGTCATTTTGGAAGGTTTTCTGGTGAGTCCGTAAAAATGGCGTAAAACGCGGACAAAACTGTTCACAGCTGTGACTTTTGAGTGATAAATGCTTCAAGGGGTCTTCCCCATGCTGTTGCCATGTCATTTGAGCACTCTTCTGAGACTTTTGTGCCATTTTTAGGGTTTCTACATGCTGCCGGGGGTCATTTCACAAAAATACTCGGGTCTCCCATAGGATAACATTGGGCTCGGTGCTCGGGCCGAGTACACGAGTATCTTGGGATGCTCGGCCCGAGCCTCGAGCACCCGAGCTTTTTAGTACTCGCTCATCACTACCAATTAACAATTATAAGAATACTAAATTAAACCTAACCCATCCAGTCCATTCATTACCTTATTATTCAATCTGCTAACCTACATACACATTCTAGACTACCCGATACGTTAGAATAGGGCCACCTTCTAGTATCTATATATATAATTGCCTTATTCTGTAAGTCTGTCTGTCTGTCTACCTGTCTGTCTGTCTGTCTTGCTCCAAAATTGTGTCCTTACTGTGACAAACAGCGGATTGGCCGCTGGGCTCGCCATGGCCCCGCCCCCACGCACAGATTGGACGCTTGGCCTCACGGATTGGCCTCTCGCCTCGGCTCCTCCCCCCGCACGGATTGGCCGCTCGCCTCGCCTTGGCTCTGCCCCCCGCACGGATTGGCCGCTCGCCCAGACTCCGCCCCCCACACGGAATGGCCTCTCGCCTCGAGGTGAGCGCATCAAGGTCCTGCAGCGGCAGAACACACACACGCACACACATAAGAACAGACACACACACATCAGATCGCATCCACACACTCACAACATCCCGTGATATCGCTTGCTTCTCGGCGGTGATCCTGTGCGTGCAGTGACCTTCCAGGACCTGCTGGAGGATCACATGGCCAGAAGCATGTGGTATCTCCGGATGTTGTGATTGTGTGAGCGCGTATGTGCGATATCGTCAGTGTGTGTGTCTGTGAATGTGTTCTGATGTGTGAGTGTGTGCGTGTGAGTGTATGCGATCGGATCTGTGAGTGTCGGCAGAGGAGCACGGCGTGCAGCACAGCTGCTGGGACTGCCCGCCGGTGGGCACAGGGAGAAGTGGGGTGTGTGTGTGAGTGTATGCAATCAGATGTGTGCATGTATACTGTCTGATGTGTGACTGTGGAGCACGATGGGGGGTGCACAGCATGGGGGATGGAGCAGGATGGGGAGTGCGCAGCATGGGGGATGGAGCATGATGGGGAGTGTGCAGCATGGGGGATGGAGCACGATCGGGGGTGCGCAGCATGGGGGATGGAGCACGATGGGGGGTGCGCAGCATGGGGGATGGAGCACGATGTGGAGTGCGCAGCATGGGGGATGGAGCATGATGGGGAGTGCGCAGCATGGGGGATAGAGCACGATGGGGGTGCGCAGCATGGGGGATGGAGCACGATGGGGAGTGCGCAGCATGGGGGATGGAGCACGATGGGGGGTGCGCAGCATGGGGGATGGAGCACGATGGGGAGTGCGCAGCATGGGGGATGGAGCGCGATGGGTAGTGCGCAGCATGGGGGATAGAGCACGATGGGGGGTGCGCAGCATGGGGAATAGAGCATGATGCGGGTGCACAGCATGGGGGACGGAGCACGATCGGGAATGCGCAGCATGGGGGATGGAGCACGATGGGGAGTGCGCAGCATGGGGGATGGAGCACAATGGGGAGTGCGCAGCATGGGGGATAGAGCACGATGGGGGGTGCGCAGCATGGGGGATGGAGCACGATGGGAGGTGCGCAGCATGGGGGATGGAGCTCGTTTGGGAGTGCGCAGCATGGGGGATGGAGCATGATGGGGAGTGCGCAGCATGGGGGATGGAGCATGATGGGGAGTGCGCAGCATGGGGGATGGAGCACGTTTGGGAGTGCGCAGCATGGGGGATGCGCAGCATGGGGGATGGAGCACGATGGGGAGTGCGCAGTTTGGGGGATGGAGCACGTTTGGGAGTGCGCAGCATGGGGGATGGAGCATGATGGGGAATGCGCAGCATGGGGGATGGAGCACGATGGGGAGTGCGCAGCATGGGGGATGGAGCACGTTTGGGAGTGCACAGCATGGAGGATGGAGCACGATGGGGAATGCGCAGCATGGGGGATGGAGCACGATGGGGGGTGCGCAGCATGGGGGATGGAGCACGATGGGGGGTGCGCAGCATGGGGGATGGAGCACGATGGGGGGTGCGCAGCATGGGGGAATGGAGCACGATGGGGGGTGCACGCCTCCCCCCAAAACACACACACACACACACACTGCCACACATACACGCACTGCACAACACACCACACACACACTGGGAACCACAAACACTGCCCTACACAGACACCCACACACACAGACAACGCCGCACACACAAATATACGCACATACCGCACAACACACACATTGCATAAAACATACCTCCCCCCAAAACACACACACCCCACACAAACCACGCAACACACACACACAAAGCTACAGACACACAGCGCTCCACAAACAACGCAACACACGCAACACACAAACAACACCGCTCTCACCCCCCACCACACCCAGACAACACCCAGAACATGTACAGCCCCTACACAAACACTTAGTAACTACACACAACAACATCTATATATATATATATATATATAACAAAAATCATACATTAACTACACAATACGTAAATTCTAGAATACCCGATGCATAGAATCGCGCCACCTTCTAGTATATATATATATATATATATATATAGTCCATGAGCTGGAACCGGAACCGATGGTATATATACTTTACCCTCACTGTGGGATTTTCATTAATCGACATAATAGCAAAATAGCAGTGGCCTCATTTTCCTATTGTCTGTCAATTCGTAATTGTTCTAACAATAAGGGGTGCCAGAGAGCTGTTATATGAAAAATTCATGAACAGAGGTAGGCTATGTGCACACGCTGCGTTTTTTTGACGCTGCGTTTTTGTGCGTTTTTGGCCACTAAAAACGCACAAAATTGCACCCGCGGCAAAAAACGCGTTTTTTGGTTGCGTTTTGCTGCATTTTTGTTCTCTGCGTTTTTCCAATGCATTGCATGGGGAGAAAACACAGAAAAACGCAGGAAAGAATTGACAAGTCCATTTTTTTTTAAGCTCAAAAACGCAGCTTAAAAAAAAAGTTGTGTGCGGACAACAAAAATGAAAACTCATAGACTTTGCTGGGGAAGCAAAGTCATGCAGTTTTGAGGCCAAAAACGCACCCGAAAAACGCGCAAAAACGCCACGAAAAACGCACTGTGTGCACATAGCCTTAGGAAGTCTGTGTAAGTCCCTCCCCCAGCTGTTCATGACACTACCCATTTAATTTATCATGTGGGATGTGCATTATGTTGTGTCAAATATATCAGCTGCACTAGCAGAAAAAATAAAAATAAATAGCTGAACATCTGTATAATATCAATACATAAATTACAAGTTATTCAGGTGTTAGCAGACACTTTTTCGAAAAATATTATGGCCAGACAGTCTAATTTTTACGGAGTAGAAAAACTTAATATGCTTAGACGAGGAGATAGCTGACAGAAAATAATATTTATAAGGGAAGCATTCTGGATTACTAAATTAGATACGAAGCAACTGAAGGAGATGAATAATAACAAGGATATTATGTTCATTTATTAAAAAATATATATATTCCCTTATTTTCATACATATAACATTGCGGTTTCTTTGGGAAGGTGTTACACACTAATTTGTATAATTAATTATGTTCATGTGTGATATTATCATGTGTATTGTATAAATTGTGGGCTATTTTATTTCTTGTCACTAGAGATGAGCAAGTACCGTAATATTCGTAATCGCTATATTCGTAACAAGTATTTGTAATATTCGTGTATTCATTATGATAGCGAGTACAATGCAAGTCAATGGGAAATGCGAGTAATTTTCTGCTGGACACAAAAGAGAGGTCTGCAAGCCTGCGGAAAAGGCTGAAATGGATGGGAAAGGGATGAAACTGAATGAGGAGAGCCTGGAGAAAAAGCCTGCATGCATTTCTGACTCACATATGGTTTCTGGGAATGAGGATATCACGTTATTATGCCATTTATTCTCTCTCTCTGTCTCTCAGGTTCATACTCACCAATCACGGCGCAACGCGGCTGTCACACTGCTCCCGCTGCCTCTCCTGCTTCTGTCGGAGTTGCTCATTAGCCTAATCACATATTCACTGCACCCGTTCATTAGGCTCATACATATTCACTTCTTCACCTGCACACTGGTGGCCGTGATTGGTTGCAGTCAGACCTGCCCACATGGTGAGTGACAGCTGCCTGACTGCAACCAATCACAGCCACCAGTGGGCAGGTCTATATCGTACAGTAAAATAAATAAATAATTTTAAAAAAAAACAATGTGCGGTTCCCCCCCAATTTTGATACCCAACTAAGATAAAGCCTCACAGCTGAAGGCTGGTATTTTCAGGCTGGGGAGACCCACGTTATTGGTAGCCCCCCAGGCTAAAAATATCAGCCAAAAATCACCCAGAATTGCCACATCCATTAGATGCAACAGTCCCGGTACTTTACCTGGCTCATCCCGATTGCCCTGGAGCGGTGGCAATCGGGGTAATGAGTGGTTAATAACAGCGCACAGCTGTCTTCAAACACAATAATCCTATAAGTAAAAAAAATACACATACATTGAGAAAAATCCTTTATTTCAAATTGTAGCTCCCTGAGGCTACCGTCGCCACAGAGGTACTGCACCTCAGGCAGAGGTGTGATGCACCATTCTGGATAAGAAGGGTGCCATCTAGCGGTTTACGTATCAAAAATCTGCGGACACCCAATTGTTACCTCACACACTAGATCAGGACAGATCCCATTAAGGCTTAGCGACCTGAAATCTGGTTATGGCACTTAAGCACTGTCTCTTGAACTAGGCTCGGGGTGGAGCTTGGTGGGTGAGGTGTCTGAGGTAAAGCTATTTTTGAAAGTTGACAGTCTGGTTGAGTCAGTCAGTCAGGAGCGGAGAGGGGACCGACTAGGGGTCCGGACCCTGGGGGTCTTCCTTGACCCTGGGGACACTGAGAAGAGAATCCCAGAGACTTGGGGAAGAGGTGTCAAACTCCCCTATAGTTTTATTCTGCAAGTGTCGCGGGCGGGGAGGAGGGTGTCAGCACACTACGCTCACCCCTTCTGCTCGGGTCCAGCGGTTGCTGCTCAGTGGTGGCTCGAGCTGTGGGCCAGATCCCGGGGGTTTCTCGAGCGGCACTCCTCGCCCGTGAGTGAAAGGGGTTTGTTGGGTGTGGGAATAGTTTATCGTCCGTGACGCCACCCACGGTTGTGGTGATTTCACCACCGCTGCTCAATATGGGGGTCCCGGGGATGGTGATGCGGAGCAGCCAGGTGTTGCGTTGCCCCTCCGTGGGTAGGGGTTGGTGATCCCGGGGCCCGGTGATGAGGTGGGAGATGCAGGGCCTGGTGGGCGCAGGGACGCGGGGGCAGCGCTGTGCCTTGCGGCACTGTGGTACTCACTCAGCCTGAGACGTTGACACAGTTTTACGGTAAACCACACGGCTGGAAAGACGGTTCCCACGGATGGCTGCACTTGCTCTCCCAGTAGGTGACGGTGATGTCCCTTTTCCTTGCCCCTTTGTTTCTGTGTTGGTAGTGATGGGTTCCCACCGGTAACCCGCTCCCCGGCTTCAAGCTGGACCGGAGGAGCTCTACTCTTTGCCCGCAAGCGCTGGCCCTGAGAAACTGGTGCCCTGGCGGTGGCGGTGTCTCTCCTACTCTGGTTGGGCTGTTGCCTTCAATCGGGACTTGGTTGTTGGGGGATCTACGTCCCCTTCACTGACGGATTTGGCAAATTATGGCGACTCCTAGCCTTGCCGGGGTCCGAGAGGCCCCTGCCCTGGTGCTGACTGTCCTTCGGAACACTGCTCCAGACCGCCGGGCCACTACCCGTCCGCGGTCCTTCCAGGAACTTCCAAACGGTCCCCCTCCAGACAGTCACCGCCATTGCTGACCTTGCTGACCTGTCCTGCACACAGCTGGACTACTTCAGGCTTCCTTTCTGTAACCTTTCACCTTCCTTCAGTTTCTCCTTCTCCTCCTTTACCACTTCCACTTCTACTTCCACTTTCACTTCCTTAGCTCATCTTAGCTGTTTACTCCTTCACTCCCCTAACTGTTCTCTAGCTCTTCCCTGAGCTGACTGCCTGGTTTCTCCCGCCTCCAGAGCTGTGTCCTCCTCGGTGGGCGGAGCCAACCGCCTGGCCCACCCCCTGGTGTGAACATCAGCCTCTGGAGGAAGGCAACAAGGATTTTTGGTTAGCTTTGGTGTTCCTAACTGGGATGTAGGGTGTGGTGGTGTAATGACCTGTGATCCCTGGCTTGCCCAGGGCGTCACACAAGCAACATCCTAAAGTGGAGGGATTTGGTCGCAAACGGGGACCCGGTCCCTAGGCTAGAAAAAGACTTTAGGATTTTCTAGTAACACCGGAGGCAAGGGCAGCTCCTTTGGGTCACAAGCAACCACAAATCCGCTTGAAGGTGATCACAGAGGATCAGGAAGCCAAATAGGCAGAAGTCCCTTTAGAGGTCCGTGACCCCTGGCTCAGAGCACTGTGTGTGGAGGCGCAGGACTGGCGGGAGAGAGTCAGCACAGACGAGACGACCAGGAAAGGCAAACAAAGGAGAACCAGTACTGGCCTTAGACTTACTTGGCATCGGCGGATGCCCATCACTGGGGATCCCAGCATACCGTGGTGGACTAAGCGTGCTGTCAACTTGGAACCGATACAGTGAGAAAAAAACTGGTATTGCAAAGCCACGGTGTCGTCTCAATTCTTCCTGCGTCACAACCTGCCCTCATAGACTTTTCATATTTCCAACGGTCGCCCCGGGGTCCCGCTCCACCTATAGGGAGCAAGATTACCTCAACTGCACAATCATCAGCTGCCCTGGGGAACACGCAGCCCACATAGCCGCAAAACCACGGGTGGCATCACAAACTTTAAAATCTCTGCAAATACAAATCCCATTATCATCCCCTTTATTATTTAAAAAGACACCACCAGGGTCTTGAAGCCGGGCTCCACCACCGCTGACATCCCCGGACTAGTCCGACTCAGTTCCGAGTATCGCCTAAGGCCCTGTGGCTGGGAGTTTTAGAATAAAATACAAAACCACCCTCTTTCATCACTTTATTAAACCAATAACACCCAAGTCCAACGTAATCCACACGAGGTCCCTCAACAGTCCTGGCTCTGCTACATCCTAGCCTGGAGAGACCGAAAACATGTCCGATCTCTCCATGCTCCGGGAATATTGAAAAGTAGGACCCAGTTGGCAGGAGTGATGTCACTCAGCTTATCGGTGGTCATACCCGGGTTCTGCTGGCAATGTAATGTGCACAAAATGCCGGCAGCCAGCCAATCACAGTAATACCACAGCCAAGATGGCTGTGGCATTACTGTGATTGGTTAAGAAACCCAACATGTTTAGTGGCTGCAAATCAGGCGCCAAACATGCTGGGCGGGACATTCAAATATAGCGAGGCGAATACACCATTACTCGCTATATAATGAATAGTCCCAAATACTGTACTATTCTTCAAATAGCGAATAGTAATGAATTAATTCGTTCATCGCTACTTGTCACCTATAACTAAGATCGCCGTGGCTATTCAAATGCGTCAGTTAACAATGCCCCTTCCTATGGGGCCTTTTTAAACATAGATATTAATTAAATGGCAAGTTTTATTGATTTCCCTCTGCACCATTCTTTTTTCATTTTTTTCCTGTAATCATGACTTCATGGGATCCAATACTTCAAGCTAAGGGTATACATATATAGCAGTTGGAGGAATCTTTTCAAACATTCAAGTGGAAACAGCTATTTGGGTGGTTGTGACGGGGTATGCGGCAGAGCAGTAAGGGACGCCAGGCCAAGGAACAATCCAAAGGGTTTTATTGGAACCACAAAGATAAAGCACCAAATATAAATGAAGATCCTTAAAGTCTGCAAGGAGTCCACAACAAAACAAAATATCCTGGGGCACCTCCCGGTATTCCAACGCCAGGGAAAATGTGGCAATGGTCCTTATATGAGTTCCTTGAGTCCAACAGGGTGAACAACAAAACACAATCCCACATGGCCACTGATCTCCAGTCTGTGACAGTCCATACACATGCTCTAGGATCCAGCCTCAGCAATAGATCCTAGTCCTTCTCCAGCCAAGATCCAACTAACTGAACTAACATGGGTCTCATTGTTCTTCTCTCCTGGGATCAGCCCCTTAGGTGGGCAGAAGAGTCCAACTCCGCCTGGACACTTGATACATGAATGGACTTTAGACTCCTGGCTCTGTTCTGTTTTCCAAGTTGTGGATTGGAGAAGTCCCATGCTGAGAAGAACAAACAATCTCCCACCAGTAGTACATACAGGACAGTGAAGGGCAGACAGACTATTACACCATGAGCAAAGGCGGGGGAGGGACACACTGTTACAAACCCCTCCCCCCTCAATTTTTGTACGGACTAGTGACCTCAACAGGTCGCTTGTCAAGTACACGTAAACATGCTGACCCTGACTCAGGGCTCCTCTTGCCTGGACAATCCATCTGCATTTTGGTGTTGGCTGCCCCTTCTATATTGTATTGTAAAATTATAGGGTTGAAGAGCCAGGCTCCATCGTAGTAAGCGTCCATTGTCCCCAGAGACTGTGTTCAGCCAGGTGAGGGGATTGTGATCAGTAACCACAGTGAATTCTCGATCATACTGATACGGCCTTAGTTTCCTAAGGGCCCATACTACAGCCAGACATTCCTTCTCAACAGTTGCATAGACCACTTCTCGGTCCAGC
Organism: Anomaloglossus baeobatrachus; assembly: GCF_048569485.1. Lineage (NCBI taxonomy): Eukaryota > Metazoa > Chordata > Amphibia > Anura > Aromobatidae > Anomaloglossus > Anomaloglossus baeobatrachus. The sequence goes on from NC_134359.1 coordinate 159,973,873, forward strand.
AGTTTCCTGCTGAGGTAGGCAATGGGGTGCTTCTCCCCGGCTGCATTCACCTGGCTGAGTACAGATCCCAATCCATAAGAAGATGCATCCGTTTGCACAATGAATCTTCTCTTACAGTCTGTAGCAGCCAGAACAGGATCGCAGACCAAGGCGTCCTTCAGCCGGTTAAAAGCCCCATCACAGGCTGGAGTTCCTCCCATGTGTGGCTGAAGATGCCGATATCATCCAGGTAGGCACAAGAGAAGTCGCCACATCCCCGGAGGATCTGGTCCACCATTCTCTGAAAGGTTGCAGGGGCGGTTTTCATTCCAAAAGGCATGTTTAGAAATTCATACAGACCAAAGGGGGTTATAAAAGCGGACCTTTCTCTACCTTCCTCCATCAGGGGAATTTGCCAGTATCCCTTCCTGAGATCCAAGGTGGTGACGTATCGTGCTCCAGCTAGCCGGTCTAGAAGTTCATCAATGCGGGGCATTGGGTAAGCATCCCTGATGGTATGGTCATTTAGTAGTCTGTAGTCCACACAAAATCGAGTATTCCCATCTTTCTTGAGTACTAACACAACAGGAGAGGCCCAAGGACTATGGGAGGCCTGAATCACCCCAAGCTGTAACATCTCCTCCATCTCATGCTCCATGGTGTTTCTAACTGTTTCTGATACCCAGTAGGGAGCCTGTTGTATGGGTCGGATGCCCTGAGTGTCCACATGATGTTGGGTTACTGTGGTTCGACCTGGTCGGGATGAGAAAGCAGCCTGTCTCTGATGGAGCACTCCCAGCATTTGTTTCTTCTGTAAGGAATCTAAGTGATCTCCCAGAGGAACCTGTTCCACAGTGAATGGGGCTCTGGCTGCTTCAACAAGATCAGGTAATGGGTCCTCATCCTCCTGACCATCTTCTGAAGCCAGCCGACAGCTTGCTATCATAGGTAATGTCTGGTCATGGTACTCCTTAATCATATTCACATGCACAGTCCTTTGTCTTAGACCCTGATCATCTAGAACAAGAAGGTAATTGGTGTCGTTTAGTTTTCTGAGAACCCGGAAGGGACCCTCCTATGTTGTCTGGAGTTTATTTTGCCGATGGGGAACAATTATTAAGACTTGTTGTCCCTCTACAAATTCTCGATAGCGTGCTTTGCAGTCATACCATGTCTTCTGTCTGGTTTGAGCCATCCACACATGATCCTGAGCTAAACTAGCAAGATGAGCCAGGGTTTCCCGAAGCTTGAGGACATATGGAACAACAGGTGTTCCTGTATCTTCAACTTGCCCCTCCCAATATTCCTTTAGCAGAGTTAAGGGTCCTCTGACCTTTCTTCCATAGAGTAGTTCAAAGGGGGAAAACCCAGTGGACTCCTGGGGAACTTCCCGATAGGCGAACAGGAGATGGGGTAGGTACTTCTCCCAGTTGGAATCCCTGTCAGTGAAGGCTTTTAGCATATTTTTCAGTGTTTGATTAAACCGTTCACAAAGTCCATTGGTTTGAGGATGGTATGCTGTAGTTCGAATTGCTCGTACTCCACAGGTGCGCCACAGACACTGCACCAACTCTGACATGAACTGGGAGCCTTGGTCCGATAAGATCTCACTTGGGAATCCTACTCGGGTGAAAATGGTAACAAGGGCCTCGGCCACCTTGGCTGCAGAAATACTTGACAAGGCCACGGCTTCTGGATATTGGGTGGCATAGTCCACAATAGTGAGAATGTACTGCTTTCCAGATTTACTTGGTTTAGCCAGAGGTCCAATGATATCGACAGCTACTCTTTGAAAGGGTTCTTCTATGATAGGGAGTGGTTGCAAGGGTGTCTTTGGATGATCTCTGGGTCGCCCTCTACGCTGACTTATGTCGCAAGTTCGGCAGAAATGCGCCACTGCATGAGAAATTCCAGGCCAATAGAAAATTTGAGTCAATCGTCGTTTGCTGCGGGTTTTCCCTTGATTGTCGGCAGTAGGAATGTCATGAGCAAGGTGTAATAGGGAAATTCTGTATTTCTGAGGAACAATCAGCTGTTTACTATAAGTCCAGGGTTTATCTAGGGAGTCAGCATTGGTAACCCGATATAGAAGTCCATTTTCTTTCATAATTTTTTCCCCATTTTCTCCTAACTGCCCTACTTCAGCCCGAGCTCTAAAGCTAGCCAGGGTGGGGTAAATCTCTACCTCTTGTCTAAACTGAACTTTATCCCAAGTGACATTCATATAAGACTGACAAGAAGAATCACTCACTGGCTGTGATGGCAGTTCGGGTGGCCTCATTTCCATTGATGGGTTGAACACGTCCACATCTGCTGCTCTCTTGGCTTGACTTCTGGTTATCGCACCGACAAAGATTGAAAGATTGAAGATTCCCCACATCATTCCCTAGAAGAATGTCTGCAGGAAGGCCGCTCATCACACCAATCATGCATTGCTTTGCCCCAAAGTCATAATCCAGGGTCACACTCACTCTTGGAATGTATCTTTGAGTACCTCCAGCCAATTCAATAGCAATTCCTGGTCCCTTTTGCATTTTGCATTGCTTCTGGTTGAATTACTCGGGGATCTGCGATGGTGAGAAAAGCCCCAGTGTCACGAAAGCCAACAACTTTTTGGCCATCCAGCACGACCTCCTGTAGATGTTTATGCTGAAGATCAGAAGAACGGGTGGCTGTGGCTCGCACCCTATAGACTCCTGGTAGGGAAGTCAACATATCAGAGTCTTTTGTCGAATCATCACGGAGTGAATCCAGCTCTTCTCCTGTTGACGGTGTCTGTAGATAATGGACAGGCAAAGGGGGTCTGTAACTGTTTTGCCTCCGAACACCTGGACAGTGAGCTTGCAGATGATCCAGCTGCCCACATCCATAACATCTACGTTCTATGAGTCTTTCTACACGTCGTACTCCGAAAGAGGAGGCAGGAGTAGTAGGAGGCACATTCACATGGGGTCCGCCATGTGTTGGTAGTCTAATGGGACGGTGAACATTGGAGGCCAGAGGACAAGGGACCACTGGTGTTGGGGAGCTGGTAGTTTTTTTCTCACTGACTAGTAGCCTTTTCCATTGAGACTTGATGGTGAGCACCTCATCTACTAGAGCAGCAGCTTGTTCCACTGTCTCTGGTCTCCTCTCGCGCACCCATTCCCTGATTTCAGCAGGGCATCTGGCATAGAACTGCTTTTTCAGGATGACCTGGAGGAAGGTCTCTCAATTTAAGGCCCCCTCTCCCTCCAGCCAGCGATGGCATACTTGTTTCAGTCTGTGGGCAAACATCTTGAAAGACAGTTCCCCATCACAGGCTAACGTACGGAACTGAGTCCTATAAGTATCTGGGGTCACGGCATAATGTTCTAGAATGGTCTGTTTTATCTCCCTATACTCACAATTCCACTGAGGGTCCATAGATCTATAGGCGTCGGCAGCTCCACCCTCCAAGAGGCCCACCGGGTGTCTGACTCGCTCTCTTTCTGGGACTTCCATTAATCGGCACTGATGCTCAAAGTCCTGGAAGAAGCCCTCAATGTCGTCTGCAGCTTCATTAAATGGCTTAAAGTCCTTGCGGGACACTCTGGAGAATTCCCTCATAGTTGGTGCTGTGGTTACAGTCTGTCTGGAGCCTCTAGCTGCTTCCACAGCAAGCCTCCTCTCCAGCAATGCTGCCTTCTCTTGAGCTCTGCGAATGGCCTCCCTCTTATCTTCTATGGTGGCCTCATCTCCAAGCAGTGCCATCTCCTCCTCATACCACACAACCCATTGACTTTTTTGGGTATTTACGTCCAGCTCCCGTCTTTCCTCCCCTTGCTGTGGAAATCCTTCCTCGGTGCCATCTTGCAGGCAAGCATTTTCCAATGCCTCAATTAGTTGCTCCTTAGGGAGTCCTTTATAGCCGACTCCTAATTAACGGGCCTTTGTTTGTAGGCTCCCCACAGTCCAGTCCTTGTACTCTGAGATTCTGATTCCAGATGTTAATGGGCTGTTGTCCTCCATTCTTTCTGCTCTGATCCCGCCGCTGCCAACCAGTTTGTGACGGGGTATGCGGCAGAGCAGTAAGGGATGCCAGGCCAAGGAACAATCCAAAGGGCTTTATTGGAACCACAAAGATAAAGCACAAAACATAAATATAGATCCTTAAAGTCTGCAAGGCGTCCACAACAAAACAAAAGATCCAGGGGCACCTCCCGGTATTCCAACGCCAGGGAAAATGTGACAATGGTCCTTAATATGAGTTCTTTGAGTCCAACAGGGTGAACAACAAAACACAATCCCACGTGGCCATTGATCTCCAGTCTGTGACAGTCCATACACAGGCTCTAGGATCCAGCCTCAGCAATAGATCCTAGTCCTTCTCCAGCCGAGATCCAACTAACTGAACTAACATGGGTCTCATTGTTCTTCTCTCCTGGGATCAGCCCCTTAGGTGGGCAGAAAAGTCCAACTCCGCCTGGACACTTGATAAATGAATGGACTTTAGACTCCTGGTTCTGTTCTGTTTACCAAGTTGTGGATTGGAGAAGTCCCATGCTGAGAAGAACAAACAATCCCCCACCAGTAGTACATACAGGACAGTCAAGGAGAGACAGACTATTACACCATGAGCAAAGGCGGGGGAGGGACACACTGTTACAGTGGTAAAGTCATTCTGTTTCTGAAGTGAGCAGGAAGTAAACCATAGAGATGGTAGGTCTATGGAAGACACACACAGTCTTCATGCTAGGAAGTCCAGATAGTGCCAAAAATAGACATGTTCTAATGATGAAAAAGGAGAAAGAAAATTAATAACATGATAATTGAAAAAACAATAATACATAAATTAATAAATAAACAAAAAGATGATCAGAGGAATGGCACAAAACTCATGGTTTCATTGAGACCATACGACTGTGTGGTTTGTAGTGACTGTGACGACATGGACACCCAATGCATAGCATGGGTTAAAGTTTCTTAAAATGCAGCCAGACGAATTGTTCTTCTGTGTGTTAACTCATGTTTGCTAAACTATTGTTTCTCCAGACCCTTCCGAGCAATCATTGTAATGTAGTTGTGTATTGCTAATCTAATGTAAATTACCTCAGTGGCCATTGTCTAGTTTGTGCATTCCAGATCCCATGTAGATATCCTCAGTCTTTCTATGCACATCATTTAAATGAACATTATCCATGCAGCTTGAAATTCATCCAATAAGAGAAGCAACCTTGTACAACCAATCCGACAAGAACACCCACTGAGCCCCGTGTCTCCACAATTGGTGGCAGCAGTGGGACACTACTCAGCCTGGGTTATCCAGGGGAGCTGCAGAGGACTGGTGTTCGTGGACACCGTCAAGGGCTCAACAACCAGGGAGGCACATAAGCATACCCAGTGGGCCATAAGGGAGGCATTCAGGTTTCGGACGCTGCCATGTTCAACCCCACCATCTCAGCCATGGGACAAGGACCAGAGAGGAGTTATGACCGCAGCAGTAAATGGATACTACAGGATCTGTGCCAGATGCGAAATATTGAATACAGGAACAGTGACACTCGGTCAGACTTGATCCGGAAATTAGTCCTTGGGATGCCCAGAATGATGCAGAGGACGATGAGGATCCCGCCGATATTGACCCAGAGGATTTAAACGGTGTGTCTCATCTTAGATACAGTAACAGTCTGGAAACAAACAAAGCCGAAGTAGACAGAGTCAAGGAATTGTTGACTGCATTGGGGCCTGAAGCTTCGAGGGAAGAGAGGGCTGGTGTTCTGCAATTCGTGTTTGGAGTTCCAATTTCCTTACCACCAGCACCTACCTCCAGGATAGACCACCACCAAGGAAGTCGTCTTCGTTACAGGGACGTGCAAGTGTTTAATGATTCCAGCACTGACATAGCTGAAGACTTGCAAAATTTTGAGGTGATAATTAGAGTTGAGCGCGGTTCGTGGTTCTCCACTTCGCGGTTCGAGTGATTTTGGGGGGTGTTCTAGATCGAACTAGAACTTGAGCTTTTTGCTAAAAGCTCGATAGCTCGAGTTACGTTCGAGAACGGTTCTAGCAGCAAAAAGCCAATCTAATTAGTAGCTGGCTTTTCGCTGTAATAGTGTAACTCACTCTGTGACTCCCACTGTTATGAAATTTCAGCGTATAGTGTGCGGGGACTGCGCGTTCGGATCACTGCTACTGGGATAATGGTGATCGCCATTTATTTTTTTTTCTTGTCTTCCTTCCCTAAGCGCGCGTGTAGTGGGGCGGGCCAGCATGTCAGCAAATCCCAGACACACACACAGCTAAGTGGACTTTATGCCAGACAAGCAAGGACATGTGTCATAGGCTGTCCATGTCACATGTCCCTGCATTATAAAAACAGGTATCTGCCCGTCTGGACGCCATTATCTGCCTTCTGCGTCTGGGTGTCAGTCACCGCTGGCGCAGCTCCTGTCGCCGATCCTGTTGTGTACGCTCTAGACACAGCGCTATACAGAATAGGGATAGAAGTTTCTTTCAGCCCTTGTAAGGGCTAATTACAGCAGGCTCAGAGCCATAGGTGACAGTCAGGTCCGTGGAAACAGTTTAACAGCTACAGATAACAGCGTCTGTGTAGCTAAGCTCAGGGACTTCCTCGCTACATTTCACCATTAGGAGGGATAGAAAGTGAGGCTTCCTTTCCTCTTCACTGACCCACAACCCGGCCACTGTACCCTCCTGCCCTTTTTAGCAAAGCCATTTTAATTGCAGAGTGCTGCCAGTTAGTGGCATCCTAAAAGTGGCTGTTGGACTTCATTAGTGTCCCACTGGTGCAAAGCTATTTGCAGCACCTCTGCATTGCACACTCAAGCTCATTGTTACTAAGCCATTATAATAGCAAACACTGAGGAAACTTAGTGGCATCCTAAAAGTGGCTGTTGGACTTCATTAGTGTCCCACTGGTGCAAAGCTATTTGCAGCACCTCTGCATTGCATACTCAAGCTCATTGTTACTAAGCCATTGTAATAGCAAACACTGAGGAAACTTAGTGGCATCCTAAAAGTGGCTGTTGGACTTCATTAGTGTCACACTGGTGCAATGATATTTGCAGCACCTCTGCATTGCACACTCAAGCTCATTGTTACTAAGCCATTATAATAGCAAACACTGAGGAAACTTAAGCGGGCTTTACACGCTACGACATCGCTAATGCGGAGTCGTTGGGGTCACGGAATTCGTGACGCACATCCGGCCGCATTAGCGATGCCGTTGCGTGTGACATCGATTAGCGATTTTGCATCGTTGCAAAACAGTGAAAAATCGCTAATCGGCGACACGGGGGTCCATTCCCAATTATCGTTACTTCAGCAGTAACGAGGTTGTTCCTCGTTCCTGCGGCAGCACACATCGCTGCGTGTGACGCCGCAGGAGCGAGGAAGCTCTCCCTACCTGCCTCCCGGCCGCTATGCGGAAGGAAGGAGGTGGGCGGGATGTTACATCCCGCTCATCTCCGCCCCTCCGCTGCGATTGGGCGGCGGTTCAGTGACGTTTCAGTGACGTCGCTGTGACGCCGCATGGACCGCCCCCTTAGAAAGGAGGCGGTTCGCCCGTCACAGCGATGTCGCCGGACAGGTAAGTATGTGTGACGGCTCTGGGCGATGTTGTGCGGCACGGGCAGCGATATGCCCGTGTCGCGCAACAGATGGGGGCGGGTACCCACACTAGCGATATCGGGACCGATATCGCAGTGTGTAAAGTAGGCTTTAGTGGCATCCTAAAAGTGGCTGTTGGACTTCAGTAGTGTCCCACTGGTGCCAAGATATTTGCAGCACCTCTGCATTGCACACTCAAGCTCATTGTTACTAAGCCATTATAATAGCAAACACTGAGGAAACTTAGTGGCATCCTAAAAGTGGCTGTTGGACTTCATTAGTGTCCCACTGGTGCAAAGCTATTTGCAGCACCTCTGCATTGCACACTCAAGCTCATTCCTTTCTCGCCTTTTCATTGGGGGACACAGACAGTGGGTTATATGGTGTCTCCAGGGGAGGCTTGACACTAGGTTTGAAAAAAGTGTTAGCTCCTCCTCCCACAGCATATAACCCCAGCTAGGCAGGAACTAGCTCAGTTTTTTCCTAGTGTCAGCAGGCAGGGAGGCTGACATGTCTGGACTGAGCTCCACCAGAGTGTTTTTCTTTTCTTATTCATTCTATGTTTGATAGTGGCAATACCAGGGTGCCCTGCCACCCCTGTTCCCCCTGTGAACGGGCAGAGGAAACCTGGCGTGCACAAGCCGTCAGTCTTCCCTCACGCCAAGTGGTCAGGTCTGCGTACCCCTCCAGGCTCTTTGGAAGCACCTCACACCAATGTAGCTCCAGAGGGCTAGCAGAGCACCTGCTTCAGCCTTGAGCCGAAGATGCGTCCCCGAGATCCCCGCATCCCAGGACCGACGCGTCTTCAGACGGAGCCAGGAGCAGGTAGGGAGACGACGAGTCAGTCCCCTGCATCCAAACCGCCGCCTGGAAAGGCGCCGGTGGGGCGATGCAGGCCGTGATCCTGGGAAAGCATCATTAATTTAGCTCCCGGCATCGGCCTGCATTCTAGCAATACCCCCCTCCCCTGCTCTAGAAGCCGCTCCCTCAAGTGGGCCATCTCTCCCCTCAATGCTGCCAGAGAAGACTGGACGCCATTACATGTGGGGAGCAGACACGGGTGAGATCGCCTACTTGGCTCTGCGATTCTGCAGCACTATATACCGCTCTGCTCAGTGGAATATCGCTGTCTTTCTAGCGGTGTGTGTCTGCTGGCTGGCGGTGTATATCAGCTTTTAGCAGTATATACTAACTGTGCCTGTAGGTATATACCGACTGTTTGACAGGGTGTGCTACTTTACTCGGTATATACCGGCTCTGCATAGCAGTCATTTATAATACTGCTAGCAGCTCCTCACCCACAGCAGTCCCTTTGTAATACTGCTAGAGGCTCACTGTACTTATTGTGGAATTATTGCTGACATGCGTAACCGCAAGGGTGATAAAGCTTCCCAGGCGTCCTCTACGGACCTGTACTATGCTTGTACCATCTGTGGACGCTTGTTTTTGTAATGACCGAAGCTATCCACTATGCGATGCCCCTACTACCGTGTCACAACAGGCTCCGCTGCCGGACCAGGAGGTCGTGCAGTCTGTGGATTTGGCTGCGGCCATTATCCAGGCAGTACCCCAGTCTGATGACGTTATTCCTGCCTGAGCTCTTCTAATGTCTAAGAGGTTAGATGACCTGGCCGCTCAGATATCCCAGCCTTCCACAGGCTCTCACAGCCTCCCCCCGGCTCAGCTCCCCCAGGGGAGCCCGCCTTCATCTGGTGTCTCGTTCCCAGTACGTTAAAAGGCTGTCTCCAAAAGGCGCCATTGCGACCGTTACGTCTCGTCCGACTCAGACGAAGATCAGTCTGACTCAGGCTCCGTGATCTTTAGTAGTCACGATTCCCAAGACTCTGACTCTGGTTCAGATGTCCCTTCTGAGTCTAGACATATGGAAGACATATTAATTTTGGCTGTCAATCACTCTGTCGATTTCTGATCAGCCTTCGGACCAGACTTCTCAGTCGGCAATCAAGCGGGCCAAGAAGCCTCCTAAGTCCTTTGCCCAGGATCCGATTTTTCATCAAATCATATCTAAAACGGTGGGATCACCCTGATAGAAGGTTTAATAAAAAATTGTCCTCTTCATTCGCTTATCCCTTTCCATCGGAACTGGTTAAGCTCTGATCAGTACCCCCCGTTGTGGATCCGCCAGTTTCCAGGGTGGCTAAACACACGGTTATGTCTGCCTCAGACACCGCGTCTCTCAAGGACTCGTCCGACCGCGCAATTGATGCTAAGGTCAAATCTATTTTCCAGGCTTCGGGCTCCTCTCTGCGCCCCCTGTTTGCCTTGACATGGGTGGCGAGAGCTATGAGTGTGTGGAGTAGGAACTTGCGCAAGTTGCTTCGTTCTTGCAATATTCCTTCAGAGGCTCTTGAGATCCTTGATTTGTTCTCTATAGCCTCTAATTACTTGCTTCACTGCTCCTTAGATGCAGCTAGTTTGTCAGCCCTAACGGCAGCCAACGCTGTTTTTGCCCGCAGAGTCCTGTGGCTAAAGATATGGAACGCGGACAGTGCCTCCAAGAAGTCCCTGTCCACAATCCCCTTCCAGGGTCTTCGTCTGTTTGGAGAATCCCTGGACAAGCTTATATCTGAGACGACGGGTGGTAAAAGTACCATTCTACCAAAAAAGCGGCCTGTATCCAAAAATTTTAAAAAGTCTTCTTGGCGCAGGCAGTCCTTTCGGCACGCCCCCCAAAAACCATCACAGGGGTCGTCGCAACGCTCAGATCGGGGATCCGGTCCCTCAAGGGACTCTTCTTGGCGTTCCCACTCCAGGCAATCTAAACCCAAGGGACCTCGCCCCGCGAAGGCCCCTTCAGCATGACGCCAGGTACCCCTCAGAGCCGACTCCTGTTGGAGTGCGGCTTCTGCTTTTTCGGGATATCTGGCTAGACCATACTCACGATGCTTGGGCTCGAGAAATCGTCACCTCAGATTACAAGATCGATTTCCATTCCCTACTGGCCAACAGGTTTCTGCGTTCTCAGCTTCCAAAGTCCACAACGCAAAGCCAGGCCTTATGTCAGGTCATAGCCTCTGTGCAAAAAGCAAACGTTATCATTCCAGTGCCCCTGGAACAGCGCGGCAAAGGTTTCTATTCAAACCTCTTTGTCGTCCCCAAAAAAGATGGCTCTGTCCATCCTATCCTGGACCTCAAAAGGCTAAACAGGTCCGTACGGATACTGACCTTCCGAATTGAATCATTGCGAGCCGTTCTAGCTGCTATGGAACCGGGAGAATTCCTAGCTTCCATAGACATTCAAGATGCTTATTTACACATTCCCATATGTGTATCGCATCACCGGTTCCTTCGTTTTGCCGTAGGACACCGTCATTTCCAATTCAGGGCCCTTCCCTTTGGACTGGCTACTGCGCCTCGGGTCTTCACAAAGGTCATGGCGGCCGTCATGTCCATTTTGCACCCCAGAGGCGTTCTGGTCGTTCCCTATTTGGACAACCTACTTGTCAAGGGGAGCTCTCCTCAAGTTTGCTCAGAAAGCGTGTAAATTTGCCCAGACACGCTCTCAAGGCTAGGGTGGCTTCTCAACTTCAACAAGTCATCCCTCATTCCTCATCAGCGCATCACCTTTTTAGGTATGCTGATAGACACGGTTCAGGCCCGGGGTTTTTCTTCCAGAAGACAAGAGGTCTTCGCTGATCCGGGCCGCCCAATCCCTCCGCTCCCGCCATTACACATCCCTCCGGAGTGGGATGAGAGTGTTAGGCAAGATGGTAGCAGTCATGGAAGCCGTGTCGTTTGCCCAATTCCATTTGCACCCTCTGCAATTGGATCTTCTGTCCTCTTGGGACAAGAATCCAGCCTCTCTAGACCGGTCAGTCCACTTATCTCGGACTGCCTTCAGCTCCCTCGTCTGGTGGACTCAGGTCTCAGCCCTATATCAGGGGAAGTCCTTCCACCCTGTCCACTGACACGTAGTCATGACAGATGCCAGCCTGTTAGGCTGGGGGGTGGTGTTTCTCCACCACACTGCTCACGGACGCTGGTCTTACCCCGAGCGATCCCTTCATATCAATGTTCTGGAGATCAGGGCCATATTTCTGGCCCTTCAGACCTTTCAACCCTTGCTACTGGGCCTCCCGATTCGGATCCAGTCAGACAATGCCACGGCTGTGGCTTACGTCAACCGTCAGGGAGGAGCTCGCAGCAGGGCAGTGATGAAAGAAGTCTCCAGGATTCTTCTTTGGGCAGAGATGCACATTCCCATTATTTCAGCTGTCCATATTCTGGGGATAGACAACTGGGCCGCAGACTTTCTCAGCAGGCAAGGTCTGGCGGCAGGGGAATGGTCCCTCCCCGACGAGGTGTTCCATCAGATCACTCTAAATTGGGGGCTCCCAGACGTGGACCTCATGGCGTCTCGGCTAAACGCCAAAGTACATCCCTTCGTATCCCAGTCGAGAGACCCGTTATCGCTCGGCTCCGACGCTCTAGTCCTCCCGTGGTCGCAGTTTCGCCTGCCATACGTTTTCCTTCCGTTCCCTCTCATTCCGAGAGTAATCAAGAAAATCAAAGCGGAGGGAATCCCGGTGATCCTTGTGGCCCCGGACTGGCCCAGAAGAGTCTGATTTCCAGAGCTCCTCCACCTTCTCGGCGACACTCCCTGGCGTCTACCCGACCGCCCGGATCTTCTGTCGCAAGGTCCAATATTCCACCAGAATACAGCACAGCTGCATTTGACGGCGTGGTGCTTGAATCCTTGATTCTAGCCAAGTCGCGTCTTTCTTCCAGGGTAGTTCATACCATGCTTAATGCTTGCAAGCCTTCCTCCGCCAGCATTTATCACAGGACTTGGAAGACCTATCTGTCCTGGTGTAACCATCATAATCGGTCGCCCCTTACCTTTTCAATCCCTAATGTTCTTGCCTTTTTGCAAGACGGTATGGACTTGGGTCTTGCTCTCAATACCCTTAAAGGACAAGTTTCTGCCTTGTCAATTTTTTTCCAGAAGCAGCTGGCTTCTCGCCCTCAGGTCCGTACCTTTCTTCAAGGGGTGGCGCATTTGGTCCCCCCTTATCGTCACCCCTTAGATCCCTGGGATCTGAATTTGGTTCTCGGAGCACTTCAGCTTCCTCCTTTCGAACCCTTGAGAGAAATCTCTCTTCAACGGCTGTCTTGGAAAGATGTCTTTTTAGTCGCTATTACCTCTATCAGTCGAGTGTCCGAACTGGCAGCACTGTCCTGTCGCTCACCTTACCTGATATTCCATCATGATAAGGTGGTCCTTCGGCCTTCCCCCGCCTTCCTTCCGAAGGTCGTATCCTCTTTCCACCTGAACGAAAACATTGTGTTGCCGTCATTCTGCCCGGCCCCGGTCCACTCCTTTGAGAAAGCCCTTCACACTCTCGATCTTGTCAGGGCTCTGCGGATCTACATCTCCAGAACAGTGCTGTTGCGCAAGTCCGATGCCCTTTTCATCCTCTCAGAAGGACACAAAAAGGGAAACCGGGCTTCCAAATCCACGATTTCTCGATGGATCAGGACTGCCATGTGTGAAACTTACAAAGCACGAGGTGTCGTTCCCCCTCAGTCTGTGCAGGCCCACTCTACACGAGCAGTGGGTGCCTCCTGGGCTATCCGCCATCAGGCTTCGGCGGCCCAACTTTGCAAGGCCGCTACCTGGTCCAGTGTGCACTACGTTTACAAAATTCTACAGAGTGCATACGCATGCCTCCGCGGACGCTGCTCTTGGAAGACAAGTCCTTCAGGCGGCAGCGGCCCATTTATAAGTGGCCAATGCTCGGTGTTTTTGACAGTGTTTTGATATGTGTTCCCTGCAGTTGCAGTTGTTAGTCAGCTCTTAGTCTGATGTTATACACTGTTAATAGTTTAGTTCCCACCCAGGGACTGCTTTGGGACGTCCCACTGTCTGTGCCCCTCAATGAAAAGGCGAGAAAGAAAAGGACATTTTTGTGTACTCACCGTAAAATGTCTTTCTTGGAGCCTTTCATTGGGGGACACAGCTCCCTCCCTTGTGGTTTTGGCTGTCCTTCTCCTACTGCTTTTACAACAAACTGAGCTAGTTCCCGCCTAGCTGGGGTTATATGCTGTGGGAGGAGGAGCTAACACTTTTTTCAAACCTAGTGTCAAGCCTCCCCTGGAGACACCATATAACCCACTGTCTGTGTCCCCCAATGAAAGGCTCCAAAAAAGACATTTTACAGTGAGTACACAAAAATGTCCTTTTTTACTAAGCCATTATAATAGCAAACACTGAGGAAAATTAGTGGCATCCTAAAAGTGGATATTGGATTTCAGTAGTGTCCCACTGGTGCCAAGATATTTGCAGCACCTCTGCATTGCACAATCAAGCTCATTGTTACTAAGCCATTATAATAACAAACACTGAGGAAACTTAGTGGCATCCTAAAAGTGGCTGTTGGACTTTGATTGTGTCCCACTGGTGCAAAGCTATTTGCAGCACCTCTGCATTGCACACTCAAGCTCATTGTTACCAAGCCATTATAATAGCAAACACTAAGGAAACTTAGTCGCATCCTAAAAGTGGCTGTTGGAATCCATTAGTGTCCCACTGGTGCAAAGCTATTTGCAGCACCTCTGCATTGCACACTCAAGCTCATTGTTACTAAGCCATTATAATAGCAAACACTGAGGAAACTTAGTGGCATCCTAAACGTTGCTGATGGACTTCAGTAGTGTCCCACTGGTGCCAAGATATTTGCAGCACCTCTGCATTGCACACTAAAGCTCATTGTTACCAAGCCATTATAATAGCAAACACTAAGGAAACTTTGTGGCATCCTAAAAGTGGCTGTTGGACTTCAGTAGTGTCCCACTGGTGCCAAGATATTTGCAGCACCTTTGCATTGCACATTCAAGCTCATTGTTACTAAGCCATGATAATAGCAAACACTGAGGAAACTTAATGCCCCGTCACACTAAGCAACATCGCTAGCAACATCGCTGCTAACGAACAACTTTTGTGACGTAACAGCGATGTTGCTAGTGATGTCGCTGTGTGTGACATCCAGCAACAACCTGGCCCCTGCTGTGAGGTCGTTGGTTGTTGCTGAATGTCCTGGGCCATTTTTTAGTTGTTGCTGTCCCGCTGTGAAGCACAGATCGCTGTGTGTGACAGCGAGACAGCAACAACTAATGTGCAGGCAGCAGGAGCCGGCTTCTGCTGAGGCTGGTAACCACAGTAAACATCGGGTAACCAAGAAGCCCTGTCCTTGGTTACCCGATATTTACCTTTGTTACCAGCCTCCGCCGCTCTCATTGTCAGTGCCGGCTCCTGCTCTGTGCACATGTAGCTGCAGGACACATCGGGTTAATTAACCCGATGTGTGCTGTAGCTAGGAGAGCAGGGAGCCAGCGCTAAGCATTGTGCGCAGCTCCCTGCTCTGTGCACATTTAGCTGCAGCACACATTGGGTAATTAACCCGATGTGTGCTGTAGCTAGGAGAGCAGGGAGCCAGCGCTAAGCGGTGTGCGCTGCTCCCTGCTCTGTGCACATTTAGCTGCAGCACACATCGGGTAATTAACCCGATGTGTGCTGTAACTAGGAGAGCAGGGAGCCAGCGCTCAGTGTGCGCTGCTCCCTGCTCTCTGCACGTGTAGCTGCGTGCGCTGGTAACCAAGGTAAATATCGGGTTGGTTACCCGATATTTACCTTAGTTACCAAGCGCAGCATCTTCCACGCGGCGCTGGTAGCTGGTCACTGGTTGCTGGTGAGCTCACCAGCAACTCGTGTAGCGACGCTCCAGCGATCCCTGCCAGGTCAGGTTGCTGGTGGGATCGCTGGAGCGTCGCAGTGTGACATCTCACCAGCAACCTCCTAGCAACTTACCAGCGATCCCTATCGTTGTTGGGATCGCTGGTAAGTTGTTTAGTGTGACTGGACCTTTAGTGGCATCCTAAAAGTGGCTGTTGGACTTCAGTAGTGTCCCACTGGTGCCAAGATAATTGCAGCACCTCTGCATTGCACACTCAAGCTCATTGTTACCAAGCCATTATAATAGCAAACATTGAGGAAACTTAGTGGCATCCTAAAAGTGGCTGTTGGACTTCATCAGTGTCCCACTGGTGCAAAGATATTTGCAGCACCTCTGCATTGCACACTCAAGCTCATTGTTACTAAGCCATGATAATAGCAAACACTGAGGAAACTTAGTGGCATCCTAAAAGTGGCTGTTGGACTTCATTAGTGTCCCACTGGTGCAAAGCTATTTGCAGCACCTCGGCACTGCACACTCAAGCTCATTGTTACCAAGCCATTATAATAGCAAACACTGAGGAAACTTAGTGGCATCCTAAAAGTGGCTGTTGGACTTCATCAGTGTCCCAATGGTGCAAAGATATTTGCAGCACCTCTGCATTGCACACTCAAGCTCATTGTTACTAAGCCATGATAATAGCAAACACTGAGGAAACTTAGTGGCATCCTAAAAGTGGCTGTTGGACTTCATTTGTGTCCCACTGGTGCAAAGAATTTTTCATCACCTCTGCATTGCACACTCAAGCTCATTGTTACCAAGCCATTATAATAGCAAACACTAAGGAAACTTAGTGGCATCCTAAAAGTGGCTGTTGGACTTCATTAGTGTCCCACTGGTGCAAAGCTATTTGCAGCACCTCTGCATTGCACACTCAAGCTCATTGTTACTAAGCCATTATAATAGCAAACACTGAGGAAACTTAGTGGCATCCTAAAAGTTGCTGTTGGATTTCAGTAGTGTCCCACTGGTGCCAAGATATTTGCAGCACCTCTGCATTGCACACTCAAGCTCATTGTTACTAAGCCATGATAATAGCAAACACTGAGGAAACTTAGTGGCCTCCTAAAATTGGCTGTTGGACTTCATTAGTGTCCCACTGGTGCAAAGATATTTGCAGCACCTCTGCATTGCACATTCAAGCTCATTGTTACTAAGCCATGATAATAGCAAACACTGAGGAAAGTTAGTGGCATCCTAAAAGTGGATGTTGGATTTCAGTAGTGTCCCACTGGTGCCAAGCTATTTGCAGCACATCTGCATTGCGCATTCAAGCTCATTGTTACTAAGCCATGATAATAGCAAACACTGAGGAAACTTAGTGGCATCCTAAAAGTGGCTGTTGGACTTCAGTAGTGTCCCACTGGTGCAAAGATATTTGCAGCACCTCTGCATTGCACACTCAAGCTCATTGTTACTAAGCCATTATAATAGCAAACACTGAGGAAACTTAGTGGCATCCTAAAAGTTGCTGTTGGACTTCAGTAGTGTCCCACTGGTGCCAAGATATTTGCAGCACCTCTTGATTGCACACTCAAGCTCATTGTTACCAAACCATTATAATAGCAAACACTAAGGAAGCTTAGTGGCATCCTAAAAGTGGCTGTTGGACTTCATTAGTTTTCCACTGGTGCAAAGATATTTGCAGCACCTCTGCATTGCACACTCAAGCTCATTGTTACTAAGCCATTATAATAGCAAACACTGAGGAAACTTATTGGCATCCTAAAAGTTGCTGTTATACTTCAGTAGTGTCCCACTGGTGCCAAGATATTTGCAGCACCTCTGCATTACACACTAAATCTCATTGTTACTAAGCCATTATAATAGCAAACACTGAAGAACTTAGTGGCATCCTAAAAGTGGCTGTTGAACATCATTAGTGTCCCACTGGTGCAAAGCTATTTGCAGCACCTTTGCATTGCACACCCAAGCTCATTGTTACCAAGCCATTAAAATAGCAAACACTAAGGAAACTTAGTGGCATCCTAAAAGTGGCTGTTGGAATCCATTAGTGTCCCAGTGGTGCAAAGCTATTTGCAGCACCTCTTCATTGCACACTCAAGCTCAATGTTACTAAGCCATTATAATAGCAAACACTGAGGAAACTTAGTGGCATCCTAAAAGTTGCTGATGGACTTCAGTAGTGTCCCACTGGTGCCAAGATATTTCCAGCACCTCTGCATTGCACACTAAAGCTCATTGTTACTAAGCCATTATAATAGCAAACACTGAGGAAACTTAGTGGCATCCTAAAAGTTGCTGTTGGACTTCAGTAGTGTCCCACTGGTGCCAAGGTATTTGCAGCACCTCTGCATTGCACACTAAATCTCATTGTTACTAAGACATTATAATAGCAAACACTGAGGAACTTAGTGGCATCCTAAAAGTGGCTGTTGAACATCATTAGTGTCCCACTGGTGCAAAGCTATTTGCAGCACCTTTGCATTGCACACCCAAGCTCATTGTTACTAAGCCATTATAATAGCAAACACTGAGGAAACTTAGTGGCATCCTAAAAGTTGCTGATGGACTTCAGTAGTGTCCCACTGGTGCCAAGATATTTCCAGCACCTCTGCATTGCACACTAAAGCTCATTGTTACCAAGCCATTATAATAGCAAACACTGAGGAAACTTAGTGGCATCCTAAAAGTTGCTGTTGGACTTCAGTAGTGTCCCACTGGTGCCAAGGTATTTGCAGCACCTCTGCATTGCACACTAAATCTCATTGTTACTAAGACATTATAATAGCAAACACTGAGGAACTTAGTGGCATCCTAAAAGTGGCTGTTGAACATCATTAGTGTCCCACTGGTGCAAAGCTATTTGCAGCACCTTTGCATTGCACACCCAAGCTCATTGTTACCAAGCCATTATAATAGCAAACACTAAGGAAACTTAGTGGCATCCTAAAAGTGGCTGTTGGAATCCATTAGTGTCCCACTGGTGCCAAGATATTTGCAGCACCTCTGCATTGCACATTCAAGCTCATTGTTACTAAGCCATGATAATAGCAAACACTGAGGAAACTTAGTGGCATCCTAAAAGTGGCTGTTGGACTTTATTAGTGTCCCACTGGTGCAAAGCTATTTGCAGCACCTCTGCATTGCACACTCAAGCTCATTGTTACTAAGCCATTATAATAGCAAACACTGAGGAAACTTAGTGGCATCCTAAAAGTTGCTGTTGGATTTCAGTAGTGTCCCACTGGTGCAAAGATATTTGCAGCACCTCTGCATTGCACATTCAAGCTCATTGTTACTAAGCCATGATAATAGCAAACACTGAGGAAACTTAGTGGCATCCTAAAAGTGGCTGTTGGACTTCATTAGTGTCCCACTGGTGCCAAGATATTTGCAGCATCTCTGCATTGCATAATCAAGCTCATTGTTACTAAGCCATGATAATAGCAAACACTGAGGAAACTTAGTAGCATCCTAAAAGTGGCTGTTGGACTTCAGTAGTGTCCCACTGGTGCCAATATATTGCAGCACCTCTGCATTGCACACTCAAGCTCATTGTTACTAAGCCATGATAATAGCAAACACTGAGGAAACTTAGTGGCATCCTAAAAGTGGCTGTTGGACTTCATTTGTGTCCCACTGGTGCAAAGCTGTTTGCAGCACCTCTGCATTGCACACTCAAGCTCATTGTTACCAAGCCATTATAATAGCAAACACTAAGGAAACTTATTGGCATCCTAAAAGTGGCTGTTGGACTTCATTAGTGTCCCACTGGTGCAAAGATATTTGCAGCACCTCTGCATTGCACATTCAAGCTCATTGTTACTAAGCCATGATAATAGCAAACACTGAGGAATCTTATTGGCATCCTAAAAGTGGCTGTTGGACTTCAGTAGTGTCCCACTGGTGCCAAGATATTTGCAGCACCTCTGCATTGCACACTCAAGCTCATTGTTACTAAGCCATGATAATAGCAAACACTGAGGAAACGTAGTAGCATTCTAAAAGTGGCTGTTGGACTTAAGTAGTGTCCCACTGGTGCCAAGATATTGCAGCACCTCTGCATTGCACACTCAAGCTCATTGTTACTAAGCCATTATAATAGCAAACACTTAGGAAACTTAGTGGCATCCTAAAAGTGGCTATTGGACTTCATTAGTGTCCCACTGGTGCCAAGATATTTGCAGCACCTCTGCATTGCACACTCAAGCCCATTCTTACTAAGCCACGATAATAGCAAACACTGAGGAAACTTAGTGGCATCCTAAAAGTGGCTGTTGGACTTCATTTGTGTCCCACTGGTGCAAAGCTATTTGCAGCACCTCTGCATTGCACACTCAAGCTCATTGTTACCAAGCCATTATAATAGCAAACACTGAGGAAACTTAGTGGCATCCTAAAAGTGGCTGTTGGACTTCAGTAGTGTCCCACTGGTGCCAAGATACTGCAGCACTTCTGCATTGCACACTCAAGCTCATTGTTACTAAGCCATTATAATAGCAAACACTGAGGAAACTTAGTGGCATCCTAAAAGTGGCTGTTGGACTTCATTAGTGTCCCACTGGTGCAAAAATATTTGCAGCACCTCTGCATTGCACACACAAGCTCATTGTTACTAAGCCATTATAATCGCAAACACTGAGGAAACTTAGTGGCATCCTAAAAGTGGCTGTTGGACTTCATTAGTGTCCCACTGGTGCAAAGCTATTTGCAGCACCTCTGCATTGCACACTCAAGCTCATTATTACTAAGCTATTAGAATAGCAAACTGTGCTGCCAGTATAAGGGCCATAGTTGCATTGTCCGGGATAGTTATTGTTGTTTATTCTGCTGTCAATAAAGGTAGACCACCGCTGCAATCTACACCACCTCTCAATTTTTACTACCACATTTTAAGTGGAAGGAAAAACAAAGATATACAGCATCCACGTCCAAGTAATTGAAAAATTGAATTTTTATTCAGAATCCATTAAAAACAGAAAGTGATGTGCATCACATCCCACATTGGACTTGGAATAAGAGCATATAGCTCGAAACGCGTTCCATCTTTATGACGGGTTCGAGAGGATTTTTATACTGTGGGATGTGATGCACATCACTTTCTGTTTTTAATGGATTCTGAACAAAAATACAATTTTTTAATTACTTGGACGTGGATGCTGGATATCTTTGTTTTTCCTTGGAATTTCCTGGCGTGGCCGGCCTTCTATCCTTGCACCTGTCCCTCATTGGAGTCTCCACAGACCTGGGTGAGCTTATTATTTCTTTGTCTGTACATATTTTAAGTGCACAATCTTGTCGCAATCAAAATGAGTGGCAAAATGACAGATGCTGGTGGAAGGGGGAGCAGGTGTGCTGGGAAAGGAAAAAAAGTGTTTGTCCGTGGGGAAGGTGGCAAAGCTCCATTAACATCTGCTGAAGATAGGCCATCTTCCAGCAAAAGTAAGATGTCTTCTACTTTCCGTGGACAATCAGATGTGCTCCCTTTTTTACGGACACGAACAACTGGAACAAAGGTAGATGATGGCCAAAAAAAGAAAATGCTTCAATGGATCTCAAGTGGTCCAACAAGTGCCCTCTCCGCCACCTCAACTACCGCATAAAAAAAAACACCAGTCCTCTGAGTTGTCATCCCAATCACACTTGCTTTCTCCCAGCTCTCAAGTCTCCATCCGCCCTGCACAGTATGGTGGAACAGAGATGGCTGAGTCTGCAGAGCTGTTCCGTCACACTATAGCCTGGAAATCAGAGATCCACTCCCAAGCTACAGTGAGTACAGATCAGGAAATGGTCTGCAGTGATGCCCAGAACCTTTGTGACTCAGATTCAGGCCGTGATGACCAAGTTTCTGAGCATAATGTTGACCCTTATTCACAAACTGTAACACCTGTTGTAATAGACAATGAGGAACATACTGATGACGATGAGACGCAGATACCAGATTGGGATGACAACTTAAATGTTCGTTCAGGGCAGGAAGAGGCTCGGTCTGAGGGTGAGGGGAGTGCAAACACAACGCTTGATGAGGAAGTTCTAGATCCCACCTACTGTCAACCCACAGTCAGGCACTCGAGGAGGTCAACAGAGGCGATGGAGGATGACGCAACTGACGACAAAGTTACCGTGCGCCTTCCTGGACAGAGGAGGAGTACTGGTAGCACGTCTACAACTGCATCCTCAGCCACCACTCTGCCTCTGAGCACTAGTCAGGGGGGCTCAGCAGGTCGCATACCCTCTAAGCCTTGCCTAGCCTGGTCCTTTTTTGACATAGCAAAAGATCGCCCAAATTATGTGATCTGTAAAATTTGTCGTAATTCTGTTAGTAGAGGGCAAAACCTCAGCAGTTTGACAACTTCTTCCATGAATCGTCACATGAATAAATATCATATGTCCCAGTGGGAAGCTTACCGTGCTGCAATGCGGCCTAGCGGAGCGAACCATACACCGCCTGCCCCTTCCAGTGCATCCGCGCGCTCTTCATCTTCTAGGACTGTGGGGACAGCTGTCACACCTGGTTTTCCACGCACAACTTCCACCACTGTAACCGCAACAGGCAGTTTGCTTTGTAGGTCGTCAGTTGGTTTGGAAGGGGAAACAAGTGCGTGTGTACAGCTCTCTCAGACATCGATAGCACCAACGTTGGATGAAGGCAACATCATGTCTACGCCTGCACTTTCCTCACAAACCTGCATTTTTCCAGGGACACCCTACTCAACACCGTCTACACACAGCAGCCAGATCTCTGTCCCTCAGATGTGGACAAATAAAAGGCCATTTCCTGCGACCCATGACAAAGCTAAGAGGTTGACTTTATCCCTCTGTAAGCTCTTGGCTACCGAAATGCTGCCTTTCCGCCTGGTGGACACACAGGATTTTAGAGACCTTATGTCTGTCGCTGTGCCCCAGTACCAGATGCCCAGTCGCCACTACTTCTCTAAGAAAGGTGTGCCCGCGCTACACCAGCATGTCGCACACAACATCACCGCTTCCTTGAGAAACTCTGTGTGTGAACGGGTGCATTTCACCACCGATACTTGGACCAGTAAGCATGGACAGGGACGTTACATGTCACTGACTGGGCACTGTGTAACTATGGTGATAGATGGTGAAGGGTCTGCTGCACAAGTCTTGCCGTCCCCACGACTTGTGTGTCAATCCTCTGTCTGTCCAAGTTCCGCCACTGCTTCTGCCTCCTCCACCTCATCTGTGTCCTCCACCTCCGCCCCAAGCCTGCCTGGTCAGGCCACCAGTGTTCTCACTGCGCAGAAGGAAGCACGCACCCCTCATTACTATGCTGGCAGCAGAGCGCAACGGTATCAGGCGGTCTTTAGCTTGACATGTCTTGGAAATAGGAGTCACACAGCGACTAAGTTGTGGGCAGCTCTGGAGACTGAGTTTAATAAATGATTGTCTCCACTCACCCTGCAGCCTGGTAAGGCCGTGTGCGACAATGCTGCAAACCTGGGTGCGGCCCTTCGCCTGGGCAAGGTGACACACGTGCCTTGTATGGCTCACGTGTTGAACCTTGTTGTCCAGCAATTTTTAACACACTATCCCGGCCTAGATGGCCTTCTGAACAGGGCACGAAAACTGTCTGGTCACTTCCGCCGTTCAACTGCCGCAGCTGAGCAACTTGCATCGCTCCAGAAGTCTTTCAGCCTGCCGGTTCATCGCCTGAAATGCGATGTGGCGACACGCTGGAATTCGACTCTCCACATGTTACAGCGACTATGGCAGCAACGCCGAGCCCTGGTGCAATACGTCATGACGTATAGCCTGGGCCAACGAGATGCAGAGGTGGGGCAGATCACCCTGATGGAGTGGTCTCAGATCAAGGACCTATGCACCCTTCTGCACAGTTTCGACATGGCGACGAATATGTTTAGCGCTGACAATGCCATTATCAGCATGACAATTCCAGTCATTTACATGATGGAGCACACGTTAAACACTATTCGGAGTCAGAGGGTGGGTCAACAGGAAGGGGAGGAACTACAGGAGGATTCATATGCGTAAGACACAACAACATCACCAAGGTCCAGACGTTCATCATCACCAACGCGGCAGGCATGGGACCATGAGGGACAGGGATCAACAAGGGCGCATGGTAGCAGGCGAAATGTTGAGGAAGGTGCAGGAGAACATGAAGAAATGGAGGACGAACTGTCCATGGACATGGAAGACTCAGCAGATGAGGGAGACCTTGGTCAAATTTCAGTTGAAAGAGGTTGGGGGGAGATGTCAGAGGAAGAAAGAATGGTTAGCACCTCTATGCCACAAACACAGCGTGGACTTGGTCCGCATGGCTGCGCAAGACACATGAGCGCCTTCTTGCTGCACTACCTCCAACATGACCCTCGTATTGTCAAAATTAGAAGTGATGATGACTACTGGCTTGCCACACTCTTAGATCCCCGGTACAAGTCCAAATTTTGTGACATAATTCCAGCCATAGAAAGGGACGCACGTATGCAGGAGTATCAGCAGATGCTGTTACTCGATCTTAGCTCGGCTTTTCCACCAAACAACCGTGCAGGTGCAGGGAGTGAATCTCCCAGTTGTAACTTGACAAACATGGGACAGTCTCGTCATCTCCAACAGTCTACCCGTACCAGTAGCACCGTATCTGGTGCTAGTAACAGGAATTTTATTGAATCTTTTCATAATCTTTTTAGACCATCCTTTGCAAGGCCACCAGAGACAATAAGTCTGACACATAGTCAACGGCTGGAGAGGATGTTACAGGAGTATCTCCAAATGAACATCGATGCCATTACTTTGCAAATGGAGCCTTGCTCATTTTGGGCTTCAAATCTTGAAAAATGGCCAGAGCTCTCCAGTTACGCCTTGGAGATTTTGTAGTGTCCAGCTGCCAGCGTTGTCTCTGAACGTGTCTTCAGTGCTGCTGGCTGTGTGCTGACAGATAAGCGCACGCGTCTGTCCAGTGACAATGTGGACAGACTAACGTTCATCAAAATGAACAAGTCATGGATCCACAAGGAATTTACTACCCCTGTGTCATCCTGGGGAGAGCAAATGCTTGTGGATTTGGAATGTGCTTGATGCAAATCAAAATATCCTGTTTGCAACTAGGGCACAAGTGCTGCCACTAAAAGGGTTAGTGTCTGTGTGGCCCAATTTTTGGAATAAAGGGAGACTCCGCTTGGAGTAACCCATGCTTGCTGTGTTTTTTAAAAGGAGCCAAGATGAACAAGTCATGGTTCAGCAAAGACTTTGCTACCTAACCCGGGGTCCTCCTGGGGACGGTTAAGTATGGCGTATTTTTTAATGTGCTTGATGCAAATCTAGCTGTGAAGTGTACAACTAGGGCACAAGTGCTGCCACTGAAGGGGTTAGTGTCTGTGTGGCCCAATTTTTGGAAAAAAGGGAGACTCCGCTTGGAGTAACCCTTGCTTACATTGTTTTTAAAAATGATCCAAGATGAACAGAGCTGGGATCAGGAAAGACTTTGCTACCTACCCCGGTGTCATCCTGGGGACGGTTAAGTATGGCGTATTTTTGAATGTGGTTGATGCAAATCTAGCTGTGAAGTGTACAACTAGGGCACAAGTGCTGCCACTGAAGGGGTTAGTGTCTGTGTGGCCCAATTTTTGGAAAAAAGGGAGACTCTGCTTGGAGTAACCCTTGCTTACATTGTTTTTAAAAATGATCAAAGATGAACAGAGCTGGGATCAGGAAAGACTTTGCTACCTACCCCGGGGTCATCCTGGGGACGGTTAAGTATGGCGTATTTTTGAATGTGCTTGATGCAAATCTAGCTGTGAAGTGTACAACTGGGGCACAAATGCTGCCACTGAATGGGTGGGTGTGTGTGGGGCCAAATTTTTGGAAAAAAAGGGAGACTCCGCTTAAGCGGGCTTTACACGCTACGACATCGCTAATGCGGAGTCGTTGGGGTCACGGAATTCGTGACGCACATCCGGCCGCATTAGCGATGCCTTTGCGTGTGACATCGATAAGCGATTTTGCATCGTTGCAAAAACGTGCAAAATCGCTAATCGGCGACACAGGGGTCCATTCTCAAATCTCGTTACTGCAGCAGTAACGAGGTTGTTCCTCGTTCCTGCGGCAGCACACATCGCTGCGTGTGACGCCGCAGGAACGAGGAAGCTCCCGTTACCTACCTCCCGGCCGCTATGCGGAAGGAAGGAGGTGGGCGGGATGTTACGTCCCGCTCATCTCCGCCCCTCCGCTGCTATTGGGCGGCGGTTCAGTGACGTCGCTGTGACGCCGCACGGACCGCCCCCTTAGAAAGGAGGCGGTTTGCCGGTCACAGCGACGTCGCCGGACAGGTAAGTATGTGTGACGGCTGTGGGCGATGTTGTGCGGCACGGGCAGCGATATGCCCGTGTCGCGCAACAGATGGGGGCGGGTACCCACACTAGCGATATCGGGACCGATATCGCAGTGTGTAAAGTAGCCTTTAGAGTAACACTTGCTTACATTGTTTTTAAAAATGATCCAAGATGAACAGAGCTGGGATCAGGAAAGACTTTTCTACCTACCCCGGTGTCATCCTAGGGACGGTTAAGTATGGCGTATTTTTTAATGTGCTTGATGCAAATCTAGCTGTGAAGTGTACAACTAGGGCACAAGTGCTGCCACTGAAGGGGTTAGTGTCTGTGTGGCCCAATTTCTGGAAAAAAGGGAGACTCCGCTTGGAGTAACCCCCTGCTTACATTGTTTTTAAAAATGATCCAAGATGAACAGAGCTGGGATCAGGAAAGACTTTGCTACCTACCCCGGTGTCATCCTGGGGACGGTTAAGTATGGCGTATTTTTGAATGTGCTTGATGCAAATCTAGCTGGGAAGTGTACAACTAGGGCACAAGTGCTGCCACTGAAGGGGTTAGTGTCTGTGTGGCCCAATTTTTGGAAAAAAGGGAGACTCTGCTTGGAGTAACCCTTGCTTACATTGTTTTTAAAAATGATCCAAGATGAACAGAGCTGGGATCAGGAAAGACTTTGCTACCTACCCCGGGGTCATCCTGGAGACGGTTAAGTATGGCGTATTTTTGAATGTGCTTGATGCAAATCTAGCTGTGAAGTGTACAACTAGGGCACAAGTGCTGCCACTGAAGGGGTTAGTGTCTGTGTGGCCCAATTTTTGGAAAAAAGGGAGACTCCGCTTAGAGTAACCCTTGCTTACATTGTTTTTAAAAATGATCCAAGATGAACAGAGCTGGGATCAGGAAAGACTTTGCTACCTACCCCGGTGTCATCCTGAGGACGGTTAAGTATGGCGTATTTTTGAATGTGCTTGATGCAAATCTAGCTGTGAAGTGTACAACTAGGGCACAAGTGCTGCCACTGAAGGGGTTAGTGTCTGTGTGGCCCAATTTTTGGAAAAAGGGAGACTCCGCTTGGAGTAACCCTTGCTTACATTGTTTTTAAAAATGATCAAAGATGAACAGAGCTGGGATCAGGAAAGACTTTGCTACCTACCCCGGGGTCATCCTGGGGACGGTTAAGTATGGCGTATTTTTGAATGTGCTTGATGCAAATCTAGCTGTGAAGTGTACAACTGGGGAACAAATGCTGCCACTGATATGGGTGGGTGTGTGTGGGGCCAAATTTTTGGAAAAAAAGGGAGACTCCGCTTAGAGTAACCCTTGCTTACATTGTTTTTAAAAATGATCCAAGATGAACAGAGCTGGGATCAGGAAAGACTTTGCTACCTACCCCGGTGTCATCCTGGGGACGGTTAAGTATGGCGTATTTTTGAATGTGCTTGATGCAAATCTAGCTGTGAAGTGTACAACTAGGGCACAAGTGCTGCCACTGAAGGGGTTAGTGTCTGTGTGGCCCAATTTTTGGAAAAAAGGGAGACTCCGCTTGGAGTAACCCTTGCTTACATTGTTTTTAAAAATGATCCAAGATGAACAGAGCTGGGATCAGGAAAGACTTTGCTACCTACCCCGGGGTCATCCTGGGGACGGTTAAGTATGGCTTATTTTTGAATGTGCTTGATGCAAATCTAGCTGTGAAGTGTACAACTGGGGCACAAATGCTGCCACGGAAGGGGTTAGTGTCTGTGTGACCTAATTTTTGGAAAAAAGGGAGACTCCGCTTGGAGTAACCCTTGCTTGCTGTGTTTTTTAAAAGGAGCCAAGATGAACAAGTCCCGGTTCAGCAAGGACTTTGCTACCTAACCCGGGGTCATCCTGGGGACGGTTAAGTATGGCGTGTTTTTGAATGTGCTTGATGCAAATCTAGCTGTGAAGTGTACAACTGGGGCACAGGTGCTGCCACTGAAGGGGTTAGTGTGTGTGTGGCCCAATTTTTGGAAAAAAGGGAGACTCCGCTTGGAGTCACCTTGCGGTGTTTCAGATGATTTTAGAAGGGCGTGCCATGCCTTTTTCTGTGTCTGCTCCTCTTTTTCCTTCTCCTGCTCTTTTGTTTTCGCATGAGTATATGTCCTTGTCACTTTCTCATGTGTTGTGAGTTGTTTGTCACCTTTTAGACACCTTTGAGGGTGTTTTCTAGGTATTTTTCTGTGTTTGTGATTGCCTGCCATTGTTTCCTATGCGGTTCGAGTTCGGTTCGTCGAACGTTAGACGAACCGAACTCGAACGAGACCTCCGTTCGGAGAACCGAACTCGAGCCGAACCGGGACCGGTTCGCTCATCTCTAATCCTGGAGACGGTTAAGGATGGCGTATTTTTGAATGTGCTTGATGCAAATCTACCTGTATAGTGTACAACTGGGGCACAAGTGCTGCCACTGAAGGGGTGGGTGTCTGTGTGCCCCAATTTTTGGAAAAAAGGGAGAATCCGCTTGGAGTAACTCTTGCTTGCTGTGTTTTTAAGAAGGAGCCAAGATGAACAAGTCATGTTTCAGCAAAGACTTTGCTACCTACCCCAAGGTCATCCTGGGGACGGTTAAGGATGGCGTATTTCTGAATGTGCTTGATGCAAATCTACCTGTGAAATGTAAAACTGGGGCACAAGTGCTGCCAGTGAAGGGGTGGGTGTCTGTGTGGCCCAATTTTTGGAAAAAAGGGAGACTCCGCTTGGAGTAACCCATGCTTGCTGTGTTTTTAAAAAGGAGCCAAGATGAACAAGTCATGTTTCAGCAAAGACTTTGCTACCTACCCCAAGGTCATCCTGGGGACGGTTAAGGATGGCGTATTTCTGAATGTGCTTGATGCAAATCTACCTGTGAAGTGTACAACTGGGGCACAAGTGCTGCACTGAAGGGGTGTCTGTGTGGCCCAATTTTTGGAAAAAAGGGAGACTCCACTTGGAGTATCCCTTGATTGCTGTGTTTTTAAAAAGGAGCAAAGATGAACAAGTCATGTTTCAGCAAAGACTTTGCTACCTACCCCGGTGTCATCCTGGGGACGGTTAAGAATGGCGTATTTTTGAATGTGCTTGATGCAAATCTACCTGTGAAGTGTACAACTGGGGCACAAGTGCTGCCACTGAAGGGGTGGGTGTCTGTGTGGCCCAATTTTTGGAAAAAAGGGAGAGTCCGCTTGGAGTAACTCTTGCTTGCTGTGTTTTTAAGAAGGAGCCAAGATGAACAAGTCATGTTTCAGCAAAGACTTAGCTACCTACCCCGGTGTCATCCTGGGGACGGTTAAGGATGGCGTATTTCTGAATGCGCTTGATGCAAATCTACCTGTGAAGTGTACACCTGGGGCACAAGTGCTGCCACTGAAGGGGTGTCTGTGTGGCCCAATTTTTTGAAAAAAGGGAGACTCCGCTTGAAGTAACACTTGCTTGCTGTGTATTTAAAAAGGAGCCAAGATGAACAAGGCATGATTCAGCAAACACTTTGCTACCTACCTCGGTGTCATCCTGGGGACGGTTAAGGATGGCGTATTTTTGAATGTGCTTAATGCAAATCTACCTGTGAAGTGTACAACTGGGGCACAAGTGCTGCCACTGAAGGGGTGGGTGTCTGTGTGGCCCAATTATTGGAAAAAAGGGAGAATCCGCTTGGAGTAAGCCTTGCTTGCTGTGTTTTTAAAAAGGAGCCAAGATGAACAAGTCATGTTTCAGCAAAGACTTTGCTACCTACCTCGGTGTCATCCTGGGGACGGTTAAGGATGGCGTATTTCTGAATGTGCTTGATGCAAATCTACCTGTGAAGTGTACAACTGGGGCACAAGTGCTGCCACTGAAGGGGTGGGTGTCTGTGTGGTCCAATTTTTGGAAAAAAGGGAGACTTCGCTTGGAGTAACCCTTGCTTGCTGTGTTTTTAAAAAGGAGCCAAGATTAACAAGTCATGTTTAAGCAAAGACTTTTCTACCTACCCCGGTGTCATCCTGGGGACGGTTAAGGATGGCGTATTTCTGAATGTGCTTGTTGCAAATCTACCTGTGAAGTGTACAACTGGGGCACAAGTGCTGCCACTGAAGGGGTGGGTGTCTGTGTGGCCCAATTTTTGGAAAAAAGGGAGACTCCGCTTGGAGTAACCCTTACTTGCTGTGTTTTTAAAAAGGTGGCAAGATGAACAAGTCATGGTTCAGCAATGACATTTCCAGGAGGGATTTTCCGGTCGTTGATTCCTATATTATTCCCAATTACCCTTACCCGGTATCAATAATACACGGACACTGCTTGAGACGTGGTAAAAAATGGCCACAGCAGCCCTTTATTGCCTATTGTTTACACACTAACACAAGGGGGCGCCGTCCAACGGGCGTCCCCAACATTTAACAATAGGTAATACCATAATAATAATAATACAGTACGTAATACAATACGTAACCCTGGGTAGGCCCGGTCCAGAAACCACCTTCCACCACCAAAACATGATCCCTGGCCGCAACACACACCGGGCCGGAGATGAGGTATGAATCACCTACGGATCAATACCCCCCACCTTGCAGGACCCATGCCTGCAAGATCCTTGTAACCGGAGCCACTATATCCTACAAGTGACTCTCCAATCAAATAACATTATCCGTTAAACCGCCTCTGGACCAGACCTACCCCTGCCAAGAGTCCGGTCCAGAAGCCATACTCCACCACCAGAACACAATCCCTGGCCGCAACACACCGACCCAGAGATACGAGGCATTAATCACCTACGGATCAATACCCCAACCTTGCAGGACCCCATGCCTGCAAGATCCCTGTAACCAAAGCCACTGTATTCCGCAAGTGACTCTTCAATCACACAAACCGTCAGAAAAACACGATCCCTGGCCGCAACACACCGACCCAGAGATACGAGGCATTAATCACCTACGGATCAATACCCCAACCTTGCAGGACCCCATGCCTGCAAGATCCCTGTAACCAAAGCCACTATATCCTACAAGTGACCCTTCAAATCACACAACCGTCAGAAACACGATCCCTGGCCGCAACACATCGACCCAGAGATGGGGGCATTAATCACCTACGGATTAAAACCCCCCCAAGTAGCATCAAGTATCAACCGTGTCTCAAAACCTTACATTCCCTTTTACCTCCAACTTAATATTATCCCCGGCTGCAACCTCCAGCCCAGAGATATGAGGCATCAATCACCTACGGATCAATCCCCCATGTGCATAACAGTAACTGTGACCTCAAAAACCTTAAAGCCCGTTAGCGACTTTAATCCAACAACATCCCCGGCTGCAACTAGCCCAGAGATAAGAGGTATTAATCACCTACGGATCAAAACCCCTATGCCTTGCAGAACCACGTGCTTGCACTGCACTTGGATCCAGAACCATGACCCCAACCAGTGACTCCTCCTGCGATTACCATTTCACCAAAATGGATCACTGACCAGAACAATGGTCCCATATTTAAATGAGGTAAAAGTCACCAAAGGAGTAATACCCTTACCCAAACCAAAAACTCCCGTATTTTCAATTACCTATCACCTGGGGCACTATAGCCACCTGTGACTCCCTGGCAACCATCAACTCCTTAACATATAATCCCTGGCAACAACCCTGACCCATATATAAGGCATTGATCACCAACGGAGCAATACCTCCTCCCTGCAGACAACCTTGTACCTGCAGGTCACCAGTAACCGGAGCCACTGTACCTTCCCCAGTGGCTCTCCATCCAAACACCAGTAACAATTAGAGCTCCTCTGGACCAGACCTACCCCCGCTGCTGTGACAAAGGACATAATCCCCATTATTTATGCTGACCATACACATATACATCATACACATCATATACATATACATATATTCCCACATTACCCCCATCTTATTCACCCACTTACAAGAATCCCAAATGACAATATACATCACAATCCACATAGAAATCTCTTTTGTTTCGTTTTTTTTTTTTATTATTATTTTATACACGACACTTCCTCCAATCCTTTCTTTTCTCATTTTTTTTTTTTTTTGTTGTAATGGCTCTAAAAATTGAATAACTATACATGCATATAAACACACCAATAACAATACACAATAGAAGGGAGGGTGGGTGGGAAGCTGTCATCCAGGAAATGCAAGAGGAGGTAATGGACTCCCACCTCCTATTATATACACCATAAAGCTCCCTCCTTTCCTTCCACCACACTCCACCACACTCCACCCCCTAACCAATCACCTTCTTTTCCTCATTGTTAAACGAACCAACACTGTTTAACCCCATCAACTCCCTACCCTCCGGGCTGTCATGTCGCCCCTACACCCTATGGGTTCCATGGCTTTCTTGACATTTCCAGGAGGGATTTTCCGGTCGTTGATTCCTATATTATTCCCAATTACCCTTACCCGGTATCAATAATACACGGACACTGCTTGCGACTTGGTAAAAAATGGCCACAGCAGCCCTTTATTGCCTATTGTTTACACACTAACACAAGGGGGTGCCGTCCAACGGGCGTCCCCAACATTTAACAATAGGTAATACCATAATAATAATAATACAGTACGTAATACAATACGTAACCCTGGGTAGGCCCAGTCCAGAAACCACCTTCCACCACCAAAACATGATCCCTGGCCGTAACACACACCGGGCCGGAGATGAGGTATGAATCACCTACGGATCAATACCCCCCACCTTGCAGGACCCATGCCTGCAAGATCCTTGTAACCGGAGCCACTATATCCTACAAGTGACTCTCCAATCAAATAACATTATCCGTTAAACCGCCTCTGGACCAGACCTACCCCCGCCACAGAACAGGCCACGTGACACCTTGCGTGGCCTGGACCCCCACACACCCAACGCTTGCTCCCCCAACTTGCAAGCCAAACCAACCATTAAAACCTTTCCATCTATCACTTAAACTCTGAGCATCCCATATATGCACCATCCAGCGTACCCAGTCCACCTTACTGCACCGCACTCCCCTGATCCTTGGTGGCAGGAGCCACCGGGTCCCTCTGACGGCCACTCAGGCCCACCATGCCACAAGCTCCCAAACTATACCGGAATCCACACCATGCCCCGCTGGCCTTATTATAACCAATTAAATGCAGTACCGACTGTACCATCGTCCTCCCCAGTACCGGCCAAAGAACCACTGTACAGTCACCCTGTACAGTCAGTCCTCCTCCTGTCTCCAGCTGAATTAAACCACCACTGGGGTTGAGATACAACAACAGGATGACACTCACACTGCTTATGCTACTGGGTCACTTCGCACCCCAAACCTAGTTCTCCCAGGAAACCGCTAAAGTGAAACCCCGCTGTAAAACGACTGCAATCCATAGCCTTGAAATTTCCCCTACAGCTGACCTTGCAGCTTCCCCAGAGCCAAATATCACTACCGGTCTCCCCTGACCGATTTATTCCGCCATCACACCCTCTGACAACAACAGAGGCTCGAGCTGTCTTCCCCAGAAAATCCCCAAATCTTCCCACATACTCAACTACCACACTAATGGACCTTCTTCATCCGAAATCAGGCCCACTTAATTTCAACGAGGCCCACACGGCCTAACGGAACTATGCTCTACCCCAAAATTAATACGGCCTCAAAAAACAAAACAACCGCAATCATCGCCCTGTACCCCTTACTGAGGCGAAGATATTGAAGCATTACCTTCGATCCCAAGGTCCCCAACAACACCTCCAACCATAATGCATAGTCCGCTTGCCTCTGCAAACTGGACCACGACAAGCTCCCTGTACTACAATGCCCACCGGAAAATTGCAGCCACACCACTGGCCCGATTGACTCCATATGCAACTATGGGCATCAGGAGACACAACTTTACCAAACACCATGTCTGGGCCTTTCGATCTCAAGGAAAACCTTGTGACACGCAACCCCCTTTGAGCTCTCATATTACACCCCAAGATAAATTAAAACCTTGGCCACACCATAGTATCCGCTCAAAGCTGACCACCGTGGGGCGTACCACCATTTTCCCGTAACGCACAACTGCACCTTCAAACCAAATAACTTCGTGCCGTGAGACCGGAGCACCACGACTCCCTAAGCAAACCCTTACCCAGATGCCTATACCTACCACCGGGCCAAGCATTCCTTTTTTTTTTTTTTTTTTAAATTGTATATGAATATTAAATAGACTCCACCAGCCCACAGATGCCAGGAGTCCACCCATGCAAAACACCCAATAATACCAGATGGCCCTAAGCTATCCGACTTACACTCTATGCACCACAAGTACCCAATCCTCTAGTCCAAACCATAACTCGCATAGTCCCCACCCGTAATCACGGCTGTCCGAAGAACTCCATTATTCCGTCCGCAGCCCATCATTGCTGATTAACCGAGTTCACCCACAGCAGCCCAAAGCTGCCCAGCACCTACATTAACACCAATTCAGTCACGCTGGACTCAACATTCCTCCAAGCACCAATCTCCACAATGAGATAACATGCTGACTAGCCACAAATTAACCCCATGTTACCATTGATGCGGTTGCAAACCTACAAACCCATTACAGCAACCAACACTTCACCTTCTCCTACATTTCCGCTCTCCTTTATTCACTTATCCACAGCAACCCTCGCGCTATACCGGGGCCCCGCACCTACACATCACTCACAAAAACCCCCTGAAAACTCCTCGAACACACCGTACCGCGGGACCCCTCGCCCCTTTACCTTACCCACCATAATTCATCCAATAAGAACCGCCATGCATCAGAAGATTAATAATGAAACACCCCAGCAAACCTTCAATAACTGCGCCGTCTCACCCGCTCACATGTGCCGCAATCATCAGCCCCCTTAACCAAGTCTCACAAGACCTAAACTGCGGTAAACGCCGAACCTCGCCATCCCCAACCTGCAACTGTAACCACCGGACCTGACGCCACCTGCACCCTCACGGCCCCGCTGCCATGAGACCACCCCGTCCGTAACTCTGCCCCTGGCCTCCAGAACAACCAACCGACCTATGAACTAACCACATGCTCCAAACCCCCCCAGCTGCTACCCATATCTCCAGACACTACTCCACTACAGCGACTGTCCCCCCACCACTACAAAAAGGCTGAAACTTAAATTGATTACCGCGCCAGGCTGCCTCCAGAGGACGCCCTCAGATCAGCCGTCACCGTCCTTTTCGCCAGTCGTCCGTCGCTGATCCCGGGACAGTCCCTCAAGCTGCAGGCACCGAATGCCCACCGGGTTCGCCCCCTGACGCCAGGAGCACCGTGTCCACATGCCCTGTTTGGGCCGATTGTCGCCTCCACAATGCTGGGCGCTCCCCTCCTGGGGGAAGCCGCTACTGATGAGAGCTGCACCCTTGTCCCAATGCCTGCTCCAGGATAGACAGCAGGCCTCCTGTCTCCTCCTCGTCGCCACCTGCTGCGCCCAGTCCTCCGGTCCCGATGATCCACCCACACAAGTGAGGTGACCCTGCAGGCGCCTCCTGTCTCCTCCTCGCCGCCGCCTACTGCGCCCAGTCCTCCGGTCCCGATAATCCAGCCACACAGCTGAGGTGACCCTGCAGGCGCCTCCTGTCTCCTCCTCGCCGCCGCCTTCTGCGCCCAGTCCTCCGGTCCCAATAATCCAAGCCACACAGGTGAGGTGACCCTGTAGGCAGCCGTCCTCCGGCCCCCCGCGGAGGGAGGGGGGGGTGATGTCCATCCACCGCCGCTGGGCGCGCTCCCTGCCGGGAGCGGCCGCATCGCTCAAAAAATCCAGCCTGAGGCCTCACACCGGAAGTAGGCCCCCGGGCTGGACACGCCCCCTTTTCGGCCGTCGCGGCCCTGCAGGAGATTCCTCCTGACAGCCAGAGCGGGCGCTGCAAGCTACCGCTGCCCACCCAGCTGCGGAGGGTCCCCACGGGAGTGGGGGCTCTCACGTTGTCCTCCTCACCCCCACCTTCCCCAAAAGACCCCAGCGAGTCCTGAAACTGCAAGCACTACAGCAAAGAGGGGGGGGGAGGGGAAGGTGCCGAGGAGACACCCAGGCAGCCTGGGTGTAGGACTGCACTACCTGGGCGCCCTGCACCGCCATGCTGACCAGATCTGAGGATTCCTCAGGACATCATGATGGAGGTTCCTCAGCCCGTCCAAGCTGCAGATCTGCGATGTCCGGATCCATCATGCTGGATGTCATGATGGAGGTTCCCCAGCCCGTCCAAGCTGTCATCCAGGAAATGCAAGAGGAGGTAATGGACTCCCACCTCCTATACACCATAAAGCTCCCTCCTTTCCTTCCACCACACTCCACCCCCTAACCAATCACCTTCTTTTCCTCATTGTTAAACGAACCAACACTGTTTAACCCCATCAACTCCCTACTCTCCGGGCTGTCATGTCGCCCCTACACCCTATGGGTTCCATGGCTTTCTAGACATTGCTACCAACCCCGGTGTCATCCTGGGGACAGTTAA
This sequence comes from Anomaloglossus baeobatrachus, assembly GCF_048569485.1. NCBI lineage: Eukaryota > Metazoa > Chordata > Amphibia > Anura > Aromobatidae > Anomaloglossus > Anomaloglossus baeobatrachus. The sequence continues at coordinate 160,009,920 of NC_134359.1, forward strand.
GGATAGCGTTTTTATGAATGTTCTTGATGCAAATCTACCTGTGAAGTGTACAACTGGGGCACAAGTGCTGCCAGTGAAGGGGTGGGTGTCTGTGTGGCCCAATTTTTGGAAAAAAGGGAGACTCCGCTTGGAGTAACCCTTACTTGCTGTGTTTTTAAAAAGGAGCCAAGATGAACAAGTCATGTTTTAGCAAAGACTTTGCTACCTACCCCGGTGTCATCCTGGGGACAGTTAAGGATGGCGTATTTCTGAATGTGCTTGATGCAAATCTACCTGTGAAGTGTAAAACTGGGGCACAAGTGCTGCCACTGAAGGTGTGGGTGTCTGTGTGGCCCAATTTTTGGAAAAAAGGAAGACTCCGCTTGGAGTAACCCTTGCTTGCTGTGTTTTTAAAAAGGAGCCAAGATGAACAAGTCATGTTTCAGCAAAAAATTTGGTACCTACCCCGGTGTCATCCTGGGGACGGTTAAGTATGGCGTATTTTTGAATGTGCTTGATGCAAATCTACCTGTGAAGTGTACAACTTGGGCACAAGTGCTGTCCCTGAAGGGGTGGGTGTCTGTGTGGCCCAATTTTGGAAAAAAAGGGAGACTCTGCTTGGAGTAACCCTTGCTTGCTGTGTTTTTAAAAAGGAGCCAAGATGAACAAGTCATTTTTCAGCAAAGACTTTGCTAACTACCCCGGTGTCATCCTGGGGACGGTTAAGGATGGCGTATTTCTGAATGTGCTTGATGCAAATCTACCTGTGAAGTGTACAACTGGGGCACAAGTGCTGCAACTGAAGGGGTGGGTGTCTGTGTAGCCCAATTTTTGGAAAAAAGGGAGACTCCGCTTGGAGTAACCCTTGCTTGCTGTGTTTTTAAAAAGGAGCGAAGATGAACAAGTCATGTTTCAGCAAAGACTTTGCTAACTACCCCGGTGTCATCCCGGGGACGGTTAAGGATAGGGTATTTTTTAATGTGCTTGATGCAAATCTACCTGTGAAGTGTAAAACTGGGGCACAAGTGCTGGCAGTGAAGGGGTGGGTGTCTGTGTGGCCCAATTTTTGGAAAAAAGGGAGACTCGGCTTGGAGTAACCCTTGCTTGCTGTGTTTTTAAAAAGGAGCCAAGATGAACAAGTCATGTTTCAGCAAAAACTTTGCTACCTACCCCGGTGTCATCCTGGGGACAGTTAAGTATGGCGTATTTTTGAATGTGCTTGATGCAAATCTACCTGTGAAGTGTACAACTTGGGCACAAGTGCTGTCCCTGAAGGGGTGGGTGTCTGTGTGGCCCAATTTTGGGAAAAAAGGGAGACTCTGCTTGGAGTAACCCTTGCTTGCTGTGTTTTTAAAAAGGAGCCAAGATGAACAAGTCATTTTTCAGCAAAGACTTTGCTACCTACCCCGGTGTCATCCTGGGGACGTTTAAGGATGGCGTATTTTTGAATGTGCTTAATGCAAATCTACCTGTGATGTGTACAACTGGGGCACAAGTGCTGCCACTGAAGGGGTGGGTGTCTGTGTGGCCCAATGTTTGGAAAAAAGAGAGACTCCGCTTGGATTAACCCTTGCTTGCTGTGCTTTTAAAAAGGAGCCAAGATGAACAAGTCATGTTTCAGCAAAGACTTTGCTACCTACCCCGGTGTCATCCTGGGGACGGTTAAGGTTGGCGTATTTTTGAATGTGCTTGATGCAAATCTACCTGTGAAGTGTACAACTTGGGCACAAGTGCTGCCCCTGAAGGAGTGGGTGTCTGTGTGGCCCAACTTTGGAAAAAAGGGAGACTCTGCTTGGAGTAACCCTTGCTTGCTGTGTTTTTAAAAAGGAGCCAAGATTAACAAGTCATGTTTCAGCAAAGACTTTTCTACCTACCCCGGTGTCATCCTGGGGACGGTTAAGGATGGTGTATTTCTGAATGTGCTTGATGCAAATCTACCTGTGAAGTGTACAACTGGGGCACAAGTGCTGCCACTGAAGGGGTGGATGTCTGTGTGGCCCAATTTTTGGAAAAAAGGGAGACTCCGCTTGGAGTAACCCTTGCTTGCTGTGTTTTTAAAAAGGAGCCAAGATGAACAAGTCATGGTTCATCAAAGACATTGCTACCTACCGCGGTGTCATCCTGGGGACAGTTAAGTTAGCTTTTTTTATGAATGTGCTTGATACAAATCTACCTGTGAAGTGTACAACTGGGGCACAAGTGCAGCCACTGAAGGGGTGGGTGTCTGTGTGGCCCAATTTTTGGAAAAAAGGGAGACTCCGCTTGGAGTAACCCTTACTTGCTGTGTTTTTAAAAAGGAGCCAAGATGAACAAGTCATGTTTTAGCAAAGACTTTGCTACCTACCCCGGTGTCATCCTGGAGACAGTTAAGGATGGCGTATTTCTGAATGTGCTTGATGCAAATCTACCTGTGAAGTGTACAACTGGGGCACAAGTGCTGCCAGTGAAGGGGTGGGTGTCTGTGTGGCCCAATTTTTGGAAAAAAGGGAGACTCCGCTTGGAGTAACCCTTGCTTGCTGTCTTTTTAAAAAGGAGCCTAGATGAACCATTCATGTTTCAGCAAAGACTTTGCTACCTACCCCGGTGTCATCCTGGGGACGGTTAAGTATGGCGTATTTTTGAATGTGCTTGATGCAAATCTACCTGTGAAGTGTACAACCTGGGCACAAGTGCTGCCCCTGAAGGGATGGGTGTCTGTGTGGCCCAATTTTGGAAAAAAAGGGAGACTCTGCTTGGAGTAACCCTTGCTTGCTGTGTTTTTAAAAAGGAGCCAAGATGAACAAGTCATGTTTCAGCAAATACTTTGCTACCTACCCCGGTGTCATCCTGGGGACGTTTAAGGATGGCGTATTTTTTAATGTGCTTAATGCAAATCTACCTGTGATGTGTACAACTGGGGCACAAGTGCTGCCACTGAAGGGGTGGGTGTCTGTGTGGCCCAATGTTTGGAAAAAAGAGAGACTCCGCTTGGATTAATCCTTGCTTGCTGTGCTTTTAAAAAGGAGCCAAGATGAACAAGTCATGTTTCAGCAAAGACTTTGCTACCTACCCCGGTGTCATCCTGGGGACGGTTAAGGTTGGCGTATTTTTGAATGTGCTTGATGCAAATCTACCTGTGAAGTGTACAACTGGGGCTCAAGTGCTGCCAGTGAAGGGGTGGGTGTTTGTGTGGCCCAAATTTTCGAAAAAAGGGAGACTCCGCTTGGAGTAACCCTTGCTTGCTGTGTTTTTAAAAAGGAGCCAAGATGAGCAAGTCATGTTTTAGCAAAGACTTTGCTACCTACCCCAAGGTCATCCTGGGGATGGTTAAGGATGGCGTATTTCTGAATGAGCTTGATGCAAATCTACCTGTGAAGTGTACAACTGGGGCACAAGTTCTGCCACTGAAGGGGTGGTTGTCTGTGTGGCCCAATTTTTGGAAAAAAGGGAGACTCCAGTTGGAGTAACCCTTGCTTGCTGTGTTTTTAAAAAGGAGCCAAGATGAACAAGTCATATTTCAGCAAAGACTTTGCTAACTACCCCGGTGTCATCCTGGGGACGGTTAAGGATGGCGTATTTCTGAATGTGCTTGATGCAAATCTACCTGTGAAGTGTACAACTGGGGCACAAGTGCTGCAACTGAAGGGGTGGGTGTCTGTGTAGCCCAATTTTTGGAAAAAAGGGAGACTCCGCTTGGAGTAACCCTTGCTTGCTGTGTTTTTAAAAAGGAGCCAAGATGAACAAGTCATGTTTCAGCAAATACTTTGCTACCTACCCCGGTGTCATCCTGGGGACGTTTAAGGATGGCGTATTTTTGAATGTGCTTAATGCAAATATACCTGTGATGTGTACAACTGGGGCACAAGTGCTGCCACTGAAGGGGTGGGTGTCTGTGTGGCCCAATGTTTGGAAAAAAGAGAGACTCCGCTTGGATTAACCCTTGCTTGCTGTGCTTTTAAAAAGGAGCCAAGATGAACAAGTCATGTTTCAGCAAAGACTTTGCTACCTACCCCGGTGTCATCCTGGGGACGGTTAAGGTTGGCGTATTTTTGAATGTGCTTGATGCAAATCTACCTGTGAAGTGTACAACTTGGGCACAAGTGCTGCCCCTGAAGGGGTGGGTGTCTGTGTGGCCCAATTTTGGAAAAAAGGGAGACTCCGCTTGGAGTAACCCTTGCTTGCTGTGTTTTTAAAAAGGAGCCAAGATTAACAAGTCATGTTTCAGCAAAGACTTTTCTACCTACCCCGGTGTCATCCTGGGGACGGTTAAGGATGGCGTATTTCTGAATGTGCTTGATGCAAATCTACCTGTGAAGTGTACAACTGGGGCTCAAGTGCTGCCACTGAAGGGGTGGGTGTCTGTGTGGCCCAATTTTTCGAAAAAAGGGAGACTCCGCTTGGAGTAACCCTTGCTTGCTGTGTTTTTAAAAAGGAGCCAAGATGAGCAAGTCATGTTTTAGCAAAGACTTTGCTACCTACCCCGGTGTCATCCTGGGGACGGTTAAGGATGGCGTATTTATGAATGAGCTTGATGCTAATCTACCTGTGAAGTGTACAACTGGGGCACAAGTGCTGGCACTGAAGGGGTGGGTGTCTGTGTGGCCCAATTTTTGGAAAAAAGAGAGACTCCGCTTGTAGTAACCCTTGCTTTCTGTGTTCTTAAAAAGGAGTCAAGATGAACAAGTCATGGTTCAGCAAAGACTTTGCTCCCTACCCCGGTGTCATCCTGCGGACAGTTAAGGATAGCGTATTTTTGAATGTGCTTGATGCAAATCTACCTGTGAAGTGTACAACTGGGGCACAAGTGCTGCCACTGAATGGGTGCCTGTGTGGCCCAATTTTTGGAAAAAAGGGAGACTCCGCTTGGAGTAACCCTTGCTTGCTGTGTTTTTAAAAAGGAGCCAAGATGAACAAGTCATTTTTCAGCAAAGACTTTGCTAACTACCCCGGTGTCATCCTGTGGACGGTTAACGATGTCGTATTTCTGAATGTGTTTGATGCAAATCTACCTGTGAAGTGTACACCTGGGGCACAAGTGCCGCCACTGAAGTGGTGGGTGTCTATATAGCCCAATTTTTGGAAAAAAGGGAGACTCCGCTTGGAGTAACCCTTGCTTGCTGTGTTCTTAAAAAGGTGCCAAGATGAACAAGTCATGGTTCAGCAAAGACATTGCTACCTACCCCGGTGTCATCCTGGGGACAGTTAAGGATAGCTTTTTTTATGAATGTGCTTGATACAAATCTACCTGTGAAGTGTACAACTGGGGCACAAGTGCTGCCACTGAAGGGGTGGGTGTCTGTGTGGCCCAATTTTTGGAAAAAAGGGAGACTCCGCTTGGAGTAACCCTTACTTGCTGTGTTTTTAAAAAGGAGCCAAGATGAACAAGTCATGTTTTAGCAAAGACTTTGCTACCTACCCCGGTGTCATCCTGGGGACAGTTAAGGATGGCGTATTTCTGAATGTGCTTGATGCAAATCTACCTGTGAAGTGTACAACTGGGGCACAAGTGCTGCCACTGAAGGGGTGGGTGTCTGTGTGGTCCAATTTTTGGAAAAAAGGGAGACTCCGCTTGGAGTAACCCTTGCTTGCTGTCTTTTTAAAAAGGAGCCAAGATGAACAAGTCATGTTTCAGCAAAGACTTTGCTACCCACCCCGGTGTCATCCTGGGGACGGTTAAGGATAGCGTATTTTTTAATGTGCTTGATGCAAATCTACCTGTGAAGTGTAAAACTGGGGCACAAGTGCTGCCAGTGAAGGGGTGGGTGTCTGTGTGGCCCAATTTTTGGAAAAAAGGGAGACTCCGCTTGGAGTAACCCATGCTTGCTGTGTTTTTAAAAAGGAGCCAAGATGAACAAGTCATGTTTTAGCAAAGTCTTTGCTACCTACCCCGGTGTCATCCTGGGGACGGTTAAGGATGGCGTATTTCTGAATGTGCTTGATGCAAATCTACCTGTGAAGTGTACAACTTGGGCACAAGTGCTGCCCCTGAAGGGGTGGGTGTCTGTGTGGCCCAATTTTGGAAAAAAGGGAGACTCCGCTTGGAGTAACCCTTGCTTGCTGTGTTTTTAAAAAGGAGCAAAGATGAACAAGTCATGTTTCAGCAAAGGGCTGCTTCTCACTTGCGATTGTCTCGCAGTAGAGCAATGCGAGAAAATCTCGCATTGGAATCGGACACATGTTAGTGAATGATTCAGCTCTCATCAGCGATTTTTTTCTCAGTCCAAATCGGACTGAGAAATAAATCGCAGCATGCTGCTTTTTTGCGAGTTTCTACTGCGAGTCTCTCCAATGCAAGTCTATGGGAGCATGTAAATAATCGGATATCACGGGACGGCACTTACACCATCCTAGTGACATGCGATTTTCTAAATACATTTCTCGCATGTTTCCTAAAAATTTGGAAACGAGTGATGTGTCACAATGTCTGTGAATCACTATTCTCTGTCAGTCGGTGTCTCTCTCTCAGACTCTATTCTCTCTGTGTCGGTCACTATCTCTCTGTCGGTCTGTCGGTCGGTCACTATCTCTGTCCCTCACTCTCTGTCCATGTCGGTCTATCCCTCTCCCCCCTCCCTCTCTCATACTCACCGATAACCGATCACCAGCGCGGCGCTGCACTGCGTTCACACTATTCCGGCGGCTTCTCCTCTTTTGAAAAAGCCGGCCGCTCATTAAACAATCTTGTATTCCCTGCTTTACCCACCCACCAGCGCCTATGATTGGTTGCAGTGAGACACGCCTCCACGCTGAGTGACAGGTGTCTCACTGCAACCAATCACAGCAGCCGGTGGGCGGGTCTATACTGTGCAGTGAAGTAATTAAATAAATAATTTAAAAAAATGGCGTGCGGTCCCCCCCAATTTTAATACCAGCCAGATACAGCCATACGGCTGAAGGCTGGTATTCTCAGGATGGGGAGCTCCACGTTATGGGGAGCCCCGTAGCCTAACAATATCAGTCAGCAGCCGCCCAGAATTGCCGCATACATTAGATGCGACAGTTCTGGGACTGTACCCAGCTCTTCCCAATTTGCCCTGGTGCGTTGGCAAATCGGGGTAATAAGGAGTTAATGGCAGCCCATAGCTGCCACTAAATCCTAGATTAATCATGTCAGGCGTGTATGAGATACCCTCCATGATTAATCTGTAAGTTACAGTAAATAAATAAACACACACACACCTGAAAAAATCATTTATTAGAAATTAAATACACTAACAAATTCCCTGGTTCAGCAATTTAGTAAGCCCGAAAAAGCCCTCCATGTCCGGCGTAATCCACGGACCTCCAGCGTCGCTTCCAGCTCTGATGCATGCAGGTGACAGGAGCTGCAGCAGACACCGCCGCTCCTGTCACCTCCACACAGCAACTGAGATGAGTAGCGCGATCAGCTGAGCTGTCACTGAGGTTAATTGCGGCCACCGCTGGATCCAGTGACAGCGGGTAACCTCAGTGACAGCTCAGCTGATCGCGCTACTCACCTCAGTTGCTGTGTGGAGGTGACAGGAGCGGCGGTGTCTGCTGCTGCTCCTTTCACCTGCATGCAGCAGAGCTGGAAGCGACACTGGAGGTCCGTGGATTACGCCGGACATGGAGGGCTTTTTGGGGCTTATTAAATTGCTGAACCAGGGAATTTGTTAGTGTTTTTAATTTCTAATAAATGATTTTTCAGGTGTGTGTGTGTTTATTTACTGTAACTTACAGATTAATCATGGAGGGTATCTCATAGATGCCTGACATGATTAATCTAGGATTTAGTGGCAGCTATGGGCTGCCATTAACTCCTTATTACCCCGATTTGCCAACGCACCAGGGCAAATCGGGAAGAGCCGGGTACAGTCCCAGAACTGTCGCATCTAATGTATGCGGCAATTCTGGGTGGCTGCTGACTGATATTGTTAGGCTGGGGGGCTCCCCATAACGTGGAGCTCCCCATCCTGAGAATACCAGCCTTCAGCCGTATGGCTGTATCTGGCTGGTATTAAAATTGGGGGGGACCGCACGCCATTTTTTTTAATTATTTGTTTATTTCACTGCACAGTATAGACCCGCCCACCGGCTGCTGTGATTGGTTGCAGTGAGACACCTGTCACTCAGCGTGGAGGCATGTCTCACTGCAACCAATCATAGGCGCCTGTGGTCGGGGAAAGCAGGGAATACGAGATTGTTTAATGAGCGGCCGACTTTTTCAAAATAGTAAAAGCCGCCGCAGCAGTGTGAACGCCGTGCAGCGCCGCGCTGGGGATCGGTGAGTATGAGAGAGGGCTGCTAACTTCAGTCACTCAGAGGATTTGCGGTCACCGGTGAGTCCTTCAATCAGGACGCGGCACAGACAGAGCCGCAGCATGACAATGAAGTCAGGTGAATTCACCCGAGTTCATTCTGACAGTGTGGCTCTGTCTGTGTCTGCTGTCATCTGCCATTCAGCTCTGCTACATGGCTGTCTGTGTCTGATGTCAGCGGCCATGTAGCAGCGCTGAATGGCAGATGACATAGTAAAAAATACGCATTACACACGCATTACACACGCTAGTAAAATCATTAATTTATTCAGAAAAAGCATCGCACTTGCGTTGCACTCGGACCTAACGCGAACTAAAATCAGCCGAGCTTTTTTCAGCCCAGTCGGACCGATTTTACTCGCATAGATGGGTTTCCACCCAAAGACTTTGCTACCTACCCCAAGGTCATCCTGGGGACGGTTAAGGATGGCGTATTTCTGAATGTGCTTGATACAAATCTACCTGTGAAGTGTACAACTGGGGCACAAGTTCTGCCACTGAAGGGGTGGGTGTCTGTGTGGCCCAATTTTTGGAAAAAAGGGAGACTCCGCTTGGAGTAACCCATGCTTGCTGTGTTTTTAAAAAGGAGCCAAGATGAACAAGTCATGTTTCAGCAAAGACTTTGCTACCTACCCCGGTGTCATCCTGAGGATGGTTAAGGATGGCGTATTTCTGAATGTGCTTGATGCAAATCTACCTGTGAAGTGTACAACTGGGGCACAAGTTCTGCCACTGAAGGGGTGGGTGTCTGTGTGGCCCAATTTTTGGAAAAAAGGGAGACTCCGCTTGGAGTAACCCATGCTTGCTGTGTTTTTAAAAAGGAGCCAAGATGAACAAGTCATGTTTCAGCAAAGACTTTGCTACCTACCCCGGTGTCATCCTGAGGATGGTTAAGGATGGCGTATTTCTGAATGTGCTTGATGCAAATCTACCTGTGAAGTGTACAACTGGGGCACAAGTGCTGCCACTGAAGGGGTGGGTCTCTGTGTGGCCCAATTTTTGGAAAAAAGGGTGACTCCGCTTTGAATCACCTTGCCTATATCTGTGTCTCCTTCTCTTTTTTCTTGTCCAGCTCTTTTGTTTTCGCATGAGCATATGTCACTTTCCCATGTGTTTGTGTTGTGTTGTCAGTTGTTTGTCACCTTTTGGACACCTTTGAGGGTGTTTTCTAGGTGTTTTTATGTGTTTGTGATTGCCTCCCATTGTTTCCTAAGGGGTTCGAGTGGTTTGCCGAACCGGTTCGCCGAACCGAATGCGAGCCAGACCTCGGTTCGGCAAACCGAGCTCGAGCCGAACCGCGACCGGTTCGCTCATCTCTAGTGCTAATGCGTATGCACCAGGTGCCCACAGCTGAGTGGTCCAAATACCTATGGACAAGCTTGCCGGTCCGGGCCCAGGAGGCAGTCCGGTCACTTGGGCCTCAGGACTGCTTGGACTACGGAATTATTAAGGACACTTTGTTGGCCCTTTTTACCATAACACCCGAGATACATCGTACCAAGTTCCGGACTATGTCTTGCCAGGGTGTCTCGTATGTCGATTTTGGCAGTCAACTCCGACGACACTGTAACCGCTGGCTCGATGGTCGGGCTGCCCACTCCGCTGCTGCCCTTCGGGATGTGATGGTGCTCGAACAGCTGCTGGAGAAGATGGACCCGGAAATCCGAGAATGGGTAGCTGACAGGAAGCCCGAAACCCCAGAGCAAGTAGCGCAATTGGCTGATGAAATTACAGCCAACCGACCCAGTTGGAGGCCCAATAGACCCACCGATCTGAGGAGGTCCCTCAACAATGGATCCAAGCGACCCCCAGACTCCCGTGCTGGACTAACTCATTACCACACAGAAGCCCCAACAAGACAAAGGTTTACCAACAGGGCCAGTGACTTGTCTAACCCACGGCGCTGTTTTATGTGTGGGCGCCTTGGACACATGACTAAAGAGTGTCTTCAAAGCCGGAGCCCCATGCCTGGAGCCCGTCTGCCAGTCCAACGTGTCAAGATATGCCAAGATGAACCAACGAGACCTGAGGAATGCTACTCACGAAAAACACCAATAGCTGAGGAAGTGGTTTACCCAGTCCACACCCTACAGCAGGCCGGACACTGTACACCAGCTAACCTCCATCCCCACATCCAGACGGACAAGGTCGGTGAAATACAGGCTCAGGGACTTCGAGACACTGGATCTTCCATCACCCTGGTCATCCCAGATATTGTTCCCACAGAACATTATTTACCTGGTCGCCAAGTGACCATCACCCTTGCTGGGGGCCAGCGCTCGAACATCCCTCTGGCACGAGTGCAGTTGGACTGGGGAACTGACCAAGGTGAGGTTGAAGTGGGGCTCATGGATGGCCTCCCCACTCCTCTTATTTTGGGAAATGACCTAGGACAAGGACTATCCAGCCAGTTTGTCACCACCATCACCCACAGCCAAACCAAACACCATTCTGGTGCAGGTCTTTCTTCCAACCCATCAGAGGAGAACCCTCCTCCTCAGTAAGTATTGACTGACCAGGGGGCACAGTTCCAAAGTGAACTGATTCAGACCCTGTGGGAGAAACACGGAGTCCGCTCCATGCGAACATCCCCCTACCATCCTGAAACAAATGGATTGTGTGAGCGCTTCAACAAAACGCTCAAACAGCTCATTAGCCATTATGTGGAGTCCGAGGGGATGGATTGGGAGAAAAACTTGCAGCAGCTCCTTTTTACTTACCGGGAGGTGCTGCAGGACTCCACTGGGTTCTCCCCCTTCGAATTGCTGTGCAGACGAAAACTATGAGGGCCCCTAGAGCTGGTACGAGAGAGTTGGGAGGGCACCTTCCCCACAGAAGAGGTTCCCATACTGAACTATGTTCAAAAGTTTAGGGAAAGGATGAGGCACCTCATGGCGTTAGCCTACGTGAATTTGGAAGTGGCTCAGGAAAGGCAAAAACAATGTTACGACCGCACTGCCCGACTCCGAGAATTTTCCTGTGGACAAAAGGTCCTAGTACTAGTACCAGTATGGAAAAACAAGCCATGTGGACGGGTCCATTCACCATTACCAAGAAATGTGGCAATACTGACTACACTGGGGCCCTGGATAGAGCAGGTGTTAGTGAGCGTACCTACCACATCAGCAGGCTAAAAGCTTATGAGGAACGAGAGGTCACCAATTTAGCAGTTTGTTGTCTAAAATTAGATGACCCAAAGTTGGACCAGATCCCAGACTTATTAGTGGACTCCAAAAGGGAAATGGGGGTAAAAGATGTATCACTGGGGGAGCAGCTTTGCCCATCACAGAAGCGACAGATATCAGACATTCTCGGAACGTATGAATCCCTATTCACAAGTCAGCCTGGTAGAACCCCTCTGGTCCAGCATCATGTCAACACAGGGGCAGCCACCCCACAAAGACAACCCGCCTACCGGGTGACACCTCCTGTGTTGGCAATGATGAGGGCCAAGGTGGATGACATGTTAAATATGGGAGTCATAGTTCCCTCCCATAGCCCATGGGCTGCCAGTGTTGTGTTGGTGCCAAAAAAGGACAAGAGTACTCGTTTCTGTGTGGACAATAGACGGCTCAATGAGGTCACGATTACAGATGCTTACCCCATGCCCCGGGTGGATGAACTACTAGATAGGTTAGGGGGGGTCTCGGTTTATATCTACCCTCGATTTGAGCAAGGGATACTGGTAGATCCCACTCACAAAAGAGGCTCAAGAGAAATCGGCCTTCATAACCCCTTTTGGCCAATTTGAGTTTACCAGCATGCCTTTTGGGATGAAAAATGCCCCGGCCACCTTCCAGAGGATAGTAGACCATTTACTAGAGGGATGTCAGGGGTATGCCCAGGCCTATTTGGATGACATCGCTATCTTCAGCGACACTTAGGAAGAGCATGTTCAGCACGTGTCCCAGGTGCTGCAGAGGGTATATAAAGCCCAGCTCATCATCCAACCTGACAAATGCAAAATAGGGATGGCCGAAAAGCTATAACTGGGACATCGGGTGGGAAGTGGGTGCATTCGTCCCGAACCTGCAAAAGTAGAAGCCATTACTCAGTGGCCACACCAGGTCAATCAAAAATATGTCCGCGCGTTCCTAAGAACCGCAAACTATTATCGAAAGTTTATCCCCAATTACAGTACCATAGCAAAACCGCTCACTGACCTCACATCCAAAAGATATGCCCGTAACCTTATCTGGACCCCAGAATGTGAAACTGCATTCCTCCAATTGAAAGACCGGCTGGCCCAGAGCCCAGTCCTGGCTGCTCCTGACTTCCGTAGCAGGTTCATCGTCCAAACAGACGCATCGGACACAGGACTAGGAGCTGTACTTAGCCAAGTGGGAGACAACGGTGATGAACATCCGATAGCTTACCTCTCCCGGAAACTGTTGGACCAAGAGAGGGCTTACGCCAACATAGAAAAAGAATGCCTGGCCATAGTCTGGGCCCTGAAAAGATTTCAGCCCTACCTCTATGGCAATGAGTTTACAGTTCTCACTCACCACAATCCATTGAGTTGGCTAAATCGCACTGCCGGGGACAACGGACGCTTGCTCAGGTGGAGTCTGGCGTTACAATCCTATAATTTCTCCCATAAACAAGGCAAGAATCATGGAAACGCGGATGGGCTTTCTCGACAAGTGGAGAAGGATGATCGAAAGCCTATCCTGTCTGGCTAATTTTAAGAAGGGGGAGGAATGTGACGACATGGACACCCAATGCCTAGCATGGGTTAAAGTTTCTTAAAATTCAGCCAGACGAATTGTTCTTCTGTGTGTTAACTCATGTTTGCTAAACTATTGTTTCTCTAGACCCTTCTGAGCAATCATTGTAATGTAGTTGTATATTCCTAATCTAATGTAAATTACCTCAGTGGCCATTGTCTAGTCTGTGCATTCCAGACCACATGTAGATATCCTCAGTCTTTCTATCCACATCATTTAAATGAACATTATCCATGCAGCTTGAAATTCATCCAATAAGAGAAGCAACCTTGTACAACCAATCCGACAAGAGCACCCACTGAGCCCTGTGTCTCCACAGTGACCATATCCAATTAGTTTCTTTATAGGCAAGTAGGCAGCCTACCTTGCCTCTTGGATGTCCATAACAATGCAGTCAATAATATTTTACTTTCAAAAGTTTAGGATTACATATATAGTGAATTTTAAAATGTTTGTGCAGTGTAAGCAATTGGTTAGTATCTATCTCGTCCTTCACTGCCGTGACGTCCCTTACATGCTCTCTTCCCTTTCTTTCAGGGCTCGTGTTGTGAGGCTGATGTACATCTTTGGGAAATGGCACGTGGCACAGTGCGGTGGAACCTTGGATTAGAAGCAAAATTCGTCCAGGAGTGTGCTGTTAAACCAAGTTACTCTTATATGAAAGCAAATTTTCCCATATAAAATAATTGAAACGCAGACAATTCGTTCCACAGCCCAAAAATATTTACTGTATTTTTACAAACTTATTACAGTAACACAAAATAATGTACTGTATTCATATAAAATTATTACAGTACACGAATACAAAATACTGTACAGTAAGAAATATATAAAACAAATTAAATTGCAGGTTAACTTACAATAGAATTGTTGGTGTGCGGGAGGTACAGTATAGAGAGAAATAATGATGTATGAACATGACAACCTTTACTCTAGTACAATACACAAAAAAAACCATCCCAAATCTAATCTCCCAAAAATAAGAGCAGAACTAAGTCAAATGTGGGGAAGGAATACTGCACAGGCAATCAGATTACAGTACAAGCAATGGTTAGTAGAAATAAAATTCAGTACTGCATCCACAAATCCAAATTGATAGACATGCTAAATAGTATATACTGTACTGTACAATGGTATATTCTATTAAGTACATGCTGTATGTACCGAAAATTACCTCTAGAGCGGGTCAGAGCACGGTGAAAGGATGGACCCGGAAGTGTGCTCGGTGAGTATTTGCTCTTATTCAAAATCATTCCTCTTAAATAGGGATGAGCGAATGTATTTGCCACTATTCGGTATCCGACGGATAATGGGGTATTCAAGGTATTCACTATCCGACGGCTAATATGGTATTCGCTCCGAAACTTTCATTTTCATTTCTGGACTTCCTGGCGCCTTTTTCCAGCCAATAAACACATCTGATGTTGCTTGCCCTCACAGTAACGCCGCAGCCATCTTTGTTGTGGTGTTACTGTGATTGGCTTGGCCACATAGCGTCATAGGGGCTATATAAGCCAGCAGCCATCATGGTCAGTCGGTCTCTCCCTCTCTCTTTCTTATTCACCAATCATGGGCGTGGCGCTGCATGGCTGTAACACAGTGGTGGGTTCTCCAGCTTTTGAAAATGCCGGCCGCAAATTAATCCATGTCGTATTCCCTGCTTCCCCCGTCCATCGGCGCCTATGATTGGTTGCAGTCAGACATGCCTCCACGCTGAGTGACAGCTGTCTTACTGCAACCAATCACAGCCGCCGGTGGGCGGGGGAAGCAGGGAATACGACATGGATTAATGTCGTATTCTATCTATCCCTCTATCTATCTATCCCTAAATCTATCCCTGTATCTATCCATCTATCTATCCATCTATCTATCTATTCATTATCTATCTATCTATCTATCCATCTAATCTATCTATCCATTATCTATCTATCCATTTGTGCCACCCCCGTGCCAGCAGCCGGCGCTGCTCAGATCCGGGGCCTACGGTACACCTCGCGGGGGTCTCACGGTCACTCCGAATAAAAGGGGGACGTATTTGTACAGGGTTGATTGTAGAATGTCTGCGATGCCACCCACGGAGCGTGGTGGGGTGGGAAACCACCGCTGCTGTTGTGGGAGACCCGGGAGAGATGTAATAGCAGCTGGATGTTAACCCCTCCATGGGTAGGGATGGTTGCCCCGGGGCCCAGTGTCTCTGTGCAGGGTATGGCGACGGCAGGGGCCCGCACGCCCAGATAGACCAGGGGATAGTTGCTTACTCACTGTTGAATGAATCACACGAGTCTTTTGGTAAACCAAGGTGCTAGTGGCCGACCGTCGCGGCCGGTTGTACTCTGGTCCCCCACCCGGGCTGGTGTTCGCTGTCCTTTCCTCTGCACTGTTTTTGTGTATTGTGGGCTGCCTGGTTTGGAACTCAGGAGTCCGCTCCTGGCTTGCTGTGTGCCTAAGGAGCCGTGCCCGCAAACGCTGACCCATGGGATCTATGGGCCCTGGCGGCTGCCCTATCCCACTCTGTGGGTTGTTGTCTTCTTTCGGGACTTTGGTTGCGATAGGACCTATAATCCTGCCCTCAATCGGTTAATTAGCTAGGCTGCTGGTTTCGGTCCTGGCTTCAGGGTCCGAGTACCCCCTCTGTGCACGGTTTCCGGTCGGGATCTCCGGTGTCGGTACCGGTGGGCTCCAACCCTTCTCTGGTCCAGAGCTGTCTTCCCGTCTCCTGCTGACGGAGACCACCGTCTGCCACCTAGCCAAGGCACCAGGGCTCCAACCCTGGCACCGTTCAACTAGAACTTCCTCTGGTGGAGCTACACCTTGCTCCAACCCACACTCCTCTCCACTTGAACTACAAAACTCAACTGCAGCTTAACTGCATGTTTTCCTGCCTCGGGTTGTCCAGACCCCTAGGTGGGCGTTCCTTAACCGCCTTGTTCCGCCCACTGGTGTGCCTGTCTTGACCTAAGGGGAGGTGACTAGGGTTTCAGGTCGGCTGTGTGTTACCTAGGTGAGGGAAGGTGTTATGAGGGGGCCTATTTGTGACTACCTGGTTTTGCCAGGGTGTCACATTCCCCCTTGGTTTATTACAGACCGTCCGCGGGCTGTCCAACCACCAACATTTATTGAACAGGAACGGTTGAAAAAGGTAAAAACACAATTACAAGTATAATAACATATGTACATCGAAGTATATTCTCATTCTTCCCTCCCGGGAGGCATTTTTTTTAAACGTTGCACATTAAAAATCCGGGACGGGATGGACCGGGTGCTTCTCACCTCACCCCCACCCAAAACAACCTGCCCCCTGGTGCCACCACTAAGCAATTGTGCGCACCCCTTGCCCAAGTCCAGGACAGGTCCATGTGTTGCCCGTGCGGGCCGGGTAAAAAGTTCCTTATCCGGCATTCCTTTTTCAAGGGCCCCACGTCCAGGGGACCCCTGACCCGGAGGGTAGTCACCGGTTTTGGTGGTGACTGAGCCTCGGCCGATTCTACCGTAGGCCCTTCCTCCAATCAGCCTCTCCAGAGACTACAGCAGGGTGAGAAGGTTGGTCAGGGACTATTTACAAGACCCAAAAGCTTTTGGGTTGGCTTTCCAGTCCAAAGCCATGGTCCATGAACTGTAAACGGGACTTCAACTGTAAACGGTCCCAACGGGGACTTGCATAACTGGGGGAGCCGGGCACCGCTACATTAGCACTCAATCAGGTGAAGTATTCGGTCAAATGGGATTCATTGACATACACACAAGACTATGTACACAGCAAGCGGGCACCACTCACTAAACGTCAGTTTCCCTATATCTGAGGGGTGGCCGTCCCAGGTTGGGACGTGTGGACCGTCTTAGCTCCCTGATCTCACTAGGAACTAAGGGGGTAGAGTGAATTACGGGTTCCTCTACCCTAATGTCAGGCATGGCTGGCAGGGATCTAGGGGGGCGTGGTGTAGGTGCAAGGGCTTCCCTGGGTGCAGGTGGTGGTGTATTGTTTACAGGCCTCTCTGGCTCCATATCTTCCACGGGTTGTGGGATCATTATCACAGGAACAATCACCGCTCCATTCTGCATAGGCCAATCAGCCGGGAAGTCACCCATGACAGTGTGGATCACCCCCTTTGCTTTCTCCGCATCCGGCGTGGGAGCGGGAACCTCCTCCGCCATTTTCAGGGGTTCTGGACACTTCTTCAGGTGGTCCCTGGAAACAGTGGTCGTAGTCTTCCCCTGGTCACGACTGACGAGATACGTCTTCTGATCCCCCATCCAGTTGGTTGAACAATATAAGGGGTCTTTTCCCACTGGTCATCCAGCTTGTGCAGCCTTCTCTTCCTCTTTAGCACTACATCTCCGGGTTCGAAGGGGGCAGCCTGAGCTCGTCTGTTGAAACTCTGCTCCTGCCTCTCTCTGCTCTGGTGCAGGTTCCTTTCTACGTACTCTTGCATTTGCCAGTACTGTTTCTGGCGCTTGGCATCTCAATTGGCAGTTGGGGAAATGGTCTCGGACACTTCAACTTCCAACTCTAAATCTACCGGCAATCTCCCG
Organism: Anomaloglossus baeobatrachus; assembly: GCF_048569485.1. Classification (NCBI taxonomy): domain Eukaryota; kingdom Metazoa; phylum Chordata; class Amphibia; order Anura; family Aromobatidae; genus Anomaloglossus; species Anomaloglossus baeobatrachus. The sequence goes on from NC_134359.1 coordinate 160,027,414, forward strand.
AGCCTTGCCCTAATCAAGTAGGCAGGTGGGCACTTAGTGGAACTGCTAGGAATATTGTTGTACATATCCACCAAGTCAGGCCGCTTTTCGGGTCACAGGTTCCACTCATCGAGGGGCAGGGTCTTGAGAAGATTGAGGACCAGATGGTTCATTTTCTTGCACATTCCGTTATTCTGGGCATGATAGGGTGTGGTCCGGATCTTCTTACACCCATATAAGCTGCAGAACGCTTGGAAGATTTCCGCTTCACAGGCAAGGCCCTGGTCTGTAAGCACCTTCTCCAGGAACATGCGGCCAGCAGAAGTAGGCCTGAAAGGCCCTCGGTGAAGTATGAGCCGTTAAGTCCTTGACGGGCACCACCACCATGAACCTGGAGTAGTGGTCCACGATGGTAAGGGCATACGTGTAGCAGCTCCGGCTGGGGCGTGAGTTTGACATGGTCCAAAGCGACCAACTCCAATGGCTGACAGGTGACTATTGGCTGTAGCGGGGCCTTCTGACTGGTTCCATCCCGTTTTCTTAGCGTGCAAGGACCACAATCCCTGCATCACGCCTCGATTGACTCTCTCATCCCGCTCCAGTAGAAGCGCTCCCTTAGCAGCATCTCCAACTTCTTTCAGCCAAAATGTCCAGCCCCGTCGTGATAAGCCTTCAAAACCATAGGTACTTATGCTTGCGGTACCACGAGCTGGCAGATTTCCTCGTGCGTCTTCGGGTTAGTCAGCCCTCTGTACAACTTGCCCTGCTGCAGGTAAAACGGTCTCTTTCTTTCCACAGCCGCTGTGCCTCCTCTGGGGCAGTAGGTGTTAACCTGGAACCGTTTTGTGAGATCATCATCTTGACCAACCGGACCGCAGGCTCCTGGTCTTGGGCCTCCTGCTACCCATGGCGAGGTAACGGATCGAAGGTTGCCTGCTGCTGGCCAACGTACAGTTTTTCGTCTTTCCCATCCTCCGGCTGGTGGAACGTGGGTAGTTCAATCTCTTCCAGTTCATCTTCATCTAACCCTCCATCAGGTAGGTGTGGCATCTGGGACAACGCATCCGCATTGGTATTCTTGCGACCGGCTCTGTACTTGATGGTGAAATCATAGTTCGCTAACCAGGCCACCAAGCATTGTTCCAGGGCCCCTAACTTCGCCGTGTCCAGATGGGTCAGAGGGTTATTCTCCGTATAGGCCGTGAACTTCACAGATGCTAGGTAATGCTTAAATCTCTCCGTTATCGCCCAGACGAGTGCCAAGAACTCCAACTTGAAAGAACTGTAATTTTTGGGATTTCTTTCCGTCGGCCCGAGCTTCCTGCTTGCATAAGCAATCACCTTCTCCCTGACATCTTGCTTCTGGGACAGGACAGCACCCAAGCCTACATTGCTGGCGTCTGTGTAAAGAATGAACGGAAGGCCATAGTCGGGGTAGGCCAGGATCTCTTCTCCGGTTAAGGCCAACTTCAGCTGCTGAAAGAACTCTTCATGCTTCTCACCCCAAGTAAACTGGGGCCCAGGATCCCTTCCATTCTTAGTCTTCCCCACCAAAAGGTCTTGCATGGGAGCGGCCATTTTGGTGTAGCCCTTGATGAAGCGGCGGTAGTAGCCCACCAAGCCCAGGAACTGCCTTACTTCTTTAACTGTGGTAGGCTTCGGCAAACTCTGGATGGCTGTGATCTTCTCGGGGTCCGGTGCCACACCTTCGGCACTTACCACATGCCCGAGGTACTGCACTTTGGGCTTCAACAGATGGCACTTGGAGGGCTTCAGCTTCATCCCGTATTTGGAGAGAGCTTCGAACACTTCAGCAAGGTGTTCTGAATGGGCCTCATAGGTCCTGTAGTAGACGATGACGTCATCCAGATATAACAGGACGTTTCAAAATTCCAATGCCCCAGACAGCACTCCATCAGCCTCTGGAAGGTTCCTGGTGCATTGCACAGCCCGAAGGGCATGCTATTGAACTTGCAGAGACCCATAGGGTTAGCAAAGGCAGTCTTCTCCCGGTCTTCTTCTGCGACGGATACCTGCCAGTAACTGCTGGTAAGATCATGGTGCCGTCCTTTTTCTTCACCAGAACTAACGGAGCTGCCCAGGGACTTCAACAGTCACGAATGACCCCGGCTTCCTTCATGCTCCTCAACATGTCTTTGGCGCACTGGTAGTGCGCAGGTGGGATCGGCCTGTATCTCTTCTTGATGGGTGGATGTGTACCGTTAGGAATGTGGTGTTAGACCCCCTTGATCCTCCTGAAATTTAACAGGTGTTTGCTGAATACCTGCTTGCACTCTTGCACTACCCTGTACACCCCTCTCTTGTGGTGTGCAGGTGTAGAGTCGGCGCCTACATGTAACTCCTGACACCATTCTTCCAACTGCTCTGGTGAGTTGTCATTGTCTGGCTGTGATGTATTGATGGTGGAGGGTGCTGCTTGGATGGCATTAGTGTCCACGGTGAATATTTTAGCAATGGTGGCATAACGGGGCAGCCTAACCTCTTCCTCTTCGCAATTCATCACTCTCACGGGCACTCTTCCCTTTTTGACATCAATCACCCCTCTGGCTGCCATCACTATGGGCCAGTGTTCTGAAGGCAGAGGCTCCACCACTGCCGGGTAATCTTGCCCTTGGGGACCTACTGCTGCCCTGCACCAAATCATCATCTCACTCCACGGGGTACCACTAGAGGTGCCACATCCATCAACCGCACGCTGCCAATTTCTCCACCCGACATGTTCACCTGCTGCTGCTGCAGGAGGGCCCGGATCTCTTGTTGCAGAGCTCTCTGCTGGCCCACTCCTGCTGTGGCAGACAGTTGCTGCAATAACTGCATTACCTTACCCATGCAGTTCTCAATCACGTTGGTCCCTAGGACCATCTTTGGGTTACGGTCACAGGGTGACCTCCTTAAACTCTATCTGGGTCATGGGGAGCCCATTGGCAGCAATGATAGTCAGGCATCAGATGGGGTGAGCTCACTGTCAGACCAATAACGTTTGTACAGTACATAAGGCATTGTAGTTACTTGCAAGCCAGTGTCCAGGAGGGCGGATGTCGGGATACCGTCCACAACAAGAGAGATGATGGGGCGACCTCCAACATAGCGATCATGCCAAACAGCTGGGCTTTGGGGATCCATTCCTGAGGATTGGCCCTTGGCCTCAGGGGTTGCTTGCTTAAAGGACACAGGCGGGAGTAATGACCAGTCTTGTTGCACTTGTAGGAGACAGGCTGTCCATACCGGTTGTTGTTGTTCTTCCTCCGCTGCATTTAGGGGACGTCTTCCAGACTGTCGGCAAGCTGCATCTTCTCTGCTGGCTTGGCCTTCAATGGTATCTGCAAGGCGGCGAGGATCCTGGCGACGTCATCACTCAGACGCTAAACTTGCGATGATAAGTCCTCCGGAGTCCCGGCTACTGCTGCGGGTGCCGGCAGGGCCAACAAGAAGGCCACTACTGAAACATGCGCGGTGTCAGCCGGCCAAGATGGCGGGTCAGGGGCACCAGCTTCAGATGTCTGTAGCGCTTTAATGGCCCAGTCCTTGAGAACCGAAAAGTTCAAGTCTGAATGTTCCATGGACCACAGCCGCAGCTGTTTGTGATCTTCAATGGACCCCAGTCCTTGTAGGAACTGTTCCACCAGCATTTTGTTACTCTCAGCCTCGTTAATGGGGTCCCTTTGCTTCAGCGTATGGAGTGCAGTCTGCAGCCTCAAGGTGTAGTCCCGAATACTGTCCTGAGGACGCTGCTGGCAGTTGTAAAAATGCATCCGCAACTCCGCCTCGGTGCGGGTCTCAAAAGCAACCTGTAGTTTATCAAAAATGGCGGTTACCGAGGCCCGATCGACATCGGCCCAAGTCTCCACTTCCTGCTCAGCGGCTCCGGTCAACTGCCCGAGTACAACAGCTTCACGCTGCTTGCCGGTCATGGCATACATATCAAGAACAGTACATATTTTCTTCTTGAATACCTGCCGGGCATCGGGTTTCCCATCATACTGAGGTAACCAGGCAGCACCGGGCATGTAGGGCAGGGGGATCGGCATGACTTGGGTGATCACCGTGGCCGCCGCTTCCCCCGCTCATGCGACCGGAGCGTGAGCCGCCACGTCTCCACGATCTGCCACATCTACGGGCGCCGCCACTCCAGCGGCAGGCGCCACTCCATCATCCGGATTAGGCGCGGGCATTTTCCCGCTTCTCCCCATTGGTCCTTTGCCAGCACCCTCTTGTGCGGCTGGTAAGTTTCGTTTTACGGCCTCGGGGTTTACTTTCCGGCCGTGTTCCCAGGGGGTGGGGCTTCAGCTTCACGCCCTTTTCTCGGGGAAGATGATGCTGGGCTGTAGTTTTTCGCACCTAAAAGTGGCAGCAAAAATGGCGACTTCTGAAAATTTCTCAACGAATCACCGCTGACTGTCCAATTCAAGGCGCACTTCCACCAGGTTGGTGAATGGGTTTGTACCCTGTTCATGATGCCAGGTTTCGGGATGTGCCACCCCCGTGCAAGCAGCCGGTGCTGCTTGCATCCGGGGCCTACGGTACGGCTCGAGGGGTTCCCCGGACCTCGGAGGTCTCGCGGTCACTCCGAATAAAAGGGGGGCGTATTTGTACGGGGTTGATTGTAGAATGTCTGTGACGCCACCCACGGTGTGTGGTGAGGTGGAAAACCACCGCTGCTGTTGTGGGATACCCGGGGGAGATGTAATAGCAGCTGGATGTTAACCCCTCCGTGGGTAGGGATGGTTGCCCTGGGGCCCCGTGTCTTTGTGCAGGGTATGGCGATAGTAGGGGCCCGCACGTCCAGATAGACCAGGGGATAGTTGCTTACTCACTGTTGAATGAATCACATGAGTCTTTTGGTAAACCAAGGTGCTGGTGGCCGGCTGCCACGGCCGGTTGTACTCTGGTCCCCCACCCGGGCTGGTGGTCGCTGTCCTTTACTCTGCACTGTTTTTGTGTATTGTGGGCTGCCTGGTTTGGAACTCAGAAGTCCGCTCCTGGCTTGCTGTGTGCCTAAGGAGCCGTGCCCGCAGACGCTGACCCGTGGGATCTATGGGCCCTAGTAGCTGCCCTCTGTGGGTGGTTGTCTTCTTTCGGGACTTTGGTTGGGACAGGACCTATAATCCTGCCCTCAATCGGTTAATTAGCTAGGCCGCTGGTTTCGGTCCTGGCTTCAGGGTCCGAGTACCCCCTCTGTGCACGGTTTCCGGTCGGGGTCTCCGGTGTCGGTACCGGTGGGCTCCAACCCTTCTCTGGTCCACCTCGGATCTGCTGAGCCATCTTCCCATCTCCTGCTGACGGAGACCACCATCTGCCACCTAGCCAAGGCACCAGGGCTCCAATCCTGGCACCGTTCAACTTGAACTTCCTCTGCTTGAGCTACACCTAGCTCCTGCCCACACTCCTCTCCACTTGAACTACAAAGCTCAACCGAAGCTTAACTGCTTGTTTTCCCGCCCCGGGCTGTCTAGACTCCTAGGTGGGCATTCCCTAACCGCCTGGTCCCGCCCACTGGTGTGCCTGTCTTGCCCTAAGGGTGGATGACTAGGGTTTCAGGTCGGCTGTGTGTTACCTAGGTGAGGGAAGGTGTTATGTGGGGGCCTATTTGTGACTACCTGGTTTTGCCAGGGCGTCACACATTATCTATTTATCCATCTATCCATTATCTATCTATCTATCTATCCATTATCTATCTATATATCTATCTATCCATTATCTATCTATCCATTATCCATCCATCTATCAAATCAAATCAAACAAAAAAAGCTTTATTGGCAGGACCAAATACCAATTAGTTTTGCCAAAGCAAGAGTACATTAGGGACTGGGACTGTGGGGATGGTGGGTGGGGACTGTAGGAATGATGGATGGGGCACATCCAGGGTGGGGACTGTGGGGGCACTTCTAGGGTGGGAGCTATGGAAGTCCATGGCTTATGATGGGGCATATGCAGGGTGGGGACTGTAGTAAGGGTGGATGGGGCACATCCATGGTGGGGACTGTGGGGCCGCATCTGGGATGGGGGGGCTATGGAAGTCCATAGCTTATCATAGTTCTCTTTCTCGAAGTCTATGACATTCGTTCACATACCGCGCTGCTATCTTCACTGCGCTCTCTTTTTCTCCCAGCAGGATATATGTTTTCTCTTCCTCCTTCATGGAGCTGAAATCCGGGAAGAGATGGGAGAGTCTCCTTAAGTGAGTGTCCCTCACTGCTGAGTACTTGGTGCAGTGTAGCAGGAAGTGGATTTCATCCTCCAGGGCTTCCAGGTCACAATGTTGGCACAGTCTGTCCTCCCTGGGCTTGTAGCTCTGCTTGTGTCGGCTGGATTCAATGGCTAGACTGTGGGCACTGAGTCTATATCGGCTCAGGGTTCTGCAGTCTCTGGGATCTAGGAGTTTTTCCAGATATGGGGCCAGTCTGAAGTCTCTCTGTAGACTCTGGTACGTGGTCAGTTTCTGTGAGGTGTTAAGGTCGGTCCTCCAGTCATTGACATACCTCTCCTGGCCCTCGTCTACCATCTTCCTGATTCTGGTTTTTGTCAGGATGGTGTGATTGATCATTTTGTCCAGTTGGGTTTGGGAGAGCTGTGCTAGGGGTCCTGGTTCATCTGGACCACGTATATATATCAGAGCTTTGTGGTGATGGGAGCTTGGATTGCTACTCTATAGATGAGCCTGAAATGATAGTGACCTCTTCAGAGCTACTAGGTTCAGAGGGAATCTGCCCAGCTCGGCTCGACAGGCACTGTTGGAAGTGCTTCGATGGACCTAGAGAAGGTGCTTACAGAATTCCAGGTGAAATATTTCTGTTGGGCTGGAATCCCACCTTGACAAATCTAGGTAAGTGTGAGGGCCCCAGACTTCGCTGCCATACAGGAGGATTGGGGTGATGATGGAATCAAAGATTTTTAGCCAGACCCTCACTGATGGCTTCAGATGATACAATTTCCTTCGGATGGCATAAAAGGTTTTGCAGGCCTTGTTTTTCAGGGTCTCTACTAGAGATGAGCGAACCGGCCGTGGATCGGCTCCAGTTCGGTTCGTCGAACGGAGGTCTCGTTCGAGTTCAGTTCGGCGAACGTTCGACGAACCGAACTCGAACCAATAGGAAATAATGGGAGGCAATCACAAACACATAAAAACGCATTATAAATGTACACATACAGTTAAAAACATTGCCATAATACTTACCGGTCCCCGCGATCCCTCCTGCACTTTGTCTCCTGACTAGAGTTGAGCGCGGTTCGAGGTTCTCCAGTTCTAAGCTCGAGTGATTTTTGGGGCTGTTCGAGATCGAACTAGAACTCGAGCTTTTTGCAAAAGCTCGATAGTTCTAGATACGTTCGAGAACGGTTGTAGCAGCAAAAAGCAGGGCTTTTTACAGCTACAGTGAGCAGGAGCCATCGCTGGCAGCCTGCCACAAGCTGGTAACCAAGATAAACATCGGGTATCCAAGCAAAGCGCTTTGGTTAGTAACCCGATGTTTATCTTAGTTACGTGCAGGAAGCCCACACTTTCCCGCTCAGCTCGCTCCGCCCCCTCCTGCCCGCGGCACGTACACATACATGCACATACACACACACACACACACACACAAACCCCCCCCCCCCGCTCGGCTTACCTGCGGTGATGAAGTCCCGCCATCCCGACCTCAGCGCTGTCACTTTCCTCCATGCCCGCCGCCCGCTTGTCACATCACCTCTCGCTTCCGATCCGAGAATGACTAGCGGTGACGTCACGGACCTCTCGCGATACTTGAGGGGAAGGCGCCGGTCATTGAACTCAGTGACAGGGGCTGTCGGCAGTGCTGGAGATCAGCGCAGGTAATGTACCTCGCTGACAGCAGCACTTGTCACCCCCCTGCAGTGACCTGGGCTGACCCATTGATGTTAGCTCAGGTTACTGCATTGCTCTCCCAGCCAATGGGGAACATCCTGCTCTTCATTGACTGGGACAGTGTGGATCGTCATGGCAACCCCTTGGATTACAGCAGACCTGGATTTGTTTTTCAATCTAATAAATTGGTTAAAGAGGGAATGTTTTGGGGAGTGTTTTTTCAAATAAAAATGTGTTTGTCGTCTATTTTTTTTTATTACTGACTGGGTTGGTGATGTCGGGTATCTGATAGACGCCTGACCTCACCAACCCCAGGGCTTGATGCCAGGTGACATTACACATCTGGTATTAACCCCATATATTACCCCGTTTGCCACCGCACCAGGGCGCGGGATGAGCTGGGGCGAAGCACCAGGATTGGCGCATCTAATGGATGCGCCACTTCTGGGGCGGCTGCGGCCTGCTATTTTTAGGCTGGGGAGAGTCCAATAACCATGGACCTCCCTAGTCTGAGAATATCAGGCTCCAGCTGTCTGCTTTACCTTGGCTGGTGATCCAGTTTTGGGGGACCCCTACGTGTTTTTTTTTTTAAATTATTTATTTAATTTAAAATAACAGCGTGGGGTGCCCTCAGTTTTGGATTACCAGCCAAGGTGAGGTTGCCAGCTGTGGTCTGCAGGCTGCAGCCGTCTGCTTTACCCTAGCTGGCTACAAAACTAGGGGGAACCCTACGTCATTTTTTTTTTAATTTTTTTGGCTAAATACAAAGCTAAGCACCCCTTAGTGCCACAAGAAAGGCACCAAAGGGTGCTCCACTTTTTCTCCACTTTTTCTCCACTTTTTCTCCACTTTTTCTCCACTTTTTTCTCCACTTTTTTCTCCACTTTTTCTCCACTTTTTCTCCATTTTTTTCTCCATTTTTTCCAACTTTTTCTCCACTTTTTCTCCACTTTTTCTCCACTTTTTCTCCACTTTTTCTCCACTTTTTTTCCATTTTTTTCTCCACTTTTGCTCCACTTTTTCTCCATTTTTTCTCCACTTTTTCTCCACTTTTTCTCCACTTTTTTTCCATTTTTTCTCCACTTTTTCTCCACTTTTTTTCCACTTTTTCTCCATTTTTTTCTCCACTTTTTCTCCACTTTTTCTCCACTTTTTCTCCACTTTCTCTCCACTTTTTCTCCACTTTTTTTCCACTTTTTTTCCATTTTTTTCTCCACTTTTTCTCCACTTTTTCTCCACTTTTTCTCCACTTTTTCTCCAATTTTTCTCCAATTTTTCTCCAATTTTTTTCCATTTTTTCTCCACTTTTTCTCCACTTTTTCTCCACTTTTTTTCCACTTTTTCTCCATTTTTTTTCCACTTTTTTTCCATTTTTTTCTCCACTTTTTCTCCACTTTTTCTCCACTTTTTCTCCACTTTTTTTTCCATTTTTTTCTCCACTTTTTCTCTACTTTTTCTCCACTTTTTTTCCATTTTTTTCTCCACTTTTTCTCCACTTTTTCTCCATTTTTTCTCCACTTTTTCTCCACTTTTTCTCCACTTTTTTTCCATTTTTTTCTCCACTTTTTCTCCACTTTTTCTCCATTTTTTTTCCATTTTTTTCTCCACTTTTTCTCCACTTTTTCTCCACTTTTTCTCCACTTTTTTTCTCCACTTTTTCTCCACTTTTTCTCCACTTTTTCTCCACTTTTTTTCCATTTTTTTCTCCACTTTTTCTCCACTTTTTCTCCACTTTTGCTCCACTTTTTCTCCACTTTTTCTCCACTTTTTCTCCACTTTTTCTCCACTTTTTCTCCATTTTTTTTCTCCACGTTTCCTCTACTTTTTCGACATTTTTTTCTCCACTTTTTCTCCACTTTTTCTCCACTTTTTCTCCACTTTTTCTCCACTTTTTTTCTCCACTTTTTATCCACTTTTCCTCCATTTTTTTCTCCACTTTTTCTCCACTTTTTCTCCACTTTTTCTCCATTTTTTCTCCACTTTTTCTCCACTTTTTCTCCACTTTTTCTCCACTTTTTTTCCATTTTTTTCTCCACTTTTTCTCTACTTTTTCTACATTTTTTTCTCCACTTTTTCTCCACTTTTTCTCCACTTTTTCTCCACTTTTGCTCCACTTTTTCTCCACTTTTTCTCTGTTCTTTTTCTATGGTCGGTCTACCCATTAGCTCTGCCATGCATACTGTAGCTCTACACCTACTGCACATGTTACTTTATGATTGACATCTCTTTCGTACCAGAGCTGTCTAAGTCTACTCTGACCCCATATTTGTCATTACTATATTGTCCTTGTACTGTATTATGACATTTGTATCATGTGTTTCATTTCTTGCTGTGTTGCAATTTTTTTGCTGCATCCCAATTGTACCTCTACATTGTTCTAGTTTATGTTATTGTTCTCTCACTCTTATGTGATACTGATTATTGTCATTTTTCATGATTACATGCAGATAAGTCCAATCTGACGAAGGCTCAGGCCGAAACGTCATTTGTAACTTGTTTTGGACAAAAACATATATGCTTATGAAAAAAAATTTTTTCTTAATACGGACCAATAAAGAGTGATTTTGCATTACTATCCGTTGTGACTTACTGACTTAGTCTGGGAGATTTAGAGTGCCGAGGTTACTCACTAATTTTATCTATTATTACCTCTGAGCACCTATATACCAGTGAGCAGAGCTTCCTCTACAGTAGTTCTGCTGATTAGGCATGCCCTTACCTCATGAGCAGGGCATTGCAGCTTTGGTAGCAACCATTACGACATGGACTCTGCTGCTGTGGACCCGGGGAGAGTGAGTGCAGATTCATTGCACCCACACTCCTCACATGAAGGGTCCGCACTCCTAGAAAATGGGGGATACGTTCCCTGAGTGTCTCCCCCCCATATTCTAGACGGTCCAGAGTCGTCGTGGGACCCCTTTATTTTTTTTCTTACAATAAATTGGTGAAAGAGGAAATGTTTTGGGGACTGTTTTTTCAAATAAATTTCTTTTGTCGATTTTTTTTTTTTGTTAGTACTGACAGTTTATGATGTTGGGTATCTAATAGACGCCATGACATCACAAACTGCTGGGATTGATCTCAGGTGACTTTACAGCTAGTATCAACCCGATTTATTACCCCGTTTGCCACTGCACCAGGGCACGGGATGAGCTGGGGTGAAGCGCCAGGATTGGCGCATCTAGTGGATGCGCCACGTCTGGGGTGCCTGCGGCCTGCTATTTTTAGGCTGTGAAGGCCCAATAACTATGGACCTTTCCACCCTGAGAATACCAGACCACAGCTGTCCGCTTTACCTTGGCTGGTGATCCAATTTGGGGGGGACCCTACTTTTATTGTGTAATTATTAATATTTATAAAATAATTATAAAAAAGAGCCTGAGGGGACCTCCACATTGGATCCCCAACCACGGTAAAGCTGCCAGCTGTGGTTTTCAGGCTACAGCCGTCTGCTTTACCCTAGCTGGCTATCAAAAATGGGGGGACCCAACGTCATTTTTTTTTAACTATTTTTTAAATAGAAAAAATTAATGGGCTTCCCTGTATTTTGATTGCCAACCAAGGTAACGGCAGGCAGATGGGGGTGGCAACCCATAGCTATCTGCTTTATCTGCGCTGAGAATGAAAAATACCGCAGAGCGCTACGTCATTTTTTTAAAGATTTATTTTTACAGCACTGTGATGTCCAGCAATCAAAATACAGGGAAGCCCATTTTATTTTTAGTTATTTAAATAAATAATTAAAAAAAATATATATGGGCTCCCGCTGCATTTTTTGTATTGCTAGCTAAGGGTAATCCAAGCAGCTACTGGCTGCTAACCCCCACTGCTTGGTGTTACCTTCACTGGCAATGGAAAATCCAGGGAAGCATTTTTTATTTTTTTTGCCAAAAAACTACAAAAAAAAGGACGTGAGCTTCGCCATATTTTTGTATGCTAGCCAGGTACAGCAGGCAGCCACGGGCTGCCTCCAACCCCCAGTTGCCTATTTGTACCCGGCTGGGAACCAAAAATATAGGGAAGCCCGTTTTTTTTAATTATTTCACTTATTTCATGAAATAATTAAAAAACAAATGACGTGGGCTTCGCCCCATTTTTGTATCCAGCCGGATACAACTAGGCAGCTGGGGATTGGAATCCGCAGCACAGGTTAGCCCGAGGTTTCTGGGCGCTTCTACTGCGGATTTCAGTCCGCAGCCGTCCCAGAAAATGGCGCTCTCATAGAAGCGCCATCATCTGGCGCTGTATCCAACTCTTCCAACAGCCCTGGAGCCGGGTGGCTTGTTGGGTAATCATGAGTTAATACTGGCTTTGCTTTACTAGCCAGTATTAAGCCAGAGATTCTTAATGTCAGGCACGTTTGACCCGGCCATTAAGAATCTCCAATAAAGGGTTAAAAAAAACACCACACAGAGAAAAAATACTTTAATAGAAATAAATACACAGACACATTAGAGACTCCATCTTTATTACCCCCTGTCAGCCCTCCACGATCCTGCTCTTCTGTCTTCTTTCTTTCTAGTGTAGTAGTAGTGACGATTGTAGTGAGGATGAGATTCACCAGCTCATCACTTGGGGCTGGGGAACCTCCATCCTCACTACAATCATCACTACAATCGGGAAGCAGCGTGCAGCCTTCACTCCGTGAGTGATCAGTGCTGGCTGTCAGCGATAACAGCGGTAACGCTGACAGACGCGTTACCATGGCAACGGTGCTCTCGCAGCCGCGGTTAGCGGTGACATCACCGCTAACTGCGTTGCTATGGCAACGGTGATCTCCGCTAATGACCGGCTGTGTCAGCCAGTCCCTAACGGAACGGGGAGTCGATCGTGTGCTAGAGCATGTCGCCGGTACACGGCGATACACATATGTGCACCGTGTACCGGAGAGATGCACTCGCAGGTCCTACATGACGCGTCATAGTCATGTGACCAGTCTGTAGCCAATGAGATAATAGCCAAGTGACTGGTCACATGGCTATTTTGACGTCACGATAGGTCCTGCATCTCTGCTGGCAGTGCCGTCACCGGGAGGATTCAGCGATCATCGGATGGAATAGCGGCAGGAGACAGAGTGCAGAAGAGATCGCGAGGACCGGTAAGTGTTATGGCAATGTTTATTAACTGTTTGTGTACATTTATCATGCATTTTTATGTGTTTGTGATTGCCTCCCATTCTAGCCTATACGTTCGAGTTCGGTTCGTCGAACGTTCGACGAACCGAACTCGAACGGGATCCCCGTTCGGCGAGCCGACCTCGAGCCGAACCGGGACCGGTTCGCTCATCTCTACTCCTGACGCTATTCCATCCGATGATCGCTGAATCCTCCCGGTGACCAGCACTGCCAGCAGTGATGCAGGACCTATCGGGACGTCAAAATAGCCATGTGACCAGTCACGTGGCTATTATCTCATTGGCTACAGACTGGTCACATGGCTTTGACGTCATGTCCTGTCCTAGGTCCTGTCATTGCACTCTCCGGTACACGGTGCACATTTGTGTATCGCCGTGTACCGGCGACATGCTCTAGCACACGGTCGACTCCCCGTTCCGTTAAGGACCGGCTGACACAGCCGGTCATTAACGGAGATCACCGTTGCCATAGCAACGCAGTTAGCGGTGACGTCACCGCTAATCGCGGCTCCGGGAATCACATGACGGAGCACCGTTGCTATGGTAACGCGTCTGTCAGCGTTACCGCTGTTACCGCTAACAGCCAGCACTGATCACTCACGGAGTGAAGGCTGCACGGGAAGCAGCGTCTTCCCCCATGCAGCAGTGATGGAGCAGAGCTGCATTTGTTGAACGAGAAAGACAGAAGACCATGGATCATGGAGGGCTGACATGGGGTAATAAAGATGGAGTCTCTAATGTGTCTGTGTATTTATTTCTATTAAAGTATTTTTTCTCTGTGTGGTGTCTTTTTTTTAACCCTTTATTGGAGATTCTTAATGGCCGTGTCAAACGTGCCTGACATTAAGAATCTCTGGCTTAATACTAGCTAGTAAAACAAAGCTAGTATTAACTCATTATTACCCAACAAGCCACCCGGCTTTAGGGCTGTTGGAAGAGTTGGATACAGCGCCAGATGATGGCGCTTCTATGAAAACGCCATTTTCTGGGGCGGCTGCGGACTGCAATTTGCAGCAGAGGCACCCAGAAACCTCGGGCTAACCTGTGCTGCGGATTCCAATCCCCAGCTGCCTAGTTGTACCTGGCTGGACACAAAACTGGAGCGAAGCCCACGTCATTTGTTTTTTAATTATTTCATGAAATAAGTGAAATAATTAAAAAAAACGGGCTTCCCTATATTTTTGGTTCCCAGCCGGGTACAAATAGGCAACTGAGGGTTGGAGGCAGCCCGTGGCTGCCTGCTGTACCTGGCTAGCATACAAAAATATGGCAAAGCCCACGTCATTTTTTTGGTGGGCAAAAAACTTCTGCATACAGTCATGGATGGAGTATGCTGAGCCTTGTAGTTCTGCAGCTGCTGTCTGCTCTTCTCCATACAGACAGACAGCAGCTGCAGAACTACAAGGCTCAGCATACTTCATCCAGGACTGTATGCAGAAGTTTTTTGCCCCCTGAAAAAATTATGTGGGCTTTGCCATATTTTTGTATGCTAGCCAGGTACAGCAGGCAGGTACGGCTGCCCCCAACCCCCAGTTGCCTATTTGTACCCGGCTGGGAACCAAAAATAAAGGGAAGCCCTTTTTTTATTATTTCATGAATTTCATGAAATAATTAGAAAACAAATGACGTAGGCTTCGCCCCATTTTTGTGTCCAGCCAGGTACAACTAGGCAGCTGGGGATTGGAATCCGCAGCACAGGTTGGCCTCAGCTTTCTGGGCCCCACTGCTGCGAATTGCAGTCTGCAGCCGCCTCAGAAAATGGCACTTTCATAGAAGCGCCATCTTCTGGCGCTGTATCCAACTCTTCCAGCACCTGCCTGCTATACCTGGCTAGCATACAAAAATATGGCGAAGCTCACGTCCTTTTTTTGTAGTTTTTTGGGAAAAAAAATAAAAAATGCTTCCCTGGATTTTCCATTGCCAGTGAAGGTAATACCAAGCAGTGGGGGTTAGCAGCCAGTAGCTGCTTGGATTACCCTTAGCTAGCAATACAAAAAATGCAGCGGGAGCCCATATATATATTTTTTTAATTATTTATTTAAATAACTAAAAACAAAAAGGGCTTCCCTGTATTTTGATTGCTGGAAATCACAGTGCTGTAAAAATAAATCTTTAAAAAAAATGACGTAGCGCTCCGCGGTATTTTTGATTCTCAGCGCAGATAAAGCAGACAGCTATGGGTTGCCACTCACATCTGCCTGCCGTTACCTTGGTTGGCAATCAAAATACAGGGAAGCCCATTATTTTTTTCTATTTAAAAAATAGTTAAAAAAAAAATGACGTTGGGTCCCCCCATTTTTGATAGCCAGCTAGGGTAAAGCAGACGGCTGTAGCCTGAACCACAGCTGGCAGCTTTACCGTGGTTGGGGATCCAATGTGGAGGTCCCCCCAGGCTCTTTTTTTATAATTATTTTATAAATATTAATAATTACACAATAAAAGTAGGGTCCCCCCCAAATTGGATCACCAGCCAAGGTAAAGCGGACAGCTGTGGTCTGGTATTCTCAGGGTGGGAAGGTCCATAGTTATTGGGCTTTCACAGCCTAAAAATAGCAGGCCGCAGGCACCCCAGACGTGCTGCATGCACTAGATGCGCCAATCCTGGCGCTTCACCCCAGCTCATCCCGTGCCCTGGTGCAGTGGCAAACGGGGTAATAAATCGGGTTGATACTAGCTGTAAAGTCACCTGAGATCAAGCCCAGCAGTTTGTGATGTCATGGCGTCTATTAGATACCCAACATCATAAACTGTCAGTACTAACAAAAAAAATCGACAAAAGAAATTTATTTGAAAAAACAGTCCCCAAAACATTTCCTCTTTCACCAATTTATTGTAAGAAAAAAAATAAAGGGGTCCCACGACGACTCTGGACCGTCTAGAATATGGGGGGGAGACACTCAGGGAACGTATCCCCCATTTTCTAGGAGTGCAGACCCTTCATGTGAGGAGTGTGGGTGCAATGAATCTGCACTCACTCTCCCCGGGTCCACAGCAGCAGAGTCCATGTCGTAATGGTTGCTACCAAAGCTGCAATGCCCTGCTCATGACGTAAGGGCATGCCTAATCAGGAGAACTATTCTACATTTCCAAATATTGGTATTTGCTGATATTATTGCTATTCCACCTACTACCGTGTTTCCCCGAAAGTAAGACAGTGTCTTACATTCTTTTTACCCCCAAAAGTGCCACTATGTCTTACTTTTGGGGTATGTCTTATATTGGAAAAAATCCCACAGCAATCGCAGCAAGTCTCCATCCAATGTACCGTATGGGGACTTGCCGCGATTGCGCCCTAAGTGTACCACAAGTTAAGGAAACTTAACCACCAGCGGCTGCACATGAGGGCACTGAGGCTGCGTGATTTTGTATGTTGTCCATGGTCCTGATGGAACACGGACAACATTACTGCAACATTTCAACATTTCTCGGTAGCTGAGCGTTCAGCTGAGCGCCCTACCGCCGGCATGTGTCAGCTCTCAGCTGAGCGCTCAGCCACCGGCATGTCAGGGCGTTCAGCTGAGCACCAGACCGCCGGTATGTGTCAGCTCTCAGCTGAGCGCTAATCCGCCGGCATGTCAGGGCGCTCAGCTGAGCGCCCGACCGCTGACATGTGACAGCTCTCAGCTGAGCGCTAAGCCGCCGGCATGTCAGGGCACTCAGCTGAGCGCCCGACCGCCGACATGTGACAGCTCTCAGCTGAGCGCTAAGCCGCCGGCATGTCAGGGTGCTCAGCTGAGCGCTCGGCCGCCGGCATGTCAGGGCGCTCAGCTGAGCGCTCGGCCGCTGTAACTGTACTGTAAAGAAGAAAATAAATAAATACATTTTTACTACGTCTTACTTTCGGGGTACGTCTTACATTAGCCGACCCCCCCAAAACCCCCACTACGTCTTACTATTGGGGGTGTCTTACTATCGGGGAAACACGCTATATATTGGGGATAGGATCTTGGAGATGGAATACCCGTTTAAGTCCAGTTATCCAGCTGAATGAATACTTAACAACAGAGCTCGCTATTTAGATGTGTTTTCTTGTGGCGTATAACGGACTCTCATGTTTGGTAGTCGTTGAGCAGGGCAACTATTAAAGCAAATACCTCCATTTGGAAATGTAGTATAGCTCTCCTGATCAATTATGTTCCTTACCTCATGAGCAGGGCATTGCAGTAATAATAATAATTTATTCATTTATATAGCGTTAATAATTCCATTGCGCTGTAAGTCTTTGGAGTGTGGGAGGAAACTGGAGTACCCGGAGGAAACCCACGCAAACACAGGGAGAACATACAAACTCCTTGCAGATGGTGTCCTTGGTGAGAATTGAACCCAGGACCTCAGCGCTGCAAGACTGCAGTGCTAACCACTGAGCCACCGTGCCACCCATTTAGCTTACAGATGCATAACCACCACTCACTGTGTCTGAACACAGGAAGCTGAGCTGACAGCCGCTCTGTGCATGCGGCAGCGTCTATTGTGAAGGAGAGGGCCGTGGGGGGATCAACGCTGCACAGGTACCGTGGGACACCGGGGAACACCGGTAGGGTTATAGGGGGTGACCTGGCAGGGCCTGGGGAGGAGTTTTCTGTCGCATGTGTCATGGCACATGAGACAGAAATCAGAGGAGTAGGGTGAATGCGGCCGGCGCGCTGCTGTGCGCGTGGCCATCTTGGATTTCTGGGAGGGCATCAGGGGGGGCACTTTGGCGACACCGGGGGACCGGAGGGGACCGGGGAGGAGATTTATCATGTTTGTTCATGCCAGATGGGAGATAAATAATTTTTTACCCGCGCTGTCATTTACTGTAACGTGATCATCGGTGTACAGTGTATACCTGTGATCACGTGAGCGGGGACCGGAAAAACCGCCCTGAATCATGATCTCCAGGGTCTCAGCTAGCCCTGAAACCCCAGAGATTTTCTGACGCTGGGGGGCGTTATTCACTTATTTCTGCCTGCTGTTTATAAACGGCAGATCAGAATAAGGCTACATTAACACGACCGATCCATTTTTGTGGTCTGCAAAAAACAGTCCATTTTTTTTCACGGGTGCATCCGTGTGGCATCCGTTTCCGTTCCGTAGACGGTCCGTATGTCATCTGTTTATCATCCGTGTGCCTTCCATTTTTTTTGTGTACTGCAAAAAACTGAAGGAGGGAAAATACATACATTTACCCAGGATCCATAGCTTCAACCTACATGAGGCGGTCACATGTTCACTCCAGTGCCATTTTCTACTGCTTTTCACAGCGTAGAGCGCTCTGGTGATTTTCTTGTGCTTGTGCACTTCATAACAGTCTTTTCTGTCATTATAATGGCAGAAAGACACATAATGTCCCACTCTCCTGCATTTTGTAATTTTGCACCCTTTGGTGCCTTTCATGTGGCACTAAGGGGTGCTTAGCTTTGTATTTAGCCAAAAAAATGAAAAAAAAAAAGACGTAGGGTTCCCCCTATTTTTGTAGCCAGCTAGGGTAAAGCAGATGGCTGCAGCCTGCAGACCACAGCTGGCAGCCTCACCTTGGCTGGTAATCCAAAACTGAGGGCACCCCCCGCTGTTATTTTAAATTAAATAAATAATTAAAAAAAAAAACACGTAGGGGTCCCCTCAAAATTGGATCACCAGCCAAGGTAAAGCAGACAGCTGGGGTCTGATATTCTCAGACTAGGGAGGTCCATGGTTATTGGACTCTCCCCAGCCTAAAAATAGCAGGCCGCAGCCGCCCCAAAAGTGGCGCATCCATTAGATGCGCCAATCCTGGTGCTTCACCCCAGCTCATCCCGCGCCCTGGTGCGGTGGCAAACGGGGTAATATATGGGGTTAATACCAGATGTGTAATGTCACCTGGCATCAAGCCCTGGGGTTGGTGAGGTCAGGCGTCTATCAGATACCTGACATCACCAACTCAGTCAGTAATAAAAAAAATAGACGACAAACACATTTTTATTTGAAAAAACACTCCCCAATACATTCCCTCTTTAACCAATTTATTAGAAAGAAAAACAAATCCAGGCCTGGTGTAATCCAAGGGGTTGCCATGACGATCCACACTGTCCCAGTCAATGAAGATCAGGATGTTCCCCATTGGCTGGGAGAGCAGTGCAGTGACCTGACCTAACATCAATGGGTCAGCCCAGGTCACTGCAGGGGATGACAAGTGCTGCTGTCAGCGAGGTACATTACCTGCGCTGATCTCCTGCACTGCTGACAGCACCTGTCACTGAGTTCAATGACCGCCGCCTTCACAGCCAAGTATCGCGAGCGGCCCGTGACGTCACCGCTAGTCAGTCTCGGGTCGTAAGCGAGAGAAGGTGATATGACAAGCGGCGGCCATGGAGGATAGTGACAGCGCTGAGGTCGGGACTTCATCACCGCAGGTAAGCTGAGCGGGACCATGTGTGCAGAGTGCCAGGTGGGCGGAGCCTAGCGGGGTAATGTGTGCAGAGTGCCAGGTGGGCGGAGCCTAGCGGGGTAATGTGTGCAGAGTGCCAGGTGTGCAGAGTGCTAGGTGGGCAGAGCCTAGCGGGGTAATGTGTGCAGAGTGCCAGGTGTGCAGAGTGCCAGGTGGGCGGAGCCTAGCGGGACCATGTGTGCAGAGTGCCAGGTGAGCGGAGCCATGTGTGCTGGCGGCGGAGTGCAAAGTGGGTGGAGCCTAGCGGGGTCATGTGGCGCTGAGGACGTCAGTGTCGTGGACTGCATGGCTGGGAACAGGTGAGTGTGTGTGTGTGTGTACATGCCGCGTGCAGGAGGGGGCAGAGCGAGCTGAGCGGGGAAGTGTGGGCTTCCTGCACGTAATTAGGATAAATATCGGGTTACTAACCAAAGCGCTTTGCGTGGATACCCGATGTTCATCTTGGTTACCAGCTTCTGGCAGGCTGACAGCGATGGCTCCTGCACACTGTAACTGTAAAAAGCCCTGCTTTTTGCTGCTAGAACTGTTCTCGAACGTAACTAGAACTATCGAACTTTAGCAAAAAGCTCAAGTTCTAGTTCGATCTAGAACAGCCCCCAAAATCACTCGAGCCGCGAACTGGAGAATCTCGAACCGCGAACCGCGCTCAACTCTAGTCTCTGTGGCTTGTTTGAAGCTCCCTGACTGATGAATTTCCAGGCCCAAGTAGGTGTATTTGTCCATTCCTGTTAGAGTGCAGCCGTTTAGGACAAATGAAGGATGCTGGTCAAATCTTCTTTTTCTCTTCTGGAACACCATGA
This sequence comes from Anomaloglossus baeobatrachus, assembly GCF_048569485.1. Lineage (NCBI taxonomy): Eukaryota > Metazoa > Chordata > Amphibia > Anura > Aromobatidae > Anomaloglossus > Anomaloglossus baeobatrachus. The sequence continues at coordinate 160,047,573 of NC_134359.1, forward strand.
TGTTGGTTTTCTTTAGATTTATCAGTAGTGCCCATGTGGAGCTGAATTTCTCCAAGATTTGTAGGTTGTCTTCGAGACCTTTCTTGGTTGGTGACACCAGTAGTAGGTCATCTGCATAGAGCAAGAATTTCACCTGGGCATCATGGAGTGTGAGACCTGGAGCAGTTGAAGATTCCAGAGCAGTAGCTAGCTCATTGATGTAAATATTGAAGAGCGTTGGCCTTAGGCTGCAGCCCTGTCTGACTCCTCGGCTCTGTTGGAAATAAGCCGTTCTTCTACCATTCACACTCACACTGCAGAGGTTCTCGGTGTAGGAGCTATTAATGACATCATAGGTCTTTCCTCCTATTCCGCTCTCCAGCAGTTTCAAGAACAAGCCCAGGTGCCACACTGAGTCAAAGGCCTTTTTAAAGTCTACAAAACAGGCGTATATCTTCCCATGCTTTTTCTTGTGGACGTGGCTCTGAATGAGACTGTGCAGAGTGTAGATGTGGTCTGTGGTGCGGTAGTTTGGCACGAACCCTGCTTGGCTTTTGCTGAGAACATTGTGCTCGGTAAGGAAACTGAGGAGCCTCTTGTTCAGGATGCTGTTCAATAGTTTTCCCAAGTTACTCCTGACACATATGTCTCTGTAGCTGGCAGGGTCATACCGGTTTCAGGTACAAGGGAAGTAACCAGCACTCAACACAATGTTGAACAGTTTAACCATTGCAGCTTGAATCTCTGGTGAGCTAAGCTTCAGCATCTCTGGGGGAATTCCATTCAGGCCACTAGATTTTTTACACCTTATGGAAGTGATTTTCTCTGCAACTTCCTGTAAAGTAATTGGTGTGTCCAGAGGGTTTTGGAAATTTTTGATTTTCTCCTCCATTGCCTTTAGTTTTGATGTTATGTTTTCCTGCTCTTGGTTTAGCCCTTCTTTTAGGATGCCTTTGTAGAGGTCTCTGAAGTACTGGAGCCAGATGTTGCCATTTTGGATATGCATGTTATTTTTCTTCTTGCTCTTTGTGTCCATGTGGTTCCATATTTCCCATAAGGAGTTATCTTGGAGGGTCTTGGAGTTGGCTAAGGTTGGTAGAGATGTAGCTCTGCTTCTTCCTCCTGAGGATTGTTTTGTACTGCCTTTGTAAGGTGTCATAGGCTTCCCTCAGGTCTGGGTTGTTGGGGTCTTTGTTCATTGTTTGAGGCTGTTCTCAGGGTCTTTCGAATGGCTTTACATTCTTTGTCAAACCAACCATTGATCTGCTTTTCTTTTGGCTTCTTGTAGCTGATTTGTTTGAGGTCAGACAATTTGGCCATGGTGTAGAGATCTTTTGCAGTTTGGTTCACTCCTTCTGGGTTTGACTTGTAGCTGTAGAAGTTATGGAGCATCTCCTGTATTTCGGGTCTCTTTATATTTTATTTCTGATGTCTTGGACCATTTATAGGATGGAGGTCGATTGTAGAGGCTGCTCTGTTGTGGCTTTTGTGTGGCTGGTTTCTCTGTAGATTTCATGTACATGAGGAATTGGCTGTGGTCTGACAAGTGCGTTTGTGGGGTGACTATGATGGCGCTAATGTTTGCCAGGTCCATATCTGTAATGGAGTAGTCTACTACACTCCTTCCTATATGGGAGTTTAGTGTATATCTTCCCAGAGAGTCTCCCTTGGTACGTCCATAAAGAATATGAGTTCCTAAACTTCTGCATAAGTTCAGGAGCTTTTTGCCACTTTTGTTGACTGTACTATCATAGCTGTTTCTCTCCAAGTGTTCTGAGTCGTGACTGTGATTCTCTGCCCCAAATATGTAGATGTTTCCATCTGTGGTCAAAAAGTATTTTTCTCTCCCTGTTCTTGCTTTGAGGTCTCCAAAGATGAGAACTTGCCCAGGACTTGATAATGGGTGGCTTCTTCTTGTAAGATCTCAAAGCTGTCTGGATTGAAGTAGGGGGACTCTTGTGGTGGTAAATAGGTGGCGCAGAGGTAGACATCGGACTGAGAGGTGAGGATGGAGCTACTGATTCTAATCCATATGTGGCTGCCTCCTCTCTTCACTGGTTTGATGTTCTGGTGGAGCTCTTCTTTATACCAGATCAATATTCCTCCTGAGCAGTGGCCCTGTTTGATGTTTTTATTTTTCATGGCAGGGACAGAGATTTCCCTGTTTCCGATTGGCACCAGAGATTCATTCTCAGCTCTGGTCCATGTTTCCAGGAGGATCTGAATGTCTATATTTTTCAGTCTGTGAATAAAGTCGGGGTCATTTCTTTTACATCCAAAGGCCGAGGTGCTCAGGTCTTGAATGTTCCAGCTGCTGATTGTGAGTGAGGTCATCTTTTTTCTATACAATGCAAAGTAGAAAAAGTATAGCACTCACCGGTTAAATTGCTGTGCAGAAAAACTGTTTATTTAAACAGCGGAGGTTACATGTGCGGAGAGGGCTGGTGGGGAGAGGGAGTGTGCGCTGTAGCAGACGACGGCCGTTTCGCACCTGTCCGGTGCTTCAGCTGGTCTGATTAGGTATGACATCATATCCTTTTTATCCACATCCAAAAAAAAAAAATTTTTTTTTTTTTTGTGGTTGATGTCAAATAATTAAAACATATGTTAAAAACAAAGAATATACATACAATACTTGAATTTCAGCAACAATTTTCAGCAAACATATATAAATATACATGGAAGAAGCCAAATGCCTCATAAATCAACCTAGAAACACACTAAGGTCATTTTTATCATTTAACCCTAGAGGGCCTGTTGCGTTGAATCTCATAATAAATTCAGCCTCTTTTCTTAATAGCATTTTATGCGTATCACCTCCCCTAGCGTTAGGCTCAACCAATTCTATCCCTGCAAAGGATAATACATTGCAATCAGAATTATGAAATTCTCTTATATGGTTGATTAACCTAGTTGCCCCTATTCCACTATGAATGGAGTTCCTATGCTCTCTAAATCTTACAAAGAGCTGCCGTATCGTCTTCCCAATGTAAAAATATTGGCACGGGCAAAAAATCACGTAAACGACCATTTTAGTCCTACAGGTTATCAAATGCCGCACATAATGTGAATGGCCACCAATTACAAAAGAATTGCCCGTCATGTGAAAACTGCAAAATGAACAGTTTCCACATCTGTGATTACCTGTAGGACCCACCTGGTGTAGCCAGGTTTTAGGAGGTATATACCGTTTCTTGACTAAAATATCACCAATATTTTTACATCTTCTATGCGTTATTAGGGGTTTATTGAGGGCCATTTCCCTAAGTTCTGATACTCCTTCAATTATGTGCCAATTTTTATTTATGATTGTTTTGATCATCCGATCCATCGGGCCATATTTGAAGTTAAAGATGAATCGATTCATTTTTTTAACAGGTGTAATACCCCGATTTAAACAGGAAATATTTTTCTCATGTTGAATCTTACTTTCAGCTTGTTTCTGCATTGAATTGATAAGATTAGAGGCATACCCCCTTTCTAAAAATCTTTGCTTGAGATCGTTCGTCTGTGTCACAAAAGCATCGGGATTATTCGTGATCCTATTCAGCCTTAAAAATTGACTGAAGGGAACAGATCTCAATACATGAGTCGGATGGGCACTATCAAAATGCAACAAAGCATTCACAGTAGTAGGTTTTCTATAAAGTTCCCGTATAATTCTCCCTTCCTGGGCCGTCAATTTAACGTCAAGGAACTCCATAGTTTTATCACCAAAATGGTGTGTGAACAGCATATTGTAGTTGTTATTATCATTCAGGTATGCCACAAAAGACTCAAATTGAGATCTGTCCCCATCCCAAACTATCAATACATCGTCCACAAAACGCATAAATTTCTTTATGTGTTTTATGAAAGGATTAGTAGGACTGTATATGAGATTATCTTCCATATGCGCAAGGAAGAGATTTGCAAAGGTGCAAGCCACAGGAGTCCCCATCGCCACCCCGCTATTTTGCTGGTACCAAACATGCCCAAATTTAAAGGTGTTATTTTTCAACACAAAGAGCAGAGCCTCTTCTACAAAATTTATCAGTAAATCATCTTCACCGAGCCCCCTCAGCATATCAATAATGACATTGACACCCAAATGCTGTGGTATTCTTGTAAATAAACTTTCAACGTCTAATGACGCCCAGCAAAAAGTGTCTTGCCATTCAAAATGATTTAATTGTGTCACCAGATCCCCTGTGTCCTTCACAAAGGAGGGAATTATTTTTAATAGGGGATGTAATAACCAATCAAGGTATGCCGAGAGGGGCTCCGTGAGTGAACCTGAACCGGAGACGATGGGTCTCCCCGGAGGTCTAAATTCAGACTTATACACCTTTGGTAAAAAATACCAATGTGGCTTTGTAGGGAATAAAGGAAAAAGCTTTTCCGCTCTATTCTTTGTAATGAAACCCAACATCATATGCCTATTCAAAAGGCTACGCAGTTTTTCTTTCAACTTGTTAGTGGGATCACACTCTAATTTCTGATATACATTACTATTATCTAGATGGCGTTTTGCCTCATCCAGATAATATTCCGTGGTCATGAGAACCGTGGCACCACCCTTGTCTGCCTTCCTTATTATCACATTTTTGAGGGATTTAATTTTTTTCAAAGCAGATTTTTCAATATTAGACAAGTTATTTTTCAGCACTGGGTAATTCAAAGCTCTCATATCCTTCATAACAATTTCTTGAAATAAATCAACATTATTGCCTGGAGATATGGGTGGAACAAATGAAGATTTTAAACCCTTTGAAAAACCTGCAGTATCAACTGCATTATTTTTCCCTGCAGGAAAGGGTGCGTTATCTATATCACTATACTATATCACTGGAACAAATGAAGATTTTAAACCCTTTGAAAAACCTGCAGTATCAACTGCATTATTTTTCCCTGCAGGAAAGGGTGCGTTATCTATATCACTATCTGTTAGACTCAGGAGTTGTAGAGCGTCTTTACTGATCTTACTGTATTCCGAACCTTCATATGAAAAGCCCAGGGGGCCACTCTGGCACTGCCTTTCATTTTTGGAAGCTTGTGTTGTACCCTGATTAATATTTGCAAAATGTTTTTTTAGATGTAATTTTCGACATGCTTTATATAAATCAACTTCAAATTGCACTAAATCAAAAGGCTCTGGAATGCAGAAGTTCAGTCCTTTCTCCAAAATCGAGATCATTGCTTCATCTAGCGGATGGTCAGTAAGATTGTATATTTTTTTCTTCTTCTTTTCAGAAAAAAAAAAATACAAGCATGTCGAAAATTACATCTAAAAAAACATTTTGCAAATATTAATCAGGGTACAACACAAGCTTCCAAAAATGAAAGGCAGTGTCAGAGTGGCCCCCTGGGCTTTTCATATGAAGGTTCGGAATACAGTAAGATCAGTAAAGACGCTCTACAACTCCTGAGTCTAACAGATAGTGATATAGATAACGCACCCTTTCCTGCAGGGAAAAATAATGCAGTTGATACTGCAGGTTTTTCAAATGGTTTAAAATCTTCATTTGTTCCACCCATATCTCCAGGCAATAATGTTGATTTATTTCAAGAAATTGTCATGAAGGATATGAGAGCTTTGAATTACCCAGTGCTGAAAAATAACTTGTCTAATATTGAAAAATCTGCTTTGAAAAAAATTAAATCCCTCAAAAATGTGATAATAAGGAAGGCAGACAAGGGTGGTGCCACGGTTCTCATGACCACGGAATATTATCTGGATGAGGCAAAACGCCATCTAGATAATAGTAATGTATATCAGAAATTAGAGTGTGATCCCACTAACAAGTTGAAAGAAAAACTGCGTAGCCTTTTGAATAGGCATATGATGTTGGGTTTCATTACAAAGAATAGAGCGGAAAAGCTTTTTCCTTTATTCCCTACAAAGCCACATTGGTATTTTTTACCAAAGGTGCATAAGTCTGAATTTAGACCTCCGGGGAGACCCATCGTCTCCGCTTCAGGTTCACTCACGGAGCCCCTCTCGGCATACCTTGATTGGTTATTACATCCCCTATTAAAAATAATTCCCTCCTTTGTGAAGGACACAGGGGATCTGGTGACACAATTAAATCATTTTGAATGGCAAGACACTTTTTGCTGGGCGTCATTAGACGTTGAAAGTTTATTTACAAGAATACCACAGCATTTGGGTGTCAATGTCATTATTGATATGCTGAGGGGGCTCGGTGAAGATGATTTACTGATAAATTTTGTAGAAGAGGCTCTGCTCTTTGTGTTGAAAAATAACACCTTTAAATTTGGGCATGTTTGGTACCAGCAAAATAGCGGGGTGGCGATGGGGACTCCTGTGGCTTGCACCTTTGCAAATCTCTTCCTTGCGCATATGGAAGATAATCTCATATACAGTCCTACTAATCCTTTCATAAAACACATAAAGAAATTTATGCGTTTTGTGGACGATGTATTGATAGTTTGGGATGGGGACAGATCTCAATTTGAGTCTTTTGTGGCATACCTGAATGATAATAACAACTACAATATGCTGTTCACACACCATTTTGGTGATAAAACTATGGAGTTCCTTGACGTTAAATTGACGGCCCAGGAAGGGAGAATTATACGGGAACTTTATAGAAAACCTACTACTGTGAATGCTTTGTTGCATTTTGATAGTGCCCATCCGACTCATGTATTGAGATCTGTTCCCTTCAGTCAATTTTTAAGGCTGAATAGGATCACGAATAATCCCGATGCTTTTGTGACACAGACGAACGATCTCAAGCAAAGATTTTTAGAAAGGGGGTATCCCTCTAATCTTATCAATTCAATGCAGAAACAAGCTGAAAGTAAGATTCAACATGAGAAAAATATTTCCTGTTTAAATCGGGGTATTACACCTGTTAAAAAAATGAATCGATTCATCTTTAACTTCAAATATGGCCCGATGGATCGGATGATCAAAACAATCATAAATAAAAATTGGCACATAATTGAAGGAGTATCAGAACTTAGGGAAATGGCCCTCAATAAACCCCTAATAACGCATAGAAGATGTAAAAATATTGGTGATATTTTAGTCAAGAAACGGTATATACCTCCTAAAACCTGGCTACACCAGGTGGGTCCTACAGGTAATCACAGATGTGGAAACTGTTCATTTTGCAGTTTTCACATGACGGGCAATTCTTTTGTAATTGGTGGCCATTCACATTATGTGCGGCATTTGATAACCTGTAGGACTAAAATGGTCGTTTACGTGATTTTTTGCCCGTGCCAATATTTTTACATTGGGAAGACGATACGGCAGCTCTTTGTAAGATTTAGAGAGCATAGGAACTCCATTCATAGTGGAATAGGGGCAACTAGGTTAATCAACCATATAAGAGAATTTCATAATTCTGATTGCAATGTATTATCCTTTGCAGGGATAGAATTGGTTGAGCCTAACGCTAGAGGAGGTGATACGCATAAAATGCTATTAAGAAAAGAGGCTGAATTTATTATGAGATTCAACGCAACAGGCCCTCTAGGGTTAAATGATAAAAATGACCTTAGTGTGTTTCTAGGTTGATTTATGAGGCATTTGGCTTCTTCCATGTATATTTATATATGTTTGCTGAAAATTGTTGCTGAAATTCAAGTATTGTATGTATATTCTTTGTTTTTAACAAATGTTTTAATTATTTGACATCAACCACAAAAAAAAAAAAAAAAAATAAATTTTTTTTTTTTGGATGTGGATAAAAAGGATATGATGTCATACCTAATCAGACCAGCTGAAGCACCGGACAGGTGCGAAACGGCCGTCGTCTGCTACAGCGCACAGTCCCTCTCCCCACCAGCCCTCTCCGCACATGTAACCTCCGCTGTTTAAATAAACAGTTTTTCTGCACAGCAATTTAACCGGTGAGTGCTATACTTTTTCTACTTTGCATTGCAAGATTTGTTATCTATTGATATAAGCACCCCGGTGTTTGCTTCCAGCCTCTGAATACAGGACTTTCTTTGTAATGGACAAATAGGCTTGTTGAATACTGAGTAGTGCCCTGGAATTCCTCCCTTTTTCTGAATAATCATCTTTTTTCTATATTCTTCAGGCCTAAGACACTCATCCATGCCGCTGGTACATGTTTGGCAGAATTTTTACATACCAGTGGCACGAGAGACACGTAGACCTATGTTTTCATTATTGTTTGGACACACGTAAGTATTTTGGAACGGAACGTGTGTCCGTTCAGTACTTACGTGCGTCTGTGATTTTCTCACGCTGACATGTCCACGTATTCTCCGGCAGCACGGGTGTCACACAGCCCGCACCCGTGCCACACGGATGTAGTGTGGATGCGGTTCCGTGTGACACGGGCCGGAGAACACGTGTCATTAATTTAAAAATAAAAAAACACATACTCACCTCCACCAGCCCCGCAGATTCTTACGCTGCCGGCCGCCGCTCATTATGAGCGTGTAAAGGAGGTGGGTGTGCTGTCACGGGCGCTAATCTCCGCCCCTCCGCTCGGCCAGAAGCAGCGTCAGCGGAGAGTGGGCGGGGCTGGAGCCGAAGATCAGTACCCTGGACAGCAGCTCTGACCACGTGAGTATGCAAATTACGTGGACCGCACGTACTCGAGACACGTACTTACCACACGCAACACGCAGGTAAAATACGTGTCTCGCGGCACGTGCGTGTTTTTAACGGATGTGTGTTGGAGGCCTCATGTGTATATGCCTTGTAATGAGTGTGGCTGTGTAAGACACACTGGATTTATGACTGGTTATAGATGTGTTTAGTTTGATCCAGTCACATTAGTTTCCTGCACAATGTGCTAAGCAGGGTTCTAATCTCTTCCATGTCTCTGCTCTGCATGTCTCTGTGAGAGGCTGATGGTCCCCTCCATGGTGGTCTCCTCCTCTGATGGCCCGATTTTGGGTGAATGGCTTTGTTTCTGACTTCATGTGATGAAATTGGGGTTTCCTGCATTTTCATTGTTGGTTGTCTCAGCAACTCAACAGCAACCAAAATCCCATGGAAAGACCCCCAAAAATGAAAAGCACCTTAACAAACAAGAAGTCAGCCTTCTGGCCAAAGAGCTGAAGGACATCATACTCAACAGAGAGCCCAGGCCAGAAGGCTGACCTCTTTTTTGTTAAGGTGCTTGTTGTCATAGAGGTGATGGTGATTTATGGTGATTTATGGAGTGGTGTTGTGCCAGGATTACGTGTCTGTGCTGGAGATTTTGCTGGTGGCTGGTTCTCTTCTCTTTTCTATCTCTCTGGTTTGTTGTTCACTTATATTATTTTTAGGGTCATTCATACTGTTGGAGTTATTTAGTATCGCAGTGTCCAGGCCAGTGGAGGCCATGTTGTCTGTACTGCTGCTAGATTCCATATTTCGCTCCTGGCCAGTGGAGGCCATCTTGTCTGTACTGCTGCTAGTTAACATAGTTTCCTCTTGGCCAGTGGCGGCCATGTTATCTGCATTTCTCCCTGTTTCCATGGTGTCCTCCTGCTTCAGGTGTCCAGGAGTCTTCAGCTCTGTTGTCTCCTGTCTGTGGGGCATTTTCTTGATTTAATTTGCACATTTCGCTTCTTATTTCCTGCAGAGATGACCTGTATTCACATTTCAGTTTGTTTATCTCATTCATTACTTGGTCATTTGCATTTCTGTCACCAAGGTTTCTTTGAAGTTCTTCTTTAAATTGTACAAAGTCTCTTTCTAGTTGAGATAGACAGTCTCTGAGGGTCTCCGGTGAGGGGTGTGAGGTGTTGGGGTCTGCAGTTCTGTCTCTGGAGGTTTCTGTGAAGGTGGGGACATAAGGGGTGGCTGCTGGGGTTTGTTGTTCTTTGTGATTTTGGGCCTGTAGTTTAATTTGAGAAAAACTGTCTTCAAATTTCAGGAAGTTTTCCTCAGTCCCTTTTACCATGATTTTGCCTTTATTGTACACATTTATGGTCAGTGAGTTGGTTTCGTCTTCTTCTTGGTTTCTAATTCTGATCTGCCGGCCCTTATTAATGCCGCACTTGGATGTATGCTTATATTTTTTGCCCAGAGCGGTGTGCCAGGCTAAGGGTTGGTCTGTGAAGAATAATAAATTGTTTTTTCTTTTATCTTCCTCTTTAGAGATAAAATCAGCAAAGAGGGTCTCTGGATGTTCTCTAATTCTGGCATGTTTTATGGCTTTCTGTGCTTGAATGCTTTTCTGCCCCTCAGAGTATGTGAACTCTAGGATGTCTGACCCCCTGCAGTACCTGTGTCTCCAGCTCTGTGATCTCCAGGATGGCTGACCCACTGCCATCCTGGGTCTCCAGCTCTGGTCCCTGGTCATTTACTTGTTCTACATTTATATTTTCCATTTTTATAATAATCCTTATTTCTCAGAGATGTAATTTCAGCACTGTCTGTAGGTTGTGGTGTGGATGCAGGATGGTCCTACCTTTGGTTGTTATGATCTCTGGATGCCAGTCTGGAGTCCTTGTGTTGTATGTTGTCTGTCCTTCAACAGTTTTTTCATATGTCCTTTAAATCCTCTATTTCCTTGTTTTTCATAAAAATCTTTAGTCCAGCTCAATCCAGCTTGCTTTTCTCTTCCGCGGAGTTGAATTTTTCTAGGTTTTGTCTTACTGTTTGCTCATTACAAGGTATAAAATGATGGAAAACTCAGGAGCTCATCTTCAATGCTACTTATTCCTAGGAATGGTGAGCAGATCTATCCATCCATCTATCCATCTATCTATCTATCCACCTATCTATCCCTCTATCTATCTATTCATCTATCTATCTATCCCTCTATCTATCTATCTATCCATTATCTATCTATCCCTCTATCTATCTATCTATCCATTACCTATCTATCCCTCTATCTATCCATTATCTATCTATCTATCCCTCTATCTATCCATTATCTATCTATCCATTATCCATCTATCCATCTATCCATTATCTATCTATCTATCCCTAATCTATCTATCCCTCTATCTATCCATTATCTATCCATCTATCTATTATCTATCTATCTAATAGATAGATGGATAGATAGATAGAGGAATAGATAGATAATGGATAGATAGATAGATAGAGGGATAGATAGATGGATAGATAGAGGGATAGATAGATAGAGGGATATATAGGTGGATAGATAGATAATGGATAGATGGATAGATAGATAATGGATAGATAGATAGATAGATGGATGGATATATAATGGATAGACAGATAGATGGATAGATAGATGGATAGATAGAGGGATAGATAGATAGATAGATAGATACTGGGTAGATAGAGGGATATAGATATAGATAGAGAGATAGATAGATAGACAGATAGATAGATAATGGATAGATAGATAGATAAAAAAGGATATATGGATAGATAGATAGATAGAAAGGCAGACCGATGTGAAACACATATATAATGTCCCACCTCCCTGCATATTTTAAGCTGGCACTCTTTAGTGACTTTCATGTGGCACTAAAGGGTGCCTAGCCTTGTATTTAGCAAAAAAAAAAAAAATAATTAAAAAAAAAAAAAAAGCGACGCGAGGTCTCCCCCATTTTTGATAGCCAGCTAGGGAAAAGCAGATGGCTGCAGCCTGTAGACCACAGCTGGCAGCTTTACCTTGGATGGGGATCCAATTTGGAGGGGCCCCCGACTCTTTTTTACAATTATTTATAAATAAATTATAAAAAAAATGGGGTTCCCCCCAAATTGGTTCACCAGCCAAGGTAAAGCGGACAACTGTGGTCTGGTATTCTCAGGGTGGGAAGGTCCATAGTAATTGGCCTTTCCCAGCCTAAAAATAGCAGGCCGCAGCTGCCCCAGAAGTGGCGCATACATTAGATGCGCCATTCCTGGCGCTTCGCCCCAGCTCATCTCGTTGCCCTGATGCGGTGGCAAATGGGGTAATAAATGGGGTTAATTCTAGATGTGTAATGTCACCTGACATCAAGCCCAGCAGTTGGTGATGTCATGGTGCCTATCAGATACCGGACATCACCAACTGTCAGTAATAAAAGTAGAAAAAAAAATAGACGACAAAAAAAAAATATTTGAAAAAACACTCCCCAAAACATTCCTTCGTTCAACAATTTATTATAAAGAAAAAAATCTCCTGTAATCCATTTTGGAAGTCCCACGACGACTCTGGACCTTCTAGAATATGGGGGGCATGCTCAGGGAACATGTCCCCCCTATTCTCAGAGTGTAGACCCTCCATGTGAGGAGTGTGGGTGCAAAGAATCTGCACCTACACTCCCCGGGTAACAACAGCAGAGTCCGTGCAGCCAGCGCAGCACCACGGAACACAGGAAGCAGAAATGAGCTGACAGCCGTGCTCTACGCATGTGCATAGCGTTCATTGTGAAGGGGGAGGGACGCAGGGGATCAGGCCTGTAAAAAGGTAAAAACAGCGGTGGAACACCGGGAGACACCGGGGGGTATGAGGGGGGACTTAGCTGGACCCGGGGAGGAGTTTTCTGTCACATGTGTCATGTCACATGTGACAGAAATCAGAGGAAGAGGGTGAACGCGGGCGGCGCGTTAGTGTGCGTCTTGTCATCTTGGATGAATCGGGAGGGGGCAGAAATGCAGCGAGGCACCTTCTATAGGCTGTGCCCATACTGTTTTTGCCTTTTCCCATCCATTTCAGCGTCTTCCTCAGTCATCACAGCTCACCGACGGGTCCAACATAAAATTATTCTATTTTCCCATAGACTTGCATTGGGGGCCGAATATTCGCGAATACTCAAATAGTTGCGAGTAAGTCAAATGTCCACAAAGAGAAAAAATAGTATCCGCTCACCTGTAGCCGGAGGAGACCACTATATCCAGGACTTGTGCAAGGGAAGAAAAGCTGGCAGTCTTGTACATAGAAAGATCTGAAGTTCTAGCAACAAAGCCCAGGAGAGTGAATTTAAAAAATTATAGAAATTTATTGAAAAATATTACAAAGTCCAAGCATGGTTCAGAGCGTGACCGAGAGGACGCGTTTCGAACGAGGTAGTTCTTAGTCTTTCTCGGTCATGCTCTGAACCATGCTTGGACTTTTTAATATGTTTCAATAAATTTCTACAATTTTTTAAATTCACTCTCCTTGACTTTGTTGCTGGAACTTCGGATCTTTCAAATACTTGCAAGGTATTCGTCGGAGCGAATAATAAGGTATTCGATCATCCCTACTCTTAAACCAAGTTACAAATTTTTAGAAAGCTTTGCTTGTCTTGCAAAACGCTCTCAAATCAAGTTACCCTTAAATAGAGATGAGCAAACCGGTCCCGGTTCAGCTCGAGGTCGGTTCGCCGAACGGAGGTCCCGTTCGAGTTCGGTTCGTCGAACGTTCGACGAACCGAACTCGAACTGCATAGGAAACAATGGCAGGCATTCACAAACACATAAAAACACATAGAAAACACCCTCAAAGGTGTCCAAAAGGTGACAAACAACTCACAACACAACACAAACACATGAGAAAGTGACAAGGACATATACTAATGTGAAAACAAAAGAGCAGGACAAGGAAAAAGAGGAGGAGACACAGATATAGGCATGGCACGCCCTTCTAAAATCATGTAAAACACCGCAAGGTGACTCCAAGTGGTGTCATCCTTTTTTCCAAAAATTGGGCCACACACACACCCACCCCTTCAGTGGCAGCAGTTGTGCCACAGTTGTACACTTCACAGCTAGATTTGCATCAAGCACATTCAAAAATACGCCATAATTAACCGTCCCCAGGATGACACCGGGGTAGGTAGATAAAGTCTTTGCTGAACCATGACTTGTTCATCTTGGCTCCTTTTAAAAAACACAGCAAGCAAGGTGACTCCAAGCGGAGTCTCCCTTTTTTCCAAAAATTGGGCCCCACACACACCCACCCATTCAGTGGCAGCAGTTGTGCCCCAGTTGTACACTTCACAGCTAGATTTGCATCAAGCACATTCAAAAATACACCATAATTAACCGTCCCCAGGATGACACCGGGGTAGGTAGCAAAGTCTTTCCTGATCCCAGCTCTGTTCATCTTGGCTCCTTTTAAAAAACACAGCAAGCAAGGGTTACTCCAAGCGGAGTCTCCCTTTTTTCCAAAAATTGGGCCCCACACACACCCACCCCTTTAGTGGCAGCAATTGTGCCCCAGTTGTACACTTCACAGCTAGATTTGCATCAAGCACATTCAAAAATATGCCATAATTAACCGTCCCCAGCATGACACCGGGGTAGGTAGATAAAGTCTTTGCTGAACCATGACTTGTTCATCTTGGCTCCTTTTAAAAAACACAGCAAGCAAGGTGACTCCAAGCGGAGTCTCCCTTTTTTCCAAAAATTGGGCCCCACACACACCCACCCCTTCAGTGGCAGCACTTGGGCCCTAGTTGCAAACAGGATGTTTTGATTTGCATCAAGCACATTCCAAATCCACAAGCATTTACTCTCCCCAGGATGACACAGGGGTAGTAAATTCCTTCTGGATCCATGACTTGTTCATTTTGATGAACGTCAGTCTGTCCACATTGTCACTGGACAGACGCGTGCGCTTATCTGTCAGCACACACCCAGCAGCACTGAAGACACGTTCAGAGACAACGCTGGCAGCTGGACACGACAAAATCTCCAAGGCGTAACTGGAGAGCTCTGGCCATTTTTCTAGATTTGAAGCCCAAAAGGAGCAAGGCTCCATTTGCAAAGTCATGGCATCGATGTTCATTTGGAGATACTCCTGTATCATCCTCTCTAGCCGTTGACTATGTGTCAGACTTGTTGTCTCTGGTGGACTTTCAAAAGAGGGTCTAAAAAAATTATGAAAAGATTCAATAAAATTGCTGTTACCAGCACCAGATACGGTCCTACTGGTACGGGTAGACTGTTGAAGATGACGAGACCGTCCCATGTTTGGCAAGTTACAACTGGGAGAATCACTCCCTGCACCTGCACGGTTGTTTGGTGGAAAAGCCGAGCTAAGATCGAGTAACAGCTTCTGCTGATACTCCTGCATACGTGCGTCCCTTTCTATGGCTGGCATTATGTCACAAAATTTGGACTTGTACCGGGGATCTAATAGTGTGGCAAGCCAGTAGTCATCATCACTTCTAATTTTGACAATACGAGGATCATGTTGGAGGTAGTGCAACAAGAAGTCACTCATGTGTCTTGCGCAGCCATGCGGACCAAGTCCACGCTGTGTTTGTGGCATAGAGGTGCTAACCGTTCTTTCTTCCTCTGACATCTCCCCCCAACCTCTTTCAACTGAAATTTGACCAAGGTCTCCCTCATCTGCTGAGTCTTCCATGTCCATGGACAGTTCGTCCTCCATTTCTTCATGTTCTCCTGCACCTTCCTCAACATTTAGCCTGCTACTATGCACCCTTGTTGATCCCTGTCCCCCATGGTCCCATGCCTGGCGCCTTGTTGATGATGAACGTCTGGACCTTGGTGATGTTGTTGTGTCTTGCGCATATGAATCCTCCTGTAGTTCATCCCCTTCCTGTTGTCCCACCCCCTGACTCCGAATAGTGTTTAGCGTGTGCTCCAGCATGTAAATGACTGGAATCGTCATGCTGATAATGGCATTGTCAGCGCTAAACATATTCGTCGCCATGTCGAAACTGTGCAGAAGGGTGCATAGGTCCTTGATCTGAGACCACTCCATCAGGGTGATCTGACCCACCTCTGCATCTCGTTGGCCCAGGCTATACATCATGACGTATTGCACCAGGGCTCGGCGGTGCTGCCACAGTCGCTGTAACATGTGGAGAGTTGAATTCCAGCGTGTCGCCACATCGCATTTCAGGTGATGAACCGGCAGGCCGAAAGACTTCTGGAGCGATGCAAGTCGCTCAGCTGCGGCGCTTGAACGGCGGAAGTGAGCAGACAGTTTTCGTGCCCTGTTCAGAAGGCCATCTAGGCCGGGATAGTGTGTTAAAAATTGCTGGACGACAAGGTTCAACACGTGAGCCATACAAGGTACGTGTGTCACCTTGCCCAGGCGAAGGGCCGCACCCAGGTTTGCAGCATTGTCGCACACGGCCTTACCAGGCTGCAGGTTGAGTGGAGACAACCATTTATTAAACTCGGACCGCAGAGCTGACCACAACTCCTCAGCTGTGTGACTCTTATTCCCAAGACATGTCAAGCTAAAGACCGCCTGATGCCGTTGCGCTCTGCTGCCAGCATAGTAATGAGGGGTGCGTGATTCCTTCTGCGCAGTGAGAACGCTGGTGGCCTGACCAGGCAGGCTTGGGGCGGAGGTGGAGGACCCAGATGAGGTGGAGGATGCAGAAGCAGTGGCGGAACTTGGACAGACAGAGGATTGACACACAAGTCGTGGGGACGGCAAGACTTGTGCAGCAGACCCTTCACCATCTATCACCATAGTTACCCAGTGCCCAGTCAGCGACATGTAACGTCCCTGTCCATGCTTACTGGTCCAAGTATCGGTGGTGAAATGCACCCGTTGACACACAGAGTTTCTCAAGGAAGCGGTGATGTTGTGTGCGGCATGCTGGTGTAGCTCGGGCACACCTTTCTTAGAGAAGTAGTGGCGACTAGGCATCTGGTACTGGGGCACAGCGACAGACATAAGGTCTCTAAAATCCTGTGTGTCCACTAGGCGGAAAGGCAGCATTTCGGTAGCCAACAGCTTACAGAGGGATAGAGTCAACCTCTTAGCTTTGTCATGGGTCGCAGGAAGTGGCCTTTTATTTGACCACATCTGAGGGACAGAGATCTGGCTGCTGTGTGTAGACTGTGTTGAGTAGGGTGTCCCTGGAAAAATGCAGGTTTGTGAGGAAAGTGCAGGTGGAGACATGATGTTGCCTTCATCCAACGTTGGTGCTATCGATGTCTGAGAGAGCTGTACACACTCACTTGTTTCCCCTTCCAAACCAACTGACGACCTACCAAGCAAACTGCCTGTTGCGGTTACAGTGGTGGAAGTTGTGGGTTGAAAAACAGGTGTGACAGCTGTCCCCACAGTCCTAGAAGATGACGAGCGCGCGGATGCACTGGAAGGGGCAGGCGGTGGATGGTTCGCTCCGCTAGGCCGCATTGCAGCACGGTGAGCTTCCCACCGGGCCATATGATATTTATTCATGTGACGATTCATGGAAGAAGTTGTCAAACTGCTGAGGTTTTGACCTCTACTAAGAGAACCATGACAAATTTTACAGATCACATAATTTGGGCGAAATTTTTCTATGTCAAAAAAGGACCAGGCTAGGCAAGGCTTAGAGGCCATGCGACTTGTTCATCCACCCCGAATACTGCTCAGAGGCAGAGTGGTGGCTGAGGATGCAGTTGTAGACGTGCTACCAGTACTCCGACTGTGTCCAGGAAGGCGCAAGGTAACTTCGTCATCAGTTGCATCCTCCTCCACCACCTCTGTTGACCTCCTCGAGTGCCTGACTGTGGGTTGACAGTAGGTGGGATCTAGAACTTCATCATCAATTGTTGTGTTTGCACTCCCCTCCCCCTCAGACCGAGCCTCTTCTTGCCCTGACCGAATATTTAAGTTGTCATCCCAATCGGGTATCTGTGTCTCATCTTCATCAGTATGTTCCTCATTGTCTATAACCACAGGTGTTACAGTTTGTGACAAAGGGTCAACATTATGCTCAGAAACTTGGTCCTCACGGCCTGAATCAGAGTCACAAAGGTTCTGGGCATCACTGCAGACCATTTCCTGTTCTGTACTCACTGTAGCTTGGGAGCAGACCTCTGATTCCCAGGCTATAGTGTGACAGAACAGCTCTGCAGACTCAGCCATCTCAGTTACACCATACTGTGCAGGGCTGATGGAGACTTCAGAGCTGGGAGAAAGCAAGTTTGATTGGGATGACAACTCAGAGGACTGGTGTTTTTTGGATGCAGTACTTGAAGTGGCTGAGAGGGCACTTGTTGGACCACTTGAGATCCATTCAAGCATTTTCCTTTTTTGGCATTCATCTACCTTTGTTCCTGTTGTTCGTGTCCGTAAAAAAGGGAGCACATCGGATTGTCCACGGTAAGTAGTAGACATCTTACTTTTGCTGGAAGATGGTCTATCTTCAGCAGATGATAATGGAGCTTTGCCACCTTCCCCACGGACAAACCCTTTTTTTCCTTTTCCACCACGCCTCTTCCCCTTTCCACCAGCATCTGTCATTTTGCCACTCATGTTGATTGCGACAAGATTGTGCACTGAAAATGTGAAACCAAGGAAAAAAATTGTGAAAATATACCCTGCTGTAACTAAATAAAAGTATAGTGCATATAAACATAGGGTACTTAGTAAACACTGTTTTTGATCAAAAAAAGCATAAAGCTATCCCACCAAACGTCAAGGTGTACCCAGTTGGGATAGTACCTACACTCTCTAATATTAAAACCTTACCATGGGTCTAAAATAGGCCTCAATGTGGCTAAGGGCTGAGAGCGACCGGGTCCCAACAGGACACACACAGTCAGGGGGATTCACAGAATGAAATGTCCAGCTCGCTGAGAAGGGGGCCACTCCCTGTTTGTACTGAATACAAAAAAACTACATAAAAACAAAAAAGTGAGCCGGAGTATGAGATGGTATACATGGAACTTGTGAGACTATGTTCACACTGGCCATGAGACTAAGAGAAACCAAGGAAAAAAATTGTGAAAATATACCCTGCTGTAACTAAATAAAAGTATAGTGCATATAAACATAGGGTACTTAGTAAACACTGTTTTTGATCAAAAAAAGCATAAAGCTATCCCACCAAACGTCAAGGTGTACCCAGTTGGGATAGTACCTACACTCTCTAATATTAAAACCTTACCATGGGTCTAAAATAGGCCTCAATGTGGCTAAGGGCTGAGAGCGACCGGGTACCAACAGGACACACACAGTCAGGGGGATTCACAGTTTATATGCACTATACTTTTATTTAGTTACAGCAGGGTATATTTTCACAATTTTTTTCCTTGGTTTCTCTTAGTCTCATGGCCAGTGTGAACATGGTCTCACAAGTTCCATGTATACCATCTCATACTCCGGCTCACTTTTTTGTTTTTATGCACTGAAAATGTGGTAGTAAAAATTGAGAGGTGGTGTAGATTGCAGCGGTGGTCTAGCTTTATTAACAGCAGAATAATAAAGAATAAATATCCCTGACAATGCAACTACGGCCCTTAAACTGGCAGCATCAATTGCTAGTATAATGGCTTAGTTATAATGTGTTGGAGTGTGCAATGCAGGTAGAGGTGCTGCAAATCTCTTTGCACTAGTGGGACTATAGCAAAGTCCAATAGCCACGTTTAGGATGACACTAGGTACACTGAGTGTTTGCTAGTATAATGGCTTAGTTATAATGAGTTGGAGTGTGCAATGCAGGTAGAGGTGCTGCAAATGTCTTTGCACTAGTGTGACTAGACAAAAGTCCAATAGCCACGTTTAGGATGCCACTAGGTGCACTGAGTGTTTGCTAGTATAATGGCTTAGTTATAATGAGTTGGAGTGTGCAATGCAGGCAGAGGTGCTGCAAATGTCTTTGCACTAGTGTGACTAGACAAAAGTCCAATAGCCACGTTTAGGATGCTACTAGGTACACTGAGTGTTTGCTAGTATAATGGCTTAGTTATAATGAGTTGGAGTGTGCAATGCAGGCAGAGGTGCTGCAAATGTCTTTGCACTAGTGGGACTATAGCAAAGTCCAATAGCCACGTTTAAGATGACACTAGGTACACTGAGTGTTTGCTAGTATAATGGCTTAGTTATAATGAGTTGGAGTGTGCAATGCAGGTAGAGGTGCTGCAAATGTCTTTGCACTAGTGTGACTAGACAAAAGTCCAATAGCCACGTTTAGGATGCCACTAGGTACACTGAGTGTTTGCTAGTATAATGGCTTAGTTATAATGAGTTGGAGTGTGCAATGCAGGCAGAGGTGCTGCAAATGTCTTTGCACTAGTGAGACTATAGCAAAGTCCAATAGCCACGTTTAGGATGACACTAGGTACACTGAGTGTTTGCTAGTATAATGGCTTAGTTATAATGAGTTGGAGTGTGCAATGCAGGTAGAGGTGCTGCAAATGTCTTTGCACTAGTGTGACTAGACAAAAGTCCAATAGCCACGTTTAGGATGCCACTAGGTACACTGAGTGTTTGCTAGTATAATGGCTTAGTTATAATGAGTTGGAGTGTGCAATGCAGGCAGAGGTGCTGCAAATGTCTTTGCACTAGTGGGACTATAGCAAAGTCCAATAGCCACGTTTAAGATGACACTAGGTACACTGAGTGTTTGCTAGTATAATGGCTTAGTTATAATGAGTTGGAGTGTGCAATGCAGGTAGAGGTGCTGCAAATGTCTTTGCACTAGTGTGACTAGACAAAAGTCCAATAGCCACGTTTAGGATGCCACTAGGTACACTGAGTGTTTGCTAGTATAATGGCTTAGTTATAATGAGTTGGAGTGTGCAATGCAGGCAGAGGTGCTGCAAATGTCTTTGCACTAGTGAGACTATAGCAAAGTCCAATAGCCACGTTTAGGATGACACTAGGTACACTGAGTGTTTGCTAGTATAATGGCTTAGTTATAATGAGTTGGAGTGTGCAATGCAGGTAGAGGTGCTGCAAATGTCTTTGCACTAGTGTGACTAGACAAAAGTCCAATAGCCACGTTTAGGATGCCACTAGGTACACTGAGTGTTTGCTAGTATAATGGCTTAGTTATAATGAGTTGGAGTGTGCAATGCAGGCAGAGGTGCTGCAAATGTCTTTGCACTAGTGTGACTAGACAAAAGTCCAATAGCCACGTTTAGGATGCCACTAGGTACACTGAGTGTTTGCTAGTATAATGGCTTAGTTATAATGAGTTGGAGTGTGCAATGCAGGTAGAGCTGCTGCAAATGTCTTTGCACTAGTGTGACTAGACAAAAGTCCAATAGCCACGTTTAGGATGCCACTAGGTACACTGAGTGTTTGCTAGTATAATGGCTTAGTTATAATGAGTTGGAGTGTGCAATGCAGGCAGAGGTGCTGCAAATGTCTTTGCACTAGTGTGACTGGACAAAAGTCCAATAGCCACGTTTAGGATGCCACTAGGTACACTGAGTGTTTGCTAGTATAATGGCTTAGTTATAATGAGTTGGAGTGTGCAATGCAGACAGAGGTGCTGCAAATGTCTTTGCACTGGTGTGACTAGACAAAAGTCCAATAGCCACGTTTAGGATGCCACTAGGTTCACTGAGTGTTTGCTAGTATAATGGCTTAGTTATAATGAGTTGGAGTGTGCAATGCAGGCAGAGGTGCTGCAAATGTCTTTGCACTAGTGTGACTAGACAAAAGTACAATAGCCACGTTTAGGATGCCACTAGGTACACTGAGTGTTTGCTAGTATAATGGCTTAGTTATAATGAGTTGGAGTGTGCAATGCAGGTAGAGGTGCTGGAAATGTCTTTGCACTAGTGTGACTAGACAAAAGTCCAATAGCCACGTTTAGGATGCCACTAGGTACACTGAGTGTTTGCTAGTATAATGGCTTAGTTATAATGAGTTGGAGTGTGCAATGCAGGCAGAGGTGCTGCAAATGTCTTTGCACTAGTGTGACTAGACAAAAGTCCAATAGCCACGTTTAGGATGCCACTAGGTACACTGAGTGTTTGCTAGTATAATGGCTTAGTTATAATGAGTTGGAGTGTGCAATGCAGGCAGAGGTGCTGCAAATGTCTTTGCACTAGTGGGACTATAGCAAAGTCCAATAGCCACGTTTAGGATGACACTAGGTACACTGAGTGTTTGCTAGTATAATGGCTTAGTTATAATGAGTTGGAGTATGCAATGCAGGTAGAGGTGCTGCAAATGTCTTTGCACTAGTGTGACTAGACAAAAGTCCAATAGCCACGTTTAGGATGCCACTAGGTACACTGAGTGTTTGCTAGTATAATGGCTTAGTTATAATGAGTTGGAGTGTGCAATGCAGGCAGAGGTGCTGCAAATGTCTTTGCACTAGTGTGACTAGACAAAAGTCCAATAGCCACGTTTAGGATGCCACTAGGTACACTGAGTGTTTGCTAGTATAATGGCTTAGTTATAATGAGTTGGAGTGTGCAATGCAGGCAGAGGTGCTGCAAATGTCTTTGCACTAGTGTGACTAGACAAAAGTACAATAGCCACATTTAGGATGCCACTAGGTACACTGAGTGTTTGCTAGTATAATGGCTTAGTTATAATGAGTTGGAGTGTGCAATGCAGGCAGAGGTGCTGCAAATATCTTTGCACTAGTGGGACTATAGCAAAGTCCAATAGCCACGTTTAGGATGACACTAGGTACACTGAGTGTTTGCTAGTATAATGGCTTAGTTATAATGAGTTGGAGTGTGCAATGCAGGTAGAGGTGCTGCAAATGTCTTTGCACTAGTGTGACTAGACAAAAGTCCAATAGCCACGTTTAGGATGCCACTAGGTACACTGAGTGTTTGCTAGTATAATGGCTTAGTTATAATGAGTTGGAGTGTGCAATGCAGGCAGAGGTGCTGCAAATGTCTTTGCACTAGTGTGACTAGACAAAAGTCCAATAGCCACGTTTAGGATGCCACTAGGTACACTGAATGTTTGCTAGTATAATGGCTTAGTTATAATGAGTTGGAGTGTGCAATGCAGGTAGAGCTGCTGCAAATGTCTTTGCACTAGTGTGACTAGACAAAAGTCCAATAGCCACGTTTAGGATGCCACTAGGTACACTGAGTGTTTGCTAGTATAATGGCTTAGTTATAATGAGTTGGAGTGTGCAATGCAGGCAGAGGTGCTGCAAATGTCTTTGCACTAGTGTGACTGGACAAAAGTCCAATAGCCACGTTTAGGATGCCACTAGGTACACTGAGTGTTTGCTAGTATAATGGCTTAGTTATAATGAGTTGGAGTGTGCAATGCAGGCAGAGGTGCTGCAAATGTCTTTGCACTAGTGTGACTAGACAAAAGTCCAATAGCCACGTTTAGGATGCCACTAGGTACACTGAGTGTTTGCTAGTATAATGGCTTAGTTATAATGAGTTGGAGTGTGCAATGCAGGTAGAGGTGCTGCAAATGTCTTTGCACTAGTGTGACTAGACAAAAGTCCAATAGCCACGTTTAGGATGCCACTAGGTGCACTGAGTGTTTGCTAGTATAATGGCTTAGTTATAATGAGTTGGAGTGTGCAATGCAGGCAGAGGTGCTGCAAATCTCTTTGCACTAGTGGGACTATAGCAAAGTCCAATAGCCACGTTTAGGATGACACTAGGTACACTGAGTGTTTGCTAGTATAATGGCTTAGTTATAATGAGTTGGAGTGTGCAATGCAGGTAGAGGTGCTGCAAATGTCTTTGCACTAGTGTGACTAGACAAAAGTCCAATAGCCACGTTTAGGATGCCACTAGGTACACTGAGTGTTTGCTAGTATAATGGCTTAGTTATAATGAGTTGGAGTGTGCAATGCAGGCAGAGGTGCTGCAAATGTCTTTGCACTAGTGTGACTAGACAAAAGTCCAATAGCCACGATTAGGATGCTACTAGGTATACTGAGTGTTTGCTAGTATAATGGCTTAGTTATAATGAGTTGGAGTGTGCAATGCAGGCAGAGGTGCTGCAAATGTCTTTGCACAAGTGGGACTATAGCAAAGTCCAATAGCCACGTTTAGGATGACACTAGGTACACTGAGTGTTTGCTAGTATAATGGCTTAGTTATAATGAGTTGGAGTGTGCAATGCAGGTAGAGGTGCTGCAAATGTCTTTGCACTAGTGTGACTAGACAAAAGTCCAATAGCCACGTTTAGGATGCCACTAGGTACACTGAGTGTTTGCTAGTATAATGGCTTAGTTATAATGAGTTGGAGTGTGCAATGCAGGCAGAGGTGCTGCAAATGTCTTTGCACTAGTGGGACTATAGCAAAGTCCAATAGCCACGTTTAGGATGACACTAGGTACACTGAGTGTTTGCTAGTATAATGGCTTAGTTATAATGAGTTGGAGTGTGCAATGCAGGTAGAGGAGCTGCAAATGTCTTTGCACTAGTGTGACTAGACAAAAGTCCAATAGCCACGTTTAGGATGCCACTAGGTACACTGAGTGTTTGCTAGTATAATGGCTTAGTTATAATGAGTTGGAGTGTGCAATGCAGGCAGAGGTGCTGCAAATGTCTTTGCACTAGTGTGACTAGACAAAAGTCCAATAGCCACGTTTAGGATGCCACTAGGTACACTGAGTGTTTGCTAGTATAATGGCTTAGTTATAATGAGTTGGAGTGTGCAATGCAGGCAGAGGTGCTGCAAATGTCTTTGCACTAGTGTGACTAGACAAAAGTCCAATAGCCACGTTTAGGATGCCACTAGGTACACTGAGTGTTTGCTAGTATAATGGCTTAGTTATAATGAGTTGGAGTATGCAATGCAGGCAGAGGTGCTGCAAATGTCTTTGCACTAGTGGGACTATAGCAAAGTCCAATAGCCACGTTTAGGATGACACTAGGTACACTGAGTGTTTGCTAGTATAATGGCTTAGTTATAATGAGTTGGAGTGTGCAATGCAGGTAGAGGTGCTGCAAATGTCTTTGCACTAGTGTGACTAGACAAAAGTCCAATAGCCACGTTTAGGATGCCACTAGGTACACTGAGTGTTTGCTAGTATAATGGCTTAGTTATAATGAGTTGGAGTGTGCAATGCAGGCAGAGGTGGTGCAAATGTCTTTGCACTAGTGGGACTATAGCAAAGTCCAATAGCCACGTTTAGGATGACACTAGGTACACTGAGTGTTTGCTAGTATAATGGCTTAGTTATAATGAGTTGGAGTGTGCAATGCAGGTAGAGGTGCTGCAAATGTCTTTGCACTAGTGTGACTAGACAAAAGTCCAATAGCCACGTTTAGGATGCCACTAGGTACACTGAGTGTTTGCTAGTATAATGGCTTAGTTATAATGAGTTGGAGTGTGCAATGCAGGCAGAGGTGCTGCAAATGTCTTTGCACTAGTGTGACTAGACAAAAGTCCAATAGCCACGTTTAGGATGACACTAGGTACACTGAGTGTTTGCTAGTATAATGGCTTAGTTATAATGAGTTGGAGTGTGCAATGCAGGTAGAGGTGCTGCAAATGTCTTTGCACTAGTGTGACTAGACAAAAGTCCAATAGCCACGTTTAGGATGCCACTAGGTACACTGAGTGTTTGCTAGTATAATGGCTTAGTTATAATGAGTTGGAGTGTGCAATGCAAGCAGAGGTGCTGCAAATGTCTTTGCACTAGTGTGACTAGACAAAAGTCCAATAGCCACGTTTAGGATGCCACTAGGTACACTGAGTGTTTGCTAGTATAATGGCTTAGTTATAATGAGTTGGAGTGTGCAATGCAGGCAGAGGTGCTGCAAATGTCTTTGCACTAGTGTGACTAGACAAAAGTCCAATAGCCACGTTTAGGATGCCACTAGGTACACTGAGTGTTTGCTAGTATAATGGCTTAGTTATTATGAGTTGGAGTGTGCAATGCAGGTAGAGGTGCTGCAAATGTCTTTGCACTAGTGTGACTAGACAAAAGTCCAATAGCCACGTTTAGGATGCCACTAGGTACACTGAGTGTTTGCTAGTATAATGGCTTAGTTATAATGAGTTGGAGTGTGCAATGCAGGCAGAGGTGCTGCAAATGTCTTTGCACTAGTGTGACTAGACAAAAGTCCAATAGCCACGATTAGGATGCTACTAGGTACACTGAGTGTTTGCTAGTATAATGGCTTAGTTATAATGAGTTGGAGTGTGCAATGCAGGCAGAGGTGCTGCAAATGTCTTTGCACTAGTGGGACTATAGCAAAGTCCAATAGCCACGTTTAGGATGACACTAGGTACACTGAGTGTTTGCTAGTATAATGGCTTAGTTATAATGAGTTGGAGTGTGCAATGCAGGTAGAGGTGCTGCAAATGT
Source organism: Anomaloglossus baeobatrachus (assembly GCF_048569485.1). Taxonomy (NCBI): domain Eukaryota; kingdom Metazoa; phylum Chordata; class Amphibia; order Anura; family Aromobatidae; genus Anomaloglossus; species Anomaloglossus baeobatrachus. Next base: position 160,073,391 of record NC_134359.1, read on the forward strand.
CTTTGCACTAGTGTGACTAGACAAAAGTCCAATAGCCACGTTTAGGATGCCACTAGGTACACTGAGTGTTTGCTAGTATAATGGCTTAGTTATAATGAGTTGGAGTGTGCAATGCAGGCAGAGGTGCTGCAAATGTCTTTGCACTAGTGGGACTATAGCAAAGTCCAATAGCCACGTTTAGGATGACACTAGGTACACTGAGTGTTTGCTAGTATAATTGCTTAGTTATAATGAGTTGGAGTGTGCAATGCAGGTAGAGGTGCTGCAAATGTCTTTGCACTAGTGTGACTAGACAAAAGTCCAATAGCCACGTTTAGGATGCCACTAGGTACACTGAGTGTTTGCTAGTATAATGGCTTAGTTATAATGAGTTGGAGTGTGCAATGCAGGCAGAGGTGCTGCAAATGTCTTTGCACTAGTGTGACTAGACAAAAGTCCAATAGCCACGTTTAGGATGCCACTAGGTACACTGAGTGTTTGCTAGTATAATGGCTTAGTTATAATGAGTTGGAGTGTGCAATGCAGGCAGAGGTGCTGCAAATGTCTTTGCACTAGTGTGACTAGACAAAAGTCCAATAGCCACGTTTAGGATGCCACTAGGTACACTGAGTGTTTGCTAGTATAATGGCTTAGTTATAATGAGTTGGAGTATGCAATGCAGGCAGAGGTGCTGCAAATGTCTTTGCACTAGTGGGACTATAGCAAAGTCCAATAGCCACGTTTAGGATGACACTAGGTACACTGAGTGTTTGCTAGTATAATGGCTTAGTTATAATGAGTTGGAGTGTGCAATGCAGGTAGAGGTGCTGCAAATGTCTTTGCACTAGTGTGACTAGACAAAAGTCCAATAGCCACGTTTAGGATGCCACTAGGTACACTGAGTGTTTGCTAGTATAATGGCTTAGTTATAATGAGTTGGAGTGTGCAATGCAGGCAGAGGTGGTGCAAATGTCTTTGCACTAGTGGGACTATAGCAAAGTCCAATAGCCACGTTTAGGATGACACTAGGTACACTGAGTGTTTGCTAGTATAATGGCTTAGTTATAATGAGTTGGAGTGTGCAATGCAGGTAGAGGTGCTGCAAATGTCTTTGCACTAGTGTGACTAGACAAAAGTCCAATAGCCACGTTTAGGATGCCACTAGGTACACTGAGTGTTTGCTAGTATAATGGCTTAGTTATAATGAGTTGGAGTGTGCAATGCAGGCAGAGGTGCTGCAAATGTCTTTGCACTAGTGTGACTAGACAAAAGTCCAATAGCCACGTTTAGGATGCCACTAGGTACACTGAGTGTTTGCTAGTATAATGGCTTAGTTATAATGAGTTGGAGTGTGCAATGCAGGCAGAGGTGCTGCAAATGTCTTTGCACTAGTGTGACTAGACAAAAGTCCAATAGCCACGTTTAGGATGCCACTAGGTACACTGAGTGTTTGCTAGTATAATGGCTTAGTTATAATGAGTTGGAGTATGCAATGCAGGCAGAGGTGCTGCAAATGTCTTTGCACTAGTGGGACTATAGCAAAGTCCAATAGCCACGTTTAGGATGACACTAGGTACACTGAGTGTTTGCTAGTATAATGGCTTAGTTATAATGAGTTGGAGTGTGCAATGCAGGTAGAGGTGCTGCAAATGTCTTTGCACTAGTGTGACTAGACAAAAGCCCAATAGCCACGTTTAGGATGCCACTAGGTACACTGAGTGTTTGCTAGTATAATGGCTTAGTTATAATGAGTTGGAGTGTGCAATGCAGGCAGAGGTGGTGCAAATGTCTTTGCACTAGTGGGACTATAGCAAAGTCCAATAGCCACGTTTAGGATGACACTAGGTACACTGAGTGTTTGCTAGTATAATGGCTTAGTTATAATGAGTTGGAGTGTGCAATGCAGGTAGAGGTGCTGCAAATGTCTTTGCACTAGTGTGACTAGACAAAAGTCCAATAGCCACGTTTAGGATGCCACTAGGTACACTGAGTGTTTGCTAGTATAATGGCTTAGTTATAATGAGTTGGAGTGTGCAATGCAGGCAGAGGTGCTGCAAATGTCTTTGCACTAGTGTGACTAGACAAAAGTCCAATAGCCACGTTTAGGATGACACTAGGTACACTGAGTGTTTGCTAGTATAATGGCTTAGTTATAATGAGTTGGAGTGTGCAATGCAGGTAGAGGTGCTGCAAATGTCTTTGCACTAGTGTGACTAGACAAAAGTCCAATAGCCACGTTTAGGATGCCACTAGGTACACTGAGTGTTTGCTAGTATAATGGCTTAGTTATAATGAGTTGGAGTGTGCAATGCAGGCAGAGGTGCTGCAAATGTCTTTGCACTAGTGTGACTAGACAAAAGTCCAATAGCCACGTTTAGGATGCCACTAGGTACACTGAGTGTTTGCTAGTATAATGGCTTAGTTATAATGAGTTGGAGTGTGCAATGCAGGCAGAGGTGCTGCAAATGTCTTTGCACTAGTGTGACTAGACAAAAGTCCAATAGCCACGTTTAGGATGCCACTAGGTACACTGAGTGTTTGCTAGTATAATGGCTTAGTTATAATGAGTTGGAGTATGCAATGCAGGCAGAGGTGCTGCAAATGTCTTTGCACTAGTGGGACTATAGCAAAGTCCAATAGCCACGTTTAGGATGACACTAGGTACACTGAGTGTTTGCTAGTATAATGGCTTAGTTATAATGAGTTGGAGTGTGCAATGCAGGTAAAGGTGCTGCAAATGTCTTTGCACTAGTGTGACTAGACAAAAGTCCAATAGCCACGTTTAGGATGCCACTAGGTACACTGAGTGTTTGCTAGTATAATGGCTTAGTTATAATGAGTTGGAGTGTGCAATGCAGGCAGAGGTGCTGCAAATGTCTTTGCACTAGTGGGACTATAGCAAAGTCCAATAGCCACGTTTAGGATGACACTAGGTACACTGAGTGTTTGCTAGTATAATGGCTTAGTTATAATGAGTTGGAGTGTGCAATGCAGGTAGAGGTGCTGCAAATGTCTTTGCACTAGTGTGACTAGACAAAAGTCCAATAGCCACGTTTAGGATGCCACTAGGTACACTGAGTGTTTGCTAGTATAATAGCTTAGTTATAATGAGTTGGAGTGTGCAATGCAGGCAGAGGTGCTGCAAATGTCTTTGCACTAGTGTGACTAGACAAAAGTCCAATAGCCACGTTTAGGATGCCACTAGGTACACTGAGTGTTTGCTAGTATAATGGCTTAGTTATAATGAGTTGGAGTGTGCAATGCAGGTAGAGGTGCTGCAAATGTCTTTGCACTAGTGTGACTAGACAAAAGTACAATAGCCACATTTAGGATGCCACTAGGTACACTGAGTGTTTGCTAGTATAATGGCTTAGTTATAATGAGTTGGAGTGTGCAATGCAGGCAGAGGTGCTGCAAATGTCTTTGCACTAGTGTGACTAGACAAAAGTCCAATTGCCACGTTTAGGATGCCACTAGGTACACTGAGTGTTTGCTAGTATAATGGCTTAGTTATAATGAGTTGGAGTGTGCAATGCAGGTAGAGGTGCTGCAAATGTCTTTGCACTAGTGTGACTAGACAAAAGTCCAATAGCCACGTTTAGGATGCCACTAGGTACACTGAGTGTTTGCTAGTATAATGGCTTAGTTATAATGAGTTGGAGTGTGCAATGCAGGTAGAGGTGCTGCAAATGTCTTTGCACTAGTGTGACTAGACAAAAGTACAATAGCCACATTTAGGATGCCACTAGGTACACTGAGTGTTTGCTAGTATAATGGCTTAGTTATAATGAGTTGGAGTGTGCAATGCAGGCAGAGGTGCTGCAAATGTCTTTGCACTAGTGTGACTAGACAAAAGTCCAATAGCCACGTTTAGGATGCCACTAGGTACACTGAGTGTTTGCTAGTATAATGGCTTAGTTATAATGAGTTGGAGTGTGCAATGCAGGCAGAGGTGCTGCAAATGTCTTTGCACTAGTGTGACTAGACAAAATTACAATAGCCACGTTTAGGATGCCGCTAGGTACACTGAGTGTTTGCTAGTATAATGGCTTAGTTATAATGAGTTGGAGTGTGCAGAGGACAGGAGGGTACAGTGCCAGGATTGTGGGGCTCTGGGTAGAGGAAAGGAAGCCTGCCTTTCTATTCCCTCCTAATGGGTAAATGCAGCGACGAAATCCCTGACCTTAGCTACACAGACGCTGTCGCTGTTTTCAGGACCTGTCACCTATGGCTCTGACCCTGCCGGTACGAGCCCTTAAAAGGACTGATGGAAAGTGCTATCCCTATGCTGTCCAGCGCTGTGTATGGAGCGCATACAGCTGTATCAGCGATAGGACTCAGGACGGAGCTGCGCCAGTGATGTCTGACACCAAGGACGCAGAAGGCAGATAATGGCGTCCTGGAGGAAAATGTCCGGTTTTATAATGCAGGGACATGTGACATGGACATCCTATCACACATGCCGTTGCTTCTCTGGTTAAAAGTCCACTTAGGTGTGTGTGTGTCTGGGATTGGCTGACATGCTGGCCCGCCCTACAAGACGCGCGCGCTTAGGGAAGGAAGACAAGGACAAAAAAAAAAGGCGATCGCCATTATACAAACAGCAGTGATCTGAAGGCGCTGTTCCCGCACACTATACACTGAAATGTCATAATAGTGTGAGTCACAGAGTGACTTACACTATTACAGCGGAAAGCCAGCTAGGAATTAGCTGTTTTTTTGCTGCTAGAACCGTTCTCGAATGTTTCTAGAACTATCGAGCTTTTGCAAAAAGCTCGAGTTCTAGTTCGATCTAGAACAGGCCCTAAAATCACTCGAGCCTAGAACTGGAGAACCTCGAACCGCGAACCGCGCTCAACTCTACCCTTAAACCAAGGTTCTACTGTATATAACTGCCTTGGTGGCACAATTGATTGAGTAATATGAAGTTCCTTTTTTCTATCAGAAGAAAATAAATTTGCTACCCCCTCAATATTGGGGCACGCATCCACCACAAGGGTCACATCCCAACCACGGTCCACAAGCCTGTGAAAGAGGGAATCTCTTCTTTTTTGTTAAAGTCGCTGTGGATCAAGATGTCTTTTCAGATTTTTTTGTATGTCACATAGGGACAGAGGGATTATCTCGTGGGTATAGTCTGAGTATCGGATCCGCCAAGCAAAATGGGCCAGAATTTTGCCAAAGGTTTCTTCATATGTTGCCACTGGGAGTGGAAAGTTGTAATAAATCAAATTGTCGATGAATGTATGAACTTTTGGAGGGTGGAATTACTTTCTCTGTTATAGGCAAACTTGATAGATCTATTAATATAACCATGATCTCTGAATCTCTTATTAAGTTGCTCATAGTTCAAAATCCTCATTTGCCGAACATATCCATCTGATCCTTAAGAACTGCCCTATGGAGGCTGCAGTGATAAAGCATATCTGTAGAAAAAGAGACATGGACCGCACATTCAAAAATCATAAGTTGATCTAATGCCGTTTGGCAAAATTTTATGCATCTGAACATGACTGTAAGAAGCCCACTGCCATGTCATGGTGAATCTCTGAGTGGGTCCCTAACTTATTTAAGCCTAAAAGGCATTGCGCCGTGCACCAATCACCGGCTTAGCAACGGTGCACCAGCAGGGCACGTGATATAGCTCCTCACAACACCCATGCTGCATGGTCCCTCAAGACTCCAGGGGTTTTTGTATCTTTCAATATACAGCACAATATTTGTACTATCTGCTGCAATACCATTGAAATCACCTAGGGGTTCCCCCCTCTTTTTTAATATTTAATTCTTGGTTTTTTTTTCTAGGCACTATATTACAAAGTACATTCACATATACATTTATGCCATTTTTGTGCTGTAATTTTCTACATATATTATCTAATCTTTGCTGTGATTTTCACAGAATTTAAAATAGTCAGTATGAACTACAAGGCCAGGGATGTTTCCTAGCAGTAAAAACCATATAAGGGTTTTAACAATGTGGCACTACTGTTTTTATCAGATGATTAGAAGTTCAGGATACCACCAAGCAATTGTTACAGAGGCGAAAGCGATATTGGTAGAACAAAGCATTTTTTAGAAAACTATCTACATAAAATAAATGGTTCCACACGGACTTAAGATCCAGATGGTTGCATCCACTTGCATCCACTAGGATCCAGGTGTTAACAACCACTTTCAAAGTGGATAATGAATAATTTGTTCACAAGTGGGAGCACACATGCACTGAGAGCTCCTTTAGATTCATGGAGTTACTTATTGGTCAAAACCAAGCTGTTCTGGATGACATAGAAAAAGAACTGGATGAAATGCACACCTGCCTTAAGGAAGCAATCAATCAGAAAATCTTGCCACTTTTCATACACAAATGGAAGCTTGTTTTGATGAGTGGGAGAAAGAAATTATACATATGTATTATAATTCACCTCCATGTATTATAATTCACCCCATAGTTCTCCATATATTATAATGCACCATATAGTCCTTCAACTATTATAATGCACACCCATAGTCCTCCATTACTTATAATGCATCCCCATAGTCTATATATAAGGTAGCTCCATAGTTCTCCATATATTATAATGCAGCCCCAATAGTCCTATATGTATTATAATGCAGCCCCATAGACCTTGATATTGTATTATGCAGCCCCATAGTCCTTCATGTATAATGCAACCCTATAGTCCATGTATAAGGTGTCCTTCATATTGTATTATGCAGCCCAAATACCATCCATGTATAATGCATCCCTATAGTCCATGTATAAGGTGTCCCTCATATTACATTATGCAGCCCCATACTCCTCCATGTATAATGCACCCCTAGAGTTCATGTATAAGATATCCTTCTTGTTATGTCATGCAGCCCCATAGACCTTCATGTATAATGCAGCCCCATAGACCTCCATGTATAATTCAGCCACATAGACCTCCATGTACAGTACAGACCAAATGTTTGGACACACCTTCTCATCTCTAGAACAACTGTTAAGAGGAGACTTTGTGCAGCAGGCCTTCATGGTAAAATAGCTGCTAGGAAACCACTGCTAAGCACAGGAAACAAGCAGAAGAGACTTGCTTGGGCTAAAGAACACAAAGAATGGATATTAGACCAGTGGAAATCTGTGCTTTGGTCTGATGAGTCCAAATTTGAGATCTTTGGATCCAACCACCATGTCTTTGTAGAAAAGGTGAGCGGATGGACCCTACATGGCTGGTTCACACCGTGAAGCATGGAGGAGGAGGTGTGATGGTGTGGGGGTGCTTTTCTGGTGACACTGTTGGGGATTTATTCAAAATTGAAGGCATACAGAACCAGCATGCCTACCACAGCATCTTGCAGCGGCATGCTATGCCATCCGGTTTGCGTTTAGTTGGACCATCATTTATTTTTCAACAGCACAATGACCCCAAACACACCTCCAGACTGTGTAAGGGCTATTTGACTAAGAAGGAGATTTATGGGGTGCTACGCCATATGACCTGGCCTCCACAGTCACCAGACCTGAACCCAAACGAGATGGTTTGGGGTGAGCTGGACCGCAGAGTGAAGGCAAAAGGGCCAACAAGTGCTAAGCATCTCTGGGAACTCCTTCACTACTGTTGGAAAACCATTTCCGGTGACTACCTCTTGAAGCTCAACAAGAGAATGCCAAGAGTGTGGCAAGTAATAATGAAAGCAAAAGGTGGCTACTTTGAAGAACCTAGAATATAAGACATATTTTCAGATGTTTCACACTTTTTTAAGTATTTCATTCCACATGTTTTAATTCATAGTTTTGATGCCTTCAATGTCAATCTACTATTTTCAGAGTCCTGAAAATAAAGAAAACTCTTTGAATGAGAAAGTGTGTCCAAACGTTTGGTCTGCACTGTATATTACACCCCCATAGGCCTCTGGGCACCGTGTACCAAGTGATGAAAAAATATAAACAACAAGTATTCACCTCTCTATATTGACCCGCTGCTCCGGTAAGAATGTCCACTGTCCTGCATGCTGTGCTCTGCAGTCTCAGTACAGCAGTCGCACAGTGGTGATGTCACCGCGCTTAGCTGCACTTTGACATCTAGTGCAGGCAGGCACAGGGGGAGAATGATGAAGCATGGAGCGGAGCATGCCACTCCATGTTTCTTCATTGCTGCGTGTAATGACGGACAAGGGGGGCCCGATGTGGTCTGCCACAGAACAGTGCAGCTCCTCTCTCACAGAGACGAGCCAGCTGCTGATCTGCAGGGCAGGCACCGGGCCACTAGCCCTGTGGGCCCAGTCGTGATGGTGACCTCTGCGACTGCAGTTGTTACTCCCCTGAGCTTAGCCACAAATTTTTCATTTTCACACGGTAACAAGAGAAAATGGACCATACAGTTTTTTCTGCAATTTCTCCTGAGTATGATGACCACATATGTGGTGAAAATCTACTGTTTGGGCGCATGGCAGGACTCAAAAGTGTAGGCGTGCCATTTGAATTTCAGGGTGCAAAACTGTCTGGAATAGATAGTGATCACCATATCTCATTTGGAGAGCCCCTGATGTGCCTAAACAGTGCATCTCCCCCATAATGGATCCCATTTTTGAAACTAGACCCCTTAAGAAATATATCTAGTTGTTTGGTGAGCAGCTTGAATCCCCAGTTACTTAACAGAATTTTGTAATGTTGAGCCATGAAAATAAAGAAATACATTTTTTACCCAAAAAATGTGGTTTAACCCCAAATCTTTAATTTTCAAAAACAGTAACTAGAGAAAATACACTGTAAATGTTAGTGTGTAATTTCTCATGAGTAGAGATGAGCGAACCGGTCGCGGTTCGGCTCAAGGTCGGTTCGCCGAACGGGGGTCCCGTTCGAGTTCGGTTCGTCAAACGTTCGACGAACCAAACTCGAACCTATAGGCTATAATGGGAGGCAATCACAAACACATAAAAATGCATTATAAATGTACACAAACAGTTAATAAACATTGCCATAACACTTACCGGTCCTCGCGATCCCTTCTGCACTCTGTCTCCTGCCGCTATTCCATCCGATGATCTCTGAATCCTCCCGGTGACGGCACTGCCAGCAGAGATGCAGGACCTATCGTGACGTCAAAATAGCCATGTGACCAGTCACGTGGCTATTATCTCATTGGCTACAGACTGGTCACATGACTATGACGCGTCATGTAGGACCTGCGAGTGCATCTCTCCGGTACACGGTGCACATATGTGTATCGCCGTGTACCGGCGACATGCTCTAGCACACGGTCGACTCCCCGTTCCGTTAGGGACCGGCTGACACAGCCGGTCATTAACGGAGATCATCGTTGCCATAGCAACGCAGTTAGCGGTGACGTCACCGCTAACCGTGGCTCCGAGAGCACCGTTGCTATGGTAACGCGTCTGTCAGCGTTACCGCTGTTACCGCTGACAGCCAGCACTGATCACTCACGGAGTGAAGGCTGCATGCTGCTTCCCGATTGTAGTGAGGATTGTAGTGAGGATGAGGTTCCCCAGCCCCAAGTGATGAGCTTGTGAACCTCATCCTCACTACAATCGTCACTACTACTACACTAGTGAGGATTGTAGAGAGGATGAGGTTCCCCAGCTCATCAAGTGATGAGCTGGGGAACCTCATCCTCACTACAATCGTCACTACTACTACACTAGAAAGAAAGAAGACAGAAGAGCAGGATCGTGGAGGGCTGACAGGGGGTAATAAAGATAAAGTCTCTAATGTGTCTGTGTATTTATTTCTATTAAAGTATTTTTTCTCTGTGTGGTGTTTTTTTTTAACCCTTTATTGGAGATTCTTAATGACCGGGTCAAACGTGCCTGACATTAAGAATCTCTGGCTTAATACTGGCTAGTAAAACAAAGCCAGTATTAACTCATGATTACCCAACAAGCCACCCGGCTCCAAGGCTGTTGGAAGAGTTGGATACAGCGCCAGATGATGGCGCTTCTATGAGAGCGCCATTTTCTGGGACGGCTGCGGACTGAAATCCGCAGCAGAGGCGCCCAGAAACCTCGGGCTAACCTGTGCTGCGGATTCCAATCCCCAGCTGCCTAATTGTACCCGGCTGGAAACAAAAATGGGGCGAAGCCCACGTCATTTGTTTTTTAATTATTTCATGAAATAAGTGAAATAATTAAAAAAAAACGGGCTTCCCTATATTTTTGGTTCCCAGCCGGGTACAAATAGGCAACTGGGGGTTGGAGGCAGCCCGTGGCTGCCTGCTGTACCTGGCTAGCATACAAAAATATGGCGAAGCCCACGTCATTTTTTTGGTGGGCAAAAAAATTCTGCATACAGTCCTGGATGGAGTATGCTGAGGCTTGTAGTTCTGCAGCTGCTGTCTGCTCTTTTCCATACAGACAGACAGCAGCTGCAGAACTACAAGGCTCAGCATACTCCATCCAGGACTGTATGCAGAAGTTTTTTGCCCCCTGAAAAAATTATGTGGGCTTCGCCATATTTTTGTATGCTAGCCAGGTACGGCTGCCCCCAACCCCCAGTTGCCTATTTGTACCCGGCTGGGAACCAAAAATAAAGGGAAACCCTTTTTTTATTATTTCATGAATTTCATGAAATAATTAGAAAACAAATGACGTAGGCTTCGCCCCATTTTTGTGTCCAGCCAGGTACAACTAGGCAGCTGGGGATTGGAATCCGCAGCACAGGTTGGCCTCAGTTTTCTGGGCCCCACTGCTGCGAATTGCAGTCTGCAGCCGCCTCAGAAAATGGCATTTTCATAGAAGCGCCATCTTCTGGCGCTGTATCCAACTCTTCCAGCACCTGGCTAGCATACAAAAATATGGCGAAGCTCACGTCCTTTTTTTGTAGTTTTTTGGCAAAAAAAATAAAAAATGCTTCCCTGGATTTTCCATTGCCAGTGAAGGTAACACCAAGCAGTGGGGGTTAGCAGCCAGTAGCTGCTTGGATTACCCTTAGCTAGCAATACAAAAAATGCAGCGGGAGCCCATATATATTTTTTTTAATTATTTATTTAAATAACTAAAAATAAAATGGGCTTCCATGTATTTTGATTGCTGGACATCACAGTGCTGTAAAAATAAATCTTTAAAAAAATGACGTAGCGCTCCGCGGTATTTTTGATTCTCAGCGCAGATAAAGCAGACAGCTATGGGTTGCCACCCCCATCTGCCTGCCGTTACCTTGGTTGGCAATCAAAATACAGGGAAGCCCATTAATTTTTTCTATTTAAAAAATAGTTAAAAAAAAAATGACGTTGGGTCCCCCCATTTTTGATAGCCAGCTAGGGTAAAGCAGACGGCTGTAGCCTGAAAACCACAGCTAGCAGCTTTACCGTGGTTGGGGATCCAATGTGGAGGTCCCCTCAGGCTCTTTTTTATAATTATTTTATAAATATTAATAATTACACAATAAAAGTAGGGTCCCCCCCAAATTGGATCACCAGCCAAGGTAAAGCGGACAGCTGTGGTCTGGTATTCTCAGGGTGGGAAGGTCCATAGTTATTGGGCCTTCACAGTCTAAAAATAGCAGGCCGCAGGCACCCCAGACGTGGCGCATACACTAGATGCGCCAATCCTGGCGCTTCACCCCAGCTCATCCCGTGCCCTGGTGCAGTGGCAAACGGGGTAATAAATCGGGTTGATACTAGCTGTAAAGTAACCTGAGATCAAGCCCAGCAGTTTGTGATGTCATGGCGTCTATTAGATACCCAACATCATAAACTGTCAGTACTAACAAAAAAAAAAAAAATCGACAAAAGAAATTTATTTGAAAAAACAGTCCCCAAAACATTTCCTCTTTCACCAATTTATTATAAAAAAAAAAATAAAGGGGTCCCACGACGACTCTGGACCATCTAGAATATGGGGGGGAGACACTCAGGGAACGTATCCCCCATTTTCTAGGAGTGCGGACCCTTCATGTGAGGAGTGTGGGTGCAATGAATCTGCACTCACTCTTCTCGGGTCCACAGCAGCAGAGTCCATGTCGTAATGGTTGCTACCAAAGCTGCAATGTCCTGCTCATGAGGTAAGGGCATGCCTAATCAGGAGAACTACTGTAGAGGAAGCTCTGCTCACTGGTATATAGGTGCTCAGAGGTAATAATAGATAAAATTAGTGAGTAACCTCGGCACTCTAAATCTCCCAGACTAAGTCAGTAAGTCACAACGGATAGTAATGCAAAATCACTCATTATTGGTCCGTATTAAGAAAAAATTTTTTTTCATAAGCATATATGTTTTTGTCCAAAACAAGTTACAAATGACGTTTCGGCCTGAGCCTTCGTCAGATTGGACTTATCTGAATGTAATCATGAAAAATGACAATAATCAGTATCACATAAGAGTGAGAGAACAATAACATAAACTAGAACAATGTAGAGGTACAATTGGGATGCAGCAAAAAAATTGCAACACAGCAAGAAATGAAACACATGATACAAATGTCATAATTAGAGTTGAGCGCGGTTCGTGGTTCGAGGTTCTCCAGTTCTAGGCTCGAGTGATTTTGGGGCCTGTTCTAGATCGAACTAGAACTCGAGCTTTTTGCAAAAGCTCGATAGTTCTAGAAACGTTCGAGAACGGTTCTAGTAGCAAAAAAACAGCTAATTCCTAGCTTGGCTTCCGCTGTAATAGTGTAAGTCACTCTGTGAATCACACTATTATGACATTTCAGTGTATAGTGTGCGTGAACAGCGCCTTCAGATCACTGCTGTTTCTATAATGGCGATCGCCATTTATTTTTTTTTTTCCTTGTCTTCCTTCCCTAAGCGCGCGCATGTAGTGGGGCGGGCCAGCATGTCAGCCAATCCCAGACACACACACAGCTAAGTGGACTTTTAGCCAGAGAAGCAACGGCATGTGTGATAGGATGTCCATGTCACATGTCCCTGCATTATAAAACCGGACATTTTCCTCCAGGACGCCATTATCTCTTCTGCGTCTTTGGTGTCAGACATCACTGTCGCAGCTCCGTCCTCCTGAGTCCTATCGCCGATACAGCTGTATGCGCTCCATACACAGCGTTAGACAGCATAGGGATAGCACTTTCTATCAGTCCTTTTAAGGGCTGAAACCGGCAGGGTCAGAGCCATAGGTGACAGGTCCTGAAAACAGAGACAGCGTCTGTGTAGCCAAGGTCAGGGATTTCCTCCCTGCATTTCCCTATTAGGAGGGAATAGAAAGGCAGGCTTCCATTCCTCTACCCAGAGCCCCACAATCCTGCCACTGTACCCTCCTGTCCTCTGCACACTCCAACTCATTATAACTAAGCCATTATACTAGCAAACACTCAGTGTACCTAGTGGCATCCTAAACGTGGCTATTGGACTTTGCTATAGTCCCACTAGTGCAAAGACATTTGCAGAGCACGTCTGCCTGCATTGCACACTCCAACTCATTATAACTAAGCCATTATACTAGCAAACACACAGTGTACCTAGTGGCATCCTAAACGTGGCTATTGTACTTTTGTATATTCACAGTATTGTAAAGATATTTGCAGCATGTCTGCCTGCATTGCACACTCCAACTTTTTTTAACTAAGCCATTATACTAGCAAACAGTCAGTGTACCTAGTGGCATCCTAAACGTGGCTATTGGACTTTGCTATAGTCACACTAGTGCAAAGATATTTGCAGCACGTCTGCCTGCATTGCACACTCCAACTTTTTTTAACTAAGCCATTATACTAGCAAACAGTCAGTGTACCTAGTGGCATCCTAAACGTGGCTATTGTACTTTTGTCTATTCACAGTATTGTAAAGATATTTGCAGCACGTCTGCCTGCATTGCACACTCAAACTTTTTTTAACTAAGCCATTATACTAGCAAACAGTCAGTGTACCTAGTGGCATCCTAAACGTGGCTATTGGACTTTGCTATAGTCCCACTAGTGCAAAGACATTTGCAGAGCACGTCTGCCTGCATTGCACACTCCAACTCATTATAACTAAGCCATTATACTAGCAAACACACAGTGTACCTAGTGGCATCCTAAACGTGGCTATTGTACTTTTGTATATTCACAGTATTGTAAAGATATTTGCAGCATGTCTGCCTGCATTGCACACTCCAACTTTTTTTAACTAAGCCATTATACTAGCAAACAGTCAGTGTACCTAGTGGCATCCTAAACGTGGCTATTGGACTTTGCTATAGTCACACTAGTGCAAAGATATTTGCAGCACGTCTGCCTGCATTGCACACTCCAACTTTTTTTAACTAAGCCATTATACTAGCAAACAGTCAGTGTACCTAGTGGCATCCTAAACGTGGCTATTGTACTTTTGTCTATTCACAGTATTGTAAAGATATTTGCAGCACGTCTGCCTGCATTGCACACTCAAACTTTTTTTAACTAAGCCATTATACTAGCAAACACTCAGTGTACCTAGTGGCATCCTAAACGTGGCTATTGGACTTTTCTGTAGTCACAGTAGTGCAAAGATATTTGCAGCACGTCTGCCTGCATTGCACACTCCAACTTTTTTTAACTAAGCCATTATACTAGCAAACAGTCAGTGTACCTAGTTGTATCCTAAACGTGGCTATTGTACTTTTGTCTATTCACACTATTGTAAAGATATTTGCAGCACGTCTGCCTGCATTGCACACTCAAACTTTTTTTAACTAAGCCATTATACTAGCAAACAGTCAGTGTACCTAGTGGCATCCTAAACGTGGCTATTGGACTTTGCTATAGTCACACTAGTGCAAAGATATTTGCAGCACGTCTGCCTGCATTGCACACTCCAACTGTTTTTTAACTAAGCCATTATACTAGCAAACAGTCAGTGTACCTAGTGGCATCCTAAACGTGGCTATTGTACTTTTGTCTATTCACAGTATTGTAAAGATATTTGCAGCACGTCTGCCTGCATTGCACACTCAAACTTTTTTTAACTAAGCCATTATACTAGCAAACAGTCAGTGTACCTAGTGGCATCCTAAACGTGGCTATTGTACTTTTGTCTAGTCACACTAGTGCAAATCTATGTGCAGCACCTCTGCATGACACCCTCCTGCTCTGTTTTTAATAAGCTATAATGATAGCAAAAAATACTGCCATTTAGTGGCATCATAGAACTGGCTGTTGTATTCCATTAGTGCCCCACTGGTGCCAAGCTATTTCTAGCACCTCTGCATGACACCCTCCTGCTCTGTTTTTAATAAGCTATAATGATAGCAAAAAATACTGCCATTTAGTGGCATCATAGAACTGGCTGTTGTATTCCATTAGTGCCCCACTGGTGCCAAGCTATTTCTAGCACCTCTGCATGACACCCTCCTGCTCTGTTTTTAATAAGCTATAATGATAGCAAAAAATACTGCCATTTAGTGGCATCATAGAACTGGCTGTTGTATTCCATTAGTGCCCCACTGGTGCCAAGCTATTTCTAGCACCTCTGCATGACACCCTCCTGCTCTGTTTTCAATAAGCTATAATGAAAGCAAAAAATACTGCCATTTAGTGGCATCATAGAACTGGCTGTTGTATTCCATTAGTGCCCCACTGGTGCCAAGCTATTTCTAGCACCTCTGCATGACACCCTCCTGCTCTGTTTTTAATAAGCTATAATGATAGCAAAAAATACTGCCATTTAGTGGCATCATAGAACTGGCTGTTGTATTCCATTAGTGCCCCACTGGTGCCAAGCTATTTCTAGCACCTCTGTATGACACCCTCCTGCTCTGTTTTTAATAAGCTATAATGAAAGCAAAAAATACTGCCATTTAGTGGCATCATAGAACTGGCTGTTGTATTCCATTAGTGCCCCACTGGTGCCAAGCTATTTCTAGCACCTCTGCATGACACCCTCCTGCTCTGTTTTTAATAAGCTATAATGATAGCAAAAAATACTGCCATTTAGTGGCATCATAGAACTGGCTGTTGTATTCCATTAGTGCCCCACTGGTGCCAAGCTATTTCTAGCACCTCTGCATGACACCCTCCTGCTCTGTTTTTAATAAGCTATAATGAAAGCAAAAAATACTGCCATTTAGTGGCATCATAGAACTGGCTGTTGTATTCCATTAGTGCCCCACTGGTGCCAAGCTATTTCTAGCACCTCTGCATGACACCCTCCTGCTCTGTTTTTAATAAGCTATAATGATAGCAAAAAATACTGCCATTTAGTGGCATCATAGAACTGGCTGTTGTATTCCATTAGTGCCCCACTGGTGCCAAGCTATTTCTAGCACCTCTGTATGACACCCTCCTGCTCTGTTTTTAATAAGCTATAATGAAAGCAAAAAATACTGCCATTTAGTGGCATCATAGAACTTTCTGTTGTATTCCATTAGTGCCCCACTGGTGCCAAGCTATTTCTAGCACCTCTGCATGACACCCTCTTGCTCTGTTTTTAATAAGCTATAATGATAGCAAAAAATACTGCCATTTAGTGGCATCATAGAACTGGCTGTTGTATTCCATTAGTGCCCCACTGGTGCCAAGCTATTTCTAGCACCTCTGCATGACACCCTCCTGCTCTGTTTTTAATAAGCTATAATGATAGCAAAAAATACTGCCATTTAGTGGCATCATAGAACTGGCTGTTGTATTCCATTAGTGCCCCACTGGTGCCAAGCTATTTCTAGCACCTCTACATGACACCCTCATGCACATTTTGCTACGCTAATGTTATAGCAAACTCATGGAATTCATTGCTGCATTTGATAATTCGGAGGGATAGAAAGTCATGCTTCCTTTAGCTTTTCCTTCTGTTCATAGACAGCATCTCCAAGAGCAATTTCCCCTCCACGTCTAAGTGTGGAGAGGCAGCTAGTGCGCATGCGTGTGCCGATTTACCCCAGCTGCAGCCTAATTACAGTTTTTCGCCTAGTGAGTATGCTCAGCCTGACTGTGCTATTCCTGACGCTAAGTCTTCATTTCGGGATACAGCGCATGCTCCCACACTAAGTGTGAAAACCCTGTTTGCACAGGTGCTTGCATTACGTGCCGGGTCTAAGTCCTGTTTTGTGCCTAGACACCATGCTAAAGCTGATAGTCTTTTTTCAGATACTGTATTTCATGCTACTAAGAATGCTCAGGCACTTACTGCATCAGAGACTAGGTCCGGTAATGAACTCTTTGGCCCTGCCCCTGATGTGGGGGGGCACATATAGACCACAGGGCATCAGGTGTCCTCCCAAATGGCTTGCAGAGGGGCACTCTTATGACTTGTCACCGCATTATTGATGGTCAGACGATTACTGGTGAGGTGTTTGGGTCATGGCAGCCATGAGGTCATCATTGAAGTTGCGGTTCCAAATAGGACGCTAGTTATGCCACTCATGACGTGTCACTCTGCTTTTGTCTCCAGGAGGTGCATTGTGGTTCACCCTGGTTTGGGGCGGACCCAGGTTATAAAAGGGGCTGGAGCCAACAAGGAGGTGCGCAGTCTTCTATTATGCTCCGAAAGAGCACACCTCCATGTGTTGAACCCATTGCGGCTTTAGGCCAGAGGTAGGCAAGGATAGGGTGTCGATGCAGGTCACCACCACAGTTGGTAACGCAGAACGGTTAAGACCAGCTCCTGTCCTACCAGTCCTGCTTGTGCAGCCCAGTGGCATTAACAGGCCTGCTGCTGCTGATGCGCCTGCTGTCCACAGGTGTGCCCCTACGCACACGGTCAGCGTACTCAATGGCCCCTGTGTTGTTAACAGGGAGTTCCTGGGCTGGGTGGGCATGTGGACCCTGTGACGCTAACAGGGCTCACAGTCTCCAGATCCGAATGGCGTCTAACTCGGTTCAGGCTACTATTAGTTTCATAGCCACACAGCTCTGTATCCTCCACCAAACCTTCCAGTTGCCAACCTCTCCTTTTCCAACTGGGAGCACGGTGGACACTGACTGCTGATGGGGATATATACCTTACTCTTTCTTTTCTTATTATTTTTCGTTATATAGCGGTAACATAGTATATACCACTTTATCCAAATCTGCCAGTCCCACTGTAACTGATGGTGTTTCTTCAGCAAATGTTACTGTTGCTTAACCACCAAATCCACGGACCAAAACTTTTTTCCCCTTTCCAATACACCTGTTCCCCTTTCCACCAGCATCTGTCCTTTTTCAACTCATTTTGGTATATGACCAAAAGTGCAACTGTGCAGGGACACCGTACTCAACGCCATCTCAGCACAGCAGCCAGCCCTCGGTCCCTCAGATGTGGACAAGTAAAAGACCATTTCCTCCTATCCATGACAAAGCGTTGAGATTCACTCTGTGCAGCACTGGTGTTTAGTGGAAAAGTAGATCTAAGATTGCGTACCACATTCTGCAGATACTCCTGTATACGTGCGTCCATTTCTATGGCAAGAATTATTTTGCCAAATTTTGTCTTGTACCGGGGATGTAACAGTGTGGCAACCCAGTATTCTGGATTACTTTGAATTCGTACAATCCGAGGGTCATGTTGTAGGTAGTGCAGCAAGAAGCCGCTCATGTGTCTTGTGCATCCAGGAGGACCAAGTCCTTGGTGTGTTGGTGGCAGAGAGGTGAGAATCGTGCCTCCTTCCTCTGCCCTCTCCCCACAACCTCGCACAACCGAAATGTGAGCAAGCTCTCACTCATCTGCTGAGTCTTCCATGCCCATCGCCAGTTCGTCCTCCATTTCTTCATGGGCTCCTGCACCTTCCTCAACACTTTTTGCTGATACTATGCGCCCTTGTTAATCCCTCTCCCTCACCATGACTGCCACTGACCATCTGGACCTCGTAGATCTTGTTATCCCTTCCGCATATGACTCCTCCTGTACTTCCTCCCCTCCCTCTTGTCCCAACACCTGACTCCGAATAATAATTACAGTGTACTCCATCATGTAGATGACCAGAATTGTCACGCTGAGAATGGCATTGCCAGTGCTAAACATCTTCGTCGACATTTCAAAACTGTGTAGCAGGGTGCATAGGTCCTTGATCTGACACCACTCCAGCAGCGTGATCTGCACCACCTCTGGATCAAGTTATCCCAGGCTATATGTCATAACGTATTGCAGCAGGGTTCGGCGGTGCTGCCACAAACGCTGCAACATGTGCAGATTCAAATTCCTGCGTGTGGGCACATCGCATTTCAGGCGTTTAACCACCAGACCTAAAGACTTCTGTAGCGACGAAAGTTGTTGAGCTGCTGTGTGCGCACGATGGAAGTGAGCACATAGCGAGCGTGCACGCTGCACAAGGCCATGTAGGTCGTGATGGTGTTTTAAAAATTGCTGGAGAATTAGGTTCAACACGTGAGCCATACAAGGCACGTGTGTCACATTGCCCTGAAGAAGGGTCGCAGACTGGTTTGCATCATTGCCGCACACGGCTATTAAGTCACCAACGGAGTCCGCTCCGTCAATTTGCACTCCGGTCGCCAGGTGACAACGTGTTCCTTTCATGAATAGTGCTGATGATGGGAGAGGAGTCGATGCCAGCGGCGCAGGTGGACGCAGGTTATGCTCACCCACTGGGCTGCATTACCTTGACAGATGCAGAATCTCTGGATGAATGTAGCTGGTGGGTATCTCACAGATGAAATACCATCATTCAGCTACAACCAATGGGAAGACACCACACCCTTTTTTATGCACATCCTGTCTGCAGACCACTGCCAGACATAGCTATGAACCTCTGGTTAATTTTACCCCCAGTTCAGTTTTATGATTTTGTGTGCTTGTTACCTGACTACTTTTCCTGCTTGCTGTTTATGTACCTTGTTGGCCGATTTGCATTTCACCTCTGCTTGTTTTCTGATTAAGTCCTGGCCGTCCCATTCTGTTCCTGTTCCTCAATTAATGTTTTGACCCTGCCTGACTACTATTCTCTGGAACTGCAGCCTTCCACAGGTATTAATCACCTTGGGCCCTGTGCAATTCCTAATCCCTGTATAGGGGTTAAAGGGTTTCAGGGTTCTAGGGGTCCTGCTTGGTGAGTGGCTTCCCTCTAGCCTATCATTAACAGCCCATCTGAGTGTGTGGATCAAGGAAGGCTTTACACCGTGCTCTCTGCAGAAGGCCATGTGGGCCAGGATAGTGCTTTAAAAATTGCTGGACAACCAGGTTCAACACGTGAACCACACAAAGCATGTGTGTCACATTGTCACAGCGAAGGGCCGCACCCATGTTTGCATCATTGTCGCACCCGGCCTTCCCTGGCTGCTGGTTGAGTAGAGACAACCATTGATGAAACTCGGTATCCAGAGCTAACCGTCCACAACTTCTCAGCGGTGTGACTCACATTTCCCATACATTTCAAAGTAAAACTTTGACCGCCTGATGGCATTGAGCTCTGCTGCCAGCATAGTAAGGAGGTCTGTGGTAGTCCTTGTGCGCAGTTACAAGGAAGAGTGGCCTGACCACACAGGTTTGCGCCAAGGTGGAGGACCCACACGAGGTTGAAGAGGCAGAAGCAGTGTATTAACTTCTACATACAGAAGAAGGATTGAAACAACTCGTGGGGACGGCAAGACTTGTACAGCAGACCCTTCTACATCTCTCACCCTAGTTTGCCAGTGCCCAGTCAGTGACATGTAATGACCCTGTCTATGCTTACTGGTCCAAGTATCTGTGTTGAAATGCACCCTGTCGCACACAGAGTTTCTCAAGGAAGTGGTGATGTTGTGTGCGACATGCTGGTGTAGCGCGGGCATGCTTTTCTTGGAGAAGCAGTGGTGATTGGGCATCTGGTACTGGGGCACAGCGACAGACATAAGGTCTCTAAAATCCTGTGTGTCCACTAGGCGGAAAGGCAGCATTTCGGTAGCCAACAGCTTACAGAGGGATAGAGTCAACCTCTTAGCTTTGTCATGGGTCGCAGGAAGTGGCCTTTTATTTGACCACATCTGAGGGACAGAGATCTGGCTGCTGTGTGTAGACGGTGTTGAGTAGGGTGTCCCTGAAAACATGCAGGTTTGTGAGGAAAGTGCAGGCGGAGACATGATGTTGCCTTCATCCAACGTTGGTGCTATCGATGTTTGAGAGAGCTGTACACAATCACTTGTTTCCCCTTCCAAACCAACTGACGACCTACCAAGCAAACTGCCTGTTGCGGTTACAGTGGTGGAAGTTGTGGGTGGAAAAACAGGTGTGACAGCTGTCCCCACAGTCCTAGAAGATGACGAGCGTGCGGATGCACTGGAAGGGGCAGGCGGTGGATGGTTCGCTCCGCTAGGCCGCATTGCAGCACGGTGAGCTTCCCACCAGGCCATATGATATTTATTCATGTGACGATTCATGGAAGAAGTTGTCAAACTGCTGAGGTTTTGACCTCTACTAAGAGAACCATGACAAATTTTACAGATCACATAATTTGGGTGATCTTTTTCTATGTCAAAAAAGGACCAGGCTAGGCAAGGCTTAGAGGCCATGCGACCAGTTGATCCACCCCGAATAATGCTCAGAGGCAGAGTGGTGGCTGAGGATGCAGTTGTAGACGTGCTACCAGTGCTCCGACTGTGTCCAGGAAGGCGCAAGGTAACTTCGTCGTCGGTTGCATCCTCCTCCACCGCCTCTGTTGACCTCCTCGAGTGTCTGACTGTGGGTTGACAGTAGGTGGGATCTAGAACTTCATCATCAATTGTTGTGTTTGCACTCCCCTCCCCCTCAGACCGAGCCTCTTCTTGCCCTGACCGAATATTTAAGTTGTCATCCCAATCGGGTATCTGCGTCTCATCTTCATCAGTATGTTCCTCATTGTCTATAACCACAGGTGTTGGAAAGGCAGCATTTTGGTAGCCAACAGTTTGCAGATGCTGAAAGTCAACCTCCAAGCCATGTCATGCCCTTCTAAAAGCATGTAAAACACAGCGAGGGGACTCCAACCACAGTCTCCCTCGTTTCCACTAACTGGGCCACACACACCCCACTTGACTGGCATCGGTTGAGCCCCCTTTTGAAAAAGAAAAAGATGCTTTGCATGAAGCACTCTCAAAAATACGCGTGCCTTTCCCGTCCCCTGGCTGACCCAGGGGAAGAAAAGTCCTCTGAGAGCCATGACTTGTTCATCTTGGTTCTTTTAGAAACACAGCGAGGGGACTCCAACCAAAGTCTCCCTCGTTTCCACTAACTGGGCCACACACACCCCACTTGCCTGGCATCGGTGGAGCCCCCTTTTGAAAAAGAAAAAGATGCTTTGCATGAAGCACTCTCAAAAATACGCGTGCCTTTCCCGTCCCCTGGCTGACCCAGGGGAAGAAAAGTCCTCTGAGAGCCATGACTTGTTCATCTTGGTTCTTTTAGAAACACAGCGAGGGGACTCCAACCACAGTCTCCCTCGTTTCCACTAACTGGGCCACACACACCCCACTTGCCTGGCATCGGTGGAGCCCCCTTTTGAAAAAGAAAAAGATGCTTTGCATGAAGCACTCTCAAAAATACGCGTGCCTTTCCCGTCCCCTGGCTGACCCAGGGGAAGAAAAGTCCTCTGAGAGCCATGACTTGTTCATCTTGGTTCTTTTAGAAACACAGCGAGGGGACTCCAACCACAGTCTCCCTCGTTTCCACTAACTGGGCCACACACACCCCACTTGACTGGCATCGGTTGAGCCCCCTTTTGAAAAAGAAAAAGATGCTTTGCATGAAGCACTCTCAAAAATACGCGTGCCTTTCCCGTCCCCTGGCTGACCCAGGGGAAGAAAAGTACTCTGAGAGCCATGACTTGTTCATATTGGTTCTTTTAGAAACACAGCGAGGGGACTCCAACCACAGTCTCCCTCGTTTCCACTAGCTGGGCCACACACACCCCACTTGACTGGCATCGGTTGAGCCCCCTTTTGAAAAAGAAAAAGATGCTTTACATGAAGCACTCTCAAAAATACGCGTGCCTTTCCCGTCCCCTGGCTGACCCAGGGGAAGAAAAGTCCGCTGAGAGCCATGACTTGTTCATCTTAGTTCTTTTAGAGACACAGCGAGGGGACTCCAACCACAGTCTCCCTCGTTTCCACTAAATGGGCCACACACACCCCACTTGACTGGCATCAGTTGACCCAATTTTCAAGATGAAAAAGATGCTTTGCATGAAGCACTGTCAAAAATACGCGTGCCTTTCCCGTCCCCTGGCTGACCCAGGGGAAGAAAAGTCCTCTGAGAGCCATGACTTGTTCATCTTGGTTCTTTTAGAGACACAGCGAGGGGACTCCAACCACAGTCTCCCTCGTTTCCACTAACTGGGCCACACACACCCCACTTGCCTGGCATCGGTGGAGCCCCCTTTTGAAAAAGAAAAAGATGCTTTGCATGAAGCACTCTCAAAAATACGCGTGCCTTTCCCGTCCCCTGGCTGACCCAGGGGAAGAAAAGTACTCTGAGAGCCATGACTTGTTCATCTTGGTTCTTTTAGAGACACAGCGAGGGGACTCCAACCACAGTCTCCCTCGTTTCCACTAACTGGGCCACACACACCCCACTTGCCTGGCATCGGTGGAGCCCCCTTTTGAAAAAGAAAAAGATGCTTTGCATGAAGCACTCTCAAAAATACGCGTGCCTTTCCCGTCCCCTGGCTGACCCAGGGGAAGAAAAGTACTCTGAGAGCCATGACTTGTTCATCTTGGTTCTTTTAGAAACACAGCGAGGGGACTCCAACCACAGTCTCCCTCGTTTCCACTAACTGGGCCACACACACCCCACTTGACTGGCATCGGTGGAGCCCCCTTTTGAAAAAGAAAAAGATGCTTTGCATGAAGCACTGTCAAAAATACGCGTGCCTTTCCCGTCCCCTGGCTGACCCAGGGGAAGAAAAGTCCGCTGAGAGCCATGACTTGTTCATCTTGGTTCTTTTAGAGACACAGCGAGGGGACTCCAACCACAGTCTCCCTCATTTCCACTAAATGGGCCACACACACCCCACTTGACTGGCATCAGTTGACCCAATTTTCAAGATGAAAAAGATGCTTTGCATGAAGCACTGTCAAAAATACGCGTGCCTTTCCCGTCCCCTGGCTGACCCAGGGGAAGAAAAGTCCTCTGAGAGCCATGACTTGTTCATCTTGGTTCTTTTAGAGACACAGCGAGGGGACTCCAACCACAGTCTCCCTCGTTTCCACTAACTGGGCCACACACACCCCACTTGCCTGGCATCGGTGGAGCCCCCTTTTGAAAAAGAAAAAGATGCTTTGCATGAAGCACTCTCAAAAATACGCGTGCCTTTCCCGTCCCCTGGCTGACCCAGGGGAAGAAAAGTACTCTGAGAGCCATGAGTTGTTCATCTTGGTTCTTTTAGAAACACAGCGAGGGGACTCCAACCACAGTCTCCCTCGTTTCCACTAACTGGGCCACACACACCCCACTTGACTGGCATCGGTTGAGCCCCCTTTTGAAAAAGAAAAAGATGCTTTGCATGAAGCACTCTCAAAAATACGCGTGCCTTTCCCGTCCCCTGGCTGACCCAGGGGAAGAAAAGTCCTCTGAGAGCCATGACTTGTTCATCTTGGTTCTTTTAGAAACACAGCGAGGGGACTCCAACCACAGTCTCCCTCGTTTCCACTAACTGGGCCACACACACCCCACTTGACTGGCATCGGTTGAGCCCCCTTTTGAAAAAGAAAAAGATGCTTTGCATGAAGCACTCTCAAAAATACGCGTGCCTTTCCCATCCCCTGGCTGACCCAGGGGAAGAAAAGTCCGCTGAGAGCCATGACTTGTTCATCTTGGTTCTTTTAGAGACACAGCGAGGGGACTCCAACCACAGTCTCCCTCGTTGGCACTAATTGGGCCACACACACCCCTCTTGACTGACATCAGTTGATGCCCCTTTTCAAAATGAAAAAGATGCTTTGCATGAAGCACTCTCAAAAATACGCGTGCCTTTCCCGTCCCCTGGCTGACCCAGGGGAAGAAAAGTCCTCTGAGAGCCATGACTTGTTCATCTTGGTTTTTTTAGAAACACAGCGACGGGACTTCAACCACAGTCTCCCTCGTTTCCACTAAATGGGCCACACACACCCCACTTGACTGGCATCAGTTGACCCAATTTTCAAGATGAAAAAGATGCTTTGCATGAAGCACTCTCAAAAATACGCGTGCCTTTCCGTCCCCTAGCTGACCCAGGGGAAGAAAAGTCCTCCGAGAGCCATGTCCACATTGTTAGTGGACAGACACGTGTGCTTATCTGCCAGCAGACCCCCAGCAGCACTGAAGACAGGTTCCGAGAGAACGCTGGCTGCAGGACACGACAAGATCCCCAAGGCGTACGTGGCGAGCTCAGGCAATTTATCCAGATTGGAAGCCTAAAATGAGCAGGGCTCAAGTTGCACATTAATGGAATCGATGTTTCCTTGCATATACTCATATATCTGTGTGTCCTCCTCTTTTTCCTTGTCCAGCTGTTTTGTTTTCGCATGAGTATATGTCCTTGTCACTTTCCCATGTGTTGTGAGTTGTTTGTCACCTTTTGGACACCTTTGAGGGTGTTTTCTAGGTGTTTTTCTGTGTTTGTGATTGCCTGCCATAGTTTCCTATGCAGTTCGAGTTCGGTTCGTCGAACGTTCGACGAGCCGAACTCGAACGGGACCTCCGTTCGGCGAACCGACCTCGAGCCGAACCGGGACCGGTTCGCTCATCTCTAGTCATAATACAGTACAAGGACAATATAGTAATGACAAATATGGGGTCAGAGTAGGCTTAGACAGCTCTGGTACGAAAGAGATGTCAATCATAAAATAACATGTGCTTTAGGTGTAGAGCTACAGTATGCATGGCAGAGCTAAAAAAGAACGGATAAAAAAATGGAGAAAAAGTGGAGAAAAAGTGGAGAAAATGTGGAGAAAAAGTGGAGAAAAAGTGGAGAAAAAAATGTAGAAAAAGTGGAGAAAAAATGTAGAAAAAGTGGATAAAAAAATGGAGAAAAAGTGGAGAAAAAGTGGAGCACCCTTTGGTGCCTTTCATGTGGCACTAAGGGGTGCTTAGCTTTGTATTTAGCCAAAAAAATGAAAAAAAAAATGACGTAGGGTTCCCCCTAGTTTTGTAGCCAGCTAGGGTAAAGCAGACGGCTGCAGCCTGCAGACCACAGCTGGCAACCTCACCTTGGCTGGTAATCCAAAACTGAGGGCACCCCACGCTGTTATTTTAAATTAAATAAATAATTAAAAAAAAACCAAAATTGGATCACCAGCCAAGGTAAAGCAGACAGCTGGGGCCTGATATTCTCAGACTAGGGAGGTCCATGGTTATTGGACTCTCCCCAGCCTAAAAATAGCAGGCCGCAGCCGCCCCAGAAGTGGCGCATCCATTAGATGCGCCAATCCTGGTGCTTCGCCCCAGCTCATCCCGCGCCCTGGTGTGGTGGCAAATGGGGTAATATATGGGGTTAATACCAGATGTGTAATGTCACCTGACATCAAGCCCTGAGGTTGGTGAGGTCAGGCGTATCAGATACCCGACATCACCAACCCAGTCAGTAATAAAAAAAAATAGACGACAAACACATTTTTATTTGAAAAAACACTCCCCAAAACATTCCCTCTTTAACCAATTTATTAGAATGAAAAACAAATCCAGGTCTGGTGTAATCCAAGGGGTTGCCATGACGATCCACACTGTCCCAGTCAATGAAGAGCAGGATGTTCCCCATTGGCTGGGAGAGCAGTGCAGTGAACTGAGCTAACATCAATGGGTCAGCCCAGGTGACTGCAGGGCATGACAAGTGCTGCTGTCAGCGAGGTACATTACCTGCGCTGATCTCCAGCACACTGACAGCCCCTGTCACTGAGTTCAATGACCGCCGCCTTCACAGCCAAGTATCGCGAGAGGCCCGTGACGTCACCGCTAGTCAGTCTTGGGTCGGAAGCGAGAGAAGGTGATGTGACAAGCGGCGGCCATGTTGGACAGTGACAGCGCTGAGGTCGGGATGGCGGGACTTCATCACCGCAGGTAAGCTGAGCGGGACCATGTGTGTGTGTGTGTGTGTGTGTGTGTGTACGTGTGTACAATATATGCCGCGGGCAGGAGGGGGCGGATCGACGAGCTGAGCGGGGAAGTGTGAGCTTCCTGCACGTAACTAGGATAAACATCGGGTTACTAACCAAAGTGCTTTGCTTGGATACCCGATGTTTATCTTGGTTACCAGCTTCTGGCAAGCTGCCAGCGATGGCTCCTGCACACTGTAGCTGTAAAAAGCTCTGCTTTTTGCTGCTAGAACCGTTCTCGAACGTATCTAGAACTATCGAGCTTTTGCAAAAAGCTCGAGTTCTAGTTCGATCTCGAACAGCCCCCAAAATCACTCGAGCCTAGAACTGGAGAACCTCGAACCTCGAACCGCGCTCAACTCTACTCATGAGTATGCTGATGCACCATATGTGGTGGAAATGAACTGTTTTGGCGCATAGCATGGCTAGGAAGGGAAGGCATACTAATTGACTTTTTGAACAAAAAATTGGCTGGAATCATTAGCGGATGCCATGTTGCTTTTGGCGAGCCCCTTATGTGTCTAAAGACTGGAGCTCTCTTACAAGTGACCCCATATTGGAAACTTGACTCTTCAATAAAATTATCTAGATGTTTAATAATCACCTTGAATCCCCAGGTGCTTCCTAAAATTTTATAACGTTGAGCCGTGAAAATTAAAAAAAAAGTTTTTTTACCACAGAAATGTTGCTTTACCCCAAATTTTTCCAATTCACTAAGGTAGCAGGCGACAATGGATCTTACAGTATATTGGACAATTTCTCCTGAGTACACCAGTACCCCATATATGGTCGAAAACAACTTTTGAAGCACAGTACAATGTGAATAAGGGAACAAATGCCATATTTGAGTTTCTTTTCTCAGATAGAAACAAATATTATCAGGGGGCTGGTTTTTACTAACAGCAGGGAGCAGGTAATGCCCCATGATGTGTGATATAACAGCTGAGAAGGGAGGCAGCAAACAAGAACTGTCTTACTGAATTACAGGTATTGTAAGAGGTCTAGGAGGAAAGCTTTTCTCCTTGTGGAGTCTGACACACCAATCCAGCATGCCAGTACTGAGGAGACTTAAAGCCGCAATGCTCCTCTGGGAAATATGCAAAATGTTTCTTTAGGGAGGAAGTAGACAAAGTTTCCTACTTTCATTTACTTCCTCCCTGAATAGATAATTTGCATATTTCCCAAAGGAGCATTGCGGCTTTAAGTCTGCTCACTACTGGCCTGCCAGATTCGTGTGTCAGACTCCACAAGAAGAAAAGCCTTCCCCTTAGACCCCATCTTATCCTCTCATACAGTCAGATCACATTTCGTACTTTGCACTGACAAAGGGAAATCATCTTGAAACAGTGTGTCTGAAAATTAAGGTTCTGATCTGGCATAAATCCTAAGTCATATGTCACGGCTTGTTAAAGGGTCAATTTTGACTTTTAGGATTGCAACTTTCAATAGGTGGCACTAGAGTTCGTTTACTTCCTTTCTAAAGAGACAATTTACAGTTATTGTAAGGATAATAGAACAGCATTATACATCTTATCTTTATACTTTATGAGGGCAGGGACGGTAGAAGAAGTTTTTTATCTTCCCAAAGTACCCCTTTACATTTTGCTTCAGGTAACCTTGCTAGTTGTGATCGCTTTTAATTCCATGCAACTTTGTGTTTAACTAGACTGTTTTTAGGTTCATGATATTTATTTTAATACTATGTATTGGATGAAAAATATTTTTAGCAGAGCTTGATACTTAGCAAACTTTGGGAACTTTGTAAACTATGAGTTTCAGACAATGAAATAAATGCTTCAAACATGCTGTCAATGAAGTGCATTCAATGGCATCTACATTTTTAACACCTTTCAGGAGAATTTTAATTACACTGGTCAATACAAAAAAAATCATCAGCAAAGGTAATATGTCTATTTTATGGAGTTTGATGTGCTAAATCCAAAAATATGCTTAGTTTTGTTCTATCACATAACGTTTCTGAGATAGAAGTATTTTTGTTATTACGTTATTTCTGCATTTTCAATATATGCTGGGCCCCTCATGTGATAGGCTCAAGTTGTTCAAATGGTCTTCGTAACTGGTTGAATATGAGGAAAGTGGCTATGCCATTTGTTGTTCTCATGATTTGGAAAGAACCCAAAAATCATAGTGTTGACTGCTACTTTTGTTTCGTTAAACTGAAGGGCTTTTCTACAAAGAATAAACATAAGATTAATTACCCTGAGCTTGAATCTGCGATTTAGGACAGTTCCACATGATGGTGCCTTGCAAGTTCCAGTACCACTGTTGTCTGGATTGGATAAACATGAAGTAGAATATGAAGACTATGGAGCTGAAGCTACTGGCGAATAAAGACATGGAGACCTCAAGTCAAGATGAGTATGTACCTGATGGAGCAGCCGAGCAGCCAGAACGCTTTACTCAACATGAATTAAATGATCTCATCAAAGACCTTTCATTGTCAAAAGATAAAGCTGAACTTCTTGCATCTAGGTTAAAACAGAAGAACCTTCTTCATGATGATGTCAAAGTGTGTTATTACTGAAACAGAAGTAACACTTTAACACAATTTTTCACAGTTGATGGACCAATGGTGTACTGTAACAATGTGAATGGCCTATTTAAGAACTGAATCAAGAGAGGAAAGAGGGCGCTCCTGTGTGGAACCGTTAAAACACAATTGGTGAAGGTGTATAATATACACTCACCTGATAGTGTTGTACTGCAGGTACAACACTATCAAAGATGCTGGCAAGGGGTTCCATTGCTCACTGTTCCTCACCGCCGAGGATCCTGTCCTGTCAATCCTGCAGGAGTTCTTGTTTTTGATTCAGTTTTTTAACTTTCAATATGGAAAATCAAGGTATCGGCTGTACTGCTCAGAATGGAGATGGATGTTGCGGATATAAAATTTTTATTTGATGATGTTATAGAGCCACAACGCATTTCGGGGACATGTCCTCCCCCTTCCTCAGGTAGCAATCTACCTGAGGAAGGGAGAGGACATGCCCCTGAAACGCGTTGTGGCTCCATAACATAATCAAATAAAAATTTTATATCTGCAACATCCATCTCCATTCTGAGCAGCGCGGCCAATACCGTAATTTTCCATATTGAACTTTAAGAACTGAATCAAAAGTATTTTATAGCAGATTGGCAATTGTTTATTGACTCATCTCAGAGAAGTTTGAAAGCAGTGTTGCTTCACAATGGAAATATGAAACCATCAATCCATATTGCTCACCCATGTAATCTAAAGGAAAGTTATGAAAATCTGTCAGATGTTTTGGATGCTATACAATATAAGCATCATCAATGGAATATCTGTGGAGATTTGAAAGTGATTGGTCTGCTAATGGGAATGCAAGGAGGTTTCACAAAATATTGTCCAACAATAGAGATAGGGCAGCACTCACCAACGTCCAGTAAAAAAGACTTTATTTATTCATGGTGCAGGTAAAAAGGCAGGAGCAGAGTTGACAGCAGGGCCACCTCATGGATGACAGCCGTTTCGCGTGTACTCACGCTTCCTCGGGTCCATGGACAGTACAAAGACCTTTCCAAAGATCTCTTTACACCTAGGCCTGCGACTGGAACACGGGAGCATCCGCTACGTCTTTAGGAAAGAAGGTTTAATCATAATCACAGACGAGGATTCTTTACTGTACAAGCAGTGAGACTATGGAACTCTCTGCCGCATGATGTTGTAATGAGTGATTCACTACTAACATTTAAGCAGAGCCTGGATGCCTTTCTTGAATAATATAATATTACAGTTATGTATATTAGATTTTATGACAGGGTGTTGATTCAGGGAACTAGTCTGATTGCCGTATGTGGAGTCAGGAAGGAATTTTTTTCCCCATTGGAGCTTATTTGACACATTGGGTTTTTTTTGCCTTCCTCTGGATCAACATGTTAGGCTACGGGTTGAACTAGATGGACTTAGAGTCTCCCTTCAACCTTAAAAACTATGAAACTATGAAAACTTTCTTAGGATGAAATAAATCTCCAGAATATGTTGAAGGTGTTGAGGAACTGCTAAATGCATATCAGTGTCTTGGATGCCGCATGTCTCTGAAAATGCACTTTTTGCATTCACACTTAGATTTCTTTCCTCAAAATCATGGGGATGTAAATGATGAACAAGGCGAGCAGTTTCACCAAGATATTGTACACCGCATGCCGAATTATTAGGCAAGTTGTATTTTAGAGGATTTTTTTATTATTGATCAACAACTGTGTTCTCAATCAACCCAAAAGACTCATAAATATCAAAGCTTAATATTTTTGGAAGTTGGAGTGGTTTTTTTTTTTAGATTTAGCTATCTTAGGAAGATATCTGATTGTGCAGGTAACTATTACTGTGCAGAATTATTAGGCAACTTAATAAAAAAACAAATATATTACCATCTCACTTGTTTATTTTCACCAGGTAAACCAATATAACTGCACAAAATTTAGAAATAAACATTTCTGACATGCAAAAACAAAACCCCAAAAATTAGTGACCAATATAGCCACCTTTCTTTATGATGACACTCAACAGCCTACCATCCATAGATTCTGTCAGTTGCTTGATCTGTTTACGATCAACATTACGTGCAGCAGCCACCACAGCCTCCGAGACACTGTTCCAGGAGGTGTACTGTTTTCCCTCCCTGTAGATCTTACATTTTATGAGGGACCACAGGTTCTCTATGGGGTTCAGATCAGGTGAACAAAGGGGCCATGTCATTATTTTTTCATCTTTTAGACCTTTACTGGCCAGCCACGCTGTGGAGTAGTTTGATGCATGTGATGGAGCATTATCCTGCATAAAAATCATGTTTTTCTTGAACGATACCGACTTCTTCCTGTACAACTGCTTAAAGAAGTTGTCTTCCAGAAACTGGCAGTAGGTCTGGGAGTTAATCTTCACTCCATCCTCAACGCAAAAAGGTCCCACAAGTTCATCTTTGATGATACCAGCCCATACCAGTACCCACCTCCACCTTGCTGGCGTCTGAGTCGGAGTGGAGCTCTCTGCCCTTTACTGATCCAGCCTCTGGCCCATCCATCTGGCCCATCAAAAGTCACTTTCATTTTATCAGTCCAAAAAACCTTTGAAAAATCAGTCTTAAGATATTTCTTGGCCCAGTCTTGATGTTTTATCTTATTTTTCTTGTTCAAAGGTGGTCGTTTTTCAACTTTCCTTACCTTGGCCATGTCCCTGAGTATGGCACACCTTGTGCTTTTTGATACTCCAGTAACGTTGCAGCTCTGAAATATGGCCAAACTGGTGGCAAATGGCATCTTGGCAGCTTCACGCTTGATTTTCCTCAATTCGTGGGCAGTTATTTTGCGCCTTTTTTGCACAACACGCTTCTTGCGACCCTGTTGGCTATTTGCCATGAAACGCTTGATTGTTCGGTGATCAAGCTTCAAAAGTTAGGCAATTTCAAGACTGCTGCATCCCTCTGCAAGACATCTCACAATTTTGGACTTTTCAGAGCCCGTCAAATCTCTCTTCTGACCCATTTTGCCAAAGGAAAGGAAGTTGCCTAATAATTAAGCACATTTTACATAGGGTGTTGATGTCATTACACCACACCCCTTCTCATTACAGAGATGCACATCACCTGATTTACTTAATTGGTAGTTGGCTCTCAAGCCTAAACAGCTTGGAGTAGGACAACATGTATAAAAATTATCATGTGATCAAAATACTAATTTGCCTAATAATTCTGCACACAGTGTAGTAATGGAACACCGCTACCAGGGTATTTGGAATGACTCAATAATGGCAGATCACTATTGGATGTTATATAGGGACAACTCTGAAAAATTGTATCAATGACCGTCTAATGGCAAGCACTTTTAATTTATGCTCATATTTTGGTTTCTATTTTGCATGTGAAATTATTTTAGTTCAATAAAAACTGTTTTGTAAGGTGAAGCATTTTTTTCTGATATGTAGATTACTGTTTTCTTAATGTTGCCAGTATATTTCCTATACCTTATAATAATGATGCTGCTCCATGGAAACTATACGTGCCACAGAAAAAACGATATACGTTTTTGAAATCAGAACAAAAAGATTCAGAAAAGTACAAAGTCACCTGCGATGATTACAACCCTTTCATGATTGGGCGATTTTCTCTTTTTACACATTAACTTTTTCTTCCCCTTCTTCCAACAGCCATAACTTTTTTATTTTTCCAGCAACATAGCAAAATGAGTGCTTGTTCTATTATGCAAATTGTAGTTTTAAGTTACACAGTTTACCATATAATGGCCTAAAAAATAGGAAACAAAATTCAAAAGGGTATGTAATAGATCAGACTTTTATTTACATTGGTACAAAATATATGTGGCGCCCCTGACCTGGTCAGGCACTACTGAGTATTGCACCCATGCTGGGGCAGTACTTCCAGGTAATCATGAAGGCTGGAATAGGGTGTGTACACACAAACACATAGCAACCAGGTCTTCCACACCTTGAGAGGGGACCCTAGGGGCAGACCCAAGCGGGGGCTTGCCTCCACATCTCATCAAGAGGTGGAGTGGAGAGGCTGGGAGCTAAAACTGCAGAGGCTGTCAGGAAAGTAGGAGGAGAGCCAGTCTTGTAGCAGTGAGTGTGGTTGCTAAGAGACGCAGACGTGCGCACACGCTAGTCAGACCCTGCACGTGAAGTAGCCATTAGCGGGGGAGAATGGTTACCAGTGAGTCAGTCAGAAAGACACTGAGGGAGTCAGTCTTTTGAGTACAGGGACTCCAGGTGACTAGGCACGCACGGGGAACAGGTCCCTAGAGTAGACGTCCATTTATTGATCTGCTAAACCTGCCGGTGAGGGAGACTACAAGTCCCTCACCAAACATCTAGAGTCCAAGCCTCAGCAGCAACGAGGGGACCCATAAGGAGGATCGAGCCTGGAGCCATTTTCCTTGGTCCACGCTGCGTGGAGCTGACCGGAGCGGCGGTGTCTTCTGCAGCTCCGGTCACCTTCATGCAGTGAACCAGGGAATGTGTTTGTGTTTTTTATTTCTAATAAAGGATTTTTCAGGTGTGTGTGTGTTTATTTACTGTAATTTACAGATCAATCATGGAAGGTATCTCGGGGAGACGCCTGACATAATTAATCTAGGACTTATTGGCAGCTATGGGCTGCCATTAACTCCTTATTACCCCGATTTGCCAATGCACCAGGGCAAATCAGGAAGAGCCAGGTACTGTCCCTGAACAGTCGCATCTAATGTATGCGGCCATTCTGGGCGGCTGCTGACTGATATTGTTAGGCTGGGGGGCTCGCCATAACATTGAGCTCCCCATCCTGAGAATACCAGCTTTCAGCCGTATGGCTTTATCTGGCTGGTATTAAAATTGGGGGGGACCGCACGCTGTATTTTTTAATTATTTATTTATTTCTATACTCCATAGTGACACGCCCACCGACTGCTGTGATTGGGTGCAGTGAGACACCTGTCACTAAGCGTGGGGGCGTGTCTCACTGCAACCAATCATAGGCGCCGGTGGGTGGGGAAAGCAGGGAATACGAGATTGTTTAATGAGCGGCTGGCTTTTTCAAATTAGAAAAAGCCGCCGGAGCAGTGTGAACGCCGTGCAGCGCCGGTGATCGGGGATCGGTGAGTATGAGAGAGGGGGGACACTTCAGTCACTCGGGGGATTAGCGGTCACCGGTGAATCCTTCACAGGTGACCGCTAATCAGTACACGGCACACAGACAGAGCCGCGGCATGACAATGAAGTCGGGTGAAGTTCGCCTGAGTTCATTCTCATCCCGCTACTCTGTCTTCCGACATGTAGTAATGACATTTTGCATCACACACGGACATTTCTCACGGACAACATAACCACACATCCGTGCAAGGAACGTTTAATTTGGACTCCCATAGGCTAACATTATGTCCGTGTGTGCGTGCTCCTTCCGAAAAACGAATTTGCTTCCGTGCCAAACGGAGCAAAAAACGTGGGACGCACACGAACACACGGAAGATCAAATAACACGCACGTGTGCCTTTAACATAAAAAAAATATGTGCACGTTTGGTCGTATCTCCGGTATGTACCGAAACGGACCAAACACGCACGTTTTAAATGGATGTGTGTTGCAGGCCTATAAGATATGTGCTGTACTCTTGGAATATATCCCACAGAAAATAACTCAATAAAAGATGATTACTCAGCTCAGAAAAATACTAAAGATGCCATTGACAGCTACATATACAAATGCTTCCATCAACAACTAAGTAGACGTAAGCCCACCTGTGAATCAAAACTTTGTACACCACATGAGGAAATAATGATAATGCATAATAAAATGAAAATAATACATATACATTATATATAATCAACGTGGAAAGGTCCAGCAGGAATGGAGACTTCAGGTATTGTAGGTATTGTAATTAAAATCCAAAATTTATTGCAAATGGGTTAAAAAAGTTTCCAGAGTTCAATAGCAAGATGCAGACATCACGCTGAACAGACTATGCATTTTGGTGGAGACAATATGCCGCCTTCTTCATGGTCTCAAGCTTTCCACGTTGATTTTCTACATTGTTGGATTTGTTCCCAGTCCTAGTCCGTGCAACACAGAGAGAGCAGGTGTATATTATCCAGAGTTCGGAGGACAGCTGGTCCACTTTGCATGTTGATATATATATATATATATATATATATATATATATATATATAGTACAAACCAAACGTTTGGACATACCTTCTCATTCCAAGAGCTTTCTTTATTTTCATGACTCTGAAAATTGTAGATTCACATTAAAGGCATCAAAACTATGAATTAACACATGTAGAATGAAATACTTTACAAAAAAGTGTGAAACAACTGAAAATATGTATTATATTCTAGGTTCTTCAAAGTAGCCACCTTTTGCTTTGATTACTGCTTTGCACACTCTTGGCATTCTCTTGATGAGCTTCAAGAGGTAGTCACCGGAAATGGTTTTCCAACAGTCTTGAAGGAGTTCCCAGAGATGCTTAGCACTTGTTGGCCCTTTTGCCTTCACTCTGTGGTCCAGCTCACCCCAAACCATCTCGATTGGCTTTAGGTCTGGTGACTGTAGAGGCCAGGTCATCTGGCGTAGCACCCCATCACTCTCCTTCTTAGTCAAATAGCCCTTACACAGACTGGAGGTGTGCTTGGGAGTCATTGTTCTGTTGAAAAATTAATTATGGTCCAACTAAACACAAACCGGATGGAATAGCATGCCGCTGCAAGATGCTTTGGTAGCCATGCTGGTTCAGTATGCCTTCAATTTTGAATAAATCCCCAACAGTGTCACCAGCAAAGCACCCCCACACCATCACACCTCCTCCTTCATGCTTCACGGTGGGAACCAGGCATGTAGAGTCCATCTGTTCACCTTTTCTGAGTCGCACAGAGACACGGTGGTTGGATCCAAAGATCTCAAATTTGGACTCATCAGACCAAAGCACAGATTTCCACTGGTCTAATGTCCATTCCTTGTGTTCTTTAGCCCAAACTAGTCTCTTCTGCTTGTTGCCTGTCCTTAGCAGTGGTTTCCTAGCAGCTATTTTATCATGAAGGCCTGCTGCACAAAGTCTCCTCTTAACAGTTGTTCTAGAGATGTGTCTGCTGCTAGAACTCTGTGTGGAATTGACCTGGTCTCTAATCTGAGCTGCTGTTAACCTGCGATTTCTGAGGCTGGTGACTCGGATAAACTTATCCTCTGCAGCAGAGGTGACACTTGACAAAAAAGGAGAACAAGAGCAAAAATTGCTGAAGAAATATCACAAATTTATTATAAATTTATTACACTAATTTTCAAAGTGCAAAGTGCATAACACAGGTAATAAGTTATAATATGTTGCAAAAGGGGGAGGAAGGGGGGCAGATGGAATGGGCAGAACAGTGGCCTGGTACAGACAAACAGGAAAAGAATGTTCCCAGAGGAAAAATATATGTAAAAGCTCCTATGTCCTTGACAACCAATAGGTAATAAGAGTAAAGAAAAAAGAGTTAGTATGTAAACTGGATAAAGGAGGCCTAGAGTAACTTTGCCCAGCTCCTCCGCTGACATCAAACTTTGTCTTTAACATTGTTCTTAATATGTTTTCTGGATATTTTCTGCTTCCACTACTCCCAGCATTGCCCCCTAATGCCACTCAGTGCATAGCACATGATTTTTATGTCAGTGTCTCTACATATCCTGCACTTGCAGGTATTGCAGTCCCTTAACAGGGGTTTTTCTGGTTTAATCCTGCCTTAATTACTCCCAGCACTACCTTCTATGGTTTATTAGTGCATACCATCTGATTGTCAATCCAGTGCCTGTACACCACTCGCACTTGCATGTATTATAACTCCTTAATGGGATCATTTTTGGTATACCTCTGCTTCTACCATTCTCAGTAATGCCCCCCAATGCTTATTAGTGCATAACATACGACTGTTGTATTTGTGTCTGTATATTTTTACAACCATATGCATTATAGCTCCCATTAGGGTTATTAACATTAACTGCCTCAATTAAAAATACCCTTCTCCTTCCCCCCTTTTTTAGCCTTGTGGTTGTCCCTGGTAACCTGGTATTTAATCATAATATTCTACTTCCCAGTTGGGACAATTCCATACAGACCCATCTTTTACGTGACCCTAGGGCTCCTTTATCCAATTTACATACTAACTCTTTTTTCTTTACTCTTATTACCTATTGGTTGTCAAGGACATATGAGCTTTTACATATATTTTTCCTTTGGGAACATTCTTTTCCTGTTTGTCTGTACCAGGCAACTGTTCTGTCCATTCCATCTGCCCCCCATCCTCCCCCTTTTGCAACATATTATAACTTATTACCTGTGTTATGCACTTTGCACTTTGAAAATTTGTGTAATAAATTTATAATAAATTTGTGATATTTCTTCAGCAATTTTTGCTCTTGTTCTCTTTTTTTGTCAATGTACCTTGAGATGCTGTGAACCCGTTGTGGCTCCTCCACTGGGTTCATTCTCTTTTCTAGTTCATGTTTCTAATGGAATGTAAAAGTCTCAGAGGTGACACTTGGTATTCCTTTCCTGGGGCGGTCCTCATGTGAGTCAGTTTCTTTGTCACGTTTGATGGTTTTTGTCACTGCACCTGGGGACACTTTCAAAGTTTTCCCAATTTTTCAAACTGACTTACCTTCATTTCTTAAAGTAATGATGGCCACTCGTTTTTCTTTACTTAGCTGTTTTTTCTTGCCATAATACAAATTCTAACAGTCTATTCAGTAAGACTATCAGCTGTGTATCCACCAGACTTCTGCACAACACAACTGATGGTCCCAACCCCATTTATAAGGCAAGAAATTCCACTTATTAACACTAGCAGTCCCAGAAATTTCGAGCTCCCCCTGAAGTCCTTAAAGAGGGACAAATGACTGATGATAAACTGAATACAACTAACTAGAAACTAAATGGCTAAAAATGGAAAACAACAACCTCCTGTGGTGCGACAGTAATGGCCTTAATTACAGAACAAAAGACGGTGATTATAGGATGTTAGCTAAAATCATTCAGGTCATTTGACCTGTCTCTGGGTTCCAAAGGTAGAAATGTTAAATGACCCCTCTCTGGGACTTGTAGTGTGAAACCTGACATAGCACACCTGTAAAGTGAGAACCATTTCCGGTGACTATCTCTTAAAGCTCATCAACAGAATGCCAAGAGTGTGCAAAGCAGTAATCAAAGCAAAAGGTGACTACTTTGAAGAACCTACAATATATTCTTTATTTTCATGACTCTGAAAATTGTAAATTCACATTGAAGGTATCAAAACTATGAATTAACATATGGGGAATGAGATACTTAACAAAAAATTGTTAAACAACTAAAAATATGTCTTATATTCTAGGTTCTTCAAAGTAGCCACCTTTTGCTTTGATTACTGCTTTGCACACTCTTGGCATTCTCTTGATGAACTTCAAGAGGTAGTCATCAGAAATGGTTTTCACTTCACAGATGTACTCTGTCAGGTTTAGTAAGTGGGATTTCTTGCCTTATAAATGGGGTTGGAACCATCAGTTGTGTTGTGCAGAAGTCTGATGTATACACAGCTGATAGTCCTACTGAATAGACTGTTAGAATTTGTATTATGGCAAGAAAAAAGCAGCTAAGTAAAGAAAAATGAGTGGCCATCAATACTTTAAGAAATGAAGGTCAGTCAGTCTGAAAAATTGGGAAAACTTTGAAAGTGCAGTGGCAAAAACCATCAAATGCTACAAAGAAACAGGCTCACATGAGGACCGCCCCAGGAAAGGAAGACCAAGAGTCACATCTGCTGTGGAGGATAAGTTTATCCGAGTCACCAGCCTCAGAAATCGCAGGTTAACAGCAGCTCAGATTAGAGACCAGGTCAATGGCACACAGAGTTCTAGCAGGAGACACATCTCTAGAACAACTGTTAAGAGGAGACTTTGTGCAGTAGGCCTTCATTTTTAAAATAGCTGCTAGGAAACCACTGCTAAGGACAGGCAACAACCAGAAGAGATTTATTTGGGCTAAAGAACATAAGGAATGTACATTAGATCAGTGGAAATCTGTGCTTTGGTCTGATGACTCCAAATTTGAGATCTTTGGATCCAACCACCGTGTCTTTATGCGACTCAGAAAAGGTGAGCGGATGGACTCTACATGTATGGTTCCCACCGTGAAGAATGGAGGAAAGGGTGTTATGATGGGGGGGTGCTTTGCTGCTGACACTGTTAGGGATTTATTCAAAATTGAAGGCATACTGAACCAGCATGGCTACCACAGCATCTTGCAGCGGCATGCTATTCCATCTGGTTTGCGTTTAGTTGGACCATCATTTATTTTTCAACAGGACAATGACCCCAAACACACCTCCAGGCTGTGTAAGGACTATTTGACTAAGAAGGAGAGTGATGGGGTGCTACGCCAGATGACCTGGCCTCTACAGTCACCAGACCTGAACCCAATCAAGATGGTTTGGGGTGAGCTTGACCGCAGAGTGAAGGGAAAAGGGCCAACAAGTGCTAAGCATCTCTAGGAACTTGGGAACTCCTTCAAGACTGTTGGAAGACCATTTCCGGTGACTACCTCTTGAAGCTCATCAAGAGAATGCCAAGAGTGTGCAAAGCAGTAATCAAAGCAAAAGGTGGCTACTTTGAAGAACCTAGAATATAATACATATTTTCAGTTGTTTCATACTTTTTTGTTAAGTATTTCATTCTACATGTGTTTTTCATAGTTTTGATGCCTTTAATGTGAATCTACAATTTTCAGAGTCATGAAAATAAAGAAAACTCGAGGGGGGTGTGGCCTGCTTTCCCATGTAAAGACACAGGGACTTGGTGCTCCTGCTTCCAATCCCCAGCAACAGGGTTTTTAGCCTTTTTAAAGGCTCATCTCCCTACCAAAGCAGCAGGACAGAGCACAGGAGTGCACAGAGAGCATTCTGATCCTACTTGGGACTTCTTAGGACTTTGCCTCATCTAAATACTTACAAGGAGGCCTGAACCCATGATGCAGCCCTAAGGAGCCATTACAGCCTGGGTCTCCTGCCTCTTTTATCTATCTGGGAGATCCACTACCAAGACTCCTAACACAACAGCAAGAACTCAACAGATAAATACAAAGCTTCATAGATTTCCTGCAACCAGGTGAGCTATACCACTTTATTTTGGTCTAATATCACTACATTGCATTGTTTGCTCTCTGGCTCCTAGCAGTGGCTCATATTACCACATCCTGTCAGCTATGACAAACTCCCACAGTGAATTGTTCAAGAGCTCTCCTCAGTAAGCTTCCTGCATTTAAAGGATCCTGCCACTATATTGACTGAATCACCATATACCGGCATTTACTATTAGATAGACTATGTAACCACCCCTAATACAATAAACAGCAGTGAAACGTCACTGAGGGAGCTGTGGTTTAGCTGCGGTCAGCTATAACAGACAGTATACAGGCTGCCAGCAGATTGGGTGATCAAATCTGCACTGACCTTACGCATGGGATTCCGGGTTCAGACAGCACTTCTAACAGATGCATAGCTGATCTTGTCAGTGGCTCACAGACGCACTACATCACGGACACTACCGCAAGCTGATCAGGTGGAAGAGCCTGCCACGTACTCAAGCACCGCAGATCTGGGAAGTGAAGGAACTCTGCATCTGCACAAGACAGTATAGAAGTGGATCATCACTCAAGCGAAGTCGGCGGGCTTCCCACGTACCCGAGCCCCGTAGACCCTGGTTTAATCACCAATACAACAGAAGATTGACATAGCAACATTGGGGGGATAACAGGGAGCAGAGTGCAGCAATCATCAACAACTAAGGCATAGCTGCTGCCCATTTTCAGTAGCATTGCACAGCTGAAAGCAACTTTTAAACAGATAAGTGATGACTGCTGCATTCCTTCATCCTTCCCATACTGGTACCTCACTATACTACTACAACCTCCTAAGACTACCAAGAGTAACTTGGTAACTTAATATGTTTTCTGGATATTTTCTGCTTCCACTACTCCCAGCATTGCCCCCTAATGCCACTCAGTGCATAGCACATGATTTTTATGTCAGTGTCTCTACATATCCTGCACTTGCAGGTATTGCAGTCCCTTTACAGGGGTTTTTCTGGTTTAATCCTGCCTTAATTATCCCCAGCACTACCTTCTATGGTTTATTAGTGCATACCATCTGATTGTCAATCCAGTGCCTGTACACCACTCGCACTTGCATGTATTATAACTCCTTAATGGGATCATTTTTGATATACCTCTGCTTCTACCATTCTCAGTAATGCCCCCCAATGCTTATTAG
This sequence comes from Anomaloglossus baeobatrachus, assembly GCF_048569485.1. Lineage (NCBI taxonomy): Eukaryota > Metazoa > Chordata > Amphibia > Anura > Aromobatidae > Anomaloglossus > Anomaloglossus baeobatrachus. The sequence goes on from NC_134359.1 coordinate 160,115,029, forward strand.
TGCATAACATACGACTGTTGTATTTGTGTCTGTATATTTTTACAACCATATGCATTATAGCTCCCATTAGGGTTATTAACATTAACTGCCTCAATTAAAAATACCCTTCTCCTTCCCCCCTTTTTTAGCCTTGTGGTTGTCCCTGGTAACCTGGTATTTAATCATAATATTCTACTTCCCAGTTGGGACAATTCCATACAGACCCATCTTTTACGTGACCCTAGGCCTCCTTTATCCAATTTACATACTAACTCTTTTTTCTTTACTCTTATTACCTATTGGTTGTCAAGGACATATGAGCTTTTACATATATTTTTCCTTTGGGAACATTCTTTTCCTGTTTGTCTGTACCAGGCAACTGTTCTGTCCATTCCATCTGCCCCCCATCCTCCCCCTTTTGCAACATATTATAACTTATTACCTGTGTTATGCACTTTGCACTTTGAAAATTTGTGTAATAAATTTATAATAAATTTGTGATATTTCTTCAGCAATTTTTGCTCTTGTTCTCCTTTTTTGTCAATGTACCTTGAGATGCTGTGAACCCGTTGTGGCTCCTCCACTGGGTTCATTCTCTTTTCTAGTTCATGTTTCTAATGGAATGTAAAAGTCTCAGAGGTGACACTTGGTATTCCTTTCCTGGGGCGGTCCTCATGTGAGTCAGTTTCTTTGTCACGTTTGATGGTTTTTGTCACTGCACCTGGGGACACTTTCAAAGTTTTCCCAATTTTTCAAACTGACTTACCTTCATTTCTTAAAGTAATGATGGCCACTCGTTTTTCTTTACTTAGCTGTTTTTTCTTGCCATAATACAAATTCTAACAGTCTATTCAGTAAGACTATCAGCTGTGTATCCACCAGACTTCTGCACAACACAACTGATGGTCCCAACCCCATTTATAAGGCAAGAAATTCCACTTATTAACACTAGCAGTCCCAGAAATTTCGAGCTCCCCCTGAAGTCCTGAAAGAGGGACAAATGACTGATGATAAACTGAATACAACTAACTAGAAACTAAATGGCTAAACTCAATGGAAAACAATAACCTCCTGTGGTGCAACAGTAATGGCCTTAATTACAGAACAAAAGACGGTGATTATAGGATGTTAGCTAAAATCATTCAGGTCATTCGACCTGTCTCTGGGTTCCAAAGGTAGAAATGTTAAATGACCCCTCTCTGGGACTTGTAGTGTGAAACCTGACATAGCACACCTGTAAAGTGAGAACCATTTCCGGTGACTATCTCTTAAAGCTCATCAACAGAATGCCAAGAGTGTGCAAAGCAGTAATCAAAGCAAAAGGTGACTACTTTGAAGAACCTACAATATATTCTTTATTTTCATGACTCTGAAAATTGTAAATTCACATTGAATGTATCAAAACTATGAATTAACACATGGGGAATGAGATACTTAACAAAAAATTGTTAAACAACTAAAAATATGTCTTATATTCTAGGTTCTTCAAAGTAGCCACCTTTTGCTTTGATTACTGCTTTGCACACTCTTGGCATTCTCTTGATGAACTTCAAGAGGTAGTCATCAGAAATGGTTTTCACTTCACAGATGTACTCTGTCAGGTTTAGTAAGTGGGATTTTTTGCCTTATAAATGGGGTTGGAACCATCAGTTGTGTTGTGCAGAAGTCTGATGTATACACAGCTGATAGTCCTACTGAATAGACTGTTAGCTGCTTTTTTCTTGCCATAATACAAATTCTAAGTAAAGAAAAATGAGTGGCCATCAATACTTTAAGAAATGAAGGTCAGTCAGTCTGAAAAATTGGGAAAACTTTGAAAGTGCAGTGGCAAAAACCATCAAATGCTACAAAGAAACAGGCTCACATGAGGACCGCCCCAGGAAAGGAAGACCAAGAGTCACATCTGCTGTGGAGGATAAGTTTATCCGAGTCACCAGCCTCAGAAATCGCAGGTTAACAGCAGCTCAGATTAGAGACCAGGTCAATGGCACACAGAGTTCTAGCAGGAGACACATCTCTAGAACAACTGTTAAGAGGAGACTTTGTGCAGCAGGCCTTCATTTTTAAAATAGCTGCTAGGAAACCACTGCTAAGGACAGGCAACAACCAGAAGAGATTTATTTGGGCTAAAGAACATAAGGAATGTACATTAGATCAGTGGAAATCTGTGCTTTGGTCTGATGACTCCAAATTTGAGATCTTTGGATCCAACCACCGTGTCTTTATGCGACTCAGAAAAGGTGAGCGGATGGACTCTACATGTATGGTTCCCACCGTGAAGAATGGAGGAAAGGGTGTTATGATGGGGGGGTGCTTTGCTGGTGACACTGTTAGGGATTTATTCAAAATTGAAGGCATACTGAACCAGCATGGCTACCACAGCATCTTGCAGCGGCATGCTATTCCATCTGGTTTGCGTTTAGTTGGACCATCATTTATTTTTCAACAGGACAATGACCCCAAACACACCTCCAGACTGTGTAAGGACTATTTGACTAAGAAGGAGAGTGATGGGGTGCTACGCCAGATGACCTGGCCTCTACAGTCACCAGACCTGAACCCAATCAAGATGGTTTGGGGTGAGCTTGACCGCAGAGTGAAGGGAAAAGGGCCAACAAGTGCTAAGCATCTCTAGGAACTTGGGAACTCCTTCAAGACTGTTGGAAGACCATTTCCGGTGACTACCTCTTGAAGCTCATCAAGAGAATGCCAAGAGTGTGCAAAGCAGTAATCAAAGCAAAAGGTGGCTACTTTGAAGAACCTAGAATATAATACATATTTTCAGTTGTTTCATACTTTTTTGTTAAGTATTTCATTCTACATGTGTTTTTCATAGTTTTGATGCCTTTAATGTGAATCTACAATTTTCAGAGTCATGAAAATAAAGAAAACTCGAGGGGGGTGTGGCCTGCTTTCCCATGTAAAGACACAGGGACTTGGTGCTCCTGCTTCTAATCCCCAGCAACAGGGTTTTTAGCCTTTTTAAAGGCTCATCTCCCTACCAAAGCAGCAGGACAGAGCACAGGAGTGCACAGAGAGCATTCTGATCCTACTTGGGACTTCTTAGGACTTTGCCTCATCTAAATACTTACAAGGAGGCCTGAACCCATGATGCAGTCCTATGGAGCCATTACAGCCTGGGTCTCCTGCCTCTTTTATCTATCTGGGAGATCCACTACCAAGACTCCTAACACAACAGCAAGAACTCAACAGATAAATACAAAGCTTCATAGATTTCCTGCAACCAGGTGAGCTATACCACTTTATTTTGGTCTAATATCACTACATTGCATTGTTTGCTCTCTGGCTCCTAGCAGTGGCTCATATTACCACATCCTGTCAGCTATGACAAACTCCCACAGTGAATTGTTCAAGAGCTCTCCTCAGTAAGCTTCCTGCATTTAAAGGATCCTGCCACTATATTGACTGAATCACCATATACCGGCATTTACTATTAGATAGACTATGTAACCACCCCTAATACAATAAACAGCAGTGAAACGTCACTGAGGGAGCTGTGGTTTAGCTGCGGTCAGCTATAACAGACAGTATACAGGCTGCCAGCAGATTGGGTGATCAAATCTGCACTGACCTTACGCATGGGATTCCGGGTTCAGACAGCACTTCTAACAGATGCATAGCTGATCTTGTCAGTGGCTCACAGACGCACTACATCACGGACACTACCGCAAGCTGATCAGGTGGAAGAGCCTGCCACGTACTCAAGCACAGCAGATCTGGGAAGTGAAGGAACTCTGCATCTGCACAAGACAGTATAGAAGTGGATCATCACTCAAGCGAAGTCGGCGGGCTTCCCTTGTACCCGAGCCCCGTAGACCCTGGTTTAATCACCAATACAACAGAAGATTGACATAGCAACATTGGGGGGATAACAGGGAGCGGAGTGCAGCAATCATCAACAACTAAGGCATAGCTGCTGCCCATTTTCAGTAGCATTGCACAGCTGAAAGCAACTTTTAAACAGATAAGTGATGACTGCTGCATTCCTTCATCCTTCCCATACTGGTACCTCACTATACTACTACAACCTCCTAAGACTACCAAGAGTAACTGAGTAAGCCTCATTTTGTGTGTGTGTGTTTGTTAGCTGTCTCATTTATTTACAGGTTGTTAATACAACAAATAAGAAATAATGTTTGGAACTCCATTCTATGTCTGAACTGGGTGCAAAAACCTAAAAAAAACATCACTATATGGAGATAAGGTATGCACACCAGTGACTATGGAAGGGGAATACATGTAATAGCAGAAACTGCTGTGTGAATACTGACATGAAAAATTCAATGGCTATATGTAAGAATGAAATGTGAAAAATGGAACCTGCATTACTGCCATGAACATATGAATAAAGAGAAATTCAGCTACTGAATTGATCAATGCAATAGAGCCCCAACACTATGCCAAAGTATTTCTCTACGTTGGGGTCCCTAGCTAATGTGTGCCCTCTCATGCAGTTAAAAAAACTTACCGTGTATGGGAAGCTAAGACGTTATTTCTTATTTGTTAGTAGTTTTTCGTTTGTGAACCCACCCCACTCACACCTATTGCCAATCCACATGATACATATATATAGCCAGCTTCCCATACACGGTAAGTTTTTTAACTGCATGAGAGGACACACACTAGCTAAGGACCCCAACGTAGAGAAATACTTTGGCGTAGTGTTGGGGCTCTATTGCATTGATCAATTCAGTAGCTAAATTTCTCTTTATTCATATATTCATGGCAGCAATGCAGGTTCCATTTTTCACATTTCATTCTTACATATAGCTTTTGAATTTTTCATGTCAGTATTCATACAGCAGTTTCTCCTATTACATGTATTCCCCTTGCATAGTCACTGGTGTGCATACATTATCTCCATATAGTGATGTTTTTGTTTTTTTTAGGTTTTTGCACCCAGTTCAGACATAGAATGGAGTTCCAAATGTTACATCTTATTTGTTAGTAGTTTTTCGTTTGTGAACCCACCCCACTCACACCTATTGCCAATCCACATGATACGTATATATAGCCTGGGTCTCAGCTTCCCATACACGGTAAGTTTTTTAACTGCATGAGAGGACACACACTAGCTAGGGACCCCAACGTAGAGAAATACTTTGGCGTAGTGTTGGGGCTCTATTGCATTGATCAATTCAGTAGCTAAATTTCTCTTTATTCATATATTCATGGCAGCAATGCAGGTTCCATTTTTCACATTTCATTCTTACATATAGCTATTGAATTTTTCATGTCAGTATTCACACAGCAGTTTCTGCTATTACATGTATTCCCCTTGCATAGTCACTGGTGTGCATACCTTATCTCCATATAGTTAATACAACAAAGCATTACCAAGCTCTGCAGATGGGAGATATATGTAAATTGGGTATAATATACACTTAAGCTTGGTTTACACACTGCAACATCGCAAACGACATCGCTGTAACGTCACCGGTTTTGTGACGTTACAGCGACCTCCCCAGCGACATTGCAGTGTGTGAAACCTATCAGCGACCTGGCCCCTGCTGTGAAGTTGTGATCGCTAAAAATCGTTCAGGACCATTCCTAGGTCCTTTGTTTCCCGCTGTGCAGCATGCATCGCTAGCAAGTTTCAGTGTGTAAAGGGGACTTTACAGCGACTCTGCGGCTCTGTCTGTGTAGCGTCCTGATTAGCGGTCACCGGTGAAGGATTCACCGGTGACCGCTAATCCCCCGAGTGACTGAAGTGTCCCCCCCTCTCTCATACTCACCGATCCCCGATCACCGGCGCTTCACGGCGTTCACTCTGCTCCAGTGGCTTTTCCTTTTTTGAAAAAGCCGGTCGCTCATTAAACAATCTCGTATTCCCTGCTTTTCCCCGCCCACCGGCAAATATGATTGGTTGCAGTGAGACACGCCCACACGCTGAGTGACAGCTGTGTCACTGCACCCAATCACAGCAGCCGGTAGGCGTGTCTATACTGTGCAGTAAAATAAATAAATAAATAATTAAAAAATCCGGCGTGAGGTCCCCCCCAATTTTAATACCAGCCAGATAAAGCCATACGGCTAAATGCTGGTATTCTCAGGATGGGGAGCTCCACGTTATGGGGAGCCCCCCAGCCTAACAATATCAGCCAGCAGCCGCCCAGAATTGCCGCATACATTAGATGCGACAGTTCTGGGACTGTACCCGGCTCTTCCCGATTTGCCCTGGTGCGTTGGCAAATCGGGGTAATAAGGAGTTATTGGCAGCCCATAGCTGCCAATAAGTCCTAGATTAATCATGTCAGGCATCTCCCCGAGATTCCTTCCATGATTAATCTGTAAGTGACAGTAAATAAACACACACACCCGAAAAAATCCTTTATTAGAAATTAAAAACACAAACACATTCCCTCATTACCAATTTATTACCCACAACAAAGCCCTCCTTGTCCGGCGTACTCCACGGTCCTCCAGCGTCGCATCCAGCTCTGCTGCATGCAGGTGACAGGAGCAGCAGAAGACACAGCCGCTCCTGTCACCTACACGCAGGTAATGAAGAGAGCCGTGTGATCGGCTGAGCTGTCACTGAGGTTACCTGGATCCAGCGGTGGATGCAGCGGTGGCCGCGGGTAACCTCAGTGACAGCTCAGCTGATCGCGCTACTCACCGCCGCTCCGGTCAGCTCCACGCAGCAAATGAGGTGAGTAGCGCGATCAGCTGAGCTGTCACTGAGGTTACCCGCGGCCACCGCTGCATCCACCGCTGGATCCAGGTAACCTCAGTGACAGCTCAGCCGATCACACGGCTCTCTTCATTAGCTGCGTGCAGGTGACAGGAGCGGCTGTGTCTTCTGCTGCTCCTGTCACATGCATGCAGCAGAGCTGGATGCGACGCTGGAGGACCGTGGAGTATGTCGGACAAGGAGGGCTTTGTTGTGGGTAATAAATTGGTAATGAGGGAATGTGTTTGTGTTTTTAATTTCTAATAAAGGATTTTTTCGGGTGTGTGTGTTTATTTACTGTCACTTACAGATTAATCATGGAAGGAATCTCGGGGAGACGCCTGACATGATTAATCTAGGACTTATTGGCAGCTATGGGCTGCCAATAACTCCTTATTACCCCGATTTGCCAACGCACCAGGGCAAATCGGGAAGAGCCGGGTACAGTCCCAGAACTGTCGCATCTAATGTATGCGGCAATTCTGGGCGTCTGCTGGCTGATATTGTTAGGCTTGGGGGCTCCCCATAACGTGGGGCTCCCCATCCTGAGAATACCAGCCTGCAGCCGTATGGCTTTATCTGGCTGGTATTAAAATAGGGGGGGACCGCACGCCGGATTTTTTAATTATTTATTTATTTACACGGCACACAGAGCCGCGCGGCATTAAATGAAGTTGGGTGAAGTTCACCTGCTTTTTTGACACGTCCCCAACGACCAGCTAGTCGCTCTGCAGGTCCGGATCGCTGTTAGGTCGTTGGCCAGGTCTGCCTGTTTGACAGCTCACCAGAGACTTTGTAGCGATCCCGGCTAGGTTGAGATCGCAGGTTGGATCGCTAGAAAGTCTCAGTGTGTAAACCCAGCTTTAGAGCTCAGCTAACGCTCCATAGGAGCTGAGTACCTCAATGTACGCAGTTTATCTTGTTTACAAGTACCCACAGCAACAGACCCAGGAGGAGGGGGGGGGATCCCTGTGGCACAGACACTACCAAATGTAAGCTCACGCATGCTGTGTATGTGTCACAGTACCGTTCCTTCCGTTCCATACATTTAAAGAGCCTAATTAAAACTTTAATTGAGAGTTATACTACGAAAGACCCCACAAATAAGCAGATTTTGTGCATACCACATCATAAGGGCCTGACCCACAGAGGAACCCCAAATATACCCTCCCATAAGGGTCTGTACTATAATACTACCACTCACCTGCTCATATCCAGATCCCATAAAGCAGAGGAATTTAAGTATATCAGAATATCCAAAAACAAAATTGGAAACTATAAATGTGACAGGGGAGACATTCCTTTACAGGAGGGAGAGGGGAGGATTAGGTAAGAGAAGGAGAAAAATCCTTAAAGCCACAATAGTTAACCTGCACAATAAACTACATTGTAAAAGTAGAATAAAAGCACATTATGAAACTCCTATTAATACACAATGCCACCCAAAAACAAAAATAATCCTAATAGTAAAACAGTAGACAATGAAACTATGTATGAGGAGTGCATGGACCAAACCCCCCCCCCCAACAGCCCAAGGTCCTATTCAATCATCAAGGAAAAATAGCAGAGACAACAATAGGGACCTATGGGCACCTGATCTCACTCCATCACTTGATGTTACGGTTAACCAAGAAAAGAAAAGAAAAGAAATGGAAAAGAAACACAACCCTACCCAAGTCACAAATCTACCTGATGACACAGAACTCAGACAGGAGCAATTCTAACAATTCAAGCCCAGTCAAAAAAGAAGCCAAAAGAGATTCAAACGACGAAGAATTCATGGTGAACTACAATGTAGGCCAGCCACTGGACCGGGAATTCTTCCACAACCTCTTCAGAGCTTACAACAAATCACTTAAAACTGACTTAGATGACTTGAAAACATCTATGGCAATGATAGCCTCAAGATCGGAGAAAACTGAAAGAGATGTGGAGGAACTCTCAAAGGACACAAAGAACTTACAAAAAGAACAAGACAAGCTAAAAGAGGAGGTAAAATTCCTAAGAAATAAATGGATAGATAGAGAAGATAGAGACAGAAGAAGTAACTTAAAATTTCGAGGAATACCAGAAAAGATCAAAAACACAAATCTTATGACATATTTAAAGAACATAGTGAAAAAAGCTTTACCCTCCTTCCCAGAATTGGAGTATTCATTTGAACGCGTTCACAGGCTCCCAAAACCGACATTCTTAGCAGAAGAAATCCCCAGAGACATCATTGCGAGATTTATGTTCTATAGAACAAAAGAAAAACTAATGGATTTCTTACGAAACAACAAAACTTTACCATCCCCCCACGAGAACTTAAAAGTATTTATCGACCTTTCAAAGGAGACTTTAAAAAGGAGAAGAGACTATAAGCCTATCACGGATGCTCTGAGGAAAAATGACATCTTATACCGCTGGGACCATCCAAACAATAATCTGATCTTCACATTTAAGCAAAAAACCATGTCAATTGAAGAACCAGAAGAGGGGCTGAAATTGCTCAAAGACTTGAAAATTGTATCTCCCCAACCTGGGAAGGAAAAAGATGATCCCAATAGATAATTATCAGTCCACCCTCGCTCAAGTCCCTTTTCTGAATCGGGACCACCCTAACAGGCAGAAAATACTAGCCCACCAGGAGAAATTTGTTGTAATATATCTCCCACAATATATCTACCTTGAAGCTTCACCCCATGTTCATGTTTAAATTAGTTACCTCAAGTTTACCTGACATGATCAATAACATGACAAAAAGTATCCCCAGCAGGAGGAAGATCAAATATCTAGACAACACCAAGAGAAAAAGCCTAAAAAAAAAAAAAGCTATCAACCACCAAGATGACCACAAAATTCCTGACTATCAACGTCAATGGGTTAAACTCGCCACAAAAAAGGTTTCTCATATGGAGGGACATCCAAAAATTCAAAGCAGATATAATTGGACTACAGGAAACAAAATTCGCCCTAGAAAAAACACCCAAATTTGAACATAAATCATTCCCAACAATCCTTCTCTCTTCAAATGAAAAGAAAAAATCAGGTGTGGCTCTCATTATAAGAGACTCAATAAGATTTGAAGAACTGGAAACGATAATTGACCCAGAAGGTAGATATCTAATATTCATCTGCAAAATAAATAACACTACATACACACTAGCCAACATATACGCTCCCAACAAGGGACAAATTACCTTCCTAAATAGAGTACTATCTTTAATTAGATCACACCAAAGGGGATCTCTTTTACTTTTCGGAGATTTTAATGCCATACCTAACCCTAAATTCGACTCTTCCAACAAAGGCAGGGTACTCAATGTCACTCTTGATTCTTGGATGAACCGAGAGGAGCTATACGACATCTTTAGATGCCTAAATACAACCTCAGTAGAATATAGTTATTTTTCAAACCCCCATAGATTCTTTTCAAGAATTGACCTAGTCCTTTCTGACATCAATACCTTACAGAAAATTAAACAAATTACCATTCACCCTAGAGTGTGGTCAGACCACTCTCCCATCACATTTGAAATCCTCACCAATCATCACATAAATAAAACTTGGAGAGCTAACTCATTTCTATTCGCCCACCCAGACCATGGCCTAAAAATACAAGATGATTTAAAAAATTATTTCAAATATAATGACATAGAAAATATCTCTATCACAACTCTGTGGCAATCCCATAAGGCAGTCATCAGAGGAACCCTGATCCAACTTAACGCTAAGATTAATAAAATTAAACAAAAGAAAACCAAAGAGATTATAAATAAAATTAGAGAACTAGAAAATTCACAAGCAAATAGTCCATCAGATGACACACAAAAAGAAATTTTAAAACTCAGACTAGATTTCAAAACCATTCTCTCAAACGAATTCGAAAGATTCATACTGACCTCAAAATCCAATTTTTACCATCTCATGAATAAACCTTCAGGTTTTTAAGCCAGAAGAACAAGAATTCTGAGCTCTAAGACCAAAATCTTACAGATAAGAGATAGGGACAACAAAATTTACAAAAATCCAAAAGACATTTCACTAAAATTCGAGGAATTTTTTAACAACCTATATAACTTAAAAAATAATAAACTAGAAGACAAACCCACTAAGGAATACATCAATCAATTCCTTGACTCGATTCAGTTACCCTCTCTGTCTATCAAAGATTTAAATTTTCTAAACACCCCATACAAAAACAGTGACATAATGGCTACAATAAACTCTCTAAAACAAAATAAAGCACCAGGACCAGATGAAATTTCCAATGAGTACAAAAAATTTGCTACAATCTTAACCCCATATTTAACCACCCTCATCAATTAACTATCACTAGGCTTAAAATCACCTGAGGAGATGCAAGAAGCCACTATATCAGTTTTGTATAAAGAAAAGGGAGACAGAGACCTCATTGGAAACTATAGACCCATTTCGCTCCTAAATTCTGACCTGAAAATATTGGCAAAAACCCTAGCCACCAGACTAAAACAAATAGTACCGAACCTTATACACAAAGATCAAGTGGGGTTCATTGCGAACAGAGGAGCAGAAGACGCTACCAGACGAATCCTAAACCTACTCACTCACTCATGGGAAACTAAGACTCCCACAGTCTTTATCACGATTGATGCTGAGAAGGCATTTGACCAGGTTCAGTGGAACTACTTACTTCAAACTTTAAAAAAATTTGGCTTCAATGGGAGGGTATTAGACCTTATAAAATCATTCTACTCAAACCCGTCTGCAAGAATTTTAACAAATGGTATCCTCTCGGGTAAAATCAACCTCTCGACTGGAACAAGGAAGGGGTGTCCTCTTTCCCCGTCATTGTTCGATCTTTTCATTGAGCCCTTGGCGGAGAAGATCAGGATGGACAGCCGGATTAGGGGCGTCCCTGCTAATAACAGACAATTCAAAGTGTCACTTTTCGCAGATGACATCCTACTCTCTCTAACGGATCCACTAAACTCAGTCAAACAGACCTTGGAAGTTTTTAAAGAATTCTCAAGCGTCTCATTATATAGGGTCAATATGAATAAAACCCAGGCTATGCACCTCAATCTGGATCAGGATCTATTAAAAATCCTACAATCGGAAATCAAATTTCAGTGGAATGTGGATAGCATGTCTTATTTAGGAATCAAACTAACAAAAAACACAAAGGACTACGCTATCCAGAATATTACTGACATTTATAATACCATCCAAAAAGATCTACAACATCTATCCAAAGTAGAGCTTTCCTGGTTAGGAAAAATAAACACATACAAAATGCTGGAACTTCCCAAGCTACTTTATATATTCAGAACTATCCCATTACCAATCAAGAAGAAGCTTCTACAAAAACTCCAAACTCAACTAACATCTTTTGTATGGGGTAAAACTAAACCTCGAGTAGCACAATCTACCCTAAACAAAAACAGAATCAATGGGGGGTTGGGGATGCCAAACATGGCCTACTATCAAGCAACGACTATTAAAAGTAGCCAGAAGTATTGGAACAGAGATGATAAACCTGCATGGGTGGGACTTGAAGATTCTTACTGTCCAAATATAGAAGTTGGAGACCTGGCGGTGGCCTACCTATGCGACTCTAGAAAGCGACTACCTAAGGAGGTCATCACCAGGAACTCAATAATAACATGGAGGAAATATGGAGCCAAGTCTAGAAAAATAAGAAAAATACACGGCACCGAATCAATAGGTTGGATGAAGATCGAAACGCTTTCTGCATTCTCACCAAGATTAAAGCTCAACCACTGGAAATCCAAGGGAATATGCTTAATCTCAGACATACTCAATAACGATAAGATAAGCTGAAACCCTACCAAGACTTAGCAAAAGAATTCAAACTAACAAAGTCAAATAAGAAAACTTGGAAGATAATAGAAAAATATTCATGAAACCTAGCACCACCTTCCACCTTCCAAGTAACATCACAGCTCTCTTAAAGAATCCAAATAATCAAAACACTTGGAAAACCAAATATATCTACCAAATTTATAACGAAAACACAAATCTCCTTAACTTAAAACACTTGGAAAAGTGGAAAATCGAGTTAAAAATCCCAGAAAATCAATTTGAAGAAAGATTTCAAAAGTCATTGGCCACAGTCTACAAAAATATACCTTGCGTTGCTCTTATAGAAACCATTTATAAGATAATAACCCGCTGGTATTACACACCCCATAAATTGCATTTAATTAACCCAGATACCTCAAACAAATGCTGGAGAAACTGTGGAAATTCAGGCAACATAACTCACATATTTTGGTCATGTCCAAAAATTAACAAAGTCTGGAGAGACATTCAATCACTTATAAGGTCCATTACACAGCTAGATGTAGCTCTAACTCCAGAATTAGTTCTTCTTCTCTTAAACATTGAAGCGATACCTAAACATTTTAGGCCCATAATAATACATATTCTACTAGTGTCCACTAATCTCATTGCATCCAAATGGAAAAGTGAGAAAGCTCCTAATATTCAAGAAGCTCAGGAAAAACTAACTCTACATAAAACTTTAAAGTACTACTATGCCATAAAAAAATAATACTCAAACAAAGTACCTCACCAAATGGGACCCATGGCCAGAGCCCAATCACCATCAGACTATATAGCCCAACTGATGTTAAGAAAACACTAACTATATTCGAGAAATACAAGCTCACTAATAATTCCAGGCTTGAAGCTCTAGGCTTTGATACCTCCCTGATCTAAAACTCACTAGAATTATATGTTTCTGATCTCGCAAATTTGCTGGACTGTCTACGGAATCCATGTCAGGAAGTTGTTAATTTTATTTGTTGTTTAGTTATGTTTTGCAAAAAGTTAATTCATAAGCAATTGATTTGACCAACAAAATATACTGCTTGATGTATCAACTAGAGATGAGCGAACCGGTCCCGGTTCGGCTCGAGGTCGGTTCGCCGAACGGAGGTCCCGTTCGAGTTCGGTTCGTCGAACGTTCGACGAACCGAACTCGAACCGCATAGGAAACGATGGCAGGCATTCACAAACACATAAAAACACCTAGAAAACACCCTCAAAGGTGTCCAAAAGGTGACAAACAACTCACAACACAACACAAACACATGGGAAAGTGACAAGGACATATACTCATGCGAAAACAAAAGAGCAGGACAAGGAAAAAGAGGAGGACACACAGATATATGAGTATATGCAAGGAAACATCGATGCCATTATTGTGCAACTTGAGCCCTGCTCATTTTAGGCTTCCAATCTGGATAAATTGCCTGAGCTCGCCACGTACGCCTTGGGGATCTTGTCGTGTCCTGCAGCCAGCGTTCTCTCGGAACCTGTCTTCAGTGCTGCTGGGAGTCTGCTGGCAGATAAGCACACGTGTCTGTCCACTGACAATGTGGACATGGCTCTCAGAGGACTTTTCTTCCGCTGGGTCAGCCAGGGGACAGGAAAGGCACGCGTATTTTTGAGAGTGCTTCATGCAAAGCATCTTTTTCTTTTTCAAAAGGAGGGGTCAACTGATGCCAGTCAAGTGGGGTGTGTGTGGCCCAATTAGTGGCAATGAGGGAGACTGTGGTTGGAGTCCCCTCGCTGTGTTTCTAAAAGAACCAAGATGAACAAGTCATGGCTCTCAGAGGACGTTTCTTCCCCTGGGTCAGCCAGGGGACGGGAAAGGCACGCGTATTTTTGAGAGTGCTTCATGCAAAGCATCTTTTTCTTTTTCAAAAGGGGGGGTCAACTGATGCCAGTCAAGTGGGGTGTGTGTGGCCCAATTAGTGGCAATGAGGGAGACTGTGGTTAGAGTCCCCTCGCTGTGTTTCTAAAAGAACCAAGATGAACAAGTCATGGCTCTCAGAGGACTTTTCTTCCCCTGGGTCAGCCAGGGGACGGGAAAGGCACGCGTATTTTTGAGAGTGCTTCATGCAAAGCATCTTTTACTTTTTCAAAAGGGGGGGTCAACTGATGCCAGTCAAGTGGGGTGTGTGTGGCCCAATTAGTGGCAACGAGGGAGACTGTGGTTGGAGTCCCCTCGCTATGTTTTACATGATTTTCGAAGGGCATGACATGCCTAAGAGGTTGAGTTTCATCATCTGCAACTTGTTGGCAACAGAAAGGCTGCCTTTACACCCTTTTGAGACTGAGGATTTTCGAGACCTTATGCCCATTGCAGTGCCCCAAGAGCCGATGGCCAGTCGTCACTCCTTCTCCAAGAAAGGCATGCCCGCGCTACCACAGTAGGTCGCACACAACCTCACCGATTCCTTAAGAAACTCTGTGTGTGACAGGGTGCATTTCAACACAGATACTTGGACCAGTAAGCATGGACAGGGGAGTTACATGTTGCTGACTGGGCACTGGGTAACTATGGTGAGAGATGGAGAAGGGTTTGCTGTACAAGTCTTGCCGTCCCCACGACTTGTGTGTCAATCCTTCCTCTGTATGTACAAGTTCCTCCACTGCTTCTGCCTCCTCAACCTCGTGTGGGTCCTCCTCCTCGGCCCAAACCCTGTGTGGTCAGGCCACCCTTCCTTGTAACTGCGCCCAAGGAATCCCACACACCTCCTTACTATGCTGGCAGCAGAGCTCAAGGCCATCAGGCGGTCAAATGTTTACTTTGAAATGTAGGGGAAATGTGAGACACCGCTGAGGAATTGTGGACGGTTAGCTCTGGAGAGTGAGACCGAGTTTCATCAATGGTTGTCTACACTCAACCAGCAGTCAGGGAAGGTCGGGTGCGACAATGATGCAAACCAGTCTGCGACCCTTCTTCAGGGCAATGTGACACACGTGCCTTGTATGGCTCACGTGTTGAACCTGGTTGTCCAGCAGTTTTTAAAACACTATCCCGGCCTACATGGCCTTCTGCAGAGGGCACGGTGTAACGCCTGCCTGGATCGACACACTCAGATGGGCTGTAAAGGATAGGCTAGAGGCAAGCCACTCACCAAGCTGGACACCCAGAAACCTGAAACCCTTTAACCCCTATACAGTGATTTGGAATTACACAGGGCCCAAGTTGATCAATACCTGTGGAAGGCTGCAGTTCCAGAGAATAGTAGTCATGCAGGGTCAAAATCATTAATTGAGGAAGGTTAACAGAATGAGATGGCCAGGACTTAATCAGAAAACAAGCAGAGGTGAAATGCGGATCGGGCAACGAGGTACATAAACAGCAAGCAGGAAACGTAGTCAGGTAACAAGCACACAAACTCATAAAACTGAACTGGGGGTAACAGTAACAAGAGGTTCATAGCTTTGTCTGGCAGTGGTCTGCAGACAGGAGGGGCCTAAAAAAGGGTGTGGTGTCTTCCCATTGGGACCAGAGTACAAATTGATTGAGTGGACTACGTTCGTGACTTAACAGCCGTGTGCGGCAATGATGCAAACCTGTCTGCGGTGCTTCGTCAGGGCAATGTGACACACGGGCCTTGTATGGCTCACGTGTTGAATCTGATTTTCCAGCAATTTTTAAAATACCATCCCGGCCTACATGGCCTTGTGCAGCGCGCACGCTGCTATGTGCTCACTTTTATCCTTCGCACCCAGCAGCTCAACAACTTTCATCGCTCCGGAAGTCTTAGGGTCTGGCAGTTAAACGCCGGAAGTGCGATGTTCTGACACGCAGGAATTGGAATCTGCACATGTTGCAGCGTGTGTGGCAGCACCGCAGAGCCCTGCTGAAATACGGTATGACGTATACCCTGGGCTAACTTGATCCAGAGGTGGTGCAGATCACGCTGCTGGAGTGGTGTCAGATCAAGGACCTACGCACCCTTCTACACAGTTTACAAATGTCGACGAAGATGTTTAGCACTGGCAATGCCATTCTCAGCGTGACAATTCCTGTCATCTACATGATGGAGCACACTGTAAGCATTATTCGGAGTCAGGTATTGGTCCAAGAGGAAGGTGAGGAAGTACAGGAGGAGTCATATGCAGAAGGGATAATAAGATCTACAAGGTCCATACGGTAAGCGGCACCTAGGCAGCAGTTATGGTTGGGGATAGGGATTAACAAGGGCGCATAGTATCAGCAAAAATTGTTGAGGAAGGTGCAGGAGCCATGAAGAAATGGAGGACGAACTTGCGATGGGCATGGAAGACTCAGCAGATGAGTGAGAGCTTGCTCACATTTCGGTTGTGCGAGGTTGGGGGGAGAGGGCAGAGGAAGGAGGCACGATTCTCACCTCTCTGCCACCAACACACCAAGGACTTGGTCCTCCTGGATGCACAAGACACATGAGCATCTTCTTGCTGCACTACCTACAACATGACCCTCGGATTGTACGAATTCGAAGTAATGCTAACTACTGGGTTGCCACACTGTTAGATCCCCGGTACAAGACAAAATTTGGCGAAATAATTCCTGCCATATAAAGGGACGCACGTGTACAGGAGTATCTTCAGAAGGTGGTACGCAATCTTTGATCTGCTTTTCCACTAAACACTAGAGATGAGCGAACCGGTCCCGGTTCGGCTCGAGGTTGGCTCGCCGAACGGATGTCCCGTTCGAGTTCGGTTCGTCGAACGTTCGACGAACCGAACTCGAACCAATAGGCTATAATGGGAGGCAATCACAAACACATAAAAATGCATTATAAATGTACACAAACAGTTAATAAACATTGCCATAACACTTACCGGTCCTCGCGATCCCTTCTGCACTCTGTCTCCTGCCGCTATTCCATCCGATGATCGCTGAATCCTCCCGGTGACGGCAGTGCCAGCAGAGATGCAGGACCTATCGTGACGTCAAAATAGCCATGTGACCAGTCACGTGGCTATTATCTCATTGGCTACAGACTGGTCACATGACTATGACGCGTCATGTAGGACCTGCGAGTGCATCTCTCCGGTACACGGTGCACATATGTGTATCGCCGTGTACCGGCGACATGCTCTAGCACACGGTCGACTCCCCGTTCCGTTAGGGACCGGCTGACACAGCCGGTCATTAACGGAGATCACCGTTGCCATAGCAACGCAGTTAGCGGTGACGTCACCGCTAACCGCGGCTCCGAGAGCACCGTTGCTATGGTAACGTGTCTGTCAGCGTTACCGCTGTTACCGCTGACAGCCAGCACTGATCACTCACGTGTGAAGGCTGCACGCTGCTTCCCGATTGTAGTGAGAATTGTAGTGAGGATGAGGTTCCCCAGCACATGATGGGCTGGTGCACCTCATCCTCCTCACTACAATCGTCACTACTACTACACTAGTGAGGATTGTAGTGAGGATGAGATGCCTCAGCCCATGATGGGCTGGGGAACCTCATCCTCCTCACTACAATCGTCACTACTACTACACTAGTGAGGATTGTAGTGAGGATGAGATGCCTCAGCCCATGATGGGCTGGGGAACCTCATCCTCACTACAATCGTCACTACTACTACACTAGAAAGAAAGAAGACAGAAGAGCAGGATCGTGGAGGGCTGACAGGGGGTAATAAAGATGGAGTCTCTAATGTGTCTGTGTATTTATTTCTATTAAATTTTTTTTTCTCTGTGTGGTGTTTTTTTAACCTTTTACTGGAGATTCTTAATGGCCAGGTCAAACGTGCCTGACATTAAGAATCTCTGGCTTAATACTGGCTAGTAAAACAAAGCCAGTATTAACTCATGATTACCCAACAAGCCACCCGGCTCCAGGGCTGTTGGAAGAGTTGGATACAGCGCCAGATGATGGCGCTTCTATGAGAGCGCCATTTTCTGGGACGGCTGCGGACTGAAATCCGCAGCAGAGGCGCCCAGAAACCTCGGGCTAACCTGTGCTGCGGATTCCAATCCCCAGCTGCCTAGTTGTACCTGGCTGGACACAAAAATTGGGCGAAGCCCACGTCATTTGTTTTTAATTATTTCATGAAATAAGTGAAATAATTAAAAAAAAACGGGCTTCCCTATATTTTTGGTTCCCAGCTGGGTACAAATAGGCAACTGGGGGTTGGAGGCAGCCCGTGGCTGCCTGCTGTACCTGGCTAGCATACAAAAATATGGCGAAGCCCACGTCATTTTTTTGGTGGGCAAAAAAATTCTGCATACAGTCCTGGATGGAGTATGCTGAGCCTTGTAGTTCTGCAGCTGCTGTCTGCTCTTCTCCATACAGACAGACAGCAGCTGCAGAACTACATGGCTCAGCATACTCCATCCAGGACTGTATGCAGAAGTTTTTTGCACCCTGAAAAAATTATGTGGGCTTCGCCATATTTTTGTATGCTAGGCAGGTACGGCTGCCCCCAACCCCCAGTTGCCTATTTGTACCCGGCTGGGAACCAAAAATAAAGGGAAGCCCTTTTTTTATTATTGCATGAATTTCATGAAATAATTAGAAAACAAATGACGTAGGCTTCGCCCCATTTTTGTGTCCAGCCAGGTACAACTAGGTAGCTGGGGATTGGAATCCGCAGCACAGGTTGGCCTGAGCTTTCTGGGCCCCACTGCTGCGAATTGCAGTCTGCAGCCACCTCAGAAAATGGCATTTTCATAGAAGCGCCATCTTCTGGCGCTGTATCCAACTCTTCCAGCACCTGCCTGCTATACCTGGCTAGCATACAAAAATATGGCGAAGCTCACGTCCTTTTTTTGTAGTTTTTTGGCAAAAAAAATAAAAAATGCTTCCCTGGATTTTCCATTGCCAGTGAAGGTAACACCAAGCAGTGGGGGTTAGCAGCCAGTAGCTGCTTGGATTACCCTTAGCTAGCAATACAAAAAATGCAGCGGGAGCCCATATATATTTTTTTTAATTATTTATTTAAATAACTAAAAATAAAATAGGCTTCCCTGCATTTTGATTGCTGGACATCACAGTGCTGTAAAAATAAATCTTTAAAAAAATGACGTAGCGCTCCGCGGTATTTTTGATTCTCAGCGCAGATAAAGCAGATAGCTATGGGTTGCCACCCCCATCTGCCTGCCGTTACCTTGGTTGGCAATCAAAATACAGGGAAGCCCATTAATTTTTTCTATTTAAAAAATAGTTAAAAAAAAAAAATGACGTTGGGTCCCCCCATTTTTGATAGCCAGCTAGGGTAAAGCAGACGGCTGTAGCCTGAAAACCACAGCTGGCAGCTTTACCGTGGTTGGGGATCCAATGTGGAGGTCCCCTCAGGCTCTTTTTTATAATTATTTTATAAATATTAATAATTACACAATAAAAGTAGGGTCCCCCCCAAATTGGATCACCAGCCAAGGTAAAGCGGACAGCTGTGGTCTGGTATTCTCAGGGTGGGAAGGTCCATAGTTATTGGGTTTTCACAGCATAAAAATAGCAGGCCGCAGGCACCCCAGACGTGGCGCATCCACTAGATGTGCCAATCCTGGCGCTTCACCCCAGCTCATCCCGTGCCCTGGTGCAGTGGCAAACGGGGTAATAAATCGGGTTGATACTAGATGTAAAGTAACCTGAGATCAAGCCCAGCAGTTTGTGATGTCATGGCGTCTATTAGATACTCAACATCATAAACTGTCAGTACTAACAAAAAAAAAAATCGACAAAAGAAATTTACTTGAAAAAACAGTCCCCAAAACATTTCCTCTTTCACCAATTTATTGTAAGAAAAAAAATAAAGGGGTCCCACGACGACTCTGGACCGTCTAGAATATGGGGGGGAGACACTCAGGGAACGTATCCCCCATTTTCTAGGAGTGCGGACCCTTCATGTGAGGAGTGTGGGTGCAATGAATCTGCACTCACTCTTCTCGGGTCCACAGCAGCAGAGTCCATGTCGTAATGGTTGCTACCAAAGCTGCAATGCACTTCTCATGAGGTAAGGGCATGCCTAATCTGGAGAACTACTGTAGAGGAAGCTCTGCTCACTGGTATATAGGTGCTCAGAGGTAATAATAGATAAAATTAGTGAGTAACCTCGGCACTCTAAATCTCCCAGACTAAGTCAGTAAGTCACAACAGATAGTAATGCAAAATCACTCTTTATTGGTCCGTATTAAGAAAAAAATTTTTTTCATAAGCATATATGTTTTTGTCCAAAACAAGTTACAAATGACGTTTCGGCCTGAGCCTTCGTCAGATTGGACTTATCTGCATGTAATTATGAAAAATGACAATAATCAGTATCACATAAGAGTGAGAGAACAATAACATAAACTCGAACAATGTAGAGGTACAATTGGGATGCAGCAAAAAAATTGCAACACAGCAAGAAATGAAACACATGATACAAATGTCATAATACAGTACAAGGACAATATAGTAATGACAAATATGGGGTCAGAGTAGACTTAGACAGCTCTGGTACGAAAGAGATGTCAATCATAAAGTAACATGTGCAGTAGGTGTAGAGCTACACTATGCATGGCAGAGCTAATGGGTAGACCGACCATAGAAAAAGAATGGAGAAAAAGTGGAGAAAAAGTGGAGAAACAGTGGAGAAAAAGTGGAGAAAAAAATGGAGAAAAAAATGGAGAAAAATTGGCGAAAATGTGGAGAAAAAGTGGAGAAAAAATGGAGAAAAAATGTAGAAAAAGTGGAGAAAAAAGTGGAGAAAAAAGTGGAGAAAAAGTGGAGAAAAAGTGGAGAAAAAAGTGGAGAAAAAATAGAAAAAAAGGGGAGAAAAAGTGGAGAATAAGTGGAGAAAAAAGTGGAGAAAAAATGGAGAAAAAGTGGAGAAAAAGTGGAGAAAAAGTGGAGAAAAAGTGGAGAAAAAGTGGAGAAAAAATAGAGAAAAAAATGTAGAAAAAGTGGAGAAAAAATGTAGAAAAAGTGGAGAAAAAAATGGAGAACAAGTGGAGAAAAAATGGAGAAAAAGTGGAGAAAAAGTGGAGAAATAAATGGAGACAAAGTGGAGAAAAAGTGGAGAAAAAATGGAGGAAAAGTGGAGAAAAAAGTGGAGAAAAAGTGGAGAAAAAAATGGAGAAAAAAATGGAGAAAAAGTGGAGAAAAAGTGGAGAAAAAGTGGAGAAAAAGTGGAGAATAAGTGGAGAAAAAGTGGAGAAAAAGTGGAGAAAAAGTGGAGAAAAAGTGGAGAAAAAAATGGAGAAAAAATGGAGAAAAAGTGGAGAAAAAGTGGAGAAAAAGTGGAGAAAAAGTGGAGAAAAAAATGGAGAAAAAGTGGAGAAAAAGTGGAGAAATAAATGGAGAAAAAGTGGAGAAAAAAGTGGAGAAAAAAGTGGAGACAAAGTGTAGAAAAAGTGGAGAAAAAGTGGAGAAAAAGTGGAGAAAAAAATGGAGAAAAAATGGAGAAGAAGTGGAGAAAAATTGGAGAAAAAGTGGAGAAAAAAGTGGAGAAAAAAATGGAGAAAAAGTGTTGAAAAAAATGGAGAATAAGTGGAGAAAAAATGGAGAAAAAAATGGAGAAAAAATGGAGAAAAAGTGGAGAAAAAGTGGAGAAAAAAATGGAGAAAAAATGGAGAAAAAGTGGAGAAAAAGTGGAGAAAAAGTGGAGAAAAAATGGAGAAAAAAATGGAGAAAAAAATGGAGAAAAAGTGGTGAAAATGTGGTGAAAAAGTGGAGAAAAAAATGGAGAAAAAGTGGAGAAAAAGTGGAGAAAAAGTGGAGAAACAGTGGAGAAAAAGTGGAGAAAAAAATGGAGAAAAAATGGAGAAAAATTGGCGAAAATGTGGAGAAAAAGTAGAGAAAAAAATGGAGAAAAAATGGAGAAAAAGTGGAGAAAAAAGTGGAGAAAAAAGTGGAGAAAAAGTGGAGAAAAAGTGGAGAAAAAGTGGAGAAAAAAGTGGAGAAAAAATAGAAAAAAAGGGGAGAAAAAGTGGAGAATACGTGGAGAAAAAAGTGGAGAAAAAATGGAGAAAAAGTGGAGAAAAAGTGGAGAAAAAGTGGAGAAAAAGTGGAGAAAAAGTGGAGAATAAGTGGAGAAAAAAATGGAGAAAAAGTGGAGAATAAGTGGAGAATAAGTGGAGAAAAAATGGAGAAAAAGTGGAGAATAAGTGGAGAATAAGTGGAGTAAAAAGTGGAGAAAAAAGTGGAGAAAAAATGGAGAAAAAGTGGAGAAAAAGTGGAGAAAAAGTGGAGAAAAAGTGGAGAAAAAATGGAGAAAAAAGTGGAGAAAAAATGGAGAAAAAGTGGAGAAAAAGTGGAGAAAAAGTGGAGAAAAAGTGGAGAAAAAAATGTAGAAAAAGTGGAGAAAAAATGTAGAAAAAGTGGAGAAAAAATGGAGAATAAGTGGAGAATAAGTGGAGAAAAAATGGAGAAAAAGTGGAGAAAAAGTGGAGAATAAGTGGAGAAAAAGTGGAGAAAAAGTGGAGAAAAAGTGGAGAAAAAATGGAGAAAAAGTGGAGAAAAAGTGGAGAAAAAATGGAGAAAAAGTGGAGAATAAGTGGAGAAAAAAGTGGAGAAAAAATGGAGAAAAAGTGGAGAAAAAGTGGAGAAAAAGTGGAGAAAAAGTGGAGAAAAAATGGAGAAAAAAGTGGAGAAAAAATGGAGAAAAAGTGGAGAAAAAGTGGAGAAAAAGTGGAGAAAAAAGTGGAGAAAAAATGGAGAAAAAGTGGAGAAAAAGTGGAGAAAAAGTGGAGAAAAAATGGAGAAAAAAATGTAGAAAGAGTGGAGAAAAAATGTAGAAAAAGTGGAGAAAAAAATGGAGAACAAGTGGATAAAAAATGGAGAAAAAGTGGAGAAAAAGTGGAGAAAAAGTGGAGAAAAAGTGGAGAAATAAATGGAGAAAAAGTGGAGAAAAAGTGGAGAAAAAATGGAGGAAAAGTGGAGAAAAAAGTGGAGAAAAAGTGGAGAAAAAGTGGAGAAAAAGTGGAGAAAAAGTGGAGAATAAGTGGAGAAAAAAGTGGAGAAAAAGTGGAGAATAAGTGGAGAAAAAAGTGGAGAAAAAGTGGAGAAAAAGTGGAGAAAAAGTGGAGAAAAAAGTGGAGAAAAAAATGGAGAAAAAGTGGAGAAAAAATGGAAAAAAAAAATGGAGAAAAAGTGGAGAAAAAGTGGAGAAAAAGTGGAGAAAAAGTGGAGAAAAAAGTGGAGAATAAGTGGAGAAAAAGTGGAGAAAAAGGGGAGAAAAAGTGGAGAAAAAGTGGAGAAAAAAATGGAGAAAAAATGGAGAAAAAGTGGAGAAAAAGTGGAGAAAAAGTGGAGAAAAAGTGGAGAAAAAGTGGAGAAAAAAATGGAGAAAAAGTGGAGAAAAAGTGGAGAAAAAGTGGAGAAAAAAATGGAGAAAAAGTGGAGAATAAGTGGAGAATAAGTGGAGAAAAAATGGAGAAAGTGGAGAATAAGTGGAGAATAAGTGGAGAAAAAAGTGGAGAAAAAATGGAGAAAAAGTGGAGAAAAAGTGGAGAAAAAGTGGAGAAAAAGTGGAGAAAAAAATGGAGAAAAAGTGGAGAATAAGTGAAGAATAAGTGGAGAAAAAATGGAGAAAAAGTGGAGAATAAGTGGAGAATAAGTGGAGAATAAGTGGAGAAAAAAGTGGAGAAAAAGTGGAGAAAAAGTGGAGAAAAAGTGGAGAAAAAGTGGAGAAAAAGTGGAGAAAAAATGGAGAAAAAAGTTGAGAAAAAATGGAGAAAAAGTGGAGAAAAAATGGAGAAAAAGTGGAGAAAAAGTGGAGAAAAAAGTGGAGAAAAAGTGGAGAAAAAGTGGAGAAAAAATGGAGAAAAAAGTGAAGAAAAAATGGAGAAAAAGTGGAGAAAAAGTGGAGAAAAAGTGGAGAAAAAGTGGAGAAAAAGCGGAGAAAAAATGTAGAAAAAGTGGAGAAAAAATGGAGAAAAAAATGGAGAAAAAGTGGAGAAAAAGTGGAGAATAAGTGGAGAATAAGTGGAGAAAAAATGGAGAAAAAGTGGAGAATAAGTGGAGAATAAGTGGAGAAAAAGTGGAGAAAAAGTGGAGAAAAAGTGGAGAAAAAGTGGAGAAAAAATGGAGAAAAAGTGGAGAAAAAGTGGCGAAAAAATGGAGAAAAAGTGGAGAATAAGTGGAGAAAAAATGGAGAAAAAGTGGAGAAAAAGTGGAGAAAAAGTGGAGAAAAAGTGGAGAAAAAGTGGAGAAAAAATGGAGAAAAAAGTGGAGAAAAAATGGAGAAAAAGTGGAGAAAAAGTGGAGAAAAAGTGGAGAAAAAATGGAGAAAAAAATGTAGAAAAAGTGGAGAAAAAATGTAGAAAAAGTGGAGAAAAAAATGGAGAACAAGTGGAGAAAAAATGGAGAAAAAGTGGAGAAAAAGTGGAGAAAAAGTGGAGAAAAAGTGGAGAAATAAATGGAGAAAAAGTGGAGAAAAAGTGGAGAAAAAATGGAGGAAAAGTGGAGAAAAAAGTGGAGAAAAAGTGGAGAAAAAGTGGAGAAAAAGTGGAGAAAAAAGTGGAGAAAAAAGTGGAGAAAAAAGTGGAGAAAAAGTGGAGAAAAAGTGGAGAAAAAGTGGAGAAAAAAATGGAGAAAAAGTGGAGAAAAAAATGGAGAAAAAAATGGAGAAAAAGTGGAGAAAAAAGTGGAGAAAAAGTGGAGAAAAAGTGGAGAAAAAAATGGAGAAAAAGTGGAGAAAAAGTGGAGAAAAAGTGGAGAAAAAAGTGGAGAAAAAAGTGGAGAAAAAGTGGAGAAAAAGTGGAGAAAAAGTGGAGAAAAAATGGAGAAAAAAATGGAGAAAAAAATGGAGAAAAAGTGTTGAAAAAAATGGAGAATAAGTGGAGAAAAAATGGAGAAAAAAATGGAGAAAAAATGGAGAAAAAGTGGAGAAAAAGTGGAGAAAAAATGGAGAAAAAATGGAGAAAAAGTGGAGAAAAAGTGGAGAAAAAGTGGAGAAAAAATGGAGAAAAAAATGGAGAAAAAAATGGAGAAAAAGTGGTGAAAATGTGGTGAAAAAGTGGAGAAAAAAATGGAGAAAAAGTGGAGAAAAAGTGGAGAAAAAGTGGAGAAACAGTGGAGAAAAAGTGGAGAAAAAAATGGAGAAAAAATGGAGAAAAATTGGCGAAAATGTGGAGAAAAAGTAGAGAAAAAAATGGAGAAAAAATGGAGAAAAAGTGGAGAAAAAAGTGGAGAAAAAAGTGGAGAAAAAGTGGAGAAAAAGTGGAGAAAAAGTGGAGAAAAAAGTGGAGAAAAAATAGAAAAAAAGGGGAGAAAAAGTGGAGAATACGTGGAGAAAAAAGTGGAGAAAAAATGGAGAAAAAGTGGAGAAAAAGTGGAGAAAAAGTGGAGAAAAAGTGGAGAAAAAGTGGAGAATAAGTGGAGAAAAAAATGGAGAAAAAGTGGAGAATAAGTGGAGAATAAGTGGAGAAAAAATGGAGAAAAAGTGGAGAATAAGTGGAGAATAAGTGGAGTAAAAAGTGGAGAAAAAAGTGGAGAAAAAATGGAGAAAAAGTGGAGAAAAAGTGGAGAAAAAGTGGAGAAAAAGTGGAGAAAAAATGGAGAAAAAAGTGGAGAAAAAATGGAGAAAAAGTGGAGAAAAAGTGGAGAAAAAGTGGAGAAAAAGTGGAGAAAAAAATGTAGAAAAAGTGGAGAAAAAATGTAGAAAAAGTGGAGAAAAAATGGAGAATAAGTGGAGAATAAGTGGAGAAAAAATGGAGAAAAAGTGGAGAAAAAGTGGAGAATAAGTGGAGAAAAAGTGGAGAAAAAGTGGAGAAAAAGTGGAGAAAAAATGGAGAAAAAGTGGAGAAAAAGTGGAGAAAAAATGGAGAAAAAGTGGAGAATAAGTGGAGAAAAAAGTGGAGAAAAAATGGAGAAAAAGTGGAGAAAAAGTGGAGAAAAAGTGGAGAAAAAGTGGAGAAAAAATGGAGAAAAAAGTGGAGAAAAAATGGAGAAAAAGTGGAGAAAAAGTGGAGAAAAAGTGGAGAAAAAAGTGGAGAAAAAATGGAGAAAAAGTGGAGAAAAAGTGGAGAAAAAGTGGAGAAAAAATGGAGAAAAAAATGTAGAAAGAGTGGAGAAAAAATGTAGAAAAAGTGGAGAAAAAAATGGAGAACAAGTGGATAAAAAATGGAGAAAAAGTGGAGAAAAAGTGGAGAAAAAGTGGAGAAAAAGTGGAGAAATAAATGGAGAAAAAGTGGAGAAAAAGTGGAGAAAAAATGGAGGAAAAGTGGAGAAAAAAGTGGAGAAAAAGTGGAGAAAAAGTGGAGAAAAAGTGGAGAAAAAGTGGAGAATAAGTGGAGAAAAAAGTGGAGAAAAAGTGGAGAATAAGTGGAGAAAAAAGTGGAGAAAAAGTGGAGAAAAAGTGGAGAAAAAGTGGAGAAAAAAGTGGAGAAAAAATGGAGAAAAAGTGGAGAAAAAATGGAAAAAAAAAATGGAGAAAAAGTGGAGAAAAAGTGGAGAAAAAGTGGAGAAAAAGTGGAGAAAAAAGTGGAGAATAAGTGGAGAAAAAGTGGAGAAAAAGGGGAGAAAAAGTGGAGAAAAAGTGGAGAAAAAAATGGAGAAAAAATGGAGAAAAAGTGGAGAAAAAGTGGAGAAAAAGTGGAGAAAAAGTGGAGAAAAAGTGGAGAAAAAAATGGAGAAAAAGTGGAGAAAAAGTGGAGAAAAAGTGGAGAAAAAATGGAGAAAAAGTGGAGAATAAGTGGAGAATAAGTGGAGAAAAAATGGAGAAAGTGGAGAATAAGTGGAGAATAAGTGGAGAAAAAAGTGGAGAAAAAATGGAGAAAAAGTGGAGAAAAAGTGGAGAAAAAGTGGAGAAAAAGTGGAGAAAAAAATGGAGAAAAAGTGGAGAATAAGTGAAGAATAAGTGGAGAAAAAATGGAGAAAAAAGTGGAGAATAAGTGGAGAATAAGTGGAGAATAAGTGGAGAAAAAAGTGGAGAAAAAGTGGAGAAAAAGTGGAGAAAAAGTGGAGAAAAAGTGGAGAAAAGTGGAGAAAAAATGGAGAAAAAAGTTGAGAAAAAATGGAGAAAAAGTGGAGAAAAAATGGAGAAAAAGTGGAGAAAAAGTGGAGAAAAAAGTGGAGAAAAAGTGGAGAAAAAGTGGAGAAAAAATGGAGAAAAAAGTGAAGAAAAAATGGAGAAAAAGTGGAGAAAAAGTGGAGAAAAAGTGGAGAAAAAGTGGAGAAAAAGCGGAGAAAAATGTAGAAAAAGTGGAGAAAAAATGGAGAAAAAAATGGAGAAAAAGTGGAGAAAAAGTGGAGAATAAGTGGAGAATAAGTGGAGAAAAAATGGAGAAAAAGTGGAGAATAAGTGGAGAATAAGTGGAGAAAAAGTGGAGAAAAAGTGGAGAAATGTGGAGAAAAAGTGGAGAAAAAATGGAGAAAAAGTGGAGAAAAAGTGGCGAAAAATGGAGAAAAAGTGGAGAATAAGTGGAGAAAAAATGGAGAAAAAGTGGAGAAAAAGTGGAGAAAAAGTGGAGAAAAAGTGGAGAAAAAGTGGAGAAAAAATGGAGAAAAAAGTGGAGAAAAAATGGAGAAAAAGTGGAGAAAAAGTGGAGAAAAAGTGGAGAAAAAATGGAGAAAAAAATGTAGAAAAAGTGGAGAAAAATGTAGAAAAAGTGGAGAAAAAAATGGAGAACAAGTGGAGAAAAAATGGAGAAAAAGTGGAGAAAAAGTGGAGAAAAAGTGGAGAAAAAGTGGAGAAATAAATGGAGAAAAAGTGGAGAAAAAGTGGAGAAAAAATGGAGGAAAAGTGGAGAAAAAAGTGGAGAAAAAGTGGAGAAAAAGTGGAGAAAAAGTGGAGAAAAAGTGGAGAAAAAAGTGGAGAAAAAAGTGGAGAAAAAGTGGAGAAAAAGTGGAGAAAAAGTGGAGAAAAAAATGGAGAAAAAAGTGGAGAAAAAAATGGAGAAAAAAATGGAGAAAAAGTGGAGAAAAAGTGGAGAAAAGTGGAGAAAAAGTGGAGAAAAAAATGGAGAAAAAGTGGAGAAAAAGTGGAGAAATAAATGGAGAAAAAGTGGAGAAAAAAGTGGAGAAAAAAGTGGAGACAAAGTGTAGAAAAAGTGGAGAAAAAGTGGAGAAAAAGTGGAGAAAAAATGGAGAAAAATGGAGAAAAAGTGGAGAAAAATTGGAGAAAAAGTGGAGAAAAAAGTGGAGAAAAAATGGAGAAAAAGTGTTGAAAAAAATGGAGAATAAGTGGAGAAAAAATGGAGAAAAAATGGAGAAAAATGGAGAATAAGCGGAGAAAAAGTGGAGAAAAAGTGGAGAAAAAAATGGAGAAAAAATGGAGAAAAAGTGGAGAAAAAGTGGAGAAAAAGTGGAGAAAAAATGGAGAAAAAAATGGAGAAAAAAATGGAGAAAAAGTGGTGAAAATGTGGTGAAAAAGTGGAGAAAAAATGGAGAAAAAGTGGAGAAAAGTGGAGAAAAAGTGGAGAAACAGTGGAGAAAAAGTGGAGAAAAAAATGGAGAAAAAATGGAGAAAAATTGGCGAAAATGTGGAGAAAAAGTAGAGAAAAAAATGGAGAAAAAATGGAGAAAAAGTGGAGAAAAAGTGGAGAAAAAAGTGGAGAAAAAGTGGAGAAAAAGTGGAGAAAAAGTGGAGAAAAAAGTGGAGAAAAAATAGAAAAAAAGGGGAGAAAAGTGGAGAATACGTGGAGAAAAAAGTGGAGAAAAAATGGAGAAAAAGTGGAGAAAAAGTGGAGAAAAAGTGGAGAAAAAGTGGAGAAAAAGTGGAGAATAAGTGGAGAAAAAAATGGAGAAAAGTGGAGAATAAGTGGAGAATAAGTGGAGAAAAAATGGAGAAAAAGTGGAGAATAAGTGGAGAATAAGTGGAGTAAAAGTGGAGAAAAAAGTGGAGAAAAAATGGAGAAAAAGTGGAGAAAAAGTGGAGAAAAAGTGGAGAAAAAGTGGAGAAAAAATGGAGAAAAAAGTGGAGAAAAAATGGAGAAAAAGTGGAGAAAAGTGGAGAAAAAGTGGAGAAAAAGTGGAGAAAAAAATGTAGAAAAAGTGGAGAAAAAATGTAGAAAAAGTGGAGAAAAAATGGAGAAAAAAATGGAGAAAAAGTGGAGAAAAAGTGGAGAATAAGTGGAGAATAAGTGGAGAAAAAATGGAGAAAAAGTGGAGAAAAGTGGAGAATAAGTGGAGAAAAGTGGAGAAAAAGTGGAGAAAAAGTGGAGAAAAAATGGAGAAAAAGTGGAGAAAAAATGGAGAAAAAGTGGAGAATAAGTGGAGAAAAAAGTGGAGAAAAAATGGAGAAAAAGTGGAGAAAAAGTGGAGAAAAGTGGAGAAAAAGTGGAGAAAAAATGGAGAAAAAAGTGGAGAAAAAATGGAGAAAAAGTGGAGAAAAAGTGGAGAAAAAGTGGAGAAAAAAGTGGAGAAAAAAGTGGAGAAAAAATGGAGAAAAAGTGGAGAAAAAGTGGAGAAAAAGTGGAGAAAAAATGGAGAAAAAAATGTAGAAAGAGTGGAGAAAAAATGTAGAAAAAGTGGAGAAAAAAATGGAGAACAAGTGGATAAAAAATGGAGAAAAGTGGAGAAAAAGTGGAGAAAAAGTGGAGAAAAAGTGGAGAAATAAATGGAGAAAAAGTGGAGAAAAAGTGGAGAAAAAATGGAGGAAAAGTGGAGAAAAAAGTGGAGAAAAAGTGGAGAAAAAGTGGAGAAAAAGTGGAGAAAAAGTGGAGAATAAGTTGGAGAAAAAGTGGAGAAAAAGTGGAGAATAAGTGGAGAAAAAAGTGGAGAAAAAGTGGAGAAAAAGTGGAGAAAAAGTGGAGAAAAAAGTGGAGAAAAAATGGAGAAAAAGTGGAGAAAAAATGGAAAAAAAAAATGGAGAAAAAGTGGAGAAAAAGTGGAGAAAAGTGGAGAAAAAGTGGAGAAAAAAGTGGAGAATAAGTGGAGAAAAAGTGGAGAAAAAGGGGAGAAAAAGTGGAGAAAAAGTGGAGAAAAAAATGGAGAAAAAATGGAGAAAAAGTGGAGAAAAAGTGGAGAAAAAGTGGAGAAAAAGTGGAGAAAAAATGGAGAAAAGTGGAGAAAAGTGGAGAAAAAGTGGAGAAAAAAATGGAGAAAAAGTGGAGAATAAGTGGAGAATAAGTGGAGAAAAAATGGAGAAAGTGGAGAATAAGTGGAGAATAAGTGGAGAAAAAGTGGAGAAAAATGGAGAAAAAGTGGAGAAAAAGTGGAGAAAAAGTGGAGAAAAGTGGAGAAAAAAATGGAGAAAAAGTGGAGAATAGTGAAGAATAAGTGGAGAAAAAATGGAGAAAAAGTGGAGAATAAGTGGAGAATAAGTGGAGAATAAGTGGAGAAAAAAGTGGAGAAAAAGTGGAGAAAAAGTGGAGAAAAAGTGGAGAAAAGTGGAGAAAAGTGGAGAAAAATGGAGAAAAAGTTGAGAAAAAATGGAGAAAAAGTGGAGAAAAAATGGAGAAAAAGTGGAGAAAAAGTGGAGAAAAAGTGGAGAAAAGTGGAGAAAAAGTGGAGAAAAAATGGAGAAAAAAGTGAAGAAAAATGGAGAAAAAGTGGAGAAAAAGTGGAGAAAAAGTGGAGAAAAAGTGGAGAAAAAGCGGAGAAAAAATGTAGAAAAAGTGGAGAAAAAATGGAGAAAAAAATGGAGAAAAAGTGGAGAAAAAGTGGAGAATAAGTGGAGAATAAGTGGAGAAAAAATGGAGAAAAAGTGGAGAATAAGTGGAGAATAAGTGGAGAAAAAGTGGAGAAAAAGTGGAGAAAAAGTGGAGAAAAAGTGGAGAAAAAATGGAGAAAAGTGGAGAAAAAGTGGCGAAAAAATGGAGAAAAAGTGGAGAATAAGTGGAGAAAAAATGGAGAAAAGTGGAGAAAAAGTGGAGAAAAAGTGGAGAAAAGTGGAGAAAAGTGGAGAAAAATGGAGAAAAAAGTGGAGAAAAAATGGAGAAAAAGTGGAGAAAAAGTGGAGAAAAAGTGGAGAAAAAATGAAGAAAAAATGTAGAAAAAGTGGAGAAAAATGTAGAAAAAGTGGAGAAAAAAATGGAGAACAAGTGGAGAAAAAATGGAGAAAAAGTGGAGAAAAAGTGGAGAAAAAGTGGAGAAAAAGTGGAGAAATAAATGGAGAAAAAGTGGAGAAAAAGTGGAGAAAAAATGGAGGAAAAGTGGAGAAAAAGTGGAGAAAAAGTGGAGAAAAAGTGGAGAAAAAGTGGAGAAAAAGTGGAGAAAAAAGTGGAGAAAAAAGTGGAGAAAAAGTGGAGAAAAGTGGAGAAAAAGTGGAGAAAAAATGGAGAAAAAGTGGAGAAAAAAATGGAGAAAAAATGGAGAAAAAGTGGAGAAAAAGTGGAGAAAAAGTGGAGAAAAAAGTGGAGAAAAAGTGGAGAAAAAGTGGAGAAAAGTGGAGAAAAGTGGAGAAAAAAGTGGAGAAAAAAGTGGAGAAAAAGTGGAGAAAAAGTGGAGAAAAAGTGGAGAAAAAGTGGAGAAAAAAATGGAGAAAAAGTGGAGAAAAAATGGAGAAAAAAATGGAGAAAAAGTGGAGAAAAAGTGGAGAAAAAGTGGAGAATAAGTGGAGAAAAAGTGGAGAAAAAATGGAGAAAAAGTGGAGAAAAAGTGGAGAAAAAGTGGAGAAAAAGTGGAGAAAAAAATGGAGAAAAAGTGGAGAAAAAGTGGAGAAAAAGTGGAGAAATAAATGGAGAAAAAGTGGAGAAAAAGTGGAGAAAAAAGTGGAGAAAAAAGTGGAGAAAAAGTGGAGATAAAGTGGAGAAAAAGTGGAGAAAAAGTGGAGAAAAAATGGAGAAAAAGTGGAGAAAAAGTGGAGAAAAAGTGGAGAAAAAAGTGGAGAAAAAATGGAGAAAAAGTGGAGAAAAAGTGGAGAAAAAGTGGAGAAAAGTGGAGAAAAAAGTGGAGAATAAGTGGAGAAAAAGTGGAGAAAAAGTGGAGAAATAAATGGAGAAAAAGTGGAGAAAAAGTGGAGAATAAGTGGAGAAAAGTGGAGAAAAAGTGGAGAAAAGTGGAGAAAAAGTGGAGAAAAAAATGGAGAAAAAGTGGAGAAAAAGTGGAGAAAAAGTGGAGAAAAAGTGGAGAAAAAAAATGGAGAAAAAGTGGAGAAAAAGTGGAGAAAAAGTGGAGAAAAAGTGGAGAAAAAAAGGAGAAAAAGTGGAGAAAAAGTGGAGAAAAAGTGGAGAAAAAGTGGAGAAATAAATGGAGAAAAAGTGGAGAAAAAGTGGAGAAAAATGGAGGAAAAGTGGAGAAAAAGTGGAGAAAAAGTAGAGAAAAAGTGGAGAAAAGTGGAGAAAAAGTGGAGAAAAAAGTGGAGAAAAAGTGGAGAAAAAGTGGAGAAAAAGTGGAGAAAAAGTGGAGAAAAAAGTGGAGAAAAAATGGAGAAAAAGTGGAGAAAAAAATGGAGAAAAAATGGAGAAAAAGTGGAGAAAAAGTGGAGAAAAAGTGGAGAAAAAGTGGAGAAAAAAGTGGAGAAAAAGTGGAGAAAAAAGTGGAGAAAAGTGGAGAAAAAGTGGAGAAAAAGTGGAGAAAAAAGTGGAGAAAAAATGGAGAAAAAGTGGAGAAAAAAATGGAGAAAAAATGGAGAAAAAGTGGAGAAAAAGTGGAGAAAAAGTGGAGAAAAAAGTGGAGAATAAGTGAAGAATAAGTGGAGAAAAAGTGGAGAAAAAGTGGAGAAAAAGTGGAGAAAAAGTGGAGAAAAAAGTGGAGAATAAGTGGAGAAAAAGTGGAGAAAAAGTGGAGAAAAAGTGGAGAAAAAGTGGAGAAAAAGTGGAGAAAAAAATGGAGAAAAAGTGGAGAAAAAGTGGAGAAAAAGTGGAGAAATAAATGGAGAAAAAGTGGAGAAAAAAATGGAGAAAAAATGGAGAAAAAGTGGAGAAAAAGTGGAGAAAAAGTGGAGAAAAAGTGGAGAAAAAAGTGGGGAATAAGTGGAGAAAAAGTGGAGAAAAGTGGAGAAAAAGTGGAGAAAAGTGGAGAAAAAAATGGAGAAAAAGTGGAGAAAAAGTGGAGAAAAAGTGGAGAAAAAGTGGAGAAAAAATGGAGAAAAAGTGGAGAAAAAGTGGAGAAAAAGTGGAGAAAAAGTGGAGAAAAAATGGAGAAAAAGTGGAGAAAAAATGGAGAAAAAATGGAGAAAAAGTGGAGAAAAAGTGGAGAAAAAGTGGAGAAAAGTGAAGAAAAAGTGGAGAAAAAATGTAGAAAAAGTGGAGAAAAAATGTAGAAAAAGTGGAGAATAAGTGGAGAATAAGTGGAGAAAAAGTGGAGAAAAAGTGGAGAAAAAGTGGAGAATAAGTGGAGAAAAAGTGGAGAAAAAGTGGAGAAAAAGTGGAGAAAAAGTGGAGAAAAATGGAGAAAAAGTGGAGAAAAGTGGCGAAAAAATGGAGAAAAAGTGGAGAAAAAGTGGCGAAAAATGGAGAAAAAGTGGAGAATAAGTGGAGAAAAAATGGAGAAAAAGTGGAGAAAAAGTGGAGAAAAAGTGGAGAAAAAGTGGAGAAAAAGTGGAGAAAAAATGGAGAAAAAGTGGAGAAAAAGTGGAGAAAAAGTGGAGAAAAAGTGGAGAAAAATGGAGAAAAAGTGGAGAAAAAGTGGAGAAATAATGGAGAAAAAGTGGAGAAAAAGTGGAGAAAAAGTGGAGAAAAGTGGAGAAAAAAGTGGAGAAAAAAATGGAGAAAAAGTGGAGAAAAAGTGGAGAAAAAGTGGAGAAAAAGTGAAGAAAAAGTGGAGAAAAAATGTAGAAAAAGTGGAGAAAAATGTAGAAAAAGTGGAGAATAAGTGGATAATAAGTGGAGAAAAAGTGGAGAAAAAGTGGAGAAAAAGTGGAGAATAAGTGGAGAAAAAGTGAGAGAAAAAGTGGAGAAAAGTGGAGAAAAAGTGGAGAAAAAATGGAGAAAAAGTGAGAAAAAGTGGCGAAAAAATGGAGAAAAAGTGGAGAAAAAGTGGCGAAAAAAGGAGAAAAGTGGAGAATAAGTGGAGAAAAATGGAGAAAAAGTGGAGAAAAAGTGGAGAAAAAGTGGAGAAAAAGTGGAGAAAAGTGGAGAAAAAATGGAGAAAAAGTGGAGAAAAGTGGAGAAAAAGTGGAGAAAAAGTGGAGAAAAAATGGAGAAAAAGTGGAGAAAAAGTGGAGAAATAAATGGAGAAAAAGTGGAGAAAAAGTGGAGAAAAAGTGGAGAAAAAGTGGAGAAAAAAGTGGAGAAAAAAATGGAGAAAAAGTGGAGAAAAAAATGGAGAAAAAAATGGAGAAAAAGTGGAGAAAAAGTGGAGAAAAAGTGGAGAAAAAGTGAAGAAAAAGTGGAGAAAAAATGTAGAAAAAGTGGAGAAAAATGTAGAAAAAATGGAGAAAAAGTGGAGAAAAAGTGGAGAAAAAGTGGAGAAAAAGTGGAGAAAAAAATGGAGAAAAAGTGTTGAAAAAAATGGAGAATAAGTGGAGAATAAGTGGAGAAAAAGTGGAGAAAAAGTGGAGAAAAAATGGAGAAAAATGGAGAAAAAGTGGAGAAAAAGTGGAGACAAAATGGAGAAAAAAAAGGAGAAAAAGTGGCGAAAATGTGGTGAAAAAGTGGAGAAAAAAATGGAGAAAAAGTGGAGAAAAAGTGGAGAAAAAGTGGAGAAACAGTGGAGAAAAAGTGGAGAAAAAAATGGAGAAAAAATGAAGAAAAATTGGCGAAAATGTGGAGAAAAGTGGAGAAAAAAATGGAGAAAAAATGGAGAAAAAGTGGAGAAAAAGTGGAGAAAAAAGTGGAGAAAAGTGGAGAAAAAGTGGAGAAAAAGTGGAGAAAAAGTGGAGAAAAATAGAAAAAAGGGGAGAAAAGTGGAGAATAAGTGGAGAAAAAAATGGAGAAAAAATGGAGAAAAAGTGGAGAAAAAGTGGAGAAAAGTGGAGAAAAAGTGGAGAATAAGTGGAGAAAAAAATGGAGAAAAGTGGGAGAATAAGTGGAGAATAAGTGGAGAATAAGTGGAGAAAAAGTGGAGAAAAAGTGGAGAAAAAGTGGAGAAAAAAGTGGAGAAAAAAGTGGAGAAAAAGTGGAGAAAAAGTGGAGAAAAAGTGGAGAAAAAAGTGGAGAAAAAAATGGAGAAAAAGTGGAGAAAAAAATGGAGAAAAAAATGGAGAAAAAAATGGAGAAAAAGTGGAGAAAAAGTGGAGAAAAAGTGGAGAAAAAGTGGAGAAAAAGTGGAGAAAAAGTGGAGAAAAAGTGGAGAAAAAGTGGAGAAAAAGTGGAGAAAAAATGGAGAAAAAATGGAGAAAAAGTGGAGAAAAAGTGGAGAAAAAGTGGAGAAAAAGTGGAGAAAAAGTGGAGAAAAAATGGAGAAAAAGTGGAGAAAAAGTGGAGAAAAAGTGGAGAAATAAATGGAGAAAAAGTGGAGAAAAAGTGGAGAATAAGTGGAGAAAAAGTGGAGAAAAAGTGGAGAAAAAGTGGAGAAAAAAATGGAGAAAAAGTGGAGAAAAAGTGGAGAAAAAGTGGAGAAAAGTGGAGAAAAAAATGGAGAAAAAGTGGAGAAAAAGTAAAGAAAAAGTGGAGAAAAAGTGGAGAAAAAATGGAGAAAAAGTGGAGAAAAAAATGGAGAACAAGTGGAGAAAAATGGAGAAAAAGTGGAGAAAAAAGTGGAGAAAAAGTGGAGAAAAAGTGGAGAAAAAGTGGAGAAAAAGTGGAGAAAAAAGTGGAGAAAAAGTGGAGAAAAAGTGGAGAAAAAATGGAGAACAAGTGGATAAAAATGGAGAAAAAGTGGAGAAAAAGTGGAGAAAAAGTGGAGAAAAGTGGAGAAATAAATGGAGAAAAGTGGAGAAAACGTGGAGAAAAAATGGAGGAAAAGTGGAGAAAAAGTGGAGAAAACGAGGAGAAAAAGTGGAGAAAAAGTGAGAGAAAAAGTGGA